>NC_091392.1:7500000-8125000 GCF_032191515.1 Phaenicophaeus curvirostris | reverse complement strand
ATTAAAAGCCTACTTTTTCTGGTTTGTGAATAGCTTTAAGACATGACATAAAGCATAAAAATCCAGATTCATAATCTCTTGCTATTTCATTGTTTAGAGAGGTGGCTGCAGTCATTTACTTCTCCTGCGTACAACAAATTGAGGATGTGATGCTCGTCTTTGTCTTTTCAGACCATGGCAAGACATGGGCCTGGAAATAGGAGTCCATCACATACAATAGGAAAAGCCCTATAGTTTCCACCTAGTGCAATTATTTGGGAAAATAACACTGAAAATTCATTTTCAATCACAGCACCACTATTTTTAAGAAGGGAAAATTTTCTCTTAGTTCTTTCCATTTATTTTTACATTATTTTAAATAAAATTTAATTTATTTTTTTAATTGTTTTGTCACTTATATACCTCCAAAAAAAAAAAAAGATTGTCATCCAAATAGATTCTAATCCATGTCTAAAATATACCTCTCATCAGTCTCAGGGGTGTCTGCTTGTTTTTATTTTGGTCTTGATGGTTTTCATTAGTCAAAAACCATTTAATTTGAGATTGATCAAAATTCACTCCAGGGCATTCCTATAAGAGCAGCATCTGAAAAGCCAGCTCTTGTTCATTATCAGAGCTTTAGAGGATGGGAATACCCAAGTTGCTATAATGGGTGGTGTGTTTCCCTTCTCCAAGGATTCCCATGGCATCTCAGGGCTGCCGCTACCTTTTCACTCATCAGTCATTAATGGCATGAGCATACCAGGTCATGAACAGCAAATAACTCACAGACAATTTTTAACACAATTCCTTGAACTGTAAAACACTAAGAAAAGGTAAGCGATACTCATGATGCTCTTGAGTAGTATTAAGTATAAGCTCTAAATGTATATTGCAATTACATCCCTAAATTGAGCAGTGTAGGGAGGGCCTGAGTCAATGGTCACCCATATAAGCTGCAGTGCAGTAAAGGTCACAAGAGCTAAACTGTAGTCATCTGAATGCAGCTTTTCCTACTTGCTCTGCAGAAAGCAAGTAAAAATGAATTCTTGACTGATATGTGACGAAACTTATTTTAGAAGCACTGAGCTTTTTCATTTTGGCACCTGAAGTCTGGACTAAAATAGAATATGAATTTCAGGTGAAGAGAGGCAGGATGAGGAAACTACGTGAGCTGGTACTACAGAAAGGATGGGGGGCTAGAATCAACACATCAGGGAGAGTGAATGGACTCGGGAATGGACAGTACTACATTCCAAGTTTTCCTTCTCTTCCGAGAGTGTTCTTCTCTCTAGGAGACACCTCTACTGTCTATAGAGTTTTCCCTGTACCATCCTCTAGAAACCCTCTGTTCCCTCCCAAAGGAGTCATGGACAGATCACCGGCTGTCTTTCTGTGTCTGATATCAGGACGTTCATTGGGCACTGGCAGAGGCTGCCCAGGGAGGGGGTTGAGTCACTTTCCCTGGAGGGGTTTAAGGGACGGGTGGACGAGGCGCTGAGGGACATGGTTTAGTGATTGACCGGAATGGTTGGACTCAATGATCCGGTGGGTCTTTTCCAACCTGTTGATTCTATTATTCTATGATTCTATATGTATACTAGGTATTTGAAATGTTTTGAAATGTATAAATGTGCCTGTTTCTGACTTTGTAAGCATGCTGCAAGGTGCCTACAGCAGTGCTAGGCTCTTGCGTCTTACCTCTGGTTCTTTGCCTTGGATTATCTAAGCGAAATAAAGAAAAGCCAGGAAAGAGGAGATAAAAAGCATGAACTGCAGCTAAATCAAGACTTCTGGTCATGTCACGCATTTTCCCTTGGCCTCAGTGCAAGGCAAAATGGAAATGAAGGGTATGTAGCAGGTCCAGCAATATTTCAGGAAAGCCCTTGGCTGCTACTGTAAGACAAAATGTGAAACTCAGAATCCTGAAGGGCCCGTAATTAACATTGCCAAGGTCTGTAAGGAAAAGTAAGATCTTTTGTTCAGTCTCAGGGAGAGCTGGATACTCGGTGTGAACACTTTACTCCACCCAGCAGAGTTAATAACTGCCTCCCAGCACTTTAAGTGAGGTACGTGCTGTGAAGGAAGCCTGGCAACTGAAAAGCAAGGCCACTTGTTTGTCGCCTACCACCAGACTTCTCTTTCCAACTTTGACATCCTCCCGATCCACTTACTGCAGTATTTGAGCTATTCATACTCTTCAATATGTTGGACTTTAAAAAAACCCTGAAGCTAAAAATGTTCTGGGTGGGTGACTGATGTTCACAGCAACAAAATGCTTCAGCCTATAGTCATACTGCAGTAGAACAGGGATTTGAATCAGGCCTCCTAAGCAGCATTGATTTTTCTATTTGCCGACAATAAATAGAATGAAAAATGATAAACATTTCAGGTCAATGTGCTGCCATATTATACTCACTTCAAAACTAAATATAAAACTAAACATAAAACCTGATGGTTAATATTCACAAAATCATAGACGTTATGCCCTATGCCAAACGATTGCTTTCATATGTATGACTCACAACACATATCCAGGTTGTGAGAGGTCAAGCTCCATCTACCCACTTAAGAACAAGGTATCATTCTTGGCTCACCAGTTTATCAGGAATGTGTCCTGCCCTCTAAGAAGTAGGTTAGTCCAATAGGTGCCTCAAAATTTCTCTTGTTATCATAGTTCGGTGTTCCATTTATATTTATTCAGTCAGTGAAATAATTAGAAATAGTAGCTAATTTGATAAAAGTATATCTGTTGCAAAAATGATGCTGAACATCTTTAGAGAACCTCTGCAAGTGAGTCTGCAAGTGAGACTGTAGCCAGCACCAGTTTTGGAAGACTAAGCATGCCCTTGTCAGCTCCATAAATTGCTTTTTACACTGGGTGATTGAGTTTACTAAATCATTGCTTGCTGTGTGTTTTCTTTGATGAAGGCATCACATTTCTCTGGGTCACTGTTATCATTAACCTAATGTATCTTTCAAAAAACAGCTTTATGGTGCTGTGAGCAGAGATGTCACAGAGTATCTGAAAACACATTCCAGATGCCCAACGGATAATTTTAACAAAGAAGGACAAACCAGCTTTCTTTTAAATTAAAATCCACAAAGCTTTAGCTGAATGATAATATATCCTACAGTCAAAATGCAAATACATTTAGAAACAGATTCTGATACTCGGTTTCTATTGTCATCTTGTATCACTGAAGCAAGTAAAACCTGATGAATAAAATAATAGGCAATATAGACAAGGGTATCAGAATCTGTCCCTCCCCCATGGATGCATATTGAATGCTGATCCAGAGCTCCTAGAAATGAAGGGTATTATGACCAGAAAATATTCAGCAATCAGGTGATGAATAATCTTGTATTAAAATTGTTATTCAAACAGTTCTTCACTCCATCCAACACGTGCATAGAGGAGGGTTTGAGTTTTTTGTTTGTTTGTTTTTAATGAAAAAGTAGATCATCTCAGTTCTAGTGTGCAGAGGTGGATTCTTTCCTGGATTTCAAAATGCATGATTTATTTCAGGAATGCCCATTCCAGTTATGTGAAAGCTTGAAGCACTTCTTGCTAATAAAACACAAAAATCCAAAGGTTCACTTTTTATTCTGCAGACATCTCTTAGCACCATTCTGACTATATGAATTCACACTACCAAGCAAAGTGCTATAAAGTGAGACCCGGTGCCCCAGAATCATCAGAAAGCCTTAATGTATTTTATCCAGACACTTCTTAGAGCTTAGTCACCCAAAGTGCTCTCAACAGTCAGCAAAGAGTATCCAGGTTCCTCCAGAGGATGCTTCAGCCTCAGATCTATATTGCCTTGTAAATGTGCAAGCAGTGCCTCCAACAGCCCTAATGCTGTAGTCACATATAGCAACTTTTCATTGGGTGTCTCAGTTAAATTGGGAGAGGTGAGCTAGTCCAATATAAATTCTAACCCTGTACATTGTAATTTTCGTCTGCCCCAAAGCCAGTTGATTTTCCCCTCTCTTTCTCTTTCAGCATCTGCCAGTATGTATGTACCGACCGTCTGCAATGGAAGGGAAGTTCTGGACTCCACCACTTCATCTCTGTGATTGTGACTTGCAGTTCAGTTCTTGAGTTTTTAGACTGTTAGGCAAAATTTTGCACATGTTGTGCACTCCAGAAAACATCAGAAAACAAAAGAAATCAAAACAAAACTAGTACCTTTTTTTAGAAACAGTGTAATAAATTATTTTTGAGGATTGTACAGTATATAGTGATGTTCTGGAACTTTTTAGACTGATTTTAGCCCTTCTGTTGTTAATGGTTGTAAGGGACATGTAAATAACCATGGTTCACAATGTGCATAGTCCTGCAGTAAGGGAGTGATTTGTTGCAAGCACAGCTGCAATGTTAGGTGACTTCTTTCCTACGAAATTTTTTTGTAGCTCCTTGTTGTAATTAACTTAGACTGCATTTCTATGTTGTATATTACAGTTACCTTAAGTGTAACAGATGGTTTTCTCAGCACAAAACAGCAGTATTAATGTAAAGGCACCAATAATAAAAAGATAAAAGTTTTTCAGCATAGTTTGATTTTTGTTTCTTACTCCCTTAAGGTCATCACATTTCTCTGGACACCAGGATAGGTAAAAAGGATAAAAAGCCTGTAGCACTAGTGTGGGTGCAAGTGTATCTGTCCATGGGTCTGTGCTTCTGTTACAAAATCCATATGACGCTGTGTGTGCTTACTGATGAACGCTTTGCCAAGGTCTAGTAAAAATTTCCCCTCCTTAAAAAAAAAAAAGCACATTGTTAAAGCATCTCAAGTGCTCCTTTTATTATTAAATTGCAGTGTAATTTTCAAAAGTGAAAATACCTAATTGCACCTCAATGAGACACTAGCAAAACAATTTTGATCCTAGTTTCACTCATTTGGCATGACTTAATGCTGTCATGCACACAATAGATTGGTAGCATATAAAAAAACCAAAGACATTTTATATCAGGTTCGCAAAGAGAAGAAAGAAAATCAGTTATAAAATTAGATAAGACTGTTCCATACCTCCAGCCAGAACAAAGCTCATTCAGTTTATCTGCATCAACAGTGTCATGAAAGGTAATTGGAACACCTCAGAAACAGACAAAAAAAAAAGTCAAAAAAAGAGAAATCCAGGAGACATTTACACACATCTCTGGGATGACCTTTGCATTCAAACCAAATTATTCAAGACACACACTTAGACAGCTGCAAAATAACTTTAAAATCTGGCTTTTATAACTTCACTATTAAGGCAGCCCTCACTCTATTGAAACAATCTGAAATCCTCCTTTCTGCCCAGTAAGTCACTAAAGAAACAAACACACCTTTGATTAATGTGTCTGGGCATATTTACCTAAGGGCTTGTTCCCACTGATCTCATTCCTGTTGAGGTCAACAGCAAAATTCTCATTGACTTCAAAAGCAACACCACTGAGGCTTGAAAGGCAGGCACAGATATACATATTGTTGGATGTACAAATTCTCTGGAGTCCAGTTCTCCTGCACTTGCAGATGTTTTTACACATTTCTGGAATGGTGCAAGTCCTTACGGCTGAACTTGGAAAGGAAGTAGCTGTTACTTTGAATGCAAAAATTAAAGATTCAGGTTCATAAAATTCCATCCACAGATAGGTGCCTATTTTTTTTGACGTCCACATGTCCATCAGCAAAGACCTGTTGATGTCTACACTTCTGCAACTAGCTACACAGGGAGCTATTTAAGTTTCTGCATGGTGGATCTGTCTAGTCCAAAAATCCTGATGATTTTCTCCAAACCAGGCATTGCTTAGCCCACACTACATACAGAGCCCTGCATACAGGTTCTTTCTCTCCACATACCCTGGAGAGCCTTATGTTTTGGGCTTGATTTACACAGGGTCAAGCTTTAACAGGCTGACAGTCTTGCTTTCTAAATCAAGACCCCTTAAGGCATCTCAAGTTGGGCAGCTACATTCATTTGACTTTTCTATGTTCTCTTGTCCATTAAGAGGCTTTTCACAGTAAGCTAAAAGGTCAGAATATCTGACCATACTGATGTCCTTGCATCTGCATTATCTGCAGGGAGCTCTTAAAAATGCCTATGTCAATGAGAATGTTTTCTCAGTTTTTATGGACAGTATCAGTCAGGGTCGGGTCCACCTTACCTAACATTCATTAGTATAAACATATATGAGATGAACAACTTCTTCTGCCTTCATACTCAGTGAAGTAAGCACAATTCTCGTAGCTTCTCCCAGACTGCTACTTTAAGCTGAGATGAGTCTTTTTAAACAAATGCTAGCACAGCTTGTTCAGGTTACAAAGTTTGCACTGAAAATAAAAGGTTTGTGTGAGATGAATTCCACCCCTAGAACCTAAATTGGCATTACAGAAGCTAATTCATTGCAGAAGGATCTTATGGTCCTGGAGTTTTTATTTATTTCAATAGCACTATTGAGAAAATGATGCAACTTCTTTGTCTGACCATCATTTGTTATGAACACTTAGGTAGTTTGAAAGCTACTTGTATATGAGTTTTTCATACAAAAATACTCCACAGGGAGCTCTGGAATTGCAGCCCCATCAAATGTTCGCAATATTCTTATATTTTACTTGGTTTTGTCTTGAAAGCTTTTCACTACTTTCCACTGGATGCAGATTCCAGGGATTTTCCAGGGATGCAGATAATCTCCTATTACCTGATGATTCAAGTAACACAGTATCAAAACACAGCAAAACAAAAAGGAAAATGTCAAAGTCTGGCAGAGGCTTTGCACGCCATACTGGCATGAAAATTCTCTTGAGACACAGATTTATTTTTTCTCCTATAGTCTCACATCATTCTTTTAGTTCCTGTATTTAAAACAGTTTACAGGTTTTGTTCCCATTTGTGTAAAACTTGGCTTCAGAGTATAAACCTCTTCTGATCCCTTTATTGCTCCCATCACATATAAAGATTTGAGTAATTCACCTCAAAACACAGTAGGTGCCGTCACATTTCTTCGCGTGGTGGAGAGTAGTCCAAGTATCTTGGCTGTAAGCCTGAAGAGTTGTCACACTACTCTGAGCCCTGCATGCAGCCAGCTGGGGAAATTCATAGAATCATAGAATATTCTGGGTTGGAAGGAACTTTAAAGGTCATCTAGTCCAACCTCCTTACAATAAGCAGGGACATCAACTATATTAGGTTGTTCAGAGCCCTGTCCAACCTGGAGGCTGTAGAAAAGTTCAGGGTTTCATTTAGAAGCCATAAACTCAGAGTATCTCAGCTCTCCAGAACAAGAGTGCAGAAAAGATTGTGAAAAACTTACGACTTTTTATTCATTGGCTGAGAAGAAAAATAGGACTCAAAAAAATCATCACAGGTCAATCTGAAGTAAACGAGGTTTGGGGGATTTTTTGTCTTTGGTTTTGGTTTATGTTTCTTTGTTTTTGTAGGAGAAGTGTTTCTTTTTTTAAGTCTTGGGTAAAATTTTAAAACAAAATCAATATATACTGTGGCAAAATGAAACATTTTATTTTGTGATCAAGTGGTCGTTTTTCCTAAATTAATTGAACACAACTGGTTTCAGTCATAGCCAAATAAATTTCAAAAGGAATTCTCTTTTCAAAACATATTTTAAAAAATGTCATGCTCTACCAGAGCAAAACAAATCCCCCAGATCACTGAAAAGTGTCCCAAAATGTCACAGCAATCCTTCACCCAATTAGTATACGTAGAGTAAGCGAGACTGAAATAAACCCTTAACTCATCTCCAAGTGCAGTCTGATGTCTCTGACATCATCACCTGCTCATTAATGCCAGCAGACTGCAAGATGAAAGGCAGAAGCTGTTTATCCAGAGCCACCTCAAAGCTTCTCAGCAACATAGACAATGCTAAGTTTTTGTCTCTGCAAGAAGAAAAGAGGCCAAGGCAAAGCTGGGCTGGTTTTGCAATAGAAAGGAGATGGGCAGGAAGCAAAGGTTGGGGGAGATGTGGAAGGCAAATCTTCTCACTTCTTCTTCCTCTAAGAAATGACAAGTTCAGGAAGGGGCTTCCCTCTCTCCAGCAGTGTCATTGTTATACACACACCAAGCCCTGCTTTGAGGGCAACAATGGGAAGCCAGATAACAACTTCACCACTGCCTACAAGCAGCTGTGAAATAAGAGCATGTTACCCCTAAAGAGTGACTTTCTAGCACGTTGCCTTTTTAAATATGGAAGGAGGCAAGGGCAGGAATGGGCTGTATGTAACACCTAAGCTCTCAGAGGTCACTCTTACACACCTTTCATTCAAGCTAACACACTAGAATACAACCTGGTTTGGCTTTTAGGTACTGTTAGAGCATGAGCCTCACAACACGTGGGACCTTGGATTTTTCTTCCTGATTAGGTCCAAATCTATACATCCAGACTAAAAAACAAAACATGGTGGTAGTTTATGATCAACTCATTTCTCATAGCTCTCTTGTTCTTGCTGCATGTATTGAGGTGGCTGGGGATGTCACCATATGTTGTGACATGCAGAGCATATTTTAGGATAAGCCCCGACCTTCTTTTATTTCTCCTTACATGCTTTCTAAAGAAGCACAGTTTACAAACATTCAAAAGCAGCAAGAAACAGAAAGAAGGGGATTCAGTGAAAAAAAGAAAAAGTATACAAGGGAAAAGACTAAGAGAGAACATCACCAACACTAAGCAAAATTTTCCAAGATTTCTCAAGGTCATCATTCCCTGTTACATTACTTAGAGTAACTATTTAAAGCCTTCATGTTTCATGACGAAAGGATTGAGAGCAGCTCTACCAAAAAGGATGTGGGGGTACTGGTGGATGAAAATTTAGACACGAGTCAGCAATGTGTGCTTGCACCCCAGAGGTTCAACAACATCTGGAGCTGCATCAGAAGCAGCATGGTCAGCAGGCTGAAGGAGGTAAGTCTGCCCCTCTGCTCTGGTGAGACCCCACCTGAAGTACTGCGTTCAGCCCTGGAGTCCTCAGTACAAGAAAAACATGGACCTGTTGGAGCAGGTCCAGAGGAGGGTCGCAAAAAACGGCCAGGGGGGTGGAGTGTCTCTCCTGAAAGGCTGAGAGAGTTGCCCTAATTCACACTGGAGAAGAAAAGGCTTCAGAGAGACGTTATTGCAGCCTTTTAGTACTTAAAGGGGACCTATAAGAAAGATGAGAAGAAACTTTTTAACAGGGCCAGATGCAATAGGACAAGGGGAAATGTTTTCAAATTAAAAGAGGATAGGTTCAGACTAGATATATGGAAGATTTTATTTTTTTTTTATGATGAGGGTGGTAAACACTGGAACAAGTTACCCAGATGTTCCAGTGCTGAAACATTCATGGTCAGGTTGGAAGGGGCTCTGAGCAATCTGATATAATTGAAGATGTCCTTGTTCATTGCAGGGGGAGCTGGATTAAATGACCCTTAAAGGTTCTTTCCAACCCAAACTATTGTATGATTCTACGATATGGACCAACCAGCATATTCCTTGCTTAAGAAGAAATGTCATCCCTATTGGCATGTCTATACCAATGGTAGCTGCTTTTACTTTTACATTGAAGCACTTGTGCTGGGCACTGCTGGAGATGAGTCCACAACCACTGGCTCTCATCTGATTATAATTTACTATCTCTATTTTATGGGTACTACTGGCTCTGTCAGGACAGAAAAAACAAAACCTACAAACTCTCCCCTTTACTAACAAAGAGTCCCACAACCTCTTTTTCATGAGCATTTAGTCAAATCCTTTCTTTGAACAAAGATGACACCTCTTTGATGCTACTCGGTAACTTTCCATTGTGGCTCCAAGACACTTAGTTTTCCCAAAACCTAGACTCTTAATCAATCATATTACATATTACAAACATCAACCAACATAATCAGAGCCAAGACAGAAAACATTCTCTGCACATTTCCCCCCTAGCAAACACTGTCAATACTGAGACAATTACATTCTGCTAATTTGCCAATAATTTACACAGAGACACCACTAAAATGTGCTTAATCCTCAAAGAGATTCAGTTGCTTGACTCCCAATTTCAAAGAAAAGCATGCAAATGCAGCGATAAAATGCATTCCGTTTAATAAAGTGAACACATAAGAGACTGATTCACATTGTTTTATGGCATCAAATAACAGTTTCTAACGTGATTCCATGTGGGAGGAAAGCAGGAGGTTGCTTAAGTATATTTTGGCAAAATGCTAGAAGAGGTCACAGGAAGCTGATTTCTCAATGAAGTGCTAAAGATTTCCAAAATTTGCCTCTTACAGGAAAAATAGAAAATTTCCCTTTCTACTATATCTTTAACAGAAAAAAAAAAAATTAGCATAAGTCAGCTAAAATACGTCAGCTTTAACTTGCTTAATTGTTGGAAAATGTAGTTTTCTTGTTTTAAGGTAAATAAAGTCTATAGTATTGGTTTGACTCCGATTACGTTAGCGCTGCACCAGATATGCTATTAGACTGCCTGGATGAATTTTGAACAATATCATAACAAACTATTTGGAAGCAGAGCTCAGAAGGGTCATACAGCAAAGTCTATTAGAGCTGACAAAAAAATGCCATTCTCTGCTTTATTTGGAAACTAAAAAGGAAAAGGAAGGGGATTACACAAATCCTCTGTGGTATTAAATAAAATTAATAAAGTTCATATAAATTAAGGCATTTTGACATTACAGAGATATGGGTCCAATGAGGAGGAAGAAATTATGTTCTGGAGAATGAACTGCAATTATAGATTGCAAAACATGGAGAGAGAAAAGGAGAAAAAATAAAGATATAGACAGATGAAATTTGATGGCAGTTAAAAGCTCTAGCCATCACTGTAGACCTGCAATGTTCACCAAAGACTGCAGTTCCACCAAACATCTCAAGCCCAAAATTTCAAATATATTTTCACTTTATTTTATGAATGCCCATCAGATATATATCTTTGATGCTACAGCACACTAGCTGAATAAAAATCAACAACATAAAAATCCTCTTCATAAAAGATCCAAGAAGTGAAATCCCAAAGCCATAACCATTTACTCCATGAGCATATTACCTTTGACAATCATATATAAATGACATCATGACAACAAATACAATGTACAATAATAAGTGTGCAATGGTACAAAATATACAAAAAGGAATGTGTATTTAATATACATTCAACAATACTCCATAAAAATCTCTGTTGGGAAAGTGAAGTGCCTTTTCAAGAACAACAAAAAATGTACACCACTTCAGTTAAGATGCCTGAAGTATCTCCCAACAAAAGAATAAAGCCTGTGTTCTTTAACTGGAGATACATAGTAACTGAACTGAAATTTCCCTAAAGGAAAAAAAAAAAATCTATACTTCATAAAATTTTTGTCCACATCTACGGTGTAATAAAATATTTAGAGTGCAGAAAATTCAGTTTCATTTAAATTTTACTTACAAGTGGGCCCTCTTTTATTGACAGATCTACCTCAGTCATATAAAACCAAAAATCTATATTCCTTATAGTAAAAAGACTGTTTCTGCCCATCTGTCTTTTCTGGTTTTGATGCATTCCACAACTCACATAATTTCACTGGCACAGAAATATGAGTCTGACCAGAGGTCAATACAAGATTTATTCCTCATTTTCCCCTGGCTCTTTACCAGTCTTGCATAATTTTACTTTTGCCTAAGTTTCAGATTCCTTTGAGTTCAACCTCAATGGGAATTTCAGGAAACTATTACAGTGGATACCATGAATATCACATGCTTATAATGTGGCTGATTTTATGAAAAATTCCATCTAGCCTCCAGTTTTCAAGGCACCATTTTGTGCCCTCCTTTCAAAGCCAGTACTTGTATTGACAGCAGAAAGTATTTAGATGCTGAATTGCACAAGTACTTAACCCACGACATGCTCAGCTCCACTGGGAATCTGTCCTTGTGCCTTGCATGGGCCCAGGAATAAAGGTGGCTGAGTTTTTCTAACAAGCCTTCCACTGACAAAACTGGTATATATGATTCCCAGAAGTAGAAATTTTTGCTTTACATCTGGAGTTCAGGCTTTGTTTGTCTAGAGCCCAGGGAAAGGTGACACATTGGCAGCCCAAGCATGGGTACTGAAACTGCCAGTGGCCTCTCCTGAAAGGATAAGCTTCCAACGAGAGGGATAAGTGCAACTTGCACTATAGGTTATCCCTTTCCTTCTCTGTATAGAATTTCAGCCTGTTACTGCCTATAAACTCACGGGCCTAGACATACAATTCATACAATAGCAGTTAATAAGTTTAAATTTAGTAAGATCATGTTTTGCCCCAACCTGATGGCCATGACTCAGGCATCAGCATCAGTTCAACTTGCAGGTGCAATACCTTTCCTCTTGTATTACATGCTAACTCAGACCATCCAGCCCTTCAAAGCATTAAAATCAAAAGTATTTTCCAAAGTTTGAAATTCACTTGAGGCTCATTTCAAGTACCATTCACTATTTCGATTTTAAGAGAGACTCATAGTTATGCTACTAATGGACAACACACAACCTTTGCAGGAGGTTTCAGGCCTCTCTGAAAATCATTTCTTATGAAAATGTGTAGAAGGAGTGACAGGAAATGAAAGGTACCTATAAATCATATGGTATCCCTGAGCAATGCCCAGGTGAATGCAAAATATCCATGTTATTTTCAGTATGTATATCTCTTCCTGAGTTGAATTTCATTCCCAGTATGGAATCCAAGCATCTGCTTTCTTTTTTGGCAAGGTACTCAATTACACAGTAAGGCAATCCGATTTTCTGGTTTGCTTCCCGTCTTATTTCCTGCTAAGTCACCAAGCATTTCTCACCAAGATCACCACTAGAATGTGTGCCAGAATATGTTTAAAATACGGTCCTGTAAAAATAGAAATTCGGTTTGTTTCTTTGAAGGCAGCACTAATTCTTCATATATTCTGGGATCTTGAAGATTTCAGCTGTACAGATTCAAAATTATCTTCCTTTTCCTGTAATGGAAAAGACAGGCTCCCATCAACCGGGATTCCTCAAATTCACTGCAACAGTTACTACAGTTGCTTCTTTTAATACCTCCAGAGTGGCCTTCGCCAAAAACATCTCTCTATTTCTACCACAGACATTATGTGTACAGTTTGACCTTTTATTATATAATAATAATCCTTTAAAAATTGCAAAGTCAACAAAATTATGCCATATATATTGTCCACAGTACTTACTTTAGAAGGTACAGGGGAAGTTCATATTTTATACTCATAGTATAGGACAGAGAGTCAGAGCTGGGAAATCTGGTCTCTCCTCTCAAGTGACAGGTCATTGGACAAGATGGAATGGACTCAAGTTGCGACAGAGGAGGTTCAGATTGGACACTGGGAAAAATTTCATCACTATAATCGTTATTGGGCACTGGAATGGCTGCCCAGGGAGGTGGTTGAGACACCATTCCTGAAAGTATTTAGAAGACAGGTAGATGAAGTGCTTAGGAATATGATTTAGTAGTGGACAGGTACGGTTGGACTTGATGATCTCAAAGATCTTTTCCAACCTAGTAATTCTATTATTCTATGATGGATAACAGCCTAGCCCATCTGGCAAGCAGGCATCAGGGTGAGAAGTGTAGACATACTCATTGCTGCATGTGTGAACAACACAATGGTCCATGTAGAAGAAATAAACGAAGAAATCCTAAAATACTCACAAGAAAATGCTGGTTCTTGCTTCATGTACCTACCTTTTATACTGTTGATGCACACAAGCAGGCTGGAAACTACATTAAACTAAATGCACGACCTGAGCCAGCTCCCTCAGAAGCTGGGATAGCCTGGTGCAGCCATGAGAAAGAGCAGGGGAGAAAATCATCCTGAAATTGCCTACTGCAGAATACATATTTCTTGTTCTGAAGGACCTGGTATTGTTATGCTGGAGACAACAAACAGAACTAGAACAGCCTCCAACCCAAAGAAATTTCATAATTCTTTAACTTCTCTATTCTCATTAAAAATCACAGTCATTTCTTTCTGTATTACAGGCCTGAATTCCTTGGGTACTCAAAACTGCTAATAACTTCATGAGATGTTTTGCTTCACAGAAATGCCATTGCCTGAAGCTTGAACATGCAGTTGGGGTACTTGAGAATTTTTCTTTATCTCTCAGTTTATATTTCTCCTCTTTTTCTCCTCTGTTTTCCTCCATATATTACATGCATATGCAGCAGGAGATGAATTTCCTCACCTTTTGCATAAATGAAAACTGATGCCTATGACATTTGTTTGGGTAAATACACATTAAATTTGAGTTATCTGCAGGGATACAGGATGCAGATTTCAGTAAGCTAATGAGGTACGGGAAGCTGAGTTTGCCAGCTATGATTATCTAGCAGGAAAAAAGGAACCAGCTTAGAAATATCTGACAGGTTTGTTTAAAAAGGAAAGAATACTCAGGGAGCCTGCTACAATGGATACAGGAACTTTACAAAAACTCTTTTTCAGCCCAAAGGCATTCAAGTAGTCTGAAAACTAGAAGTACTAAAGTTTACTTCAAAGAGGAAAAAATCCAATTCTCCCATGCTCTCGTCTCTATACTTCTAATCAGGAAGGTGACAGTGGTTGGTGTTGCAAATGAAATCAGCAAAGCTTTTACAGTTAATGGGTGCACAGCAAAACATGACCCTCACCAGCAGTGCTGGTCATTACACTCAGCCACAGCCAGCCAAACAATTTCACTGACAAAAAAGCAAAATCAGTATTTCAAAGTCAGCCCTTACAGGATTCAAAATGGGATAAACTTCCACTTTTGCAACACCACCACAAAATTTAATGTGATTTTATTTTATTTACATTTTCAATATTCACAATATTGGATTAGGAATTAATAGAATATTGAATTAAGAATTAATTAAATTTCTGCCCCTTTCCACAAGGAGCAATATTGATTTTGCAAGATAAACTATCAGGCTGGGTCAAGGGGAAGGAATCCTCAACGTAAGAAGGATTGGAATGGGTCCAGAGGAGGCTACAAAGATGATCAGAGGGCGGGAGCACCCCCCATATGAGGACAGGCTGAGAGAGCTGGGCGCGTTCAGCCTGGAGAAGAGAAGGCTCAAAGGAGATCTTAGAACAACCTTCCAGTACCTAAAGGGGCTACATGAAAGCTGGGAAGGGACTGTTTACAAAGGCTTGTAGTGACAGGACTAGGGGCAATGGCTATGAACTGAAGAGGGGCAGGCTTAAACTAGACATAAGGAAGAATTTCTTCACCGTGAGGTTGGTGAGACACTGAACAGGCTGCCCAGGGAAGTTGTGGATGCCCCATCCCTGGAGGTGTTCAAGGCCAGGTTGGATGGGGCCTTGGGCAGCCTGATCTAGTGGGATGTCCCTGTCCATGGCAGGGGGGTTGGAACTAGATGATCTTTAAGGTCCCTTCCAACCCTAACTATTCTATGATTCTATTAGCTGTGCAATGGTAATTTGTCCTAGGAGAGAGATCTGGGGAGCATGTAGCATGGAAAGAGGGCAGCAGTCTAGTTAAAAAAATGTAAAAGAACAAAGAGAAGAGAAAAATAATGGAAAAGAAAGGATACACACAGGTTTTAATTACATTGCACTCAAACACAAAATGGAAAAAAAGGAATACAAGAAAAAAATCTCAAAATTCAACATTCTGAAATATTATCTGGACAAAAAACAAGAGAGCGACTTTTTAAAATATTTTTTTATTATGATCCATTAAGAAACTTCCCTATTTTGAAACAACCCCCTTCAGCAAAATTCATAGAAAGGCAAAATGTCATCCGCCTTTATCCTGATCATAATAGATGCCCCAGCTGGCCTCCCTTAAAGACAACACTACCCTTCCCATAGACTTCAAGGCATTCCGAATAAAGATAAGAATGCTTGCAGGGTGTATGATGATGGTCCTCTTCACTCCTCTCAGAAATGCTGAAAGGACACCAAAGACCTTTGTGCTTTGAATTCAGACACATTAACAAGCCACATCATATGTGCTACAGCAAAAAAAAAAACACTTTCTGTTGTTGCTTCCCACTGAAATGGAGAAGGTTGCTGCAGTGGGTAACAGGCTGTGGCTGGTGCCTCCTCTTCAATTGAATCCTACAGTACTCAAAATTATGGTTCTCAAGTCAGCCACGAGGCCATCCCAGGTGAGCTGCAAGCAGCTGGCTGGTGGCTGTGTTCCCTGTGCTAATGTTCTGTACCTCTAATAGCAGTGTTTGCCTCAGCAATTGAGGTGTCAAGTAGGAATTTTGGCAGAGAGGTTTCCCCTACCATTAGCTGCTCTTTTCAGGTAATACTCATGCAAAAGAATGCTAGTGCAAACTCTCTGCAGAAGAGGGAGCATTTACTCAATACCCTGCAACGTTTCTTATCATTATGGACACAGATTTCACCAGATCGACTATGGACTGGGTGAAGTTTGTGTAGGAGGCTGCACAATGCATTGGGCAAATTAGCATCACAGCTTCATCACATCCAGTAATTAAAAAAAAAGGAATAATTATTTTTATTATTAATAGCAGCAATTACTACTCACCTTCGTTGCTAAGGACTTGAGCTTCCCCAGCAGAGACTGCTTATTTGAATATACTATTTCTTCTTCATTATCTTCTCCTTCCATTATAGCACAGCTGTCAGCAGCTGGCAGCTCACACTCTTTTGAGTTCGCAGTCATCACTAATTTGGAATATTTATACTCCAGTCTGAAGGTACAAAGCCAGACAGGCATAGATTTTTTTTACAAATTCCCCATGTTCAATTTTTTTTATAATTTAGATTATCTGCACTCCTTCCACACAGTTACTTCTGTGGTATTTACTGGAAATTAGATACTTTTCAATCATTAAAAGCACATAACCAAAATAATATTAACAATATATCAGGCTCCTGCTCTACAGATTAGTCCTCCACCCTTGTAAAAGAGTCATGTTTTCCCAAAAGACACAAGTATTGAGAGGATATCCTGCATGAAGAGGTACAACCTGTGTATTGGTTGGGGAAACAGCATGACTGACTTCAGCCTGCATCTTAATCTGCATCACATTCCTGTTCAAGGACACTACGGGGGAGAGATGTGTAACCATGTGCGGTAGGAGGCAGCAAGAGATGGGGACCATGATACTTCGGTGAAGCTGGATGTGCTATGGGGTGATGAAATCCCATGGAGGTGGAATCGCATGTTGAAAGTTTATGGCATGAGATTTGGGAAGCAGAGGACAATGGAGATGGGGAACAGTAAGTATGCTCAGTCCGAGAAGCAGGGATCTTTTGGGTGCGTACCAGACATATCCTGCCAAAACAGACCTAAACATACAGTCAAGACCTTAGTTTAACCCAGCTGAAAGGGGCTAACTACACTGAGGAGAGATGCTTTTGGTCTTTAGGCGTTGAGAAAGCTGTGTTTTTTCAGGACCTAATGTCAACTTAAAACTCTCAGGGGTTAAAAAGACAGCTCCTGTTGGAAAATTATGTCATAACAAATTACTGTGGATTTTCTACACCTTCCGCACCGGCATTTTTGACAGCCACTGTTGGCTAAAGAAACCTCAACTTGGTGGATTAATGGAATGATCCAACAAGGCACTTCTAATCAACATTGCCATAAGATCAAATCCATAAAATGTCTTTCTGTGCACTATATCAAGATCTTAGTTTGCTTTTATATGAACATAATTTGCAGTACTTACTTCTGGTTCTTCTTCCAAAAATAACAAGTCAAGGCTATGAGTAGAACAGCTGTGAAAGCACCAACACCAGCTCCAACTTTTAGCCAAAAATCCACTGTTTCACAAGTGCTGGTCCGTTTTTCTGGCAAGGGAACGCCTTTAATGCAATATTTTGGTTCATTCCATACATACAAAGTTTCCTTTCAAACAGAAAACAGAAAACACCAAGAAATGAGACACTTGTAGGAAAAGAGAAACTAATCAGAATTGAAGAAAAGAAGATGGTTTGAGGTAGGAAGGTTAGACATATTTACAAAGAAAGCAAACCAAACATGTGCTTCAGGTTTTCAGGCTCTAGATGTGAAGCCATATTGTCTACTCAGTTTTCCCTTTGATTGTGCCTGCAGGTTCAGACATGAAAAAACTATTTCCTCTTCCATACTGCTTTTCTCTGGCACAATATACATTGGACAGTGATTGTGAATGTGTTATGCCTGCATTGGAGCTGTTGAATAGCAGGACAGTTCTGAACTTGCAAAAGGACTTCCTAACATTCGACCACAGGAGGTAGCAGCTAAAAAAATTGCAAGCAAGGAATTGAAATCCTGAATCCTTTCCTAGACTGCCCCTAACGTTTATGCTCATTAAAGGACTGAGCATCCCATCCTTCAAAAATAATTTGCCTGCACGTTATGCAGGATGCTATGCATGTTCTGCATGAATGCAGAGTTCATGTCCCTACCCAAATAGCTGGTCAGCCCAGGCCAGCTCTCTTCCAGGAACCACACTGATATTGGCACAATTATCCCTGAATCTCAGCAATAAGACATGCACCTGGCCAGCTCAGAGCCTGAACTGAGATTTCCCAACTCTACCTACACTCATTTATCGATCTGCACACCAAATTTCAACCAAATCCAAGTTATACCCAAATGAATCCATCTGACTTGGAGACATGGGTCCTGTACCTGAAATCCTTTTTTGCAGGCTCCCTCAATCTCATGGTAGTCTTGTTCCATGCAGAGAGGGCAAGCTTCTGCACTTTCCCATACAAAGTAGAAAGTGCATCCATCGCAGGTGCCCGCAGGGCATAAGCTAGGAGGAGAGTAAAGCTTAGTTATCACTTAATGAAACACTCTGGGCATTCTCACTCCACATTCTGTGGCAGAAGATTGGTAATGGTAAGTACAACAAATGGGTAAACATTGATCAAGTCAGTAGATGGAAAAACCTGGGGGAAGAATTTTTCCCAGTTTGTGAAACGTTTTCTCAAGTGAAAACAGATGTTGGGCTGTCAAACGTCTAAATTAACAGTTCAGTTCCTGGCAGTGTGTGCTACTCATGCACCTACAATGAAGAAAAAGAAGCAAGCCTTGGAGACCAGCAGAACTGCTCCAAGGTTTCAGTAGCATGGGCTAGCCCAGCATGCACCTCTATCACTGTTTTCCTGTACTGGGTGATTATTCATATGACTGCTGCTATCTGGTTCCTGCTGTTGTTCTAATGATGTCTGGGTTATTTTGTCCATATGGAACGGACTTGTCCTGTCATGGTTAATTACTAGAAGGATGTTCACTAGTTAATGAAGAGATAACAGCTTCTCTTAGTCTAAGAAAGACTAATGATCCTATTTTGTATTCAGCCTGCAGAAGAAAGTTGTACTGGCAATGGCAGGACATTCAGGCAGCTTTTGTTACTGACAGTTACTTCAGATCCAACCGCAGTGGTGGCCAAAACTCCATGGAAATCTGTTATCCTGATCTGAAGGACTGAAAAATTCATAGCCCTAAAAGCCCGTTCTGGGTTACGTTGGTTTGAATAACTGACAAATGTCATCTCTGGATTACAGAACATTTTTTCAACATACATGGCAAGAGCATTGACAGACCTTTCTCCTCAACCTCTTTCATCTTAAACTGTAAATTCATGTGATACTAAAAGCCATGTCAGGAGGATCAAGGAGTTACATGCAGCATTTGACATGTATCAGATACCTCACTCTGAAAATCGCTGAATGACTCTTGAGCTAATCAAAGGGGGCTAGGAATGCAGAAGTCAACAAGAACTGAGATAAGGTACGTCATGTCAGCTGTGTGCTGTTTCAGCCCACTCTCACACTTCAAAAAGCAAGGTAGGTTACTACTCCCTCATTACTAGTGAGTTATTGCAGGTCATATCATGTTTAACCTATAACATTTGAAGGACACCTGGAAGATTTTCACACAGTTGCTGATATACAGTGGATTGTTGCCCAGCAGAATTTGTAGTGTGTCGGGTCCCTAAGACACTAGAGTAATTATCTCCAAAGATGTTCAAACATCGATCACTGATCTACTACCTCTGAAGTAGATGTCCTTTTGCCTTCAGTCAGGTGAGCATGGTTCACCCATCCCAAGAGGAACAGGGATTAAAAAGGAGCCAATACTTCTCTCCTTGTTAGATTTTGGGAAGAGGACTTAACTTTTGGGAGGAAGGATGAGTGAGAGGGCTATCTGCAGATGTATAGTAACATACAGACAAAGACAGGCCTTGATTGCCAAAAAGGAGGTTATCAGAGTTGAGGTGAACTTCTGAAGAATCACAAGGTGTTAGTAAGGAGTAATGGAATTAATTCTTTTACTGTTTTTCTTTTCAGGTGTAGGCATAAACACGACTTAGGAAGAAAGAAGCTTTTTGGAGTCACTTGAATCAAAGTGAAGGGATAAAAAGGTCAGGCAAATATAACATAACTGGTACAAAGGGCCCAAGATACAAACTGGAGTGATAAGACACATAAATAAATACCCATAGAACCTGAACTAGACAGAGTCAGGGCTCACGTAAGCAGTGCAACAGCAGATTTCATAGTTCCTAGGACAGGTGCTCTTTTTCAAATAAATCATTTTGTCCACAGCCACTGCTCTAGATCAAGGAAGAAAAACTACCTCTCAAAGCCCCGACTAGGCAGTTCCAATCAGAAGGCCAAAGACTGAAATAAGGAACTGAAATAAAGCCAAAGTGGAGACAAGAAAACATCACTATATTTTGTTTTGGCTCTAAGCTTGGAACAACCTGTCTGAGCTCTAACCTCTCTTATCATATAGCCCAAATACAGACCAGTCGGTCTGCTGGGAGGTGATGGACACACATGTCCTTAACCTAGAAGAAATGAGTGAAACCTCCTGGGTGGCTGATCAGGGAGACAGCACTCGTGACTGCTGTTAGGCATAAAATTACTAATGATTTTTCTATAGATTAAATAAGGAGAAAAGACTTTTGGGCACTACTAGGATACTAATACTTAAATACCTAGGAACAGAAAGCTCTCCTTGGTCTGGTTTGTTGGGGTTGCATCTCATTGTCACAACAGTTGCACGGCCATTTTCACAGGAGGTTGTCACTGTTGAAGACCTAATATCAGAAAAAAAGAGAAAAGTCATACATTTCCACTATAGAAAAATGTGTCTTGCTTTTCCATAGATCTCTGTCTATTCATGCAATTGTAATACTAAAGACATATCCTTTAACACAGCACTTTTGCTTTTGTCAGGTAGAAAAGAAAAAAGAAGCAACAGAAGCAGAGTAGGTATCACCACTTCATTTAAATCTCAAAGTTCTCTGAGATGCCACTCAGGTAACTGCTCTGTAACTCCTAATTTTAATTCTGCCCACAAAAAAACACAAAAAAACTGCCCACAAAACAGAACAGAATTATTAAAAAAAAAAGAGAATCGCAGGCGCTGTGGTTGGTATGTTACTCTGCTGGAGTGTATGATAGCTCTCTCCTCGCCTGATAATCTGAGAACCACACTGTCCTGAAGTAGCACAAGGAAAAGGGGATTCAGAAAATGGGCTTCATTCCAACATGATAGACACAGTAAGCCAGGATCATAACACACTCATAGTAGCGTCACTGGTATGGGATTCAGTCTGCAGAATCAGACATGTAATTTATGTATATACGTATGCATAAAGATCTATCACTACATCCAACACAATCTAGACAGCCAATCAGGGGAACAAATAGAGGTACGTTCCTTAAAGATAAGTTGAACAGCCTCACAGGCTCCAGAGTCCAAGCTCAGAAACATAGTTCACATGAAGACATGAGCATGAAGACATCTTAATTGAGGTAATCTTTGAGCTAATTCTTACCCAACCTGAGGTATTCCTTTTATGGAGGAAAGTGAAGAATAGGAAAAGCACAGCAGTAACTGTGCAGGTTGGAACAAGTATTTTTAATCTCAATTAGACTGGGTTTGTAACATCAAAGTAAATACAAATGAAAGTGAAAGAAAACATGCAGCAGAGAGTGAACATATCAAAGCCATATATGAGAAATTACGGAAAAGAACATGACACTGTAAGTGGCACCTGGATGAATCAAAGCTCTGTTATCACTCTCTATAGATCAAGTGTAATTTAGATTTCTTGCTCCATAAGACATTATTCAACATGTCAATCAGTATCAGCCCAATACTGATAAAAGTGACTATGATTAAAGGTGCATTAAAGTACTCCTGTCACAATTTTAGTTTCCTTTAAACAAATGAAGAAATTTGATGTACCAATAAACAATGTTTTTTACCTACTTGTAAAAGAAATGCACATCAGGTATTTTGCTTGGAGAGGGAGGAAATATATCTGTGTTGACACTGATATTTTCCAGCGTTGTTTCAATAGTAGCTCCTAAAATTTGAGAAGGAAAAAAAAAGAAAGGAATAAGCTAAGAACGGATTTCTGAGGGGTACACATATAACATTCTCTCAGTCTGAAAGGCATGAGTCTCACTTAATAGCATTAGTATAGTATACAGTATACATTTTCTGTATGTGTATAAGCAGCTAAAGAAACCTTGTTGGTAGAGTATACTATAGGCCCCCTGATCAAGGAGAGCCTAATGATGAAGCCTTCTTCCTCCAGCTATAGAAGGTTTCACACTTAAAGGATCTCATCATGCTAGGGGACTCCAACCACCCTGGCATATGCTGGAAAAGAAGCATGGCAAGCTGCAGGCAATCCAGGAGACTCCTAGAACACATTGAAGATAATTCCTTAACCCAACTAATAGACAGCCCCCCACCGAGGGGATACAATACTGGACCTGATGATGACCAATACAAGTGCGCTCATCAGTGATATCAAGATTGAAGGCAGCCTGGGCTGCAGTGATCATGCACTGGTGGAGTTCAATGTTCTGAGGGATAAGGGACAGGCGAGGAGTATAGTCAGGACGCTAAATTTCAGGAAAGCAGACTTCCAGCTCTTCAAGGAGTTAGTCAGTTGGACCCCCTGGGACATGGTCCTCAGGGATAAGGGAGCAGAACAGAGCTGTCAAATATTTAAGGATGCTTTCCATAAAGCGCAAGAGCGCTTAGTCCCCAGATGTAGGAAATCAAGCAGGGAAGGGAAGAGACCAGCATGGCTGAGTCAAGACCTGCTGGTCAAACTAAAGAGCAAGAGGGAACTGCACAGGCAGTGCAAGCAGGGACAGGGAACCCCAGAAGAGTACAGGGATGCTGCCTGGTTGTGTAGGGATGGGGTCAGGAAGGCCAAGGCGCAACTGGAGCTGAACTTGGCAACAGAAGCGAAGACTAACAAGAAGGGTTCTACAGGTACATCAATCAGAAAACAAAGGTTAAGGAAAGCATACCCCCCTCAATGGTTGAAAATGATGACCTTGTGTCAACAGATGAGGAGAAGGTTGAAGTACTTAACAAATGTTTTGCCTCAATCTTCATTGATAACTGCTCTCCTCACCCCTCTTGGGTCAGTGGACAAGAAGATGGGGACCAGGAAGACAAAGACCCTCCCACTGTAGGGGAGGATCAGATTTGTGATCACCTGAGGAACATGAACAAATATAAGTCTATGGGAGCCTATGAGATGCATCCCAGAGCCCTGAGGGAATTGGTTGGTGTGGTTGTCAAGCCACTCTCCATGATATTTGCAAAGCCATGGCAGTCAGGAAACGTCCCTGGTGATTGGAAGAAGGGTAACTTTGTGCCCATTGACCCTGGGAACTAGTGACCTGTCAGCCTCACTTCTGTGCCTGGGAAGATCATGGAACAGATCCTCCTAGAAGCTATGCTAAAGCACACGGAGGACGTGGAGATGATTAGTGGTAGCCAGCATGATTTCACCAAAGGCAAGTCCTGCCTGACCAACCTAGTGGCTTTCTATGATGAAGTAACCATATTAGTGGTCAAGGGTAAACCAAAGGATGTAACCTATCTGGACTTCTGTACAGCCTCTGACACAGTCCCCCACAACATCCTTCTCTCTACATTGGAGAGATATGGATTTGATGGGTGATGGTATGGTGGATAAGAACTTAGTTGGATGGTTGCATTCAGAAAGTTGTGGTCAATGGCTCGATGTCCAGGTGGAGGTCCATGACAAGTAGTGTCCCTCAGGGGTCCGTACTGGGACCAGTGCTGTATAGTATCTTCATCAACGATATAGACAGCAGGACCGAGTGCACCCACAGCAAGTTTGCAGACGAGACCAAGCTGAGTGGTGCAGTTGTCACACCAGAAGGACAGCATGTCATCCAGAGGGACCTGGACAGGCTGAAGAAGTGGGCCAGTGAAAACATCATGAGGTTCAACAAGGCCGAGCGCAAGGTCCTACACCTGGGTCAGGGCAATCTGCAGTTTCAATACAGGATGGGGGATGATGTGATTAACAGTAGGCCTGTGGAAAAGTACTTAGCGGTGCTGATTGATGAGAAGCTTGACGTGAGCTGGTAATGCAAGCTTGCAGCCCCGAAGGTCAACCATATCCTGGGCTGCATCAAAAGAAGTGTGGCCAGCAGGTTGAGAGAGGCAATTGTGCCCCTCTATTCCACACTTGTGAGACCCCACATGGAGTATTGTGTGCAGTTCTGGAATCCTCAATGTAAGAAGGACATGGAACTGCAGGAATGGGTCCAGAGGAGGGCTACAAAGATGATCAGAGGGCTGGAGCACCTCCCACATGAGGACAGGCTGAGAGAGTTTGGCTTGTTCAGCCTGGAGAAGAGAAGGCTTGGAGGAGACCTCATAGCAGCAACCATCAGGAGCATCTGCAGAAACATGTCAGTTTAGTGCGGAGGGGCCTCCATTCTGAGATCATACACTGACATCAGCAAGAATGATCACTTCCCCTCATCAAAGACATTCCACCGAGCACATGGTAACTTAAATTTGGATTGCAAACAATGGACAGAGATTAGTTACTCACTAGACTGAAAGATGACAGCTCCTAGGGACCTTATTATATTCAACAGAGGCAATGAAAGAACATCCCCATCCAATATGCAGTACTGTAGAGATGGCATCTCAAAGTGTAGCTTCTCAAAAACAGAAGCAAAATCAGGTGAGGACAAAAAACCTTCCCTCTTCAGAGGATATTTATAAATATCAAAATAAAGTACACCTTATGGATAGGAAAGGCAAATGTTAACCCTTTTAAAGTGTAACAACTTTGATAAAGAAAAGGCAGTAGAAGAGCTTGATGTTTTTTTCCACATTAGGAAAAAATCAGGATTACCTCTTTGTTTTGCAAGACAATGACTGAACACCTCATTCCTTCAGTGGTAGGAGAGGATATTGGCATCTACTTGGCATGCACACTTATAAGCTAGCAAATCCGCACCTAAGAGTGACCTTTAACGGAGCTTTTAATGATAGCAAAATGTAAAAAGATGGATATGGTGAGCTAAATTGCAATGTGGCTAACACAATGAGGCAAAATAACAGGAAAGGTAAGGGGATGGTGGGTTTCAGTTAATCGGTAGATACATAATGAGTGACAGTCAACATGACTTAATGGAGAACAGTTCTTGTTCAATAAATCTGGTTTCATTCCTTGAGAGCTGTTGAATTTTGTTGCTGACAAAAAATATGTAAATTTATCAAGTATTTCATTAATTACCACTAATTAAATAGCAGTGCAATATCAATTAAGTGCACACTCTGGATTAAAAATTATTTAACTAACCAACTACAAAATTATCTGGCCATGGGATACTGTCATCACACGTGGTGTGTCTCCAGGCTTCTCTAGGCTTTGATAATGGAGTCACAAAATGCAAGATTATCATCAGGGATCTGCAAATAACTGTATAATCACTGTTGGTAAAGTGTGTAGATGACACAAAGTTTGAGAGGAACAGGAATAAAATACAGAGGAACTTGGTTTGCTTGGTAAGCTACTCCAAATCAATCTAAACACATTTTAGTGCCAAGTGCAGCAGGGGATGAAGGCTAGTCCTAAGGAAGAGAGATTTTGCCTTGGAAACTAACTCTGAAGAAAAAATAGAGAGGACATCAGATACAAGGAGCCATCATGAAATTCCACAAATCTGGAGAAAGAACAACTCAGGGATTCCACCCTTGCATGTAAATACAAAAACGGATGTGAATTTATTACCATTATAGTTAATTAAATATTGAAATACTATTTTAATCTGATGGCCATGTTTTAAGAAAATATAATAACAAGTTACAGAGGCTGCAGAAAGAGCCTCAAAAATTATTCAGATGCTTGAGAGAAATACATGATACCAAGAGAGTTAGAAGATGTTGGTCTACTTAGTTTATCAGAAGAGCAAACTTGTGAAGGTCTGATGATTCCACTACACAAAATATTTCCCCAAGGAGGAAAGCGTGGGTGCAAAATGGAGAAAGAATAACAAGAAGCAAGAGCTGAAAAAAACTGAAGCCAGGCAAATTCAAACAGAAAAAAGTTCTGCTTTCAAACAAAACACAGAGACAGTGTTTGACCAATGGAAAAAATACCAATGACTGTGGCCAAGCTATTCTTTCTGGCAGTCTTAAAAGTTCAGGTTGAATGCACTTCTAAAGATGTGCTTTTGTCAAACATGAGTTTCTGGGCTCAGTGCCAGAGAGGAAGTACAAACACTCACTGCCTGTAACGGATAGGTGAGCAGACTATATCACTTCTTTGTCTAACCTGGCCACAGACTCTGGGAACTTGTGAGCCAGAGCAATGCAAGACTTAATGATGCTCACAGTCCCATACTGCCCTAAACCTCATTTTTCCTCGCCTAATTATGTCCCAGCACCAGCTCCTTCTTCTGAAATTGTGCAAGAGGGGACTTGACATGGGCAGAAACACTTGGACTAATGTGACTCCTACAGTGGTTATTCTTGCCCTGCATGAGCAGGGTAGGAAACACAAAAGAAAACTAGTGCTTTTCAATTACATTCTTCAGATTTTTGTGCTGAAATTCTATGCACCATAGGACCCACCATCCAAACATAGGGAAGAGTAAGTAATCCTGGCAGGGAAAATAAAGAATGGAGGCAGCTCTTGCTCTTCTCCTCCAGCCATCACCTAAACTGAAACAGCAGCAAAAAGCAATGCCATCTGTCCAGATCTGCTTCAGAGCTCAGGAACAAAGTGAGGCTGAATCTTGGGCGGCCCCTTCACTCTTCCCCCAAGGTAATGCAGCGCTGCTAAGCTGAGACGGATTTACTCCGCAGCCCTAAATACACGAAAGCACATCCATGACAACAATAAGCAAACAACAAACCACGTACCTAAGAACCTGTCAGCAAGACTGTTGGACTGCAGAGCCAGGGCTGTTCGGAAACCCTTGCTGTCCGATGGGATGATGGTGGACTGACAGACAAATGCTCCCACAAAATTGGAAAAATCTTCTGATTCTGCAACCATGTCCTTCAGAGTAACATCTGTGATATTGTCAATGCAAACAGCCATCTTCTTCCCCTGTGGACAACCAGGAAAGAAACTGGGAAGTTGTTGGTTGTTGATAAGACATGAAAAAGTTCAGGAAAGGAGAGACTGCAAGCGTCCCGATAACCACCTGGATGAGCTTCACTACTGTAACTTAGAAACAACTTGATGTTTCTATGGTGAAAGGGACAAATTGCAACCACAAACTATGCCATCGTGAAAGCTCTGATTAAAGCTCTGTACAGACCCAGAAATGCGATGTCACTTCTGGTATGTGTCTTATCAGAAACCTATGCTATTAATCACTGTGTTTATCTTGACAGCACAGTGTTTACTTGCAGAGCATAATAAACTGGCTCACAAGGGAAAAACATATTTTCCTTGCTTTTAAATAATAAACTACAGAATAGCTCTTTATTTGGGATTTAAACCAGATAAAATATTTTCACAGCTCAAATACATGAATTCCCTAAACAGACATATAGCCTTCAAGGTGACATTAATGTCAAGACCAGTGCTATGATCTCAGAGCAACAGCAATGAAAGACAAATCACCAAACTCAATTGTCATGACAAAATGCCAACCACTCCTGACCTAATAATACGGTTGGTAGTACTGTAGTACTACCATAATAATTTGGAAAATGAAGACCAGATCCACAGAAGAGTGAGCATATCTGTACTTTTGTGAATCTACATGACAGCAGTTCTAATCCAGGTGGTACTTAAATATACATTTAAGCCTAAAAGTATACACAAAACACTATACAGAAATGTGAATATTCGTTTGCCTCAACTCATGCAAATACTTTGGTACATGGCAATGAAACTTCAGATCTCTACAGGGCTGAATATTAATGTAAAATACACGCATTGTCTTTTATGGCACAATACATATCACTGGTACTGCTCCAAAACTTCAGTTCATGTATGTGTCAACATGATCTGGTACAGTCAATGCCCAGACAGAAAAATCTTGACTCTGGGGCAGAGACTGTTTGCACTTGTGGACTAAACACATTTTTCCACCAATTTAAAAAGCTGCAATCAAACTGAGCAACAGGTACCTCAGTCACTGGCAGATAACACAGTGACCAGGGGCTCTGCTGACAGCAACATGCCCAGCCAAGTCACGAGGGAAACATCTGAAAAGAAGTTGGCAACTAAAAGATTCGGAGTCTTCACCTGAGTTTCTCAGTGGCAGCACAAAACAGTCAGTGTTGTGACCCAAGTGACTTGAAGGCACAGGAACTAAGAAATGTGACAGCATTTTTCTTCTTAGTGTTATCTAATACATTGTCATCTCTGCTCTGCAAAATTACTTGGCTGTTCAAAAGTCCGCTTGCCCTGCCAAGCAAGATCCAGAGGAAAGTGTTTGCACAGTGTCGGTGACAGCTCGGCTGTAGGACAGTCCTTGTCCTGTCTCAGTGTGATCTCACCGGACATCAACACAGACAGCAAATTGGTTAATCCTTCCAATCCTGTACATGAGCTGAGCTCACCTCATTTCCACACAGGCTGATGTTAAAGAAATGGAAGAACTTGGTCCCTCGGGATGTGAAGCTGGGTCCACTCATCAATGAGCCCACCTGGCTTAGGTTGCTAAAATCATAATTCACACTCTGGTTATCCTTGATGTACGACACCAGGCAGTCGCTGAAGCAGGCAGAGTGGTCCTTCAGAGATGGAAAGGCATCCATTAAAAAGCAGTTATAGACTAACAGCAAACCATTCACCTGCAAGTTAAAGCAAGCAGGTGCGGACAGGACTGCTTTCCTTGTCAAGAATGCAGGGGAACTTTGTCCTATTCCTGCAATTCACCTTTCACTTGGGAGAATTCCCATTCCCGTTTCAGTCCCTTGCAATCACACATCAGGACTTTAATGTTCCCTAAGCATGGCCTTTCTGCTGTTCACTGCATAACCCAAGAAAATGCAGTGTTTCTTGATTTGTGTTGTTGTGAGTGCTCTTAGGATCCCAATGTCCCAGCCTAAAGTCCTATAGACAGACCAGAACACGGCCTCAGTTACACTTGCATCTTACAAAGGAAACACAGAAACAATTCAAAAAACAGGGACAGAATATGAATCGAGCTGAAGACAGGTAGAATACAAATAAATTGGCACAGTTCTTCAAGTCCCTGTGCAGCTTCTTGTCAAAGGATGCTGTATATGATAAATGTTTGTCTAGGCTTAAGGGCAATTTCATATAAGAGGAACTTACTACAGGTTTTTAAAGGCACAGAAACATCACCCAGCCAAGGAAGTCTCCAGGTTTAAAACAGCAGGACTCCAGGACAGTTTTAGGTGAAAGCAACATATATACCTGCCCTGTTCTTACACTGTCCTCAGTACAGCTTCTTGAAATGAATCTCTGTTTGAGATGGTGTGGTCAATTTTATCTTTTTATTACATACTTACAAACAGAAATAAGTCTGCAGACGTATTTGGAAGAGGGGGATCATTGGTTATAATTACACTCCTGTGCTCACAAGGTACCTACCTGTAGGAAAGCACTAAAACTGGCCCTTTGAGTGCTTATATCCCAATAAACCCTGCCTGCCCATCACTCAGAGACATTCAGTTTCCATACCTTGGTGCTCTTGCTGCCAGGCCCACACGGGATGCAGGCCTCCCTGCCGTAGACCTGGTGGATGGACAGGAAGGTGTTGGCTGGACACTCCTTGCACTGGCTTGTCTCCTTCTCAATGTAATGTCCTGCTGGGCAGGGCACGCAGGATGAGCCAGATTGCTCAGAGCCCAGCGCACAGGCCTGGCAAGAAGATGCAACTCCATCCACTGCGTTGGTCACTGATATGGAGTAGATCTTTGCCATGTCATTGATGAACTGTCTGCTCTGGAACGAGAGCCAAGGAAACCACCCCAGTGTCATCATGCCATTGCATCTAGACACTAAGCACAGCCCTGAGCACCAGTGCACCAATTCAGGGATTGATTCATGCATGCATCATTCAACACGTATGGTTTATCCAAAGCTATCTCCCAAGGGCTGCTATATGGTGACAGCCACTTGCCCATTACAAGAAGTCTGTGAGCTGCCAAGGAGGACAAGAGCTCTGGCAGTGAGTCTCCGAGGAATGCTGTGCTGCAAAGCCCTGTACATAAAGAAGTACTTACATCTTGGCCTTCATTTATTCTCTGAAAGGCCCAAGTGAACGTGAAGGAAGCATTTTTGGAGATGATGTGAGTGTAGGATTGTTTCTCTTTACTTCTTTCCCATGACTCCACCACATTGGTATTTTTTCGATTAACATCCTATAAAATGGACATAATTTTTAAAAAAAACCCAAAAATATATGGTCATACTAGACTAAACACCAGTAGCTTATAATACAGAGATTAGTATATATAAAAGACTGTACAATGTTTAATAAAGGAGCAAACATAATTATTCTGTTTTCCAACACTGGCAATTTTTTAATTGAGAATGGGTGTCTATTCCAAAAAAATGCTACAGTTCACACAACAGTTAAGTTCAAAGTCCTATAGCAGGTTATAAACCTTATGAGGACAGATTCGGCACAGTGATTCTTTCATATTTGAAATTCTGCTTATGTGTAAAATATGTGGGTACCAGAGAACAGAAAGGGGAAGGTCAAAGTTCAAAGAAAAACGTAGTTTCCGCTGTCTTTGGATACCCACTTTGTCCGTGTCTCAAGTGAAAAAGAACTGAGAATGATAAGTCAGTGTCAAAGTTTACATGAGAAAAACCTGTTTAATCTATGTTTGTGCTTGTTATTCTGTCAGTTGTAAATGTTCCAGTGAAAGATGCTTTTCCTTTAGAATAGATTCCTTTAAATTACCACTGAATGCAAATTCCTTTAAACTGCCACCTAATTTCCCCTTAATTCTCTTTAAATTAAGAGCAAATTCCTTTGAAGTATCACTAAATACAAAAAACAACCAGCTTCCCTTTGCAATGGAAGGAGTGAGAGAATCTACACAGATCCATTTACTGTCCTCAGCTGATGGGCTTTCAATAATAAGGTGAGGAAAGTAAAAAACACAGCACTTTGGTTTCACAAACAAATGTCTGTTGCTGTCCCCAGGTCACCAACAGGATCAAATCTAAATTCCCAGATTTTGTGTCTCCTAGGCCCCAGTCCACACCTTGACTTGTGATTCTATTAAACTTATAGAGGCTAACTGGACTGTAAGAGAGACACTGGGAATTTTATCAGTCAGTTCAACAAGGGAAAATTTGGCTCTTTAGTGCCCAATGTTTTATTTTAAAATAAACAGATAACGAAGAAACTCACATGGTGGAGGAATTTTGCTAGGTAATTCATAAAATCCTTCCTGGAAGGGCACTGCAGGTATTAAATTAATGCCATATTTAATCTTAGTCATGATAAACCAAGTGCAACCAATCACGCCTATACAGAGGTATTAAAGGGACATGTGGAAAATCAGGCTCAGTCCTTAGTCATGGAGAGAGAGGTCTCTCTTACCGCCATAAAGTACAGCACACAATCTGCTGAACAGATGGTTTCAAAAATAAAAGTAATCCGTCCTAGTTCTGACCCAGTTGCTCCCGTCACTGATGTCGGAGGTCTGTTTAACAGAGACAGAATGAAACATTTCCAAGATGCTCTCCAGACAGGCAACAGTCAATCCTTCAGTCCTTCAAGTTGCTTTTTGTACAGCGAGGAAACAAAACCTGCCCTTGCAGAACTGCAGAGGCCAGTTTGCACAGCAGTTCTGCACTAGGCATGGGGCACAGTAGGATTATTTTTTAAGTGTGTGACTTCTTTATGGTACAGCTCCCACCTCATAATCAACACCCAAATTTGACCATATTGGTAGGGAATCTTATTACTTAAATACATTAGATGTTTTAGGCGATTTACACTGATTTAATTGAATCTACCCTCCACAGGTAGGAGACGCTTTCAGGAGTTTTATGCAAACCAGAAGGATTCAGGGTGCTCCCCTGCAAAGTACTAAACAGTAGACAGTAAACTGCAACATGCTGAACTTTTCTATACATATCTTTGTAGCTTCTCTTTTATTTTCATTGTTGATTGCCCATACTATAAAATAAAAATCAGGGCTTACTCACTGGGTGTAAGAAGTCACAACCCTCCTCAGCTGAGACACAGTAAAGAGAAGTTCATTTTGCCATACTTTAACTGTCTTAATAACTGGCATTAGGTCTGAGCTAGGACTCTTAAGCTCACTCTTTCAACAAAGAATAGGTGCAAGCATGTCAAGCATCAAATTCATTCCATCCGAGGCTCCTGGAAGGAATATCCTGTTCCTCTTTGGTGCCTGGACCTCTCCACTGCATCCAGAGGAACCACAGATCTTGCAGGCTGGCTGAAGCAACAGTGCAAAGTAATGTAGGTTTCTGCAAAACACCTTCAGAGCAGGCACTGGTACACAGCCCATGGCAGATTTAGCTGGTTACTCTGGGATAATTTAGAAACAGAGGGACGGGAATATTTCTTCCCACTTTCTAGACAGCCAGCTGGCTGGCGTCTTGGACTGAAGCAAACACTGCTGAAAACCAAGGTCTTAGAGAATCATCTGCTACAATGGGCTGACTGGGGACAGAGCAATAAAATTCAGTTTCCCCTTAACCCTCATTCACGACATCACTGCATGTTAGAAAGGAAAACTCTGTTCATTCCAGAGATAACGTGAAATAGGTCTAAGAGGCAGAAATAAATGAAAGATATATGAAAAAAACCAAACTGTTTCTTACTTAAATCCCGGGATGTGGAGATTCAGTATAAGGTAGTCATTGTCAGAGCCTCCTGCCCCACTCTGGATGTGATCACCAGCCACTTCCCAACCTTCACAGGGGAAGAAAAAGAAAAACAATTAAAGAAATTCACTGTTTCTGCATCATATGGCAAAAAAATTTTCCATGTTACCACACTTCTTAAGCAATTCAGTATTTTAGAACATTTTAAAGATGTCTGCTATAAACCATAGAGCACTATAATAACACTTTTGAATGAAAAAAAAATTACTAATTTTATGAACTGCTGATTTTATAGGTAAATGCCACCTGCAAATAAGCAGTCAATCAAAATTCCCTGACCTGTGTTGTGCAGCTAAAGGGGATCTGATCTCTTTCAGCCTTAAAACATATGAATCAATGAATCTGTGCTAAACATTAAGCATATACTTCAATGCCCCACTGCTCAACAGAGGTTGAGTTACAAGAGCCTGGCAGGGTGCATTAGGCTCAGGAAAATCTCTCAGAAAAGGATGGAGGTGGGAGAAGTCCCGAACGGGACTGATTTAACCAGTGAGCTGAAGCTGCTCTCTGTTGCAATTTTAGCACATGTGCAGAGAGAAAGCTCCAAGAGCTTAATGAACAAAGATTAGAGACTTTAATTCAGAATTATGTGTGACCTCAAGGGGCATAGTAATCACAAAACATGAAAGGAGATAAGCTAGAAAGAAGTCATATAGTTGGGGTTTTTTTTCAACAGGGATATTCAGATGCATCAAAGTCTACGGTGGGATAGTTCCTTGGCTGAGGGGACTTCACACGTGCTGCAGCTCCTGCCCTCTTCTGGTATGCAAGAGGGGGTTTATTCCTTTTCTTTTATATATTTTCTGCAGGAAAATACTGTTTCCTACTGTTTCCTGCAGGAATTATCAAACCTGGTGCAATTAAAGAGAAGGAGGGAAACTGTGTTGTGACTTACACAGTAAAGAGCATACTCACTTTGATGGGTGCTCTATTGCAACAGTGATCAGTGCAACAGAACGATAGGCAGGTAACAACACAGGGAGTTTGGCTCACCGTTCATCCCATCACACTTTGAGTTGCCAACATTAAAGCAAGATGTCTTCATGTTGCTTGGCAGGATGTTCCACCACTTGTACTCAAACCCAAGAGCTGGTTCAGTCCCAGCAGGGCAGGCTTTGCACTCTACAGGGTGAGAGGGCAGGAAAGGAAATCACATGGCCCAAGTGCATCTCAAACAGTGTTTTAAAGAACACAGACATTACTTTTTTACTCTCTGGGGCAAGTAATGAGCAAAGAAAACAATTTATTTCTTTATAATTAAATAGTCAAACAGTTATCAGCACTGGAAAATCGGAAATGATGCCAGCATTTTATAAATTGCAGATCATAAACTCACAGTAAGCATAAGCCCCCAGACCCCACTTCCTTTTTAATCACTTCAGCGGAAGGTTGTATCATACCAGAAAACACAAGTTCCCACAAAATGTTGTAGGAGACCACTGGGCAAATACATCTCAGAATCAACAAGCCAGAGTTTAAGCTAGACAATATTGATACGGTACTTATCTGATAGTGCTTAAAAAGGGATTTTTCACAAGGATGAACTTGACATGGAAACCAGAATGCGTGAGGAGGAATTACTGAATGCAAAAGTTCCAAGTCGCTTCTCAGTATTCCTTAAAATAACCCTCAGGATGTTTATATCAGCCAAGAAATGCATCCAGAACACAGCAGGTCAACTTAGAGCCGCAATCCCTGATAAGAAAGGGGCTCAGAGAGAAAACAGATATCCAGCTCCCTCTCTCCAATGTTATTAAATAAGTATTTTATCCAAAATTATCTCTGGCTTATGATGATGTGTCATTAAACCATGTCATATGCAGGCAAACAACTGCTTTTGGGGACACCGCAATTTTTTTGTGGAATCCTACCATGCGTCCCATCTGAAAATGTGCCTGATGGGCAAGGAGAACAGGAAGATGAGGCATTGTTGTAAAAGCCAGGATTGCAGGGTGGACAATCCTTCCTCTCTCCAGAAGGAGGTAGGGTCAGCGCATCAGGGAGATCTTCTCTGCAGATCTTGGGTTCAATCCATTTGTACATGATCTGTGTCTGGAAGGAGAAGACATAGAGCTCACATGGCGTGCTAGTAAGCTTTAGGACTAGACGCACCAACTAAGGTCCCTCTTAAATAAAATCAGGATGTTCCCAAAGTTTTTGGCCAAAAACAGTCATTGCACATCCAGGACAATAAAGAGCAGGGCAGAGACAGGAAACAGAAGTGACTGGGTTCACAGGCAATTCCAAGACTTCAGGCTTTAAGAGCAAAGCAAAAACATAATGCTTAAAAAAATTACTAATGTTCATTTCTATTTATCTATCAGATTTTCCCATGAAAATGTTTCTGAGGAATGTCTGATAAATAATTCTAACAACTATATAAGCAATCTCTGCATTTTAACTGTAGTAATACAAAATATAACTTCTGTATTATAAAATCCTTTTATCGGGAAGACATCTGTCAGCAAAGACCATCAGAAGTACTGCATTTTCTCCATACTGGCCTGTTCTTTGGAAAGTTGTCAATTTCTCTTTAGCCATTTTACCACACGGATGTCAAAACCACACAGGAACTCTTGCAACCCCTCTCCAGTTGCTCCATGTTACATACGGAGCAGCCTATGAACACCAATATGAGTCAGTCTTTGGTGTTACCGTATGCAATGGTATCACCTCTCTGACATCACCTGTCTTGGAGCAGACTCAGGCTTTCTGACTTCAGGAAAAGGCCTAGGTGAGATGCATCACCCGTGGTGTTGTGATTGAAATTTCATCTGTCTTTGGGTTTATCCCTGAAAGGGTTTAATATCTCAAGAAAAAAATCTGTTGAGTTCCAGAGCTGAGAAACCCAACTGACAAGACTTTAACTCGGCCAGAGCTCTCCCTCTGTGTACTTTAACCCTTTGGTCCCAGCAGTGCAGACAGGGATCCTTGAGGTCAGGCATGGGTAAAGAAGTTGACAGGGGAGATTTCACTTTATGAATTTTGTTCTGGGGCCCAACCACATGCCCCTGCTATCCTGCCCATTGAGTTACTTGTGCTCAAAGTTAGCCCCCCTGATAGCACCGAGCTGTTCAAGAAGTATTCATCAGCTTTGAAGCTGTTTGAAAATGATCTGGAAGAAGCCCCAGTGCAGGTACATGCCGTGGCTTCTGGCAGCTACAGTTAAACTGAGTCTCTTGCATTTGGTCCCTATGCCAACTGTGCTGCAGCCATGCTTGTGCCAAGTCATGTACCCTGGTTGATCCAAATCCTGACTGACCCACAGACTTCATGTCCCAGCTTTACATTGGTCCTCACTATGGACTTCTCTGGGAACCTTGGTTGAATATGGCTACTGATGCTGCCCCTACTTTGCTCAGTTATTGTGGGGCTGCTCCTGTGCTATCTGTCCCATATGGATCAGCGAGCCTTTGCTGTTCCTGAAACCTTAGAGGATTTCCTGGATCATTGCTCCAGAAATGCTTCAGCAGCATCAGGGTGTGCAGCATCAGGGTGCACAGTATTTAAAATAAAAAAGATCTGGAGCTGGCAAAGTACCTCTGTGGTTACCCAGAGCCCAGACACACTGCACATGCTAAAGCAATCCTATTACATCTGAGCAGAGAGAAGGAGGTCAGAGAGTGCCCTCAGACATGCAGATGAGGGTTTCTTAGACAGGGGGTGAAGCACTCAGGTTAGGATTTTTAAAGCATTTGATAGGTGAAAAATCAATAGGAGTCAAGTGGCTAAATCTCCTGAGGCCGCTTCTACATGTGAAGTGGGGACAGCAAGAGGGAGACAACAATTTCATCTCCAGTGAAAAACCTGGCTGGTTTTAGTACGCCACTGATCATTAGGCCTTTAGGCTGGTGCTTTACAGCCACTGTTGACCTGAAGATGGGCTGCAGTCAGGCCCTGTCATTGAGCTGCAACACCTGGAGAGATGGCTGGGGAGTACAGAAACCTGGACTGATTTCCAGAGATGATGAGCACTAAATAGCAAAAGCAATCCTGAAAATCCTGCCAGTATCTGTGCATGTTTATGTTGCAACTGGAAGATAAGGGCGCCTGCAGAAAGACACAGTTTGTATTCTGATGATGTCCATTAATGAAGGGAAAGGCCACTGAAGAGGCAGGAAGAGGGTCAACTGTGGGGGCTTATTCAACACCAGCAGACCCTGAATTGTACAAAGCAGTGACTGGATAATGCATAGAAGCCTGCAATTAAAACAGTACCTGGGGGTGAAGCAGTGAACACAGTCACAATGGGCAGTTAAAGATTGTAAAGCCCATCAGGTCAGGAGTCAAACTCACTAATGCTTCATTATTTAACCACATGAACTCTTAGCTGTATGCTGGAACTAGCTGATCAGGAGACTCCAAAATCCTCCATCCCACTAGCAAGAATTAGGCCAGTAACATACAGGTGCTATGTATATTGACTGTTTGCCATCCTATCTGTATGTAATAGAGACGACAAAGGGAAGAAAAGAGACAAAATGGCCTGACCACGTGTCTATACCTCTGCAGGTTCCACATCCTGACTAAATGGGAGTTTCTTCTGCAAAGCCCACCAAAATCCACACATGACTGCTGGAACAAAGGGCAGGAGAACTCTGAAGCCAGGCTGCCCCACTAGAAGGTTTCCCAATGATAGGTCTTATGAGCTAAGACCTCTGCGTGAAATAGTGTACTTAAGAGTCCATGTATTTCAGGGCATCCCATGAGGAAAGAACGTTATTAGCAAACAAGCTCTGCTGCTGCACATGAACAGACTATGTATATACCATTGATCAACCAAATTGTGGACTCCTCTTTGACACTAAAACCAAAGGACATGACACACATATGCAGCCAAGCACTCTTCCACCTGAAATAGATATTGTCATGTCCTATGTTCCTGTGTCATGGTGGCACCTGAATCGTGCCTGGGCATTGCTGGGACAGGGCAAGTTGGCACAAGCTAAAAGTATGCCAGGAAAGATTACTAACAACTAAACATCTGGGTCTGTTCTGGGACAACACTTCAGCCTACGCTCCAAACCTATTTTTTATATGAGCATCAGTGACCCAGTCAAACTAATCACAATTGCAAGGAGCTTAGCACTTTACAACAATCTCTTAAGCAGGCCAAAGATTGGTAGATTATTACAGAGATAAATGTTGGAAAGAAAGCAGCTAAAGGACAAGTCCAAAGTCTCGGAGAGATTCAATTCTGGAAGCAAAATCAAGAAAGCAACTCCTAGAATCTCTAACGTGTTTTCAAATTAAGAGATCACAGTAAGCTCAGTGAGGTTAAAAGTATCATCATGCATCCTTACTTACCTTTCCTTCCCTATCACATGGGGTATGGATCTGGAAAAAGTCTTTGTTTGTGCATGGAGGACGCTCTATACATGCACTGGATCCTTCATCTAAAATGAAAAGGTGAGGAACAGGATGTTAAACTATCAAATGGTCCCTGGAAACAACCATAACAAACTTAACATCTTGAAAGTAAAGTGAGACAGCAGAAAAATACAAAACAAGAATGAAAAAAATAAACTCTTACTGGAGTCTATATCAACCCCCCTCCGAACTGAAGGGCAGAAGAGAGAAAAAAACAGCTATGCTTGTACTGTCACACGGAAATTCATTGGTTCAGTATAACCAGGGAGTCATCCAAACCTTCATGCCACCTCTTCATCTTCAAGCAGTAATTTGTGTAGTTTGCCAAGTAAGGAAATTTCTTCTCACTTGACAGGGGGCAAAAAGACTCCAGCCCATTAGAAACTTCCTTGCAACACTAGCCCAACTGTTCCCCTCCTCAGATATTTTTGCAAAATTCCCATTCCTATCAACAGCACAGGAACAGGTCTTCAGGCACTTTCCATAACCTGTAGTAGCAGGTTTACAGTTGATAATTAATTCTTCAAAAACTTTCTATAGAACAATTACAAGGAAGAAAACTGAACACATTTTAATCATGAAGAATGGATTTTGCCTGTGTTATCTGATGATCACCAGCTGTGCTTACAGCTGGAAATGCAGAAGATTTCAGGGATTAGGGTTTGCAACTAGTTCACCACATCTTCCAACCACAGCAGATGGAGTGATGGGCTAGGAGAAGATTTGAGAAGGAGATTCCTAGAAACATCACAAGTCTGAAGGCAGTGATGAATCCAGTTCAGACCACTGACAGCCGATAATACAATTTACCACGAGAGGGCACAGCACGACTAATGTAATACTTCAGAGGACTATTCCCTTCGAGATAACAAAATATCTCCACCACTTTATATTAGGGTGGGTGATCCTAGCCAAGATCAAGTGTGGCCCATTATGTCTATAAGTGCCCTCTGCAGCTTTTGGGAAGCCTAGTCTCCATCATTTCCCCTTTATATAACAACTAAAGACTAAATTTAATTGTTGGATAGAACCATCCTTATGTCTGCACACAGATAATGACCTCATGTACTCAAGACTCTTCTGGTTTTGCTTATCCAATTTAATGTATTTACCTGCATAATACATTTCTTCTTTACATTTGGTGCACTCTTTAGCTCCTTTCTCAGAGTAAGTATTTCTTGGACACACCTGGCAGCCAGATGAACCTGGTTTGTCACTGAAGGTACCAGGCTTGCATGGGAAGCATTCAGATGTATATGCAACTCCTGGAAGGTAAATTACAGGTAAAACACTGAAGTAAAGAGAGGTATGCTCCCTAACTACTGCCTACCTGCTTATTGGAGAAAGCAGGCCAGCTGGGTAACACAGCTTACAAACCACAGTCTTTCACCACTCACTTGAGACACTTTGGCTGTGCTGATTCATGATTTAGTTCTTTAATCTTGGCTCCTCAGTGCCAGTTTGGCCCATGTAGAAAACTTCTATGATGTTCTAAGTTTGATACATTTAGAACAGGAACAAAAGAGCAATCCCAGATCAATTACATCATTTAAATAGTAGTGTAATTGTCACTGTTATGATATATACACCCATTTATCACTGTTGAGAGGGTTACCAATAAGCATGGTCTTTCTATACTAATTAAAGAAAACCTACTTATTCCTTTCTCTCTATTTGCTAAACCAGTCTTCTCCAGTAGATGGCATCATTTACCAGCTAAATTATTTTTTCACCCTTTCCCAGTATTAAGTTTTTCTGTTCTGTTTCTCTGATTTAAAGGAGAAGACTGGGGACAAAGGGGCTAAAAAAGACACTGTATTGAGGACACACCAGTAGAAAGGGAACTTCTTTGCAAACATTGTGACAAAAGAGTGAGATCAGATATTAAAGGCAACTATCACTTACCTTCAATTGTGATGTTTTTCACTAGGACTGGTTTTGCCACTTTGGACCCCATGAGAATGCCTGTTGTTCTCCAGTATAATATATTGCTACCTGATTTCAGAGTTACCTGCAACAATACACAACAGTTAGCAGGCAAACTCTCATCAAGAAATTGTTTTATTTCTTACTTCCATTACTCAGATTTCTTGCATTCTAGCAGCAATCCTAGCTTTTCCTAAGCTGCTTAGTGAGTCAAGAAGTAGCAGGGGGACAGCTAGGCAGATGCTATAGAGACATCTCTAAGGAGTGTCAGAATGCACTTCATAAAAAAAAAAAAATTCCTAACACCTTATTTTTATGGAAAAACATCAGGAGCTGTTTCTGACCTTGTTGTATGCAGAACAGAAAAAAAACAAACCCCAAAACAAAAAAAAAACCCCAAAAAAACCAAACAGTTGCTGCCTTTAGCCAGCCACCCCTGGCATGTCAGGAGCTTTTACTACATAAAGTCAATAAGTTTGTTTTTAAAGCCTTGAGATATACTTCTATGAAGAAATCCAGTGCAACCCAGACCTCCAAAATCCAAGTGCACAACTCTGTATTGTTTAAAATTTTTTAAAACCAAGATCTGCCTGCATCTAACACTACAGCATCATAATCAGTAAGCCAGGCACAAACCATGAATATCCCCAGCAGCAGTCCCATCCCTCCAGCTCATTTCTGATCCTGCAAAGCAGATAAGAATGAAGAAAAAACCCCGTTTCCAGCTGCTTTGACCTATTTGTCTTCAGTGGCTGTACAACCCCCGTGCTGGCACAGAAAGAGTTGTGGATCGGTGGCACCATGGCTGCGATAAGGAGGAGGAGGAAGACAGGACTACTTTCAGCAACCACGTCGGTGCCTGCTGTCTTCAACTCACCTGTGTAACTACAGTATCACTCTACTTACTAAAAGCAAAGCTGCACCATACTTACTAGCCCAGTAGAAGATGCCTACTGCCAACACAGTAACAATAGCCTGAAGGTGCTATATTTCCAAACATGATGAGGGATAAACTCTGCCAGCATAAGGGTCCAGGATAATGAGATTTACAGCAGTGCTGTGCAGGCCTGGATGGATCACAGGTTTTGTTCACCCAGGATAGAGTCCAAAAACTCAGCAAAGTGGAGATACAGCATATTGTACCTCCCACCCCCCAAACACCTACTACCCAGGCAGGAGAGGAGACCTGGGTAACTGCAGGTAACAGCAGAACTGGGACCATATTGAATTAAACATCACGTGGTGTGGTGTAGAAATACCCCACAGTAGCTCTAGTGCAGCAGGACTACCAAACTGAAATCAGACGCTGCAGCAACTGGAAAACTGGCCTCAGAGGAGACATCATGATGGGATTTGCAACACAGACAAAAGCATCAAGGAGAGCCAGAACAGTCATCTCACCTCGCTTGCATGTCAACACTTCAGCAACCTTCATAGTGGAAACACTTGCACACGCCAGATAACGAGCTCAGACGCCACTGTTTCCTGTGTAAACACTGTCTGCATCTCTCAGCTCATCCAAATTGATGCCCTGGCCTTGGACCCACCACGCAGCCCACGCCACCCACCTCTACTCATCCAGCTCTCCTGTCTTCCTACGTGACTCGCATGGAACTTTTGCCTGAGCTAACAGGCACTGCCAACCAGAGCTGGTTTGGGAATATGGTTTCTACTCCAGGAGGATAAGCAGACCATGGAAAACAGAGAGTGGTCTGCTATTTATGCCAAGTAAAAGCAATTTTTTTTCTGGCATAATGTCACATATGCTGGGCCTTTGCTGGTATGGCTCTGGGAATTAGGGTACAATGGTATCGTAAAAAACAGGCATCACCATGAGCTAACGGTAGTTGGTCTACCTACAGTCTGTGCACCAAATAAACTCAGCCAGCTGAACCACAGTCCAGCCTAAAGGTTTCTGTTCCCAAGGTGGATACTCTCCTATCAGCACTACAGGAGCCACCCTGGTGCTGCTGGCTTGCTTTACCACCAGGTAAGTCACCATAGAGCTGGGTACAGCTGGGTACAGTCCAGCTCTTCAGTGCACACTTAAGAATAAAATGCCCATCCTGCCTGCCTACACGTACAAACATCGCTCCCACTGCTCTGCTGAGCGACAGGGAATAATCTCATGCTTTCATAAGCAAACAACTGTTTTTGAAGATTTCAATTACAATCATGCAGAGTGACTGTGGCATGCAGATTTGCATAAATCTATTTAAACTTATAAAGCACTTGATTCAAAGCCCAGGGAAATTAATAGAGAGTCTTGCATCTGCATCATTTGCTTTGGGATCAGCCCCTTAGAGATCTCAGTACTGTTGCCCACAGTACAAGGCAAGCTGTGCTTCTTCAGATCTGGCCCTCATTTGCCCTCTGCTCAGAGGAAATCATAAACATTTGTAAAAGGAGAAAAGCTTCATGAAGGATTGCTTTGCACACTTACAGAATGAGAGCCCCATTCCCCATTGTCTGTTAGCTTCACCCACTTGTCTGCCGTGGACTCCATTTCTTTGCACTGGTCATTTTGTATCTGTTAATTAAAAACACAAGATTGGGGACCATAATCAGATGCATCTCTCTGTTAGCATAATGACTACTCACAGAGAATGACAAGATTCAGCTTTATTTCTGTTGTCCACATAATTAGGACAGCAGCTGCCTTATTTGGGGCAAAATAAACCCCAACTTTCGAAACCTGCTAGTAGCTTAACAGTGCCTCCAATGACCACCTCGAACACACATGGAAAAAGAGATGAGAAGGAGAATATTTCAGCCTTGTCCTGTTACTATCTAGACAGGCTCAGATGCAGAGCATTTCGTCTTGGCTGCTTTCTTCTCTTGAGCCCAGGAAGATTTCTAAAATCCAGAGGGCATGGGCTTCTAAGTCAGAGGGGAGATAGGAGTGGACAAGCTGGAAGACAGACTGCTTTCTGTTCAGCTAATACCTGCTATGTCTTTGGCTCCCTGCCACCTGACCTCACGAGGGATGAGAGTAACACTATCAAGGGAGAGGCAACATGCCCTGGAGAGTCTGCCCTGGCAGACATGTGAGGCTGATTGTCCCTTGCCCAGGTCCAGTGTAGCTCAGCAGCCTTTCCTTGCAACAGGGTTTGGTGTGTGGTCTCAGAGCAGTATATTTCTTTCTTCTCATAACTGTCTTACAAGTTCAATTACTTAACTTTTATTCCACCAGGGAGAAAGGCCAGTTCAACACTTTCAGAAGACCTGGTGTAAAGCCTCCTCCTTAAAGCTGAGCACATCCAGTCTGAAATAAGTCACAAAATCCCATATACTCCAAAGCATCTGTGCACTTAACTCCCACCTAGATCAACAGCATCAAAGAAAAGAGGTGAGAAAAAGCACCTAAGTAGAAGGTAGATCCCTCATCACCTTGTGCAATCTGAGCTACAGTATCTCTGTGTTTCAGTTCCCATCTGCAAAACAGATATAAGAATATATAGTCTTTCTCACAAGGTGTAAATGGCTTCAATATGTAAAAAGAGCCGGGGAGGGGCAGGCTGCAGAAGCACTGAGTATTGAACAAGAAGCTAACCCTCACAGTAACAGTGCAGCTACCTGTGCCTGGCAAGCCCAAAAACTTCACCATTTCCTGGAAACCTGCAGACCACTGCCACTGAAATGGCACTGTCCAGAGCTAAAGTGTCATTGTTATATATATTTAAGCACAAAGACATGCTGGGGGAAAAGGATGCACTTCTAGAGGACTGTTAAGTATGGTTTCCCTAAAATAAAGAGGCTGACTAGGAATTATTTACATGGGCATTTTTATAAAGGACTACATGGACTCACGGTTTCTTGAATAGGGAATGATACATTTAAGGAGGTGAATGAGTGGGTTATTGATAAAAGTAATAATCAAAAAGCCATTTTCAAAGCCAGTGCTCAGAGAAACAATACATTTGCTCCATTGCAGGAAAAGACCAGTCAGTCAAGTTACTGGAGGGAGGATTCATAATCTCGGTACATTCATCTGACAGCAGAAAGCATATTTGCTGCTTTCTTGTCATAAGAAGGCAGAATAGTCTAATATAAAACTGAAATGGCTAAATAATATTGTCTGCATTGTCTGCTATAAAAGTGCAATAGATTGCACTGATGTAGAAGCAAATGGGTGCCTCTAGCAGTTATTTTTGTCTTCCTTTCCCATCTTTACTAAGAATAAAGATACACTGCACAACACCAACACCAGCTAAGGTTTCATACTCTGTTAAGATACCACGAGCTGTGGGTTTTGGATGAAAAACAGAGCTCACCAGACAGGGAGAGGGGCAGTAACAGAGGAGAATGAAAATTTCCAGTCATCTCCTGGTCCGAGACGCCCTCACATTAATTTTTTTTCTATCCGAAATGGCAGGTACAACATGCCATAGAAAGCAAGGCAGATGTTAGCAGAAAATTCCAAAGTATCTCGGTGACATGGGACATCTATACTGCACTGCAGAGCCTGGTGCTGGGAATCCTCTGGCTCCCTTGGCCCCAGCCAGCCCATCTATGTGGACAGAGCGAGGCTGTCTTTCCCATCTGGGTCCCTGTTGATCAGGTCGTTTTAGTGATTTTGGTATGGTGTGGTGCAAGACCAACCAGGCTGCTTCCATTTCAGAGCTACTGCCTCCCAGCCCATACATTTCAGCGTGGACATGTCCTCAGAGCCTAATTCTTACTGAAAGTAATCTGAATTTTTACTCCTAAACCTCCTTGGAGAACTGTTGTTTCCGGCTTTTTTAAATTTTTTTAAGGATCAGCCTTTTGTCTTTTCTTCTGCTTTTCTTTTCATATCAATTGCTACAACCCAAATTGACCTAAAACTATAGCTAAGGTTTCCACATACTAATGCCTTGGAGTATCCCACATTCTGGATATCTGCCTTGGAAGAAGTGTCTTTAAATTTCAAATGCTCAAAGGCATTCCAAGTCAAACACCCTCAAATCGAAGCATCTACCACCAAGAGCTGCCCTGTAAAAGGATGGATTAACAGAGGTACTTATGACCTCTAACAGCAAAATCCTAGTGCACAGTAGATAGGATCAGTTTAGCCTGAGTTTTGAAGGTGAAATTAATTCTCAAAAGGCAGCATAAGTGACAGGAAAAAAAGGATTTTTTTTAGTTTTGTTCAACAGTAATAAACTATGGGTGTATGGGGAATGTAAAGGAAGGAAAAAGTTTTTTCTGATGGTCTTCATCTGGGTTGAATTCTTACAATATAAGCTTGGATTCATCATAGAAAAGGCCTTACAAAAAATTCAAAGAAGATGTTGTTGTCAATATACTGGTATTCAAAGAAGACAGAACCAGATTTCTTCAGGTGCACAGCATAAATGAGAGAAACTGTACAGTCATCCCTGTTCGATTCTATGTAATTTCCTCGAGGTGTCCAAGAAGAGCTGAAAAACATAATCAAAACAAGGCTCAGTGGAGATCACAGACACTAAGGAGACTTCTCTTACACTACTATACAAAAACATGTTCCTTGATAAAGAACTCAGAATCCCACAATAGTTAAGTGCAGTGAATCTATAACTTTATTACTGAATTCCCATTTATTTTTCACATATTATAACACTTTCCATTAAAATCATCCACAAGAAAAGATATGGTGCTAGAAATTCAGGAACCAGCCTACATAGGAAACGTTTATTACCCATAGGCTCAACGTGCGTTCAATCATACCCAGAAACAGCCATCTGCAACTATGATAGGTCTCTAAATAGGCTGTGAAAGTACCTTTTTTGCCACATTTATTATAACACAATCCTGAAGCTTTTCAGCTACAAGTAGTGGCAGGTTCAGGCTGGTCTTAGACTCACTAGATACTGACAAGCCCAAGGAGATCATGACAGCAAAGAGATGGCCAAAAATTTCACCTCCCTGGCAGTATTTTTAGCCATTACTAGGAGCTTTGATAAATCATTAAAGTGGCTTAGTGCTGATGAGGTGTCTCAGATTCATCCACGGATGCATAACTCATATGCAAACAGAACTTCTTACTTGTTGCAGCTGTCAGCTTTATTCTCAGCCGAGCCAACCGCTGTGTCCATGAAAGTCGCCACATTGGAGAATCCTGCCGGCAGCTCATCCCACTCATCAAATTTGATCCCACTGCCCAGTGAGTAGGTCCCTTCGGCACATTTGCTGCACGCCTGGTTCTTCATCTCCAGATACTCACCAGAGGCACAGGAGAAAGCTGGGGAGGCAAGCATTTCCAACATATAAATGGACAAATTAGTTGTAATTAATTTCCATTATTTTTTGCTACTTGATTAATTAAGAGTGAACTGTCACTAAAGCAAACCAAATGGAATGCACCAGCTTCAGGAACACAACTGCTGAATAACCAACACTAGCTGCAAAATTGAGATGTTCACCAGTGCCTGTTTTTTCACTGACATGGCAGCACTGAACTCAGATCTCAGATGACAGCTCCTGCTTTGCAGCTTGTCTCTATTGGCGAAACAAGATTTAGAAATGAAATCTCTACCTACAGACTGTCCAAAAGCAATTTGTGTATATGAGAACTTGTAATACAGTTCCCCTCACCCTTGATCACCCACCTGTTACATGTTGAACTCAAAATCACCAGCACCTGTGAGCCAGAGCAGACTCCTATCACCCACCCACACAGCAGCTAACAAGAGTACACAACACAATGACAGTAACATAACACTACAAACCCTAGCTGAGAGTTGCAGACCTAATCCAAGGGTCTCTCCGCAATTCTCCTCACATGGGCTGCCTACAAAGCCTCGAACATCTCGTCTGATAGACCAGGTGGTCCTGGGAAAGCTCATTAATGGGCCTGTGTTTTGCAAATGAGGATCTTTGACTGGGGTGATATTAACATGCTGGGAAAATAAGCACAGGTTGCCAGCGCAGCAAAGGCAGCATTTAAACATACGTAACTAGGGGAAGCATAATTAGGAGGTATGTTCACAAAGTGCTTTTTTTACTGATGTCTAAAATTGCATACTCCAAGTAACATATACACCCATTGTTCTAATCTGATCACATCTCAAATGGAATATCCCCATTATAAAGAGGAAACTTGGACAGCAGCTGATGTTCTGTATGCCCATGGACCCCCATCTCTATGCTGGGAATCATTCATTCCTGCTGGGACCCTCATCTCAAGGGCAGACCACCCTGCTTTTCACCAGCATCATGTTGCACCACATCCTTTCTGAGACTGAACATCCTAGATGGAAAACAAATGAGTGCTTTTAGCAGTACACGCTATTTCCTATATTGCTTGCAGATTTTTAAGCTTAACTGTAGCAGTCTAGACAAAGCAGGATTCAGAGCAATGCACAGAACTCACATCTCAATAAAAGGTGGGATTTTTTTACTGTTTCATGCATGCTATGTTGTGCATTGACAGATATTTCATGCAGTCACTTTGAGAACCATACTCACTCACTCATCTGACAAACTGTAGGACAAGACCAGACTGCTAGCCAAAGTGGTGAAACTGGCCCAAAATGGCCAGTGCCAGGTTAAGTTCCAGCATATGCAGTTCCACAGATGTGCTGATGTTTACCTAACTGCAGAAATATTTGTTTGACTATGAGTACTTTAATAAAGTCATGGCTGCATAAAATGTATTTCCATCTGAGTCCAGCTGCAGTTCAGGCTCCAATTTCTGTGCCAGGTCCCACAACATTTCTTTGTGTCATTTCCCTTGACGGGCAGCACTGGAATACAGATGAAAGGTCCGTTTTGATGCAAATATCTGCCAAAGGATCATTTTCCCCTCTTGGTTGTATTAACAGACTCTAAATTTGAACTAGTGGACTTCAAGCAAACAAATCTGTTATTCTAACCCCGTCACCCACTTGCAATTGAGCAAGGAAAGAAAGTGGGCAGGAGCCTAGCAGGGACAGGTGCTGGGGATACACAACAAAATCCTCCACAATGGATTTCTGTGAAAGACTGACAGATAGGCAAAAATCCACCCTCAGTGGGTGCAAGTTGTTTTCTGTAGGCAATGGTACACAATAAAGTTGGTACAGCTAACATCCCATCTGGCTATCTCTGAAACCTCAGCTAAACCCATAAGATATACCTGCAGTTGGGGCTGGAAGCAGAGCTTCTTCAGAGACCCGAGAAAAGCAGCAAGCACTTCCCTGCGTGTCTGAACTGAGATCACATATTGTATAGCTTTAAATTCATAGAGATGTCCTAACTCACTGCTTTAGCATCATTAATAAATCTGGCTTTATCTTTTTCTTTTGAAGGGTGCAGAGAGAAGCCATCAAGAAATGGAGTAAAACAGTGAACTTTCCATGACATGCTCAAATCTTTCAACAGTATCAACATTTTTTAAAGCTAGTTAAATAGCGAGAAATGGAGATTGCTGCTTAACCATGCATTCCAGAATTGTGGATTTCAAATAAGAACTCAGTAACTGTAAGCGATTCATGGCCACAATGAACACGCAGGAGGCAGCAGAGCCTCCTCTCCAATCGCAGTGAGGTTGAGTGGAGATTATTGCTTTAACTGAAATAATATGTTTTAATTCCTTCCAGCCTGATCATTCTGGAGAAATAAAGGGTATAAGAGATCAGGCAGGCTGCCATCCTTTGCTCACCTTCCAGAAGAATTTTTCTTCTTTAGGGGGGGAATTACCTTCTTTCCCTTCTCTAAGAATCACATTTCAAAGGCAGAAGCATTTCCCATCAAAACACATGCATCTGCAAGCGAACTAGCTCTGAGCACACCAGCTGCTTGCCAGGTTCAATTTGGGGCTGAACATGGCTAATGGCAACATGAACCATTTTCAGCATTGGAACAGATGTATCGTTTGGTCTCGTTCCAGGTGGTCGTGAGCAGTTGGAGGGGGATGGGGAGAAAACACAGCGTGTGACAAACATAGAGATGGCCTCCTCTCCCAGTGTCACACAATTTGCTCTTCCAAAAAAGAGGAAGAACAAAAAGCAGGCCAAACCCTCTTTAATATAAGCAGCATCAATTCAGGAGTCCGGATGTGATGTCATCCAGAGGGACCTGGACAGGCTGGAGAAGTGGGCCTGTGAAAAACTTTGTGAGGTTCAACAAGGCCATGTGCAAGGTCCTACACCTCCATCAGGGGAATCCCCAATTTTAATACAGGATGGGGGGTGATATGATTGAGAGCAGCCCTGCAGAGAAGGACTTGGGGGTGCTGGTTGATGAGAAGCTCCATATGAGCCAGCAATGTGCACTCGCAGCCCAGAAGGCCAACTGTGTCCTGGGCTGCATCAGAAGAAGTGTGGCCAGCAGGTCGAGGGAGGTGATTCTGCCCCTTTATTTCTCTCCTGTGAGACCTCATCTGGAGTATTGTGTCCAGTTCTGGAATCTTCGACATAAGAAGGATATGGAACTGTTGGAATGGGTCCAGAGGAGGGCTACAAAGATGACCAGTGGGCTGGAGCACCTCCCGTACAAAGACAGGCTGAGAGAGTTGGGCTTGTTCAGCCTACAGAAGAGAAGGATCCGGGGAGACCTTATAGCAACTTTCCGGTACCTGAAGGGGCTACACGAAAGCTGGAGACAGACTGTTCACAAAGGCTTGAAGTGATAGGACGAGGGACAATGGGTATAAACTGAAGAGAGGCAGATTTAGATTAGACATAGAGAAGAATTTCTTCACTAGAAGAGTGGTGAGGCACTGGAACAGGTTGCCCAGAGAAGCTGTGGATGCCCCATTCCTGGAGGTGTTCAAGGCCAGGTTGGATGGGACCTCGGGCAGCCTGATCTAATGGGACATATCCCTGCCCATGGCACGGGGGTTGGAATTAGATGATCTTTAAGGACCCTTCCAACTCAAACTATTCTATGATTCTATGATTCTATGATTCTATGATTCTATGATTCTATGATTCTATTCCAGCTCGAGACAGGCAGGTTGTGGTCATGTCCAAAGGGACCCTGCAGAGCAGATGACCCCCACAATAGGTGAGAAAGCACTTGCTCAGGGTTAGGACAGGGCACAGACAGGTGATCTGTCCCAGGGCACTAAGACATAGCTGAGCACAGATCCAGCGCTCACCAGTGACTGCTGATCAACAGAAATGGTTGAGATCAGCATTGCTGTGTTTGCAGGGATGACACATGCAAGATACTGTCAACGGGAAGGACGGCATCACCACATAAGAGGTTAAGGTGCAATGTTAAGTTTCAGGTATCTAAATCATGTATTTTAGGTGTGTGCTCTGATTCATCCTCCAACCTCTTGCTTCAGACTTCAGCCTTGGAGCCCATTTGTTTAAGCATTTGCTATTTAATTTTTGGAGAAAATTTCTCTATTGAACAACTCCTTACATGTCTGCCCTGTTTCAGAAAACAGAACTCAGGCTGCTAAATCACAGGCAATTCTGAAAATCTTTTCCAGAATCAACACTATTGATCCTGTTCAGATATCGCTATTCTTCTACCTCTAAACTGCAAACTTTCCTACTACTCCTTTCAAATACCAATTTTGGTGCTATCCACCAACTTAAATAGCACATCACACATTGCGAAGACTGAATGTGATCTTCTTTCTTTCTGTGAAAAAACTGTGAAACGCATTGAAAGGTTTCATGACTTGCCCCACAGTGAGCATATTTAAAACTGGGAGAACAGAGGCAGTTAGGAACAGCACGACATACTGTGGTGCTGGATACACTGATGCCTTTGGTAGCCCCAGTGAAGCTAATGCAATTACTGGAAATTTGGAGCCATAGCTTTCTTAAAATAAAAAATAAAAAAAAAATTGTGGTTTGTACAGGCAGTCTTGTTCACAAAAGATGCTGTAAAGTACAGTTAGATAGACACTGCTACAGGCAGCCACGTACATTCATACATGCATGCAATAAAAGATGACATTGGATTCACTTAATAAAAAATTAACAAGAGCTACACCACTAATACCCACCAAAACCATTGCATAAGTCTTGTCAAACAGACCTCATTTCATTCTTTAAAAGGATTACAAGTCACTTGATAAAAGTGACTGAGTGGATGTAATGGACTTAGGGTTTCTAATACAGTTAACTTAGTTCTGCATGTCATTCTGATGAAGAAGGTATTACTACCAATACCAATAAGGCACATCTTAAATGGATTAAGAATTGCCTGAGTAACAGATCTCAGACAGGGCTATCGGTAGGAAGCCATCACCGAGCAGGGAGGAAGAGCACAGTTCTGCCTGCCCTGGGATTGAGTCTGATGACTGTCCACAGTTTTATCAACAAGCTACAGGCAAATATAAAAGGAATGGTATTAAAATTGGCAGGTGAGACTGTTGTCAAGCCTGAGACCACTTGAAACCAGTGTGTTTTAACAGCCAAAGGTAATGACAAGCTGCTGAAGGCAAGGAGTGACAGCCCTGTCTGCAGAAGGCTGAAAATTATCCTGGAGGGAACAGAGGTTGTTCAGCTGAGAGAAAAGCCTGAGGGGAGACCTTACCATTCTCTACAACTGCCTGAAAGGAGGTTGTAGTGAGGTGGGTGTTGGTCTCTTCTCCCAAGTAATGGCCTCACGTTCCACCAGGGGAGGTTCAAATAAGACAACAGGAAAAATTCCTTCACCAAAAAGGGTTATCAGATACTGGAAGAGGCTGCCCAGGGAGGTGGTTGAGCCACCATCCCTGGAAGTATTTAGAAGACAGATGGAGGAGATAGTCAGAGATATGATTTGGTAGTGGACAGGTAGAGTTGGACTCGATGATCTCAAAGGTCTTTTCCAACCAAACAATTCTATGATTCCATGATAAACCTGAGGGTGGGAGTGGACCTGCCATACAGAATCACAGAATCACAGAATAACCAGGTTGGAAGAGACCCACCGGATCACCGAGTCCAACCGTTCCTACCAAACACTAAACCATATCCCTCAGCACCTCGTCCACCCGTGCCTTAAACACCTCCAGGGAAGGTGACTCAACCACCTCCCTGGGCAGCCTGTTCCAGTGCCCAATGACCCTTTCTGTAAAGAATTTTTTCCTAACGTCTAGCCTAAACCTCCCCTGTCGGAGCTTGAGGCCATTCCGTCTTGTCCTGTCCCCTGTCACTTGGGAGAAGAGGCCAGCACCCTCCTCTCTACAACGTCCTCTCAGGTAGTTGTAGACAGCAATGAGGTCACCCCTCAGCCTCCTCTTCTCCAGGCTAAACAACCCCAGCTCTCTCAGCCGCTCCTCATAAGGCCTGTTCTCCAGCCCTTTCACCAGCTTTGTTGCTCTTCTCTGGACTCTCTCCAGAGCCTCAACATCCTTCTTGTGGTGAGGGGCCCAGAACTGAACACAGTATTCGAGGAGCGGTCTCACCAGTGCCGAGTACAGAGGGAGGATAACCTCCCTGGACCTGCTGGTCACGCCGTTTCTGATACAAGCCAAGATGCCATTGGCCTTCTTGGCCACCTGGGCACACTGCTGGCTCATATTCAGTCGGCTGTCAACCAACACCCCCAGGTCCCTCTCCTCCAGGCAGCTTTCTAGACAGACTTCTCCCAGTCTGTAGCACTGCATAGGGTTGTTGTGCCCCAAGTGCAGGACCCGGCATTTGGCCTTGTTAAACCTCATGCCATTGGACTCTGCCCAGCGGTCCAGCCTGTTCAGATCCCTTTGCAGAGCCTCCCGACCCTCCAGCAGATCGACACTTCCACCCAGCTTAGTGTCATCCGCAAACTTGCTAAGGGTGCATTCGATGCCTTCATCCAGGTCATTGATGAAGACATTGAACAGGGCTGGACCCAGCACTGAGCCCTGGGGAACCCCACTTGTCACTGGCCTCCAGCTGGATTTCACACCATTTACCACCACTCTCTGGGCCCGGCCATCCAACCAGTTTTCCACCCAGGAGAGTGTGCGCCTGTCCAGCCCAGAGGCTGACAGTTTCTCAAGCAGAACGCTGTGAGAAACTGTGTCAAAGGCTTTGCTGAAGTCCAGGAAGACCACATCCACAGCCTTTCCCTCATCCAGTAGCCGGGTCACTTTGTCATAGAAGGCGATCAGGTTAGTCTGGCAAGACCTGCCTTTTGTGAACCCATGTTGACTGGGCCTGATCACCCGGTTCTCTTGCATGTGCTTCATGATAGCACTCAAGATCACCTGTTCCATGACTTTCCCTGGCACTGAGGTCAGACTGACAGGCCTGTAGTTTCCTGGGTCCTCCCTGCGGCCCTTTTTGTAGATGGATACAGTTGAGATTTGGCATTTTTAAGAGGTCAACACAAAACAAAAGCTCTTTTAAAGGCTTTTAAAATTTGGGGTAGTATCTTTCAGTGAGAGATCGTAAGTACTTAGTCTATCTAGTTTATCAAAAGTAGATTAAGAGTCAACTTGATTAATATATAAGCATCTCAGAGGGAGAAAACACAAGATCACATTGCACTCTTTATCAAGCAGAAAACTACCTTGTAGAAGCTGTACCCAGACAAGTTCAAACTGGAAAAAATGCATACCTTTTTAATAGGAAGAATGACTGATTGCTGGAACAATCTGTCATGGCATGTGATGGACCCTTTGTCTCCCAAGTGCTTCATACCATAACAGGAAGAAGAGCTTATGTCAAATACAAGTTATCAGCCTCAGCATCAGCCTAACTAGATGCATTTAAATGGCCTGTGATGTCAAACTAGTGAAACTACTCAGTGCTCCTTTTCTTAAACTCTGTGAGTCAAGAGCAATGATATCTTACCTCCCTTCTGGGACACACCACGGATGTGGGACATCCTGAAGTAGGAGCCCAGCTCACTGTGTAACCACTTCTATCTCTACCACTCTTCTCAGCAAAGATTTTTCTCCAGACATTTCTTGCTTATGACACTAAACTGATTACTTACTTATGATTGCTAAAATTATTTCAGCTCTTCCATTTATTCTGTTGCCACTGAGCATGTTCATGTTCATGTGTATCCTTCTGTGTTCCCCTAATTCTCAATACATTATAATTTAAAAAAAAAAGACAGGCCTGGATTTTACCAGATTATAACAACATTAGAAGTGAGTAGTCATGGAGCAGTTCAACCAAAGCCAGTGAAAATATGCAGGAAAAATAATCTCAAACACTGGCTTTCTGTTTCTCCTCTTTCCATTTCTATGTTTTTATCCAAAGTCCCACTGCCTAGGATTCAGGTTAGATGCTGACATCTCCTGCAGGCAAAGTGTGGGCTGAATTATCTCAGCCTCCCATGGGCAGAGGTGAAAACTGTAGCTCAGAAAATAAATACGAGGCTGGCAGCATCCTGCAGTTGTCCCTCTGAATGACTGCTGGGTTCAGCAGACACATGCCACAAACCTGGAAGGGAAGATGTGGCCAAGAACAAGTATATAGAGGCATCTGTTCAGTGATACCATGAGACATCAGGGTCCACACAATGTGGAATCAAGGACCAACCAAAATACAGGAAGAGGAGAAGAAAGAGAAGGCCAAAGGACAATAAGAAATCATTGCTTCATTATTAATGTTTCCTATAATCTCAGCCAGCTTCATAATGTCTTCTGTGAATAATTTATATGAGGCTTCTCCAATAGAGTATGAATAATTGATGCTCATTTTCTTCAGTCATTATATCCCAATGTGTTACCAGGAACTAGAATGAATCTTAATTTAAGAAAAAAAAGTCTGTCAAGGCTGTTTAGTCTTGAAATGTGATCACACTGAAAGTTGATGTAACTTGGGGAAAAGTATCTTCTGTAGAAAATACGCCTTTTATTTAGAGTAAATATTTTTCCTATTATCCAAGAAATTACAAAATGGAGCAATTCTTTTTCCAGTTCACATCTTTGATAGGAACAGCACCGTTTTCCCCTGTAGGACAGCTTTATTATCACTTTCATTTCATCATTTGGATAATGAAAGGTGTGGTTTTAGAATGGTAATCATAAATTCATGAAAATGTGGTGTAGACTGAAGGAGGGTTAGCAAGCACACAGCAACCGTCCTGGTGGCTGAGCACTGGACATGGCAGGAAACATACCTCAAGGTGAGTGAGGAGCTTTCCAGGTCCCATTGACTCCATCACACTTATTTTGATTGCTCACCAACCGAAGTGGTTGGTTCAAATGACTTCTAGTGCCATTTGAGTGTCCTCTGTACACACAGCAGACACACACACGCATACAGAGTGCTTGCCTTTCACCCCTCCACCAAGCTATAGCAAACCTCAAGGGATTGCCAGCTGCATTCCTGTTGAAAGTGAAATCAGTGACTCAGAGGAAGCTGTGTTTAACTTATTTAATTACATCGTGTACACAAATAGGGTGAAGAAACAATCAAAAGATACTAAGGCCAACCTTTCTCTTAGAAGTCTCAATACATATATCAACATGCAGCTCTTGTAAATCATCTCCAGTAATTAAACTTTGCAAGTTCAATGCAAACTACTCTGCTGTTTTAAGTATTTAAAAGAACTGGTGCTTCAAAAAGCCAACAACGGGACTTTTTCTGCAAAGACAGTGTATTGCTCATAGATTGAGGGGAAAAAAAAAAGTGGAAAAATTACTTGTAAAAGCAGGGTAACAATACACATTGCAAAAATATCCAGATAAAAATGTCATGGCCAAATGCAGGCTCAAGCTTCAGTCCAGGTGAGAAACCTAATGCCATCAATAGGACCCACCTACCTGACTTGAGTAAGGAACACACATTAGGAAGAATGCTCTAAGAGGAACAGGCATAAATAAACTTGAATACTTTGCTAAATCACTGCTTTTCAGTATGGACTCTCAAATCATGTCAAGCACACCACTGCCAGCTAAACACCTTTGCTACATGACAGCCTTATGTTAATTCCTCAGCTTCACAGTGTTCCTCAGAGCGGAGTCCGCTGCCGTGTTCTAGTTCCCTCTCCGGCATGCTCTAGTGAGAAAGCCTTTCCTTTTCCTTTCGGAAGAGACATAAAAGCTTTCCTAGGAATACAAAAGAGACTCAAGTAAAACTGAGTTACCCAGTCCTGCAGGCCATATACAAAAAGTGCCTCTATAAAGATCATTAATTTGAAATTACTTCTTCCCCACCTTGATGTTCACGTCAGATTTTGCTCCAGAGGCAGAGTTACATTATGGGGGGGTTTCGTCAGACATCATTAATTGCTTTGTAATACGTGACAGGCCTAGGATCAAATCTATAGCACATCAAGAAATTCTCAGATTCCCTGGATTTCATGCTCACTCAGAATCCACTTTTTTGGTACTGAGGTTTAAGGGAGCAAGCTTCCACATGTGACTCTCACATGCTGACAGACAGCTTCATGGCAGCCATACGACTATTCAAACCAGAGAGGAGAAGGGAAGGTGTTAAAATAAGGGAGGGGATCGGCATATGCCATTCAAGTGAGCAATCTCAAGAATGAAAGGGGAGATCTTCTGGATACATTTTTTGGACATTGTCTCAAAATAGTATTTTCCTACAGCTCAAGATGCCCAACATCATCTGTCAGCTTCTGTAAGTATTTCTATGAGCATATGTCAGATCTAAATGACACAGTTAAATACCAGCAGCCATTAATAGCTTGACCTCATTATTTTTTCCAAGGTGATACCCAAAGAGGCAATGCCTGAATGACATCAAAAAAATTAATACATCAAGGTTGATGAAAATAAGATCCATTGCTTTTAAGCCATGAGAAAAAAACAGATACGTGTGTAGTCCTCAGAGCTACGCTGATGTCATCATGTTTCCTCTCTTCAGTAGAAACAAAGAAATCCCAATCATTTCAAAGCCCAATAATGAGACCAGAAAATACTCCTCAGTGAAGGTCAAATAAAAAAGGAAAAAGAAAATCTCTGATGATTTGTTAGGATTCACATGTTTGCTTCAAGAGGCTGTAACTCTGGACTTACTTAAGCCCTACAAAAAGTAGTTCTTACATTCATTCATACATGAAGACAATGACACTGGGGTGATAATAATTTTTTTTTATTATATAACAAACTATTTTGAGGTAACATAAACAAATGTAACTGTGTAATGAATAGCACCATTCTCATGCATCCACATGTGCAATAATGCAAACATTAAAAAATCTACTAAAACTCATCATTGCTATCTTCAAATGTTCACCAACCAAATTTCATAGAATCACAGAATAATCAGGTTGGAAGAGACCCACTGGATCATCGAGTCCAACCATTCCTATCAAACAGTAAACCATGCCCCTTAGCACCTCCAGGGAAGGTGACTCAACCACCTCCCTAGGCAGCCTGTTCCAGTGCCCAATCACCCTTTCTGTGAAGATATTTTTCCTAATGTCCAGCCTAAACCTCCCCTGGTGGAGCTTGAGGCCATTCCCTCTTGTCCTGTCCCCTGTCACTTGGAAGAAGAGGCCAGCACCCTCCTCTCTACAACCTCCTTTCAGGTAGTTGTAGACAGCAATGAGATCTCCCCTCAGCCTCCTCTTCTCCAGGCTAAACAACCCCAGCTCTCTCAGCCGCTCCTCATAAGACCTGCTCTCCAGCCCCCTCAGCAGCTTTGTTGCTCTTCTCTGGACTCGCTCCAGAGCCTCAACATCCTTCTTGTGGTGAGGGGCCCAGAACTGAACACAGGATTCGAGGAGCGGTCTCACCAGTGCCGAGTACAGAGGGAGGATAACCTCCCTGGACCTGCTGGTCACACCATTTCTGATACAAGCCAAAATGCCATTGGCCTTCTTGGCCACCTGGGCCACTGCTGGCTCATGTTCAGTCGGCTGTCAACCAACACACCCAGGTCCCTCTCCTCCAAGCAGCTTTCTAGACAGACTTCTAGTCTGTAGCACTGCACAGGGTTGTTGTGCCCCAAGTGCAGGACCCGGCATTTGGCCTTGTTAAACCTCATGCCATTGGACTCTGCCCAGCGGTCCAGCCTGTTCAGATCCCTTTGCAGAGCCTCCCTACCCTCCAGCAGATCAACACTTCCACCCAGCTTAGTGTCGTCCGCAAACTTGCTAAGGGTGCACTCGATGCCTTCATCCAGGTCATTGATAAAGACATTGAACAGGGCTGGACCCAGCCCTGAGCCCTGGGGAACCCCACTTGTCACTGGCCTCCAGCTGGATTTCACACCATTTCCCACCACTCTCTGGGCCCGGCCAGCCAACCAGTTTTCCACCCAGGAGAGTGTGCGCCTGTCCAGCCCAGAGGCTGACAGTTTCCGAAGCAGAATGCTGTGAGAAACTGTGTCAAAGGCTTTACTGAAGTCCAGGAAGGTACATCCACAGCCTTTCTCTCATCCAGCAGCCAAGTGACTTTGTCATAGAAGGTGATCAGGTTAGTTTGGCAAGATCTGCCTTTTGTGAACCCATGTTGACTGGGCCTGATTCAGATTCTAAAATGCCAAAAGAACCAATTCTTTCACACAAAGACTATACAGATTGAATATAGATCTAGTTGACAATGAACAGACGTGTTATGTCAGATGGCTGTAAGACCAGCACACAGGTTTTGACAGATGTATAGCATTCATTTTATATTATCCGTCTACACAGATATTTATGTGCATACACTGTATGCTATAACATTTGTAGATGCCCATTGACTTCAAGGGAATTAGAAGCATACCCACATCTTACCTGCTTAGGACACTCAAGCTTAGAATCATAGAATCGTAGAATCATAGAATCATAGAATAGTTTGGGTTGCAAGGGACCCCAAAGGTCATCTAGTTCCAACCCTCCTGCCATGGGCAGGAACTTAACAGGGATCAAGAGAATATCAAACTCAGAACCTTTTATTTAAGTTTTCTGTTAGAAAAGCATAATGTTAAAACTCCTACAGATCAGTTAAATTGCTTTAAAGTATTATAAAACCTACAAGCTTTTAAAAGGTCATTTGCCCTAATTGTGTCTAGAGCGCAATGTAATTAGCAGGAAGATCTATATCTCCTCCTGCGATATCCTAGGAGCAGATTACACAAGTTAGAATAAACTCAACAAACACAGTTCAGTAGCAATAAATTAGGACAAATTCTGGTCTCAGATCCCAGAAAAGTCCGTTTTAATTAAGGACAGCCTATTTTCTGAAATCAGTGGAGCTTTTCGCATGCTTACCTTATGACACACCCTCACTCGCCTCACCTCAAAACTCAAGCACATTTCTGACTTAAAAGAAGCTGCTCCCGCCTTAGTGGCACCAGATAATAGTAGAGTTAGCTAAGTAGAGCCATTAATAACTCCATGGTACCGTACTTGATTAAATTCTTCCATATTATCAATATTTTTTGTATCTTCTTTCTTAAGAAATCTTGCTGGTTATATTTACAACTGGCATTTGGATGCTGACGATAAGTGACCCTACCAGCATGTTTTCCCCTTGAACATAGCAAATTGAACCCCTTTTCAAGCTGTCCTACTACTCTTACTAGTTTCTTTATTATGTACATAGTGCCACTAGAATTAGCTGATATTTATGAGCTAAGATGCAACCCATTCTTGCTTAAAATGGCAAAAAATAACTCATATTCTGTGGAATAAGAGAGTTATTACTAAAAAAGGAATTGAGGTCAAGATGTGAAACCTTTAAGCTATTTCTGGTCACAAATGCTGCTCAGAGGAATGTTATCAGTACACCTGGGAACAATAAGGGCACCAAATACTTGGGTTGTACCTGAAAGTCCTGCTCCCACCGCCAGGCCCCAAAAAGTCCCCTTTAGACGCTGTAGGTACAGCCCCCAGGCCAAGGCAAAGGGGTTTTGGAGATACTAGCCATACAGGGGTGCAGGCAGGCTTAGCCCCAAAAGCAAACTGCTCCAGTTGACTGCCATAAATAATTTCCATTTAAAAAACCAAGTACACTGCCCTGATGGCAGCGATCCTTATCACCTAAATTCCTTTCCTGCTGTCAGATGCACGTGGAGATCAGAGTGAGATCTGTGGTAATTAAAAATGAACGAGACCAAATTAGTTAAGCACATTCAAGTTGCAAAGGAGTGATTCAGAGGTCTGGATCTCTCTGAGGGAGACTCTCTGTCTGCCAGCCCCTTGATACAATGCTCTTTGCCTGGATGTAAGTATCCTACCTCCAAAACTTAGAAGATGCCTAGACAGGACATCTTAAAAGTGAAGCAGAGGGGAGCCACACAGAGTAGCCCTAGGAGTAATAAATATTGCCTTTTTCCTAGCCAAGATCCTTGCTGCACTTTTAACACATCTCTTTGCAGGATCCCTTGCAACCATGATGTGTCAGTGTCAAAAATATGACTCAACTCTGAACAAACACAAGCAGGAGAGAGATGACTGAGAGGACCATTCAAAGGTAGCCTTAAGGTACCACAATGCACACAATGACAAAATGCAGGCTGATGCCATGATGCAGGGTCTAAAAGTGGTGATGGCCACAGCCTCATTGGATGAGTAAATCAGATTGAAAAAAAAAGAGGAGAGAGAAATATAGAAAGAGGCATGTTGTCCGAGTGCACTGCAAATGAGTTACTGTGCTGCAGAGCTGCTCCTGCACCTTCCATCCCACATCTGGGGTCACTGCATAGCAGGACCCTCTGCAGCATCACAAACAACTATCATGTGAGGTTCTTTCTTTCTTTCTAATTCTCACACCTTGATGGTAAAGATGCTGTGAGGAGGGTGACAGGAGACGATGGTGGTTTCACCACGCTGTCCTGTGCTTGGGGCAAGATAAAGTCAAAAAACCTTAATCTAGTAAATAGGTCATAAAGCAGTCAAAATACAACGGTTCTTTTTGTGCTGAACCCCATGACTAATTCTCAGATCACCCCATCTTCTTGGCAAGTAAACTTTGCCAATTAAGTTTCTGAAGGCCCAAAAAGGGAACCCTGACGTGTTTTGGAAACTACAGTCATTTCATGGAATGTTGGCAGTTACTCTCAGCGGGTCACAGTCAGTTGTGGTTTGCAGGTCGGCGTGTGCTTCAAAATGCAGCAGAGCACAGAGATACTCAAGCTAATTTTAAATGGGTTCATTCAAATGAAAAGCAGTGGTACACAGCCACCTGAATATGACTGCACCTCAAGACATTCACTGAGCTCCAATGCCAGAGTTAGATTGCTCCAGATATGTGAAGCACTTGAGCTAACACATTTTTAGCAGTCTCCAGTGTCTTTCCACTCCACTAGAGACCACAGTCTAGACATATTTACAGAGATGATTAGAGATGTTTAATGCATTGTTATATCATCTAGAATTCCTAGTTCAGGGACAATTTAAAGAAAAAAGATTGCTGAGCATTTGGAAGTGGGAGAGGTTGGTGCAGTATTCTCAGAATCTGAAATTAATGACAGCCTGAATGTCACTTCTTTTTTCAGAGAGCAGTAAAGATCAATAGCAGATATCCTCAAGTGGCAGGCATTTCTGAATAGAAGAAAACAACTGCAAACAGTACAGCATGAAGTAAGCAGCGGTGGCAGATACGTTTCAAAAATATTCACATTCTCACCCAGATTCCTCCATATCCACTGTCCTAACTGCCACAAGGACAACTGAGGGCTTTGCAAACCTCAAGGAGACAAAAACAACAACAAACCAAGAGCTCATGCTGCTATAAAACTCAAACTCTTTTTTAAGAGCAGAGACATAGTTGGTTCAGCCGTATCTCAGGACTAGCAGATACTAACCAAATCTTCTGAAGATAACAGACCTCCGAAGGTAGGTATCGTCCTGCCTGCGGTGATTGTATTGTGGTCCCCAGCTCTGCGGCCTGAAGGACTGAAAGAGATACCTAAGGAAGCCCAGGACTCTGCCAAATGTCAGAGTGAGCCCCAGCATCAGGATGCTGTGGTGTAGGACAGGATCTACACGATGTAGCAGAATCTGAATGTTTGTAGAATGACCACGCAGACTCATCTCAAAATAAAACTTGCCATGCTTATGGTATTTCTTGATAGGCTTCATGACAAAATAACTCTAAACCTATGAGAAAAAGACCTATAAGATGTGTATGCAACCACTGGGCAAGTCTGTAGCACAAATCTCACTCTGTACATAATACACAGTACGCGCATTGTAGCAACCCCACACACAGAACCTTTCATTTTTCTTAGACTAAAGCAATTTGTCATTTTAGTATAAGACATCCTTGCTCCACGCCCTGTATTGTCAGATGGGACAGAAGCCACCAGCTCAGAGAATATAACAAGTCAGAGAGGCGATGTCAATCTGCCAGCATTTTCGATAAGATTCATCATCAACACAGACCCCCATATGCAAACTCTGGAGAGCTGGAGGGCACATAATTTTCAAAGACTGCCTTTCCCAGTATTTCCCACCCACTGAAGTATGGACTGTCATCCAAATTCTACACTGGTTCAAATATTTTCAGTAAACCCCACCATATTAGCCAAGCCAAATGGGAGGGGTGTTCCCTACACATTCCTGCAGTGATTGGCTCCTCTGGACAGATTCATCTTTTCAGCCTGAAAGATTGGTTGTTCTTAAAGCACAAAGTGAACAACTAAAAGATGAGAAACCTAAAATTACTTTTGCCATCAGAACATAACCAGACATCTCCTGAAGCCAGATAATCTACTAGACACACAAAAGAGTCAGAACTCCATTAACAGTGCTGCACTCCCAAGAGCCCAGAGAGATGAGATCCGAAGGGCTCAGTAAAAAAAGTCAAATGCCCAACTGTTTCTCAAACCAGCTGAATTGCTAAGGGACTTAAGAGCAACACAACAAGGGAGAAAGGCAGCAAGTGAGGTGAGTTTTCTAGTGTATTTAGCAGAATCCTGTACTTCAGTGTATAACATCACAGCCAGTCTGCTGGGCAGATATGGAGAAGACAGAGTTTCATCCACTGTTGCAAAACAGCTCAGTTTTCACTGAAACTGATTTAAGACCAGCAAGGCACACAAACAGGAGGAGATAAAGAGGCAAGTGCACTACTAGTCAAAATCTGTAGCGGAAAGTCAAAGACAGCATGATCACAAGCTTATCACAAGGTTTAACAAGAAATAGTATATATCAGAAAAAAATTAGTTATACCTATCTATTCCAGAGTACAACAAAGCGGTTGTGAGTAGAAGAGATAACACTATCTTCTCCTTTACTATAGGGCAGATAGCAAAAAGTAACAGCTTGAAGTACAACAAGGGAGATTAAAAAGCAGAAAAAGCTGTGATAGCATAGAAAATGAACAGAACAAAATAGTCGAGCAAATATCTGGGGGGCTTGTGTGCTCTTCATCACTGAAGGTCCCTGAAAACAGTCCAGCCTAACATCAGCCACGATTACACTCATTGCTACTGTAGCTATTTGGGCTGAGGAATGAACTACGGAATAACCTGAGGTGCTTTCCAGTTCTATATTTCTGTAATTGAAAGACACGTCCTAAGGATATACAGAGATTCCACATTTAAAACCTCAGAAACAAAACCTAAATACCAGGAATAACCAGGAAGCTTCTCAAATGATGCTTGCAAGCAGTCAGAAATCTTACAGTGGTCAACATTGCTATCAAAAACATTTACGTACCTTACACAGGAACATATGCCATAAAGAAATGAACAATAAACCTTTGCAGGAGAAGAGTCAGAAGTGAATAAAATCTCACCTTTCCTATGCTAGAACTAAAAGGACATTGCTATTATTCATCCCACTTACTAGATACAATGATTTATACTCCCTGGTACGAATTTGTGAGGAAGTAAAGCACTACTAGGATCTTTTGTGAAGAGAATTACTAGAGCAAAGAAGTGTGATGTGATGATGGGAAAAAGCATTCAGCTTGGGAAGCTACAGAACAGTGAGGGAACAGTTCAAATGTGTTTGCAGAGCACCAGTTTGCTTGTCTCCCCAGATGCAAAGAAGTGTTTTAACATTAAAAAAACACAGGACCAAGTGATGTGAGAACACTTCAAGTTGTTAAAATAAATACATAAATAAATAAAATGCAAAAGTATGACCATGAAAATAACTCAGACAAATAAGACATTTACCATTACTTATGCATTTACCTTATTAATTAGATAAGTAATGAAGGTAATGAGAATGTAGAAACTATGCAAATATAATTCATAGAATCATAGAATCATAGAATAACCAGGTTGGAAGAGACCCACTGGATCATTGAGTCCAACCATTCCTATCAAACACTAAACCATGCCCCTTAGCACCTCGTCCACCCGTGCCTTAAACACCTCCAGGGAAGGTGAATCAACCACCTCCCTGGGCAGCCTGTTCCAGTGCCCAATGACCCTTTCTGTGAAAATTTTTATCCTAATGTCCAGCCTAAACCTCCCCTGGTGGAGCTTGAGGCCATTCCCTCTTGTCCTGTCCCCTGTCACTTGGGAGAAGAGGCCAGCACCCTCCTCTCTACAACCTCCTTTCAGGTAGTTGTAGACAGCAATGAGGTCTCCCCTCAGCCTCCTCTTCTCCAGGCTAAACAACCCCAGCTCTCTCAGCCGCTCCTCATAAGACCTGCTCTCCAGCCCCCTCACCAGCTTTGTTGCTCTTCTCTGGACTCGCTCCAGAGCCTCAACATCCTTCTTGTGGTGAGGGGCCCAGAACTGAACACAGGATTCGAGGAGCGGTCTCACCAGTGCCGAGTACAGAGGGAGAAGAACCTCCCTGGACCTGCTGGTCACACCGTTTCTGATACAAGCCAAGATGCCATTGGCCTTCTTGGCCACCTGGGCCACTGCTGGCTCATGTTCAGTCGCTGTCAACCAACACCCCCAGGTCCCTCTCCTCCAGGCAGCTTTCTAGACAGACTTCTCCTAGTCTGCAGCACTGCACAGGGTTGTTGTGCCCCAAGTACAGGACCCGGCATTTGGCCTTGTTAAACCTCATGCCATTGGACTCTGCCCAGCGGTCCAGCCTGTTCAGATCCCTTTGCAGAGCCTCCCTACCCTCCAGCAGATCAACACTTCCACCCAGCTTAGTGTCGTCTGCAAACTTGCTAAGGGTGCACTCGATGCCTTCATCCAGGTCATTGATAAAGACATTGAACAGGGCTGGACCCAGCACTGAGCCCTGGGGAACCCCACTTGTCACTGGCTTCCAGCTGGATTTCACACCATTTACCACCACTCTCTGGGCCCGGCCATACAACCAGTTTTCCACCCAGGAGAGTGTGCGCCTGTCCAGGCCAGAGGCTATAATTTCCTCCCTCCTGGCCATCATCTTGGCCAATACAGTACAAATGAACTGGAGAGCTGCAGAACTTGAGTATGGCAGCTCAGGACAAGCAACCACATCTCTTCAAGGAGTGTTGTAATAGACATGGCTTATCTGCAAATAAGCATACAACAGTACCTGTATTAGATACTGAGTTATACAACTGTACTGCAAAGACAATCCCTGCTCCACAGCTCCAAGAGAAAATAAGAAGGATCGGAAGGGAAGGACTAACTCAGGGACACTCAATCAGTGACAGAGCTAAGCTACACAAGGGTAAAAAGCATAAACAGCTAGTAATGGTCTGTAAAATGAAAAGTGCCAACATACTGCATTCCTTCCCTTTCACTGGGTCAGGTAGTCCAGAGCACTCCACCGACGGATTCGGGACAGCCACCCTCCATCTGGAGCCACTGCTGTCGCATTCTGTGTACTCGAAGTGGTAATCTGTCTGCAAGCAATTACAAAGAGTTTCAGTTTCATCATAACATTTGCATATTAAGCTCATTAATCAAGACTGGGATTAGCAAACTCAGTTATAATTAAACCAGAAAGGAAGTAGCTGGCATGGAACATACTGTGCAGCACTCTCACTACTTTGATGATCACCATGTATCATCACAGAGCAAGCACAAAGCACATCAGATGCTGTGCAGCACAAATGTTAAAGCAGAAGGTGGGATTTGCAAAAGCACTTGAGAGATGGGATAAAGACTCCACTAGAATTGTTTTCCCACTCTCTCAGAGCAAGACTGATCCCAAACTTCCGGACATCACTGTGTATGATCTACAGCAGCCAACCAGGCTTCCTCTTTGGCCAATGAAGCAAGCCATATCCAGAGCACAAGTCATCCCTTTTGCGAGTGCCTTTCCCTCCTCATCAGTCTTAGAGGAAGCCCAGACAAATTACAGGAGATAAACCCAGTACTGGGATATCTCTGAAAATGTCATCCAGCATCAGCTCTGAAGAGTATATCAAGGCTGAATGATGATGTGAGGGAAGATCATCCCCGTGGTCTCTGTGACTGAGATAAGCCTTGAGTAGTCTAGGTGAAAACTAGTAAGAAACTTCCTAGCATTACCTAGGAAACAATATTAGCTATTTATCTTATCAATAATATTGATTCAGAACCTGAATACAATCTAGACTCAGACCTAGTTACATTTTTAGTTTTGTCTTTGTAGCCTTTTTTTCAAATTCATAGCCCAAAATTCTACTATTAAAATAAACCTCAGCAACATCTCATTCCTGAATTAGTCATGAGAGAGTTTGGATGAAGCTGGCAGAACTGGTGCATACCTTTCTTTAGAGGGAACAGACCCATACTGAAACGACACACACTAGCAAGCTCCTTGAGGTGTCTCCACATAAGTCAGGCCACCTCCACCTCCCTTTGCACTCAACAGAGGGGAAGCATTGGCCACATGCCTATTTTAGACACCTGCTGGAGAGGGGACGAGGAGATAACACACATCCTAGAAATGCTTCTTTCTTTCTTTCCACTGGCTATAGAGGGAGACCAGTCACTTGGTTTGGATGGAGACTTCTCCGGTTGCTCAGGAGTAGCACAGCTCTGATGCTGCATGGCCCTGCATGACCCACAAACAAAACCACACAGAAACACAGGACTGAGGAAAATGAGATTAGAGCTTTAGCCACAGGCTCAAGGTTTACACAGCTTTAGGGTAGACTGGTGTGATGAATCCATAAAATATGTTGGTTCCTTTGAACACAACTGGTTTCTCCCGGCAGGACTGGCCATGAACCAAATACGGGGAAGACAACAGTCATGTTTGCACCTCAAGGCACAAGGAGAAGAGCTCCTTAGCTAGCATAGCTCACTCCTATTACAGCAAAACCATCCCTAATGCAGCATAAACCTGGCTTCCTAAATATCTGTGACACCACAAATGCAGACATCGATCCCTAAGGTATGCTGCCCTAGGAGGAGGCACTCTCTAAACACAAGGATTATTTTGGGGGCCATCTCATCCAGCTCCTTTTGTGACCTCTTGCAGTGCCAACATTCCACATGATGGAGTAGAACAGGGGGAATCAGGTGGATAAGGGTCAGTCCATGCTCACTGTGTTAATCCTTGCAAATATTCAGCTGACTCACAAGAAGACTTGCAATTCTCTTTATTGACTTCTAAAAAAACAAACACTGAGTTTAATACTTGTCTTGCTGCTGCCATAGCTCTGCACAGATATTCAGATGTTAATAAAGTTCTACCTAAACATCATTAAAGCCTTTTGTATTTTGCATTCAAGTGCAAATAATATTCTGATTTCTCTGGAATTAATATTTTCATGGTTCAATAAATGTCTTTGTAGCTCAACCTATTGTTTAGAAATCTAACAGCACAGCAGAAAGGAAAACTGCTTGTCCCAAAAATAAATCAAAGCATAAGAAGATACTATCAAACCCCAAGCTACCACACTCTCAACTCTACGAATATACTCAATTAAAATACACATTTTCTCCCTTTCATCTTATTACACAAACTCCAAGGAACAGAAAAAAATGAGTCCTTATTCATCTTGGTATGAAATATGCCTACAAGGGAACCAAACTATCTAAGTAACATATCTGTAACAGATCCATTGTATAGTACTTATCACTTAACAAAAAAAAAAATTACCTGTTAATTTTAATATGCAAGACTGGAGTGAAGCAAACAAAGGGATACTGAAACCCTCCAAATCCAACCCATGTTCTGATCTCTTTTCTATTTCATATCAGGTCAACAAATTATAGAGAGTAGTTTTCTATTTCATATCAGGTCAACAAATTATAGAGAGTAGTTTGGTGTCAACGATCCAGGTTGCTGTCATAGCAAACCCTCTGCAGACAAGAAGGAGCCAGAGAGGGTTTCAGAAGTGTTCCAGCTGGCAGGGGCACACCATGCAGGGGAGAAATGCCCCCTCTAATGATGTCTGTCAATTACCACTGGTGTTTCAAAACTCAGGACAGTAACTAAAACTATAAAGAAAAAAGGACTTCTGTTCTCATTCCAAATTCAGGCTGAAGAGTCTGGTTTCAATCTCTCCTATTCCATTCCTCCATGGAAATCTCTCTGCTTTTAACCAGCTAGATGAAATTCACAGGGGAGACAGCCCCAACATACGCCCTCCCCTCTGACCACCACGTCCCTGTGTGCAGCTAGTTGTGTCTACCAAGGGATCTCAAGACTCACTAGGAAGGTTGTACAGCAGAACTGAGTTCTCACGTTATCTTTTTCCACTACTTTTTCCTCTACTGTGATCAGTTCCCTCATGGAAGGGGAGAAGGTTTTGTTTGTTTGTTTGTTTTCTATCTGACTTCCAACTCAACTTTATGTCTGAAAACTCCTTCACAGACTAGGTTGTTCCTCTGGTAAATGACTCTGAAGCAAATTAACTTCTGGCCTTGGTCACATATCCATAGCTCCAAAATGTCTTCCAGCTACCATCCCTACAATCTTCCCCCCATACTATAATTTTACCCAGAAACAACCACTGAAGGCCCAGTTATATCACTCTTCTAAACTCAGGATATATCTTCTAAACAGGATATATCTGTGCTGCATCACAGGCATGACAGCAGCTCAGAACTTTGGCCACACCACCGGCCAGCTCTAAATTAACCAGCCTGGCTACTTATGAATGCAACTGCATGGAGATCTGGTTTAGATAAGTGATGAGGCATCTCAAGCTGATTTAGTAGCCATGGTGATGCTGTCCTCAGCACCCACTGTACTTCAGGTCCATCCCTACAAGCTCAAAGCATGCGTTGACTGCAGCACCAACACCCTCAGAGCACACGTGATGTACACAAGCACTGGAAATCACCCATTAACGCTGGCTTATTGGGCTCAGCACTTCTAATCTGTCTCAGCAATTCGAACATTCAAAAATAGAAGGCAGACAGAGGAGCCTTCCCAGCACCATGGGACGCTTACAACTTTGCATCTCACTGAAAAACGCCATTCCATTTTGCTGGGATTTCCTCCCTTCCCTGATGGAGAATTTCCTTCATCCACCAGTTCTCTGAAATTATTTTAATGGCAAATCCGATGCCAGATGTTATCCATTACCAGCTATTACTCTGTTTCTGCTTTCTGTGTTTATTTCTCCACTATCACCCAGACATATAGCATCTTTAAATTTGGCCATGGGTCTGTTTTAATTTTAACTGTAATTCTGATTCTGTTTTATTACTCTTCTGTGCTTGGCCTTAATGTTCTAAACATGTCCCTCCCCCCCGTCAGTTGTTATTTCCTATAACATTTCATATTTCATTGCTTATAATTATTAGGCTTTGACAAAACTAGCTTGAATTTCAGACCCAAAGAGTAGTCTCCATAGGAAAGTGTCTCAGGAAAAAATGAACCACATCCCATATATAGGGTTAAGCTTAAAAAAAGCAGTTTTCTAAATGGAAAATTGATGCTGTTCCAAAAAGCTTCCCAGAATCAATGTGTAGTCCTCAGCATTAAATTTCAAATGAAAGATTAATAGTAACCTGAAAAATGTTACCAAAAATAGGCAAGTTTGTTTATTTTACCCTGTGATAAATTTTGCTTTATTGTTCTTGGAGAATTTGTGAAATCACATATGCAACACTATGCAAAGTTGTTAGAAGAAACTCTGGCATATGCACATGCTCTTCGACAAACACACTGTACAAAAAACATGCCCTTGTGCTTGCACATGACGTCAAAGGGATGGTGCACTGGTCACAGCTCTGCCAGAGGCAGAAAGAAATTACCAAATCTGTCCAGCGTTCTGTGTTCAGAAAACATCAATATGGGATTCACAGTGTGGGCTTGCCACCCTTGCACATGTCCTGTGCAGAACTCCAGCAAATATCTTCTGGCTCGTGGAGAGCACTCCCACCTCCTGCTCTGCAGCCCACCATGAGCTGACTGAGCTCCACAGTGTGTCCTCCAATTCCACTGCCCCTCTTCCCATACAATCCTTGGCTTAACTTTAAGTGGCACTGAGTGTTCCTCCTTGCAGACCTCTACATCTGTGCGAGTCACCTCACAGTCCTTTATAACAGTTGACAGACGCGGGCATTTCCAGGTCATATCTCCTCTCATCTTAAAGAAAATGTGCATTTCAGGGTATTGCTGAAACTCTGGAAGTAACAGTTTCCTTTCCATTGACTGAAGAGCATTCTCCCAGGCAAACCCCTGTAGACCTGAGCATTCTCCACAACAAACAGCAACACCCACTTCAATGGCTTTCCTGTTTTTTTGCACTAATTTTTTCATTCCCTTCTTTCACCTACATGGGAGATGCCTCGTAGACTTTCCCACTTAACTAGAACTGAAGGGCACAGAGGGCAGAAGCCCTTACAACCAGTTCCCAATGCACTGAACACTTGATCTAGGCAGAAAACAATGGATGAAGCCCAGAAGCAATAAACATTTCCCATATCTGTTATGAAATATAGTAGCTAGTCTCTTGCAATTTAACAGCTTGTTCTACTCATGTTGTTTTCCAATGACAGACATCACTGAACCCATGAAAAAAGCTTCTACCCTCACTGCCACAATATCTCTAAACTGCTCTCAAGAAGTCTGCCACTTATTCCTTCTTTGAACTTGCATTGCTTGTTCCACTGATACTTTTGCTTAACACGATTAACTGCACACAATGCTATTAAAAGATATTGTTAGCCAAAAGGGGCATCCATAATCTTTAGACCCATGTGCTATCTATATTTACATGTGCAATAGGGATTAGCTGTGTAATTATTTAAAAAAACCCAAAAACCAAAGAAACAAAAACACACATACAAAATTTTTAAAAAGCCTCTTCAAGGAAAGAATGAAAACAGGAGGAGATAGGAAAGGAGATCAACCCCACTGAGCACTCTAGTGATCCCCCCAGACTAATCATACTGGAAGGGAGACAATGCTTTCACTTCCCTGGTACACTGATACACTGAGACATGATATCCCAAAAGATGGCAACTGTAAAAACCAGACAGTCTTTCTGCGGGGCTGTGTTCCCCTGTGTCTGGTCTCCATAGCATTAACACACTCAGGGACTATGCTTTCAACACTCTGCGACTACCTCAGTGCTTTCAAAGGCTGCCTATCAACCACTTCTCCTAATCCAGGCTTAGAAAAAGGAGATGCAAGTTTCCATTTCTTATTAGTTTTGGGCTTCCAGCCCATCCTCCTCTTTTAGCGCACTCATTATTTCTAATTATACCCTCTCGTATCAGTAAATATTACTGTTTCCCTTCTGTGTTCCTATCATCCCCAGTCCATGAGCGAGCAGCAGACCTGTCCATCAGCAGGGCTTCATCACATCACTCATTCAGACCTAATGCCCAGCTCCACGCTTCTCCTGAACACGAACACTTTCCTTTTTCATCTCCTTTGAAACTACTTATATCAGTGCTTTTCAGCTGAAAACTTGAGCCAAGGTTTCAATTATTTCAATCCCTATTCCTAAATCCCCAAATTCCTAGAGACATTTATGCGTATTCTGTCACATTTCACTTTCCAGACTCCTAATTCATTTGCGGCTTTTTTGGCAGTGAGAAAGCCAGCCCTAATTGCATTACTTAGAAACCCACAAGGCAGCTGCATATATTCAGACTTTCTGAAAATCAGGCTATTTGCATCTTGAGTCTAATTCAAGCACCAGGCTTCAACCACCAGAAGCTGAGGTTGAAACAATGCCAAAGCCATCTGCAAATTAAAAATGAACTGAAGAGGTTTACTGAATGAATGCCAAAATTCAGTGAAAATATATCATCAATATTTGTGAGGAATCAGAATAAATTACAATTTAGGTAAGTTTTTATATAACATGTTTAAACATAATTTCCAGGATTCTATCCCAAATATGTTAAAATAAATCATAGAATCATACAAATATTAAGGTTGGAAAAGGCCTCTAAGATCATCCAGTCCAAACACCAGCTCAACACCACCACTAAACCATTTAGCCTACTAAACCATGTCTTGAAGTGCCACACCTACACATTTTTTGAACACCTCCAGGGTTGGAGACTCCACCACTCCCCTGGGCAGCCTGTTCCAATGCTTGGCTACTCTTTCGGTACAGAAATTTTTTTCTAATATCCAATCTAAACCTCCACTGGTGCAACTTGAGAAAAGACCAGCACCCCTCTCGCAACAACCTCCTTTCATGTTGTTGTAGATGGCAATAAGGTCTCCCCCTCAGCATCCTCTTCTCCAGGCTAAACAATCCCAGTTCCCCTCAGCCACTCCTCATAAGGCTTGATCTCCAGACCCTTCACCAGCATCTATGTCCAGTCCTAGGCCAATTAGCAGAGTGACCTGCAGTGGAAGATCTCTGCAGAATGATGGGCTAAGTTCAGAGAGCCATGAGCAGCTCTGTCAGCAGAAGGAGGACAGAAATAACTTTTATTAATGTTTAAAAACAAATTGTTGATAGAAAAGTGTTTGGATGAATATTGCATCCCAGCGAAAGTGAGAAAGGTACTGAGCTCTCATACCAACCAGGTCAAAGGATTTCCTTTCTCCTTGGTCAGTATACTGCAGCATGGGATGATGGTCAGCAAAAAGAGGTATTTCCAGCATATCTCAGACATCCAGAGAACAGCACATGAATTGTACTCATTTCTTCTTCGAGAGCTGGAGAAGTTGGCTAGCCTAGCCTAGCTTGGACACATATGTTTCCATGCAAGCATCTGAGATTAGGTGGGACAAGTCGTTCCCTGTGAACATCTTCATCCAGCTGTGATGTGCTGGGCTGTCATTTTAGTTCTGAATGCACTGGTGCCGCCTCTGAATGGCTCCCAGTCCAAGAGGGACCCACCTCTTAACCGAGCGTCCCTAGAGATGCTTGTCATAGAAATAAGGTGTAATTATCATGCCAGAGCTTTCAAGTAAGAAATGGCAAGGCTAGAGGGCACTTCAGAAGTCATTTAGTCCATCTTCTTGTCTCTCTACACCTATACTATTCCTGACAGAGGTTTGCTTAACCTCTGAGAAAACACCCCGTGATGGATGCCATGCAGCTTCCCAGGGTAAAGTTCATCACTATCAGATAAAACGATGCTAATGTGCATGGACCATTCATCAGGCAGCTAATGAAGCAGTTATTATCATCAAGGAAGCTGAGCATAACAGCTCAAAGAAATACATGGCAGTGAAGGGTTTATTTGTTGAAAAGCGCAGCCCATTTCAACACACAAACAGATTCAGAGAGCAGGCTGGCACCCAAGGCTTGCTGTCTCCTTCCAAGAAACTGCATTTACTGCATTACGCACTTACACATGAAACTTCAGGGCTGTGCTGTGAGCAGTGCTTTCTCTTGGCCTTCAGCCACCTTCACTCTCTCTGAAATCAGTGGAGATCTCACCAGCCATCACTGGGCACTGGACAGGGTCAGACACAGAGATGGTGCACTTTTCATTCTGACATTTCTTCAGCTTTTGCCAAATCCCTTTCAGCAGTAGTCCAGTAATGACTAGGAGAGTTTTTATCATCATCTTATTTATCCTTTCAGTGACCATTTCCAGCCTGAAAAGGTCAGGTCAGCCAGCAGCCCCTTGACGGTGTGAAACTTAGTTTTCTTTCAAGTAAAACTTCACAAACAAGCTGTGTGCAGCCCCAGCCCAGCCATCTTTGAAAGCATTTCAGATTACCTATTTTTGCAACCTGTAGAAGCAAGTAGTCTTTAGTAAAACAGTGGCTCTTTAAACCAGGGCCTTAGCTGTTGCCCAGCTAAGTCAATAAAAGCTATCCATTGACTTCAAAGGACAACAGGATGAGCCACAGTCAACCAGCTCATGCACTCATCACCCTAAGTATTAAATAACAGTTAAACATCATTGCCATCCTTTCAAGTAAAACTCTAGAGAAAGCAAGGACCTTCATGCCTTTTAAGATCATCCCATTGAGTTTCATGAGTGGAGATACCAAATACAGAACTCTAAAGGACAGTGCAAAATGGCCCTCAAAAAGATAATTTTCAGCTAGACAAACTGTCTGTGTGGAAGAATCTCCAGTGACAGCCTAGTAAGTTACTAAGGGTTGTGGGACAGTTTGCCTTCCCCAGTCCACATTTTTTCTCTTCCCTGTGTCAACACTAGAGGTTAGAAGAATCTAATCCATCAGAATGTTGGGTTTTTTTCACTAGTTTTCAGCCAGAACAGCTCCCTGATCCAGTTCATCGCATGCTGTGTGAGCACAGCTACAGACAAAAGGAGAAAGTGGCAACGGGTGGCCAAGGTGGAAAGGTGGAGAGGGGAAGAAGAGCGGGGAACAGGACTGACAGAGCAGGGCTAGGACTGCGTTAAACTGATGGTGAAAGTGCACCTTGATCCTGATGCCTCCCCTCACAGCTTTCACAGCTGTGTTATTCAAGGGTTTGGGTGTCTCTCAGGCATCACAGAACAGTTTAATGAATACGGAAATTAAAACAGTCTCTAGGGATACTCTCTCCACAGCTACTCCATAGAATTTCCAAATGTATATTCTTGTTCATAGCAACAAAATCTTACAAATCTTCATCAAAACGAGACTTTTTAATGCCAATCAGGCCATAAAACATACACAGTAAAAGAATAAACTTTGTTCTCTAGGTGTACCTTTTGTGAAACGGTGACTCCTGTTTTAATAATTCCCCCCTTCCCCGTCTCGCTTTACATAAAGCAACTTGCAGGAAAGCCATCAGCAAGAAATTCAAACATGATGATGCGTGCTAACATGGTGTATGAATTCCTAAAGTACTTTTTTCCTAAAGGTGAAAGTAGGAGTTAAACTCTCCCATCCTGCTCCACTGCCTTCCCATAGACTTGGTTAATTCAGAGATGCAGGAGTGAGGGCTGTAGACACATCTCAGACAAAGCACATGAGATAGAAATAGTAAATGGCACCTTGCAAAAATGGGAGGAGATCTCAAATCCCTTAGCAAACAGGAGGATTAGAGCTCTTTTATAATGCATAGGCAGGTTAGTTTGGACCAGAGACACAAGTACCCCTCCTTGGTCAAATGCCAGCTCGCTATGGAGTCTCAAAGAAGTCCCCATTCATCTGCCTCACAAGTGTTATCACATTTTGCATATCTGGAGATGACAGACTAGTCTGTAAATTATTTTGGCAATGAGACCATTTTTAGTGTCTTACCTAAAGTCAAATTATGACACAAGTCAGGAGAAGAATCCAGAAGATGGGTCCTTAAACAGAAAATATTTCTTACTCTATAGGCAAAGGGCAAAACCACAAAACAGACTGAAATTAACTAGAAAAATTCCACAGCATGTCACCCACTGTCTGCACAGCTTCAGAAGAATGAAAGGCTTGGAACACTCGTTTTCTTTACATTTGAGATACTGTAACAGGCCAGTTACAGGAGCCTCAAAGAGGACACTTCTGTCAAGATAAAGCTTGATAAAGCAAGATAAAGTAAAACTAGCAGGTTAATAACCTGTCACTGTGACTCTGATGGGTCATTCCACAAATGAGAGCTGACAAAACACCCACCAGAAAGTGGGTATAAGCTGTCAAATAGTATGGCACAGAAAGCAGAAAATGTTTCCATCCCTGTTTTCTCCACCAACACTTCTCTATCACCATCTGATACAAGAAGTCTCCTCTCTAGGCTAAAGAGATCTTCCTCCCAGTTTCTGCTTTCAGGCACCACTGTCCAGGGATGTGAAAGACAATGGTGGTTTATACATCTGGAGTATGTTGGTTTTATAACAAGATGCCGGTCAAATAAGAGTGGTTAAAGGATCAGGAAAAACATTTCAAGACACCTGCCAAGTGGGATGTGCTGACACAGGACTGGATTGAGGAATATCACCTTCTCATCAGAAAACTTTTTCTAGTATCAACTCCTATATCCCTCACAATGTCACCAAACGTTTTAGCTGGAAGTTATCTCAAGAGTGACACAAGTTTCTCAGGTCACCTCAAAGGTGACAAAAGTTTCTCAGGTCACAAATAAATTTAAACGATGGTATGAAACTGTCTGGCATGCTTCCAACAGCAAGGATAGACAAGAAATGAGAGAGACATGTTCAATACCCAGAGCTTCCGCAGGGAGAAAAATCTGCTAGACGCGATCAGTTAATTCACTGTAATAAAGAGCACTGTAACCTGCCCCAAGCTTTGTAGCAGATGGATTTCTAAAATATGCACATGTAGGGGGATTGAAAGGAGTATTACTCAGCAAGTCTTTCAATTGGCTACAAATCATGTGATAATTTTGTTAACAAGTTTGGGACTTGTTGATGATCAGATGACATTTCATTTATGACTGTTGTCAAGTTAGGGCCTCCAAGGTGCACTAAATACAAACAAATAAAAAAGCAGTCACCTTTAACTAGTGTGTGGGCATGTACACATCTGCACATGCCATTTTCATACACACATACAAAAACTCACACAAAGATAATTTTGTCATCATTTAACCTATAAGATCCATCTCTCCTTGACTGATGAAATTTGGTAGAGCTCCACTGTATTCCAAAGAGCTACACTGATTACACCCATGGAGACTCAGGCTTCTTGTTTGTTCTTTAACAGAAAAGACAGAAGGTCATTATAGGGTAACACGTAGGACTCGGATGAAGTACGGTGTGTCTCATTGCTGCTCCATAAGACCCCAGGTCATGCAGCTAGACCTGCAACTTTTCGTCTCTGCTCTGAACCCCTCCAGAAATGACAGCTAATTAGGTGCCACAGAATTCACTTTCATCTTCCACCTCTGTGCCATTGGTGACTAATTGCATTTACAGAACGAATCAGAAAGCAATTCCAAGCATGCCAGTAAATCTCACCATGCACCAGCGTGAGGAGACTCTGTAAGGAGCCAGACAAGATTGACCTTGCCAGGATGTGGATGGCAAGAAAAACAGAGCAGGAGCTTGATGCCTTTCCTCATCTTGGAATTAAAACAATGTTCTGAGAAACTGCTCCTTTCACAAGGCCACATCTAGCTGCAGTCAGGGCATTGGGCGCAAATGCTGTTTCCTTCACAGGGTGCCATCACGATTCCTCACGGCCTACAGCATAAGCATGTCAAGGCAATGCTCACAGAGCTCTGAAGGAGGGTTGTAACTAACTTCTGCATTCTCTGCTTGCTCACGCTCACTGAAACCTCATGGCAAGGTCCACGGCTTGTTTTCCTCCTAGGATCTGACAAACCTATTCGCCTTATCTCCACTCTCCCAGATGCTTTGATGTTGTGTTACACATCACTGAAGTGCTAGTGCTCCAGGAGGAATATTAACATTAACATTAAATATAGGCATTACAACGAAGGCCATCTGTTCCTTTCTGTTGATTACAAATCTCCTCTCTTCGCCTTGCACTACTTCAGCCTCATGCTTTCTCCTGTAGCCTGTCTCCATGGCACCCCAACAAATATGCACATACACAAATTTGACTCCAACTACCTCTGCAGAGGGATTCAGATTAGCCTGACAAGGGATTGCTAATAGCAAGGAAACATATCTGAGCTCCTGCGGTCTGTAGAGCTGGATTGAAAATATTCTGATGGACATGGAGAGGGAAACAGATCACAAGGGCAATGCAACTGCCCTTTCATAGTACCCTAATTGTTTCAGCCCGGGCTTCACGTCAGCTACAGGGAGGTGAACCTGTGACTCCCGAAAGATAAGAGTCATGCTTCAGGTGAAATACTACCTGCTTTGAATTCAGGTGTTTGCCAGCAGAATGCCACCTTAACCTGGCCTGAGACAAGTGAAGGTCTTTGAAAGGCTGGAAGGGATACATGTGTTCCAGAAGCACAGACAGGCAGAAATAACTCAGGACAAAAAAGAAAGGCACTCAGATGAGGAGTGAAGGAAGCAAGGAGCAAACAAAGGCTCTTCCCTTTCCTTTAATAACTGTGACCTAAAGCTCCAGCTGAAACAGCTGCGGTAATATTTCCCCTCAAGCTCGACATAATCACTTTTCCCCCTTTCATTATTTTAATTTCCTATTTCTATGTAAAACTCCCATGGGAAACAGTCGCAAAAGATTTGGACAGAGATAATCTTCAGCAAGTGGAGTTAAAAAAAACAATTTACAACCTTTTTCCTGGGGTAGTGACAACTCTCCTCCCCCTTTCTCAACACTGGAGATGTCAAAGAGATTTCTCCTAGCCTTGTGTCCTTGCCAAGCTAGACCAGCCTCTTCCCTCCAGCAAACAGCAGATGTCAGAGTCCACATCTTGTCCCTCTACCCTTGGTCACCCCTCAGGATCACTGATCACGCCTGTGTGAGATGGCTGAGCGGCTGGGATCTGCCCCAGGCAGTAAAACAATAGATCAGGAAAGCTGTTTGCTCCCTCAGTTCCTCTTCAGGCAGCATGGAGCAACGGAGCCAAAACCCAGAAAACAAAAGTTCTGTCAGTCAGGGCCAGAAACAGAAATAAGACCACACCGTGGTCACAACAAAGCACAGAAATAGTTGCATGGGCTTAACTACACGCAGAGCTAGAAGAGGTGTGATATTTGGTCTTGGAGGTGCAAAATTTGCATACAACTCCATCTGAGTTTATCAGGCATTTTCCTTCCATAAGAAATTAAATAAGCATTATTAATTCTGAGTCAAAAGCAGAAGAAACCATTAAACAGGAATTTATAGAACTGGCTCAGGCTCACTGCACTGCTCCATGGCCACCAGCAACATATAGTCAGGCTCTGTGTCTTTGCCATGCAGCTGAGGAAGGAATTGCAGCTAACGTACTAACACTAAAACATATAGGAATCAACCCCAAAAAGGTTGATTTACCCCAAAGGTAAAATTCAAAGTAATTCTGAAATTATAAGCACAAAGCAAAGCTACGCCTCTCCCCAGAACTGGAGCATCACCTCAGGCACGCGTACAAGGAGAGACCACATTACAAGCCTAAGTCAGTCTCTGTTAAGGAAAAGTTTTCTGAACAGGCTAGAAGTTCATCATACGAGCTCTTGACCAGCTCACACTTCGCACATTGACATTCACCTAGATTGCTGTAAATCTGTGTCTGAAGCAGGACCTGTCTGCAGAGGTTCCCGCTCTTACCGGAAAATGTGAAAATCTGAGGTAGTAGTGACACTCACTGAAAGGAATGAGAACCACCCTGATGTCAGTATCTTCTAGAACAGCTTCTAGATCTGAGATCTGAAATGAGAACCTATGAAAAAATCTTATAATTCAGCATTTAGCTTATATCTGCTTCCTTACAACACAGAACATCATGGCACACCTTGTGTGACATGGTGACTTTATCCTCATAGCACCCTTTCTATGGAAGACAAGAGCTGTTTTCCCCAATTTAATTCTGCATAGGAGAACAGGCACCTATTGCTCGTGCAGATGCACTCCTTCGAGTCATGCCCAAGCACTGTGACAAGGCAGTACACAAGAAACCGAATGCCAGTCTCCTGAGGGTCTAAAGACTGCATGAATCTCCTTAATAATGTCCTAAATCTGTAGTGTGGAACCCACCTGTGGGACTGGTGGAAGTGAGGTGCTTGCACTGCAGAAGGAAATCTCCTTGGAGCAGCCCCTACCATGGCAAACCCAACCAGCACCTCAGCAGAGCTCCAAAAAGCAGCAAATCAGGAACATTTGGCCCCATTTCTGTCATTCTGCAAAGCTTTCCTGATAATCCATCTGTTTTCTTGCCAAGGGAAGCTCACCACATAAAAACAGGGGCAAGGGTTTCTTCAGCCAATTAGGCAGATAGCGCTGCTAAATGTGCTTCTATTGAGAAAATAGTCTTTCCCCTTTGAAGGCAGCTGGTCCTGTTCAAATGCACTTGGCATGCAGGATGCTATGCCAGGTCACCGACATCATCCATCTTACGTCAGCTGGTGTGATGGAGCCAGGACAAGGTTAATGTAGTCTAGATGTAAAAAAATAAATAATAATAATAATAAAAATAATAAACTGAAAGGCAATGTGCATATGAAGCAGCTGACTTCCAAGTATTGCTAACTTCACATTTCTCTGGCTAATGTTGTCATGGGTTTCCGTAGCACCTCCTCACCACTGACCACAGGGCACTTTGCAAGCTTTGAAGTTGTAAGCAAAACTCAACATTTAAGGAGAGACAATTGGAAATGAAGAGATGTCATATGGGCATCAGGTTTGTACCTTGCAGAAGGTAACCAAATGTATTCTTAATTGGGTCTGAAAAACAGAACTAAGCACAGGCATAGCAAGATTATGTTTCCATTTTTCTCCACAGAATCTAAGTATTTCAACAGTATCAAATCCGCCTCCAAATGCAAGTCTGGAAGTTTGCTCCTCATTTAATTAGTCTAAATATCTCCACTGTCCAAGTAGGAAGGTAGAGCCTCCAGAGGATGATTCACATAATCTCAGAGGGGTCTCTGCCACCTAAGGGTCTTTAAGATAAAACCACTTGAGGGAGGGAGGGAGGGAGGGAGGGAGGGAGGGAGGAAGGGAGGGAGGGAGGGAGGGAGGGAGGGAGGGAGGGAGGGAGGGAGGGAGGGAGGGAGGGAGGGAGGGAGGAAGGAAGGAAGGAAGGAAGGAAGGAAGGAAGGAAGGAAGGAAGGAAGGAAGGAAGGAAGGAAGGAAGGAAGGAAGGAAGGAAGGAAGGAAGGAAGGAAGGAAGGAAGGAAGGAAGGAAGGAAGGAAGGAAGGAAGGAAGGAAGGAAGGAAGGAAGGAAGGAAGGAAGGAAGGAAGGAAGGAAGGAAGGAAGGAAGGAAGGAAGGAAGGAAGGAAGGAAGGAAGGAAGGAAGGAAGGAAGGAAGGAAGGAAGGAAGGAAGGAGGAAGGTTTGCTTGAGTTGTGGGGTTTTCTCAGCAGAAAATCAAACAATGTTTCATTCTGAACTATCACTTCAATGGAAGAAGGCCTGTGTTCCAGCTAAAAGCATGCTTCTCAAAATGCATTAGAAAACATTACTTTTAATGTGGAGGACTTCAAATCCCACCCACCAAAACATTTTCATCAAAGAAAAAATAAAACACAAAACCAACCCAGAGGCCATTTCTCTCTCATTTCACTTATATAAAATTCTGCAGACGTGAGCCAGAGAGACCCCAGCCAAAGCTTTTTTGTGTCGGATGGAGACACCATTGGTACTAATTTGTCATAACACTCAATGCAGAGAGAAGCCAAATCAACGTGACTTAACGGTCTCCTGCAGCATTCAGGGAGACTCTAGGGATGGAGCAGGCCTGCCAAATAAGCCAAAGCCACCCCATGCCTTTCCAACCCGCTACTTTCCATACGCTGGAAATACTCTGTGCAATGCCCTATCCTATTTATTCACAATTTGTCACACACCGAACAACTGTCTGCCTAATGAATTATGGCATTAGGCAGACAGTTGTTCGAGTGTGTGACAAATCTGTGAATAAATCGCGAATTAGCGGCATCTGCACAGAGTATTTCCAGCGTATGGAACAGTAGCGAGGTTTGACTCCACCACTGGCTAAGTATTTTGCCACATATGAGCAGGCATAGAACCAAACACAGTAAATCTCAATTACAGCCTTTCCACTTGCCTGACACCTCGGAAAGGACTGGAAAATCCAGTACAAGAGATGACAAAGTCAGTGAAGCTCCTGGGGGCTTCCCACAGAAGAAATAGCTTTACACCCATGGGATTCACAAAGAGAAGGAATAAACCACTAAATTAAATCCTCCATCAGCATATCTGGCTTCACCACTCCCTAATTCTCTGTTGCCTCCATACTGGTCTCTTATGAAGATCTGTGACCACGTGAAGCTATTTTGCTTTTGTAGCCTTTCACCTTCAGCCTCTACAAAAGTTTTCCAATACCACAGTTTAAAGGTTGAGACATTTCTTTAGAAATATATAAACACAGGGGAGAGCAAAAGCCACATGCCAGCAGATTATCTCAATGAGAATGAGGTTGGTTCCCTTTCTAAAAGAGTAACTCCCTCTTCTATGCTGTTCTTTTGGATAAGAGATGCTCGAGTGAAGCAAACTGCTACAGCCAAGTTTCATATCCCAGGAAAACTGCTGTCTCTGATGGAAACCCCAACTAGCAGTGAACCACAGCTGCTCTGTCAGGAGCCATTACGATGAAAGATTACCAGCACAGGCCATCTGCCCAAGTTTGGGGCTTTGCTTCATGGGTTTTTTTTACTGTGTGATGTTGCAGTAAATCAAGACAAAAATTAAACCCAAGAGTGAGTGATCCCTTTGGGGCTGAGTTGCCTCGCAGCACCACTGTCCCCACCCCACTGAACAGGGAGATTAAAATAAAAAAAACAACCCAACCTGGTGATTTATGTTCAGTGATTCAGCACAATATGAACTGTGTAGCCAACACGTCCTTGTTAAAAAACATAAACAGCGTCAAAGAGAAAGAAGGGCTAAATCAATAGCCATGGGTTGCATTAACTCCAAATCCCTTTCGCTCTGCAAATACATTACAGTGATTTACGGAGACAGCCCCGAAGAAATAAGTGCCTCTGTGTTATTGTGCAGTGAAATGTTAGGTGCTTGGGAGTCATCCCGGGCAGACAGATGATGGTATTAGTGATTTAATTGACCCTTATGGTTAAAAACACATATGAGGAATGGCAGGGCCATCAGCACGTAGCGACACGCATAAAAACTAGGCCAGCAGGCAGCAGAGAAGGAGTTAAGATGTTTTCTCTGTGCAGGCAAACCAACACAGCTCTTCAATTGGCATGAATGCGATGGCAAGGGAGCTGAGTTATTGGGGGATGCAGCCGGTTTAAGCACGGAGAGGCATGAGTATCCCCTGGCGATGTCCTGGTCCTGTCCACATCCCTTCCACCTGGAGAGCACGGGGCTCTGTGACAGCAATGGTGAGTGATGGATGCCCTGTAAAGTGGAAGGATAGCGTGTCCTTCCAGGATTTAATAGGGTTTAAAGCAAGGACTTGCTTTGAAATAGGTACCTGGTGAAAAGCCACTACTGACAGAGCACGTCATGGAGGTGCAACCAAAACCACTGCTCTCATGGCTTTGGCAGATGCTCTAGAAATGCAGCAGGAGATGTCCTTGTCCCACTCACCGACAGGACACAGAAAATGTCCATCCTAACCAGAAGAGATACAGGCAGGCTGGAGTGTAGCAGTGCACACCCTGACATCCCTTCTCCCCGAGTTGCCATGGCTGTGCCACAGCAGGTCACGCACAGATAACCAGTTCTCATAATCCCCTGCTCAGAAGGAATTAATAGGTGCCAGGGGTTTGGTCCTCCTCTCAGCTGCCAGGAGCCACACACCCACACGCCGACTCCCACCACAAGCGGTCCCAAACAGGGAAACACTCTGAAGAGGCAGGATCTAAATTTTGTAGACAGAGATGAGTGTAATTGGGCCATTAACTGCCACTCCTGAATCCTGCACAGCGAACAAGCCTCTGTCTTTTGAAACACCAACACAGCTGACTAGCAGCTGCTTGTACAGGGCCATTGCACTTACACACTCAGTGAGGTTTTCAGGGAAGGAAAAATGGTGCAAATGATGCTACCAGGCATGTAATCAAGTTCTGACTATTTTTTTCTCCTCCAACCACATGTTACCCAAATCATAAGTTATATCATGTTAGCTAATGGTAGACAGAAGCAGAAAGGATTTTTTCTGTGTCCTTCTTCACCTATAGGAAACTCATCACTTAGCTCAAGATCTTGCCTTCAGGTTATCGGTGAGGAACCCACAGAATGTGAAGCAGTCAATCCACCAGCTGACTTAGGCTATTAGCACTCACAGATGCTTCACCCACCTGGGTTCTGGGCTGTAGATGTAACAGAGCACCCACAGGGGAAAACCATCCAAAGACACCCTGTGTTGTGCAGAATGTGAACTACCACAGAATCACAGAATGGTTTGTGTTGGAAGTGACCTTAATCATCACCTAGTTCCACCCACCGGGCCATAACTTCCACTAGATCAGGTTGCTCGAAGCCTCATCCAACCTGGCCTCGAACACTTCATTGAGCTGAACACCTAAATCTCTGCAACAAGCAGGGAGCAACATGCTTAGGAAAAGCAGGAGTAGGATGGTTTGATGGCTTGGAGGCAGACACACATGGGAGCTGTGAGGCTGTACACAGAGCTGAAGGGGAAGACATTGTCCACAGAGCTGTATTTAAGGTAACAAAAAGGACTGTATGGCTATATGGGCTTTCTAGGGGAAGAGTCCTCGCACATTTGATCACACAATCACGGTGTTTACCATGTAATTATTTGTGTCTGGAGCTTACGAATTTAATATAAACCTAACTGTGTGGCTCAGACAGGGAAAATTCTGATCTAATTGAGTAATCTTAAAAGTACGAAGGTTTTTTAGTACTTGCATCCAAGCAAAGTTTGTCCTTTTACCTAGAAGGATCTCACATATAATTCTTCCTGTTACAAATGTTTCCATTATTCAATATTGCAGTTCACATACCCGTGACCCTTTCATCACAAGAAAAAAAGTACTCCTTTTATAAGCACATCCAGTCACATTTAAACAGTCTTCCCCTGAAGTCCTGATAAACCAGGATGAATTCATGGAAACAAATGTAAGCCTCAGTAGCAGAAAAATCATTTTTTATGAGCAGAAATTTAGGCAGGAAAGAAGTACAGGTTTATTAGCATATGAAACCCTACTAAAAAATCAGGGAATGTATTATAGTTCTTCACCACTGGAGCTCAAGTGAGGAGAGGGGGATAGATGCAGGAAGATTGGGGGGGGGAGTCTACGCTCCCTGTTTTAGAGAAAGAATCAAATATCAAGCAATTAAACAATTTCAGTTTCCAAAGCAAAGACAGAGACTGCTCTAAATTAAGAATATGATATAAGGAAGATGTTAAAGATAGCAGCTTTGGTGGTCTCTTCTTTAGGTGAATAACATACTTTCCTTAGCAGAAGGCCACGAGTTTCCAAAGAAAATCCTCATGGATTTAGACGTTGCTTTCATGAATACTCATGCATGTGAGAGGGAAAAGACTTGTCTTAGAAAGGATTAACTCCTCAGGCCAAACAAGCTTTAACACATGACTAAGGATCCTCTGAAGATTTATGCAGCCAGGAAAGGAAGAGGGAAAAAAAAAGAAACTGGCTTTCATAGGCCAACAGGCACCATGGCTGAACTAGGTCTTACTAATGCTCGGTTAAGATCTGTAGCTTCAGGCAATCATTCTCTGTTAAACAGATTATATCCAGTACAAACACAGCACATTTGTAAGCTTAATGATTACACATGAAAATGCAGAAAATAAATTAGTCTGTGAATAGGAGCAGGAGAAGCACCATAAGAGAAAAAACCAATAATTTTTAAACTTGGGAGAGGAGGTGCTTGGTGTTTATCAGAGACAATGATAACTCCTCATAGAACATGTTCTTACTCCGTAAATACATCTAGGATACAGAGACCCTCTCCTGTCATCCTACCAAAGTGGGCAATACAGTAACGGGAGAGCTCTAGGAGAGGCACCCCTCTAGGCTCCTGCTGCTGCTGAGGTGCTCCAGACAACAGTGGGGTGAGTTTCTTATGCAGGAGGACCTCATCTAGCCTTACATCACAGCGAAGCTCTATCTCAGGAAGGTCAATACATTTAATACATATGAACAACAACTGGCTTGGAGTTTCTAAATGAAAAATTGCTATTTGGACAAGCATTGGTTCCCCGAGATATTTTGTGGAAAATGACTGTATTTTGGTAAACTTCCCAAACTGAACCACTTTAGAAAACTGCTATTGTCTACATGTCCTTTTTAGTCTTTTTATATATTGATTATCCATTTTTTTACTCAAATAGTACAAAATATTTTAACCTCCAAGCAGGCAAATGCTTAACATCCAGTCTTGTCTTCTCCAGATTTCTTTTTATTTTTTTAGTTAAAAAATGAAGCTCAGCTTCTATAATGAACTGGAACATGCTTCTGAGTTTCCAGTGCCTTTGCGGAGCAGGGAAACAGCTGGCTCCAGAGAAGTTCAGCTTTTGACCAACTCAGAAAATATCATCCAAATTCACTAAGTCAGTAACTATCCTTCAACCAATTTTAAGCAGGCCAGCCAAAAAACCAAAATCTCATTCAGAACTAAACCATACAATACACCAGTTCCACAGTGTAAGAAAGAAAGCTGCTCCCTTTAAAGGATGAAGCTCTGAAAGGGCATCTGGGAGTTGATCTGCAAGTTCTCCTGCCAGTGGAGATTTGGTATTCCCATCAATCAGCAAGAAAAACAATGTAATATGATCTCTCAACTGAAAAACAGCGTTTGGTAAAACCTGTGTTATCTCTTCCTCAAGCAGCTGTAAGAGTCCTCTGCTTTGCTGAAGAAGCAGCTCAAGCTTTGCTATTTTCTGCCTGCGTTTGCCACATTTCTGGAGTCCTAAGAGCCAAAGTGAACACAGCAAACCTGACAGCAGTACCCCCACTCTGTGAACCTATAAATCTAGTGTGAACAAAAAAATTAAATGAGAGAAGGAAAATCTCTTTTAAAAGGAAAGTTCTCTACACAGAAAAAAAAAAAAAAATTAAAAGTAAATCCGAAGATTTTACAAAGTAAATCCACCCAGCCCAGATTTCAGCTGTGCTTTTGACAGAGCTGGAGCCACAAAGAAAAGCAGAGTGCATTGCACTGAAAACTGGCAGTCACTGACTGCTGACAGGGAAATCAGTAATTAATAGACACCTGTACCTGTCACTCAGTGCTCTGTATCCCAGCAACCTGGAGCAGAGACAAAGGTTACAGCCTCCCAGCTACTCATACCTACTGTGACCACTTACACGCCAGGACAATGTCGCTCTTGATGAACCCCTCGGACAACACATATAGTAATTAATGTCAACAGAGGTTTATGTAAAAATATGAGGATGAAAATGTAGGTTTATGTAAAAATATGAGGATGAAAATGTAGCCACAATGATCATCAGCCCTAAAGTGACAAGTACAGAGGCAGTTGTCTAAACATTTACAGCAACATCCCAGCACCAGAGAACCGCCTTCAGGTGCAAAAGGGAAAGGGCTGGTTCATCTGTAAGATCCTAAGCGTGCCCTGCATCCACCAAGAAACCAGAAGTCCTGTCACACCACAGACTCCTCTCCTTCCCACAATCTACCAAAAAAAAAACCTTTCCACTGAAACACAGAGCAAAGACTTTGCGTACATGGCATTAGCAAGGGACAAGAGGAATATGAGCCCCAAGTGATTGTCATTAGGCTGCCTGGGACATGGGTAGCCAAGCCTCTGCAGGGCAAGAGAAAAGGGACCAGTGGGATCCATTTCTTGCCACCTTACCCCTAACAGAGAACCCTCTGGGGCAGGAATGAGCTCTAAGGGGAATCACACAGCTGGGGCAAGAGTGGTGAAGAAGAGGAAAGAAAGCTCCATCCCCATTCACCATTCCTGAAGTGCTTTGGTGAAAAGATTTTAATAGCAACATCATCTTCTTCTACTTCACAGTACATTTATGCTATCCAAATTACAAAAGCCTTCATGTCTATCACCCATCCTTACTCGTTCGTCTAGCTTGGAATATAAAGCATGACTAGACATATATGGACAGGCTGAAGACGAGATTTATTATAGCCTGGAATTGCTCATATATTCTCATAATTTTAATCTATTTTAGTCCTAAAGCATCTTATGACACGTTGCAAAGCCAGCTATAAAAAGAGCAGCTCTTGTGTTTTCATCTTGAAGAAGCTAGGACACAGCTACACAACTGAGAGCACAGGCTGTAAGTGAGAGATGGAGGGTGGGGAGGACATGGAGCAACTCCAAAAACCCCCTGAATCCAGTGGAAAAACTGTCTTCAGCACACTCTGAATCCATCCTCCTCCAGTATAAGTTGAGGATGATTCGCATTTCAGACTTTTTTTTTTTTTAAATAAATAACTAAAAATATTTGCTTTGAAGTCCAGAACTCCTTGGACTTTAGCTGAGGAGAGAAACTTTCTCATTTCTTAACAACTTCAAGGACAACTTTAATGCTTTTCAGGATTGCCACATTGCAATTTGCAAACATCTATGAATTTCCAGGCTCCTAGTCCAACTTGGCTTCACTTGTGGTTCCTTATCAGTTTCTTGTTAGTAGCAAGAGTTTCCTTCCTTGGATTTCCATAACATGATTTTTCCTAACTCAAAACTATAATTCAGTAAGCAAATGATCATTCTGTTCCTTTAGCATGACTTTAATAAAGTCTCGTAAATATTAAAGAGAGAGAAAATTATAAATTCAGCACAATTCCCAACTTGTAGCATGTCAGACTTGAGATCTTATTTAGGCTGGTGAAAGTGTTCTCTAAAACAAGTCAGTTGTTTACTGAAATCAAGGGTATCTATATATAGCACATTTGTACATTTTAAAAAAAATGTAAATACTCTGTAAATTTAATGCTCTAAGAAAGCAATGCCAGCTTCCAATATATGTCATAGCTTGAGTATAAATATAAAGGTTTCACCCCACATCTAAAACCAACTTTTCATTTAAATCTTTGGTGTTATCAACGAGTTATCCTTCCAAAAGAACAGAATTTGGTTGCCAATATTTGTCTTTATCTTTGTTGCCTGTGTTCTTGTCCTTTAAACAAATTATTTGCTCTGTTTTGATAGCTCTTATCTAAAGTAATGGTCTGTAAAATGACCCCTGGTGCATTTACATCCAACTTCACAAAACTAAATTTCTGCTGCAAAGAGCAAGCAGTGAAGAATGTTAAATCACAAAGACCTTTATTAAAAGAAACTTCTCTGGTCCAAAGTCACCCTGCTATGTCTTTAGTGAAGCTACAACTTGTCACAGTGTTTTTTTTCCTAGAACATCCATTCCTCAAAGCAAGCTACTGAGTCAAACAGTATCAAAATGCAATTTCATTTGCATCACTGAAGCCAATGGAGTTTTCTTACAGCTTGATCCAGTGGCAAATTTCAAAAAAATGAGAGAGGGTAAAAAACTCCATAGGCTCTGTGAATAACAGAAATCTTCCCCAGCTTCCTTAAGAATTGATTCTCAAGGTTAATTGGTCTTTTATGTACAGATGACTTGCAGGAGCTGGCTCTTTATCTCTGTAAAGTTCAGCTCATAAAACCGTTTCTAAAGCCGACTGTACTACAGCAAGGGAGGAAGCACAAGGATAATAGAGAAAGGAGATAAATGGAAGGATTACATGGAGACAGAAGAAATAAGAACTAAGATGGAGGCAGAAGGCAAGGTCATTGCTGCCAGAGAGCAGGTAGGGGCTGTTTTAACTGTAAGGAATAGATTAGAAAGAAGTATATTAGCTATTATGGTATACATTCACAGAGTAAACTAGGCACAGGCAGACAGTAATGCAACATGGTTATGTGAAGTCAACAGAATAGACCACATTCATGGTTGGTCTCATCTTGCAGTACTGAATTTTAACATTAAGATGTTTCTCCTCCGACAAGATTTTTTTCTTTTTCAGCTTTTCTCACTAGTCTTGGTCAGTGGACAAAGGCATCAGGTAGAACAGTCTCTTCAGCTGCAAAACACAACATCCTTACAGACACTAGGATGCATTTTCCTGATTAATTTAATGATCCTGAAACATAAACACCGCCTATAATTGGCCCTTCAGCTCCACTATTGTAAGAGACAGATTCATTGAAGTCTTTCTGGCTTCAGATGCTGGCAGGAGCTCTATGTCAGGAGAGGGCAAAGCTTTCAGCCCTCAAGGAGCCTTAGGAACATGGGGACCATCAAAGCTGATCCTAAATGGACACTTCATGCTGACTCCAACAGGCTGCCAGCTGCCTAGATCCCTCATGGCACATACAGGTGCCTTGATAAGGCAGTGTGAAAAAGAGTTAAAAGCTGTGTTTAGGTGGTTTCAGTAATTATCTTACCTGTATTTGAAAGGGTTTTTAGAGTTCCACCAGCAGCATCCCTCAGGACACCATTATTTGGTTTAGAAAATCTAAATCCACCCATCTTCCCAGGAAAATATTTTTTACATCACACCTTTGCTCTTCAGGTGAAAAGAGGAGCCTTAGAAAACCTCCATCGTTGGCACCACAGGATGCAACGATGGACCCAGAAGTCCAGGAACCAGCCCCAATTCTGTTCACCTCAAATCGGTGGCTCTGTTAGGAGTGAGATGTCCTCATCTCATGCTGTCAGTATTTCCAACAGTTCAGCTTCAATTCATCATTAAATGAGGCATAAGCTGCAGAATAAAACTGATCATAGAATCATAGCCTCATAGAATAACCAGGTTGGAAGAGATGCATTGGATCATTGAGTCCAACCATTCCTATCAAACACTAAACCATGCCCCTTAGCACCTCGTCCACTCATCCCTTAAAACACCTCCAGGGAAGGTGAATCAACCACCTCCCTGGGCAGCCTGTTCCAGTGCCCAATCACCCTTTCTGTGAAGATTTTTTTCCTAATGTCCAGCCTAAACCTCCCCTGGCGGAGCTTGAGGCCATTCCCTCTTGTCCTGACCCCGTCACTTGGGAGAAGAGGCCAGCACCCTCCTCTCTACAACCTCCTTTCGGGTAGTTGTAGAGAGCAATGAGGTCTCCCCTCAGCCTCCTCTTCTCCAGGCTAAACAACCCCAGCTCTCTCAGCCGTTCCTCGTAAGACTTGTTCTCCAGCCCCTTCAACAGCTTTGTTGCTCTTCTCTGGACTCGCTCCAGAGCCTCAACATCCTTCTTGTGGTGAGGGGCCCAGAATTGAACACAGGATTCGAGGAGCGGTCTCACCAGTGCCGAGTACAGAGGGAGAAGAACCTCCCTGGACCTGCTGGTCACACCGTTTCTGATACAAGCCAAGATGCCATTGGCCTTCTTGGCCACCTGGGCCACTGCTGGCTCATGTTCAGTCGCTGTCAACCAACACCCCCAGGTCCCTCTCCTCCAGGCAGCTTTCTAGACAGACTTCTCCTAGTCTGTAGCACTGCACAGGGTTGTTGTGCCCCAAGTGCAGGACCCGGCATTTGGCCTTGTTAAACCTCATGCCATTGGACTCTGCCCAGTGGTCCAGCCTGTTCAGATCCCTTTGCAGAGCCTCCCTACCCTCCAGCAGATCGACACTTCCACCCAGCTTAGTGTCGTCTGCAAACTTGCTGAGGGTGCACTCGATGCCTTCATCCAGGTCATTGATAAAGACATTGAACAGGGCTGGACCCAGCCCTGAGCCCTGGGGAACCCCACTTGTCACTGGCCTCCAGCTGGATTTCACACCATTTCCCACCACTCTCTGGGCCCGGCCAGCCAACCAGTTTTCCACCCAGGAGAGTGTGCACATTTTCCCTCTTCATTACAACTAGTTACAATCTATTTGAATTTTAATTGAATTTTTGAGTTTATTTTTATTTTAGTTTTTCACTAAGCTATTTATTTACACCCTTCATCACTGGTATCTTTTATTGTTTCTTCAGGAAAAAACACCAGGAGAAAGTCTGGCACTTTCTGTCACCAAACTAATCTTTTTCACTACGCTATTTGAAAAATCTAGTCTGTTTTGTTGTCACCCTCTATCTCTGGATGTCTTTAGGCATTATTTAGTTTCAGGTTTCTGCTTTCCACAGAACACATCTTTTAGATTATTTTTGCTTCAGATACTTGATTAATTAACTGGAAGACATATTACCGGTTAATATAATCCTTCCTTCTCTAAGAAGCCATTAGAAAGTAATTCTTTACTATTGGTAGATATTAGCTAGTGTGCAGGAATCGAGTCATTTGGGAGAGTTTTCTGAGTTGCAGTTACACAGTAGAGCACTCCAGCATGTGTTGACACCTCCATATCCCCCTATTAAATCCAAAATACAGAGTATTCTTCTGGTATCCAGTCCAACCTCAGAACTAAACATGTGTCTGTAGAGGGCTGTTGGATCAGGGGCCAGGATCTGTATACTCTTTTACCAGTTGCACACCCTGGTACATGTTGTATTGGATCCTTTACAGGAGAGATGGAACTATTAATATTATAATTATCAAAAATGCATATGAACAAAATGTCCAGGAAGATCCTTTGAAAGGAATGTAAGAAAGAACTGGATCTCCACTGCAAATTTGGCTAATATTGGCTCAGTCTCCTTTTGAATAAAGCAATGCAATTCTGCTGTTAAGACACATACAGTTGTTTCACTGCCTATAGCCAACTCTCTCTCTTGCAAAGAAACAATGAGGAGTTTCGTGTCATTTTTCTTTCTATACACCCAAAAAACCTAAACAATAGATAAAGCAAACACTGAGGACATAAAATAATTTATTGGATGCTCTGTCACTAAATTACACACCTAGCAATCCAGTATCCCCATATCATTAATTATTCCTTTTTCCTCAGTGTTTCCTATACCTACGAGTTTAGTATCATCTATACATTTTCTGAGGGTGTTGGAAATTTACCCTTGCTAAACGAAATGGTAAACAGAAACGCTTTTTTCCCTGTGAACTAGTTACCCTGCTAGGAATCTCTGTCTGTACGTGTCATTGCTTTGTTTATAGCTCCTCAGTCACTTATCAATCCATGTGATAGGATTCAAAGCACAGGCTGACTTTGTTTTATGAGCAGGTTTTGATGCTGTACAACAGCAAGTGCTTTATCACAGGACAGATACAAATAACATGAGCTATAGTCACCCTCATCTACTGATTTGTCTCTATCAGAAAAGGCAATGAAATCTGTCTGATACCATTTGTTCCAGTGAAGTCCATGATTTTACTGTTTGCTAGATAATGATTTTCTCTCCCCTGTTATTTGTTACACTGTTTTAGTCAGGTTTATGGGCCAACCATAGCTGACACAACCTTTTTTAAAAAAAAAATAGTACAGCAGTATTTTTTCATTTTTCAGAATTTTCCATGATTCATTATCATACCAAACCCTTTATATACATTAATTGAATATTTGTTTTCTAGATTCAAATCAGCCTTCCAATTATTGTACAAACTCTGGACCACTTTCTAATTATTTTCCATAAAGGTATTTCACAAGAGTATCCCTTCATCATAAACTACTCAAGACATTATCAGTGATGGAGTTAGTGTAAAGTAAACATTATTCTCTCTTCTCTAGGAGTCTAAAAGCTTTCTCCATATCCTTGGTATTTTGGCCAACATCACCTATTTTATATAACTTGCAGAATTTCTCTTTTTTGTTTGCTATTTTTCCCATGTTAGTCAAAGATGCCTCTTAGTACCTTCAGCTGGTTGCTCAACTTAGTCAGTGCAAGTGTTTTTATCCCCACTCCTTTTATTTCTTTTTTTCTGAAAAGCTCTGGTTAGCTGTCAGCTGGCCTGTAATATGTTAAGAAAAACCTTACATCCTTTACTACCAATGGATTTTTTCAGCTACTCCTGATTAGCCCCAGTCCCAATAAGAGCACAGGCATGCTGCAGAGAAATCCCCAATGCAAATTTTCAACCTTAATGACTCTATTCCATGATTCTGTTATTCATGGCAAGAACGTGCATAACTACTAGGCTAATGGAGACTCTCTTCTCACTTGCCTAAATGCATCTAACTTAATCCAAAGAAAAATATAATGGGATTTTTTGATGGAAACAATTTCTTGACTCATGTTTCCTAACATGATGAAAATATTGAGCAGTGATGATTGCCCACAACACTATTTACTCATTAAATCTGAATCTGTGCCTTCCTCTTAGAAGTAGCAACCTTCCTTTAGCAATAAGCATCTTATTAGAGACATACAGAGCCAGATGCAATGACTAACGGCCTCTACTCAAGCAAGTCACCCACTGACATCAGAGAAATTACCCATGTGGGCCAAAGTTACTGAAAAATGCAATTTCTCATCAACTGATTCTTTCAGATATATTAGTATTACTACAACTGCTCCTTTTTAAAAATTGTTAAAAGATTTACTGATGGTGAAACTAGTATATCTAGCAAAGACTGACAATCTAAAGGCTGTAGACTCCTCTTCAGCCATGTAAAAGAATGGGAAGCCACATGGTAAGGTCTGTTTATAGCACAAGTGGGTCCAAGTATCTCCAGGTTAATATAAACAGGCAGATTCTTCCTTAAGTGATAGGGTCCCCAGATGGCATTTAACATTAATAATAGCATCCCTTTTGTTAGTGCCCTGGTCCAATATTTCAGCCGTGGATCTAAAGATTCGGCACATGCAGCATCCATCACCCTCCTAGATCCACACTGCCTGCAGAAAAGGAATGGAGACCATATCCCAAAATAAAAGATGCCTTTTCCATTGATTTGGGAGTGTTTTTCCTAAGGTCTGTAGGACTGGCAGGACTAATCCTTACCTGCTCCATGCTTCCCTCCTTGACTCCTTCTATTAGAGACACGTGACACTTCTGCATGCTGCCTTGCTTTTCTCTGCAACACCATCCAAGAAGACACAGGAGGAACATGTTCCACCCAATGCCGATTCAGAAATTTAATTTGCTGCTGAGAATTTAATTATGGATGGAATCAACACAGCAAATTGAGCAGTGACCAAGCATGGGCATGATTTAGCAGTGTTGTCTCTTCCTCCACCTTACACTTCATGTGCATCCACAATCAAAGAGCTTTATATATATAGGGATGATGTTATACCACATAAAAAGAATTTGCTTGAATTACCAGTAAATGATTGCTTATGTTGATCAAAAATACTGGACTTTATCATCTCCTCCAAACCATTATTTCTACAGAGTTCAGTGCATTACAAGAGTCTTAAAATTATATTCGCTAAGTAAAAGGTATTAACATTTTCCAAGCACACATTATCCTGTACATGAAAGAGCCATTTCTATTCATGGAAAAGATCATTTTACCTTGACATTTCTAATTAAATGAAAAACATTGCTCATAGATAAATCATAGAATCATAGAATAACCAAGTTGGAAGAGACCCACCGGATCATCGAGTCCAACCATTCCCATGGATCTCTAAACCATGCCCCTTAGCACCTCGTCCACCCGTGCCTTAAACACCTCCAGGGAAGGTGACTTAACCACCTCCCTGGGCAGCCTCTGCCAGTGCCCAATGACCCGTTCTGTGAAGAATTTTTTCCTAATGTCCAGCCTAAATAATAAATGACAGTGCAGATGCTTTCTTCTGTATGGCAGAAGGGAATAGGGAAATACTCATGAGTATGTATCCAAATGAAACTAATAGACCTGTCCACAACATGCACATCTGGGTACCATAACAACTAGATTGTCACTAATTCATTTTCCTCCTACTTTTCTACAGTATCATAGAATCATAGACCAGAATCATGGAATAGTTAGGGTTGGAAGGGACCTTAAAGATCATCTAGTTCCAACCACCCTGCCATGGATAGGGACATCCCACTAGATCAGGCTGCCCAAGGCCCCATCCAACCTGGCCTTGAACATCTCCAGGGATGGGGCAGCCACAACCTCCCTTGGCAACCTGTTCCAGTGTGAGAGTGTTCCACTCTCATGGTGAAGAAATTCTTCCTTATGTCTAGTCTAAATCTGCCCCTCTCCAGTTTATAACTACTCCCCCTCATCCTATCACCACAAGCCTTTATGAATAGTCCCTCTCCAGCTTTCTTGTAGGCCTCTTTCAAGTACTGGAAGGTTGCTATAAGATCTCCTCCTCAGGCTGAACAAGCTCAACTCTCAGCCTGTCCTCATATGGAAGGTGCTCCCGCCCTCTGATCATCCTTGTAGCTCTCCTCTAGACCCATTCCAACAGTTCCATATCCTCCTTATGTTGAGGATTCCAGAGCTGGACACGGTACTCCAGATGAGGTCTTATAAGAGAGTCCTATCTAATCAAGATCCTTTTCTTTCTGAGGAGTCCTGTGATGAGTAAGTACGATGAAAACGCTCACGTAAGCATGAATGCTGTTGCTATTTGGGCTGTAGGTAGTTTTGGTCATCCCTTTAAGTTGTGCATTAGTTTTATGGTTTTTGCTGAACAACAGAAACTGCTATAAGTAATCAGGGATATTTCCATCATTTCACCAGCTTGATTATTCATAATGGTACAGAGTCAGGATTGTGACTCTGTATTAAATGTCTGGGAGGGCTGAAGATAACTGGCTTATAAACATCCTGAGTTTCACTCTCTTGGATATTTCACAACACAGACTTTAGGCTTTGTCTTTGCATTAGGAAAAGGCATGTTCATTAGTGTTTTGAGCAAGCACTGGGAACAGGGCTTACAGCTCCTGATCCTCCTTCTGCCACCAGCTTAAGCTGTTGTGTAGCTTTGAGAGAACCATTGGTCCCCTACTTATATCTCTGCATCTCTAATACTTTAAAAGCATACTCTGTTAAAGCCCTTTTTCAAAGGCCACGGGTATTACAAGACAGAAGAATATGTGCACACATAGGTGTGTTAATGTCTTAATACACCAATAGTTAAAGGCTGCAGAATAATGTGGAAAACTCAGAAGGAAGGTGCAGTTATTTATATGCTACTTAACTTCCAGACAGTAATGACGATTCATCCCTGACCATTAACCTATACAGTCAGCGAAGACAAATAGCTGAAAAACCTAAACCGTGTACCTATAATAAGAAAATTCAAATGCAGACCCCACTTCTTCCAATTGCATTGGAAGCTTGGGTTCCCCTGGACATCCAACAGTCTCAACTGACCCTACTGCTCTTGACACCATAACAGCAGCTCATGTGCCGACCATGGTTACAGCCACCTGCCCATGGGACAGAGTCAGCACCCGCTCTGGTGGGCAAGCATCAGCATCAGAGCATCAGACAGAGCATCCCAACAGCATCAGAGGGAGTTGAAGGAAAGCGGGAAAACGACACAGTGTGCTTCTCATGGAAAATTAACACAGACTAGCCTTGCTCCTAAGAAATGTTAGTAATAAAATGTTAACATTATTTAACACCATTTAACCTAGTCTTACTGATTGGGAAGTTGTGCAGGCAGCAATTTAGGCTTAGTCACAAACGGACATAATTAAAATTTCACTATCAGTTCACTTAAGTATCCAAAGCACTTCTTATCTGAATGTTCATTCTTTTTTGGATTACAAAGTCCAACAGTCCCATCAGTAATTCCAGCTCCTTCTTAACTTACTTACACAGGGTCAGCATTTATATCAGACTTTGTATAAGTCCTTTCCCTCCTCACAGGCCGTGCCAGCATGGGGGAAGGGAAAGAACACTAATGCACTGTCATATCTCCTCAAAACAATTAGCTCAAAGACCTAGAGATTGATTCAAAAGACAACATCCAATAATGGGAAGAGAATGAGCCATCATTAAGTCTCCAGTTTCAGTAGCAAATTACTTAATCCTAAAGGCAAAATAACAAATAAACAAGCAAATTATTTCCTCTAGCATTCTATTTTTATTACTTCACAGAGAACAAGACCAGATTTGACCACTGCTAACTAACTCTTCTGCTCTGGGAATAAAAGGCAAATAACATGCTACCCTGCGTAGGAGGCTGAGAAACTGAGATGTCGATTTTCCTCTTTTGTAGAATTACAGCAATAAATTATATTAGGTCATAACACTGCATGAAAATAACAGCCTTGACATTGAAATTGCCCAAAGGAAGGAAAATATTGCCCAATTCAAGAGATGAAATATTTGAAATAAAATAGCGGAGTCATAATAATTAGAGACAAAGACCTCAAGACTGTCAACATATCTTTGAAAGCAGAGTTAATTAGCGACAAGGTGCAATGTACAACGTTACTACCTATCCCCTTAGCTGTAGGACTCAGGGAACACCAGGATTATTTTATGGTAGATACTACAAACACCTCCTCATCCAAGCGAGGTGTTTCAGTAGCCTCCAAACACACACTCGTGTACTTTGCTTAACCACTCCCATGAGGTGATAGGGTTTCCCAGACCTCGGAGACCGAGGGCATCTGGCACAAAACTGCTCCTCCACAGCTCAGTATTGAAAATGGTGCACAAAACACCTCTAGACAAACAAAAACAATGGCATAACACCCAGGGTGGTGGGGAGAGCAGCGAGGAGATGCCATCCATCAGGGCTCAGTATGGAGGTTAATGTTAATCACGGGGACATTTGCATGGCTGAAGCTAAAAATCAACTATGCAGGGAAATGTAACAAAAATCAAAGCTGTGATGAAGCTTTGGTCACTTAAGATTTCCATAAGAACTCCTATCAGGTTTCTTTTCCATACTCCGAAGGTGAAAATGAAATCTATTTGAATCAAAAAAGATCAACTCTGAAATAATTCAAAATTCATCCTAAAAATGAGGATCAGGATAGAAGTAGTTCAGAGTTTTGTCCAACTGAAAACTAACATAGTAATATTTTAACAGGAGTCAAGAATCTTGTTAAATTGCAAACCTGCCTCAAGATGCTTGGTTTTGAACTACAAGCCAAAAACTGACCACCTTTTACCTGTGCCTCTTGGCTTATATCTGTGTATATGGCAGCTCCAACACGTTGGAGGATGCAATGCTCAGTCACGTTGCCATCAGAGAATCTCATCTCTAAACCCTGGTTTCATGGTTTCATCCAAGCACACGTCTAGGTGCAGATTTTCATACTACAGTTTTGGAAACCTCAAGGAAACATCACAAGAGCAGATAAAAAACCAAGGATAAGACTTTTAAGACTTTCAGTGACCAGTCTAAGTCCATTCTATTTTCAGTCAGTAGCAGAAATTCCACCTATTTCAATAAAAACAAAACCAGACCAACATAAAATCCTTTGTAAAACCTTTTCCCCTTCCACCTCCCTAGGACACAAGACATGATTTTTTTTCCATCATTAACAAATCCACCATAACCAAGTCAAATAAAAAGTCCTGAGGAAACTCCAAACCTTGTTCTGACAGTGTGCTAGGAAGATGCAGCACTGCAGACTGGAGTAGGAGAGAGGTCGAGGCTGGTAGCACTCTCCAGTGCCTGGGCAGGTTTCTCAGTTGCAAGCAGGAACCCTGTAGTAACATGCATCACCACCTCAGCTCAGGAGCATGGGACAAAAGGAAATTGCCGATATTTCCAGTACTTAAAGTACTTCCAGTACTTAAAGGGGGCCTATAGGAAATATAGAGAGGGTGTCTTCATCAAGGAATAAGGGGTAAGATGAGGGGGAATGGTTTTAAGCTGAAAGAGGGGAGATTTAGATTAGATATTAGGAAGACATTTTTTTCCTGTGAGGGTGGTGAGGCATTGGAACAGGCTGCACAGAGAAATCCCCATCTCTGGAATTGTTCGAAGCCAGGTTGGATGGGACTTAGAGTAACCTTATCCAGTGGGAGGTGTTCCTGCCCATGGCAGAGGGGTTGGAACTGGATGATCTTTAAGGTCTCTTCCAACCCAAACCATTCTATGATTCTACGATAATCAGCTCTGCTACAAGAGCAACTGCAAGAGAATATGTGTGTATATATATATGTGTATATATGTGTGTGTGTGTGTATATATGCAAAAGAATACTGTGAGGCACTGGAGTATCACAGGATTAGATCCTCATGTATATACCACAGACAGTCAAGAACTTGTTTCCCAAGAAGTCTACAATCATTTAAGGTTTCTCCCTAATGATACCAAAATTAATTGATTTTTTTAATGAATTTAATGAATTTTGATTGCAACTCAATGAATATTGGTCAGCAGCAATAATATGGATCCTCTTATTGCATAAATGGCAAAGACTTTCTGCTCCTAAATACAGTGTGATCACACACAGTGTTTCAGATGCCACTGTGGTAAATGAATAGGGTTACACTCTCCATACCTGCTACTCGCCCCAGCTGACTTTCTTCCCCTCTCCCACCCACAGCATTACCAGCTCAGGCAATCCCTCCTTCCCCCGCATCATTCATCAGCTCTCATACATTTTTAAACTCAGCCTGGAGAGGGCTTGCCAGAGAGATGGAGATGCCCTTTCCAGCAAGCACAGCTGCAGCTAACAAGCCTCAACTTTGTCACAATAACTAGTGCCTTGAAATCCAGCAGCATTTGTTGGATCAATATAGAGAAATTTTATGAGCAGGAAAACATAAGAAGCTGCCTAGTTATGAGAATATACAATATTATTTAGTTTTTTAATATAAAATTATATAATTTATGCAAAATTTATGCAAAAAAACCCAGCCCAGCCCACCTCCAGCCAGCCAGTCTGCAGAATAAGGGAGCAATTCAAACACCACAATGGGCTGCATTACCGATTCCCACCCCCTCCTTCTCTACAGACCCCACTCCTACCAGGACATGATGTACGCAGTTCTCATCTGTCAATGTTTTGCCACACATTTAATTATTGTTCTTTGCAACCTTTGCTAACCTGAGATGGGTCAGTTTGCCTTTCAGGATTCCCAGCACGAACCCTATGTATTTCTGATACACACTCATCCAGTTATAATGCTTAAACCACTCGGGATCTTGCTCTTCTTGATACAGAGGACTTTCCTCAAAGGGTTTTGAAGTCTGAATACCACACTGGATTTGATATTAAGGCCATATTTTACCTTTTCTGGCCTCAAATATCAAGTACTTTGGGGTAGGTGAGCTACTTTGACACCAGCATTGTCTTTGGTGCAGAGCAAAGAAATCAGAGTGTTCATTTTGTCACAGCTCTCCAATAAAATTCTTTAAAACACTCCCCCTTTGTAAAGAGATGCTGAATGCAATAAGCCGCAGCCAGACTTTACTCTTCATAGACTTGTCAGCGGCACACTGGCTTACTGTAGGGTAGCGGCATGTCATCTGCTGTCTCTGTGAACTGTAACTCCGAACACTTACACAGCTTTTCATCCTCATGAAGTTCTACAAATATTAAAAGAGCCCAGAGGAGAGTTCAGAGCCTTTCCTCATGAAAATTAACCTCTATAAAAATGAACTCAGTGTGGTTAAGTCCCTCTCGCTTCTCCATTTTCTTCCCAGCAGTGTGTCAGTGAACGTCCCTGACACAAGGGCTCTTGGAAAGCAAATATTAAACCCTTCAATATGAGATGGCAACTCCACCTCCCAGTGAGAGGGTAGAGCCACAAGGCAAGTTTCACACCCATTCAAAGGATTCTCTTGAATGCATTCACAGAGCGTCCACACATCACACCCTTTATACACCTCCATGACATGATTTCCCCAGCTCTGCAACTCTGCCACTGCCTGCCACCATTGCTAGACAAACTCCAGCAGAAGAAGGATGAACCCATCTCATCCCATTTCAGCCATCTACGCAGTGGGACTTCTTCAACAAGCACATGTGGAGGGTGAACTTGTTATAGAACAGGGTGGGTGGCAGGTTGGAGATGGCAGTGTTGCCCACTGGAGAAGCACTGCTCAGAGAGATGAATCCCACTGCATTTCACACACTGAAAGAAGCCAACAACTCAGATTCTCAAAAACCACACTGTTTTCACATATTAATTCAGTTTGGGGTTTTCTTTAACAGAAAACCTGACCATTACACTCTGAACAAGCAGAAGCGGTTGACCCTTTCAAGCACTGCTTTGAAAGCTTACCTCACACCTCAATTACCCTGTAACATTGTGGTTTCACCTCAATTGACTGGTCTTTCTTCTCAGGGAGTTACGCAGTCTCACATCAACCCCACAACCAAAGCAAAAATCCTAATTATTCCTGTTACTACACCATTCCCCTTCCTTCACCACAGGCATCATAGAATCATAGAACAGTTTGGGTTGGAAGGGACCTTAAAGATCATCTAGTTCTGACTCCCCTGCTATGGACAGGGACACATCCCACCAGACCAGGCTGCCCAAGGCCCCATCCAACCTGGCCTTGAACACCTCCAGGGTTGGGGCAGCCACAGCTTCGCTGGGCAACCCGTTCCAATGCCACACCATCCTCATAGTGAAGAAATTCTTCCTTATTGCCCCTTTCTCACAAGAGCAGGGGGGATACAAGACTGTGAATGAAGAAATGAAATGTAAGACTGTCCTGAAGAGCCATTCTGTAGAAAGCTTCACAGCTTCTACTAGTAAGTTACAACAGAGCTCAGAAAATGGACAGTAAAACATGACATTGCATCCATGTTCACACCTGGGTCCAGCTACAGAAGAAGCAGCTGTGGTGAAGCATGTCCACCCAGCTGTGCTCCACAGCTTAGAAGGCAGACTCAAGAATTTCCTGCTCCTCTGTGTTTCCTTCCTATGACACCCAAGTTTCCTACATAGCCTGCAGCAGAGATTTAAAGATCTAACACAAAAATTAAGATATAAATGAAGGCAATTGTCAGCAGAAAGATGGACAATTCCCCTTTGACGTAGATGTTCCTCCAGACTGCCAGGCTCTTCCAGAGATCAGGAGGGCGTTTCTGGTAAGCCCAGAAATTCAGGTTTTGGGTTGTGGGGTTTTCAGCATGAATTCAGCTGGAAATCTCTACTGTTTCTCAGAAAGATTTTAGACAAGAGTAATAAGGGAATAATTCTTTTCAGTGAGCTCTTAAATCTTCAGGGGAAAAAAAAGTCAGATTAAAGGGAAAATTGAAGTAAAGAACATGGTGGTAAAGGATATTTATAAATATATTTATCTTTGTTGTCTTAACGTTATTGAGTCATCCAGTCTTTTATTCACCGAGCAATAATATTTGGACAGGTTTAATCCAGTTTCATAAAGTGAATATTTTTCCATTAACTGCAATGAGCTTCCTATCAGGTTTTATAATTTTCCTCTTATGTTTACAGCCAAGTAAATATAGTTTGTCAAACTGAGAGTGACTTTTATTACTGGCAATCTATACCTGACAACTGTTTTCACTATTCATGTCAAGAAAATCTTACAGTTTAAAGGTTATCCTGGAAGGGGATTTTTTGTGGGTTTTTTTTTCCTTTTTCTAAGACTCCCATTCACTAAGAGCATTTAAATGCATATGTAATAATATTTTAAGTCTAATAAGCACACACACAATTTGCTACTTGGCTAAACTACCTTGGTGCTACTTTGACTGTATGTGGTAGCACACCTGTGATGATTCCATACTACCCTACAAATATTCACCCTACTGTCTCATCTCACTTTGCTTCCCCCCAGCAAAAATCAACTTTTCCAGTAGATATCAGATCCCACTGTTTCCAGCCTTTGCAATGATAATGCCTTTCCCTGAGGTCATCTCTTCCAAAGCAGGAAGTCCTATTTCAATATATCAAGTATTTCAAAATACCTTTTGTTTTCATTTGTTCTTATTTGTGGCAAGAGTCACTGCATTTCAGGTCACTGCATTTGCAAATTCTTCACCTCAACCCTCAAAAAAGCCAATCCCTTAAATGTCTTGCTGAAGTAGGGTCTCAGGGCTTAAACCTGTAATAACAAAGCCAACTAGCTTGAACAATAAAGCATTAACAGATATGTTGGGCTTAAGGAAAAGATGTCAGATTTAATACCAATATTCATGATCCCATGCAGGCCCATCAAAAGTAGAATTACTGGGCTACAGCTTTTTAACTATCAATAATTAAGCATCCTATCCATAGCTTAAGTACTTGCTTTATTAACTACTGGGAATCCATTCTTTCATATCACTAAAAAAGGTAAAAAGAGGTGCAGTGCCTCACACTTTTGATTTGATATTTTCCCTCCCCCACTGTCATAAATTTCTACATACAAAACCATAAAGAAGAAAATCCACTAAATCCTCATGTTTTGTTGTTTGGTATTCAACAGTCACAGCACAAAGCAAATAAGCCGCCTTGCAGAGGGAGCAATGACTCATCGACTCCATGTGCCACATTTGTGAGGACTTCCCACCCCTGCTTCAGCCAAGAGCTGCAGGTGATGTCCATGTAGTAGGCAGGTGGTGTTGGGCAGTTGGACTTGATGATCTTGGAGGTCTCTTCCAACCTCAATGATCGTATAATTCTGTGTTGACTACTGAAGGGTCTTCCAAGACCAACCACATGATCAAACTTGCCTGCCTTCCCTACAGCAAGGAAAGCTTTCAGTAGCAGTGGAAGATGCTTCCCAAAGTACTCCAAGGTGCCAGGTGCGTGGGTGCAGCCCACGTGCAGCAGTGCCATCAGGATGGATGGTGCCTAGTGGTCTGGGTGCCCCTTGCCTACTCTCCACCACACTAAAAGTGCAGCATCCAGACACATCAGCAGAGAATTGTATGCACAAGGTCACTTCCATACACATAAGCCAGCTTTTGTTTTCAGGAAAGTGAATTTTAGCGCCTGCTATTCACAAACATCAACTATAGAGTCTTATGCAAACACTGTGTGCATATGGATGCTAGATAAATCCACCTATAGGATCTCAGTACAGCATAGTCTAATTCACACACACTGGCAGTGTGTAATAAGCCAAAACATACTCCACGAACAAGACTCGTGTTTCACTGCAAATATGGTTAGGATTTTTTATTCAGAGCTACAGTTATTACAGTTGAGAAGGCCCGACAGTATCAAAGTTGATCACAGTTCTAATTATAACTTCTAATATGCTGGATTTTATTCATTCCTCCTCCTTTTCAACCTTGATGTTTTATTCGCAGCTATTCAAGGCTTAAGACTCGTAAATGAAAAGAGAAGCTTCTATTTTTTTTTTGAGTATAGGTGATGCTGCCCGTTGCCTATTCAGAAGGCAATCTGCAAAAGAAGAGTTAGTGTATAACTATTTAATACCCCAGAAGCAAATCCCAAGAAGGCAATTACCCAAGGTCCCTGCAGCATCCCAACAGATGTATTAAAGCCACAGGGAAAATCGCTGAGCTTTTGTTTATAAGGGAGTCAAGGCCATCAGGAGGTTCACGACCTGAGATGGACCATAACCAGATAAGTCAACTGCTTCAAGGCGAGCGAGCAGATCTTGGCCCCAGGCAGCCTCTGCTCAACAGATGTGCAACCTTTCCCCAGGTTTCCCCAGGGCACTCAGTTTTCCAGCCCCCAAGACAACTTTTTCCTTTCTATGTCTGCCCCTTGCCTTCCTTCTGAACCTCTACACTGATGCTGTGCCCAATTTCAGCAGTTCCTTAAGCACCAGCATGCGAACCCACATCTTGTCATGCCTTGTCACGTCCTTTCTTTATCAGAAGCAAGACAAATTGATAAATTTGGATTCTTTTTTATATTCTCAAAATAAAAAAAACTGCAAAAACCACACATTGGGTGCTCCTTAGATATGTCAAACTAACAAACTAGAACTATGTTAGACATGAAATAGCTGAGTAGGGTAAATTTATTTACCCGAGAAGAGGATCCGAGCTGATAATTTCAGTGGGAAAAATACATCTGTGTACTTGAGAAAAATGAGATGGATGAAGCAAATGTTAAGGCAAATGTTATAGCATATTTGTTATGAGGCTTTTCCAATCTCAGTGAACTATTTAGTGCAACATAAACATTTTTGGGCACATGCAAGTGCATCCTAGGGCCTCCTTCCATGTGGTCACTACCTCACTGAGACACTGCTCTGAACCAAATTCAACTTCTGCAGTTGCAGCATCCCCGGGGAAAATACATCTTCATGAATTTAGTTCACAAACTATTGCCAAACAGTCCAGCTCATCCTCACAGGGCTTCTGGCAGGTCCACGTGGCGCAGTATAAAGGTAACACAGGTTTACAAGTTGTCCACTTCAATCCAGTAAGGACCTGAACTAGGGCCAGGTTTAATCATCTAATAAATCAGTGTGGCCCATTTCCTTGCATTTCCTCTCCAGTAGCAGAGTCCCACAGCAGCATCCTGTCCAATCTGCTACAACAATTACAATTTTAAAAGTGTATAAAAGGACATCATTGGTTAGTCCTACAGAACAAAACATTTTTAAGAAAACCCACAAAAGACAGCATGAAACTGGCACCGAACTGACTTAACAGTTAAATATTTTTAAAAAACACCAGTCAATATCTTTTTTTCAACACTGCACCTAAAGGAAAGTTTTAGGTTTAAATTCAATGATATATCTTGGTTATGTCAGAATATTGAGTCTCTGCAATTCTTAGAATTCCTTGACCTTAACCCAGCACGGTATGAGATGGATGAATTCATGAATTTCATCTAAAATAAGGCATTTTTTTCAAACTTTGGTGGAATTATTCATGTGCTTAAAACCCGGCAGAAGCACAAGTGTTTTGCAGAGCTTCTACTCCTGACCCTCTGTGGTTGGTTATCAGGTTCCGTTAGATGTGTGAGTTTGTCACATCCAGCACTAGGCAGACAGAAATATTAGAAAAGGAACAACACTGTTATTAAAGGGAAATCTGGGTGATGCTTACTCATCTGATCTTGTATCGTTTTTCTGCCCTCCCACCTCCTCTACAATTCCCTACCACATGCACTTCCTCCCCATTTCCTCTTCTCTCCTGAGAGATGATACTGCATAGAAAAATACCCAATAGCTATTTGGCTTGCACATGGCAAGAGCAAAGTACAGCTGCAAAAAGCCCATCCCTCATTTCCTTGTCACTATTGACCCAGCTCTGTGTGCTCTTGCTGCACTCCTCACTCAAGCCACAGGAATGGATGAGCCTGACTTGGCTTCTGAGCTTAGCTTTGTTTCTTTCAGACCCTGACTTCCTCAGGATCTGAGATTTAGGTATAGCAACAGAGAGATACAGTAAAATAAACATTCAATGTGGAAGGGATTACCCCAATATTACCCCAATACAAAGGCTCCTCTCCAACATATATGATCTCCACAAGAAGAGAGACAAGAGCTACAGGTATTAGTCACTTCTGTGTCAATACAAATGATTTGAAATTGAACATGTGTTATTTCTTCAAGACAGTATTTTAACCAAAGTGGTCACATTGCCAAAACATGTTTATAACCAGGACTTTAATTGTTACACTTACATATAAAATTGCAAAGGTGAGGATTCTGATGATGAAGAAAAGAAGTGCTTCTTTCACTGAGACTAATTAATCCTTGGGGGAACATAAAAATAGAAATATCTTTATTTGATTCAGGCTTTGCCAAAGCTGTATTTACTTACATAAAGATCATGACCAGATTCTCCCTTTCACAAATACAAATTTAACTCAGGTGTCTTCCATGGGGGGAAAAAGTTGCAAAGCCAAAACCCATGAGACTGAAGACTGAATTGTTTTCTTCTCCCATTATTACTTTTCAGTGTATGCTTCGCAGCCAATATCATGCAGCATTTTATTTGTTTGCTGACCAGTTGGCTGAATATTTTCAAACAGGGGGTAAAAATGCAACCCGTGGCAAATAAGACTTTTTTTTTACTTTTTTTAGCTGCACCTTCATCAATATTAAACTTTGGAAATGCTGCATGTTTCTACAAATATTCCATTATTGGGGCGAAACAGGAAAAAAGACAAAAAAAGAGACTGATGACACCTGTGACATCAGAGGGAGGTCATATTCAGTAGGTTTAGTTCAGGAACTTCTGTCTGACTTGAGACCTCTTGTCTCAGGATAGGACCATGCCTATGAATGCTGAACTGTCTTGTGCATCTGAAATAATCCTGTTCGTTGAACAAAGCAAGATCTTAAACACAGCCTGACAAGAAAAATATGGAACGAAATAGTCTTACGAGGAAGTGTCATCCAATATTGCCCTCTTGGGTTGCCTCCAAGCCCACAGAGTTTGTTCCTACTGCAAGAATAACTAACAAATAAAACCAAGGACAAGCTAGCAGCCCAAGGCAGCCTGAGATAAGCAAATGATGGAGAAAATGCAACTTAAATTTAATGCAGTTATCAGATGCATTCAGCACGTACACTTTTCTGTGTATGCATGCAGCTAACCCCAGTCAAAACTAGCACAGTCTAGCTGCTCAGTGCACACTTCTGAAGTCCAGATTTACCCACAGGGCTAAGGCAGCTTTTTTAGACAGCTACGAATCCAAATTTGTTAGCACTTCTAGCAGCCAGATGGTGCCTGGAGCTACAAGCTTCCCTTTTGCGTAGGAGAAGGCTGGGTTGAGGTATGAGCTGGAGGGTGACAGCAGTAGACAGAGCTTTGACTGCAGCACCATTAAACCTTCTTTAAGGGGCATGGTTATGCACTATCACAAGTGTTGTATCAGTCAAATCAATCAGCATGGACTCATCAGCCCACAGAGCGTTGATGGAAGAAGGCAGGAAGGGAAGAGATCAAAGTTTGGCTCGGGCATGGTTGTTGAGCTGTCCCATACTATTGATTGCACCGACAAGATATGATCCAGTCTACAACATGAATTAAAGAAATGCATTCATAGCTGGTTTTCCTGTCCAGGTAAGGCAGCCAGCCTGTAATCATACCCATCATAAGCAATCATAAATCGAACACCCACCTCTTTGCACTGGGAAATTAAATTCAAATACGAGGTTTAGCCCATTTGAAAAACCGTTGCAGTAAATTACAAGCTGATCATTACATGCAAGCTTACACGTTAGGTTTAATCCTGGATATATCACAGACAAAAATTTACACTGGTATGAGCTTGGTGCTAATTATCCCCTGGATAGGAAGGGACTCTGCTGTGTGATAAGTGCCTTTGGTAGGAAGCCACTACAAGGCACAACAGTAAAACTCTTTATTCACAAATAACTCTCCAGAATGAAAGACCAAGACTGTTCTCCTGCTGCGTTTCCATTTCAATTCAGCAGTTCAGAGGAAAAGATTTAGGTCCTTTCTCCAGTGTAAGTAGGTCATTGCAGAAACCTATCTTCACCACTGTGGTGTCCCGATTTTGCGGCTTGTATAACAGCTAATGTAATTCATTTACAGTGAAGATTAATTTCAGTGATGGGTCCAGATTAATTTTATTTCACTTGAGATAACTAAAACTTGGGCATCTACCTGACATAAGCCAGAGTCCCTTCATAGTGCAAGAAAATGCGCACATTCAGCAGAAAAGTCACACCACCCTTTCTTTCAGGATGGGAAAAATTAAGTCTTGAATAGTGATTGTCTACGTCTTGACAATAAGACATTCAGATCATACTGGATGCCTAACGTGTGCAGTTAAAAATGAGATTAAGTCCTTTTTATGGTATGAAATGATGGTTCTGCCCGGTGCTCAACTAGTTCCAAAACACCAGGATCTCATGGACTATGCATGGATCACTGGATCAAGTTTTCTCTTCTTGCTGATTTTCTGCTGTCCTGAAGAAATATGTCCGTGCTACGTACCCTCCTAACATGGTAGGTATTCTAGTAACTGTACCCAGTTATAATCATCCCATGACAAAACTGCCTCCACTCATCTTTATCGTCTAACTGGAGGACTATTGTGGGACTTCATCCACAGCTTCTACTGCAGTGTCCCACCCCGTGCCAGCTTTCATGAGCAAATCCATGCCAAGGAGAACACTAACAAACTTTGGGGTGATCTGGACAGTTCAAGGACCAAAGCTCTTTGGGCCTGTCGTGTTTAGCAGGCTGTAGACTGCCTGTGAAAGCAGGATATTGCCTCAGTAACTTACTTTTATTTCCATCATGTGCACTGCCCAGTGAGATGCCACAGGGTCCCCCCATCAGCCTATATACAGTGTAAATGCTAAAGATGAACAATGGCAAAGTTTGTTAATCAAATTGTACTTTCAGTGAGTCACACAAAGCTTCCCAAGACCTTGAGTCAGGTAGTGTTACTTCCACTCCATCAAATTCATACTACTTATTTAAGTGCCACAGGACCTTAAAGCACTGTGCAAGTTAGCTCCAGTTCATTTAACCTTCCAGATTTTCGTTTTTCATGGTTCGCATTTTCCAACTCTTCTCCTCAGTACTGAGGACCTGACTTACCTTTTCTTTCCCCTCCTGTTTCAATGAAAGCTGTGATTCCTGCATAACCACATGACGTGGCTTTAAGGAAATCTTTTCCCTTGTTTAGCAAAGCAGTTCAAGAGATTAGCAGGTCAGAACTGCAAGGGACAATGTTGCACACCAGCTTCTTTTTTTTTTAATTTAAAAGCCGGAACTAAAAAGTGATGACTCTTCAGAGAAGACAGCAAACGTTTAAGTAGGGTTGGCTTTAAGTGCTGTTAAAAACACTGCAAAGCAAAAAGATACGGGAATTGATTCTTTTTTACATTATGGCCCCTCTTGACTAGGGTGAATGGGAATCTAATCATCAATCACAGCTACTTCAGTAGCAGTGCAGGGCTCGGTGCTGAACTACTTGTGATACCTGGCCAATGGATGTCTAAAGGGATGTCTTCCTGCTAACAGGACATGTTGCTTTGGTGCAGGGTTGAGCAACACCTCTGGATCCCCCGCCTCTCGCCATGCAGAGGCTAACACAGAGTATAGAGGTTTCCAATCAGAAAAAGGAGAATTCAGAATCCTGGTGAATTCCATATTCAGCATTAAAACCAGGCATTAACTGACAGAGTCATCTTGTTGGGTTTTCTAGAAGAGGAGACAGTTGGCCTGGGTTCAGCTGTTACTTGAGCAGCTCTAGAGGAGACAGCCATTACCTTACAAACCAGAGCACTTGACATGCATTACAAGGCAAGACAAGCTGCTCATCAGCAGGTCTGCAGGGCAGGTGCTTGCCAAGAAAGCTGAGGCATGAAGAGCTGAATAATTTCTCCCCTCCAGTTCCACTGAGCAGCCTCCGCCCAGCATCCCTGAGACGCACATCAGCTCATATTCCTCCAAGCGAGCATAAACCCTGCTTTAAAGCACTCTAGTTAGGGCCCTGTTTCTTTCAAGAGAAGTCTGAATTCCTTTAAAATTGGATTAAATAAGACCAAACAAAAGAAAGAAGAAAAGAACCGTCTTGGGAAATCTTTCTTTTTCTTCATTTGCTTTAAGGAATCACAGAGTTGGAGACAAAAAGCAGCTAACCAGAAACAAGCAGCATTTGATCAGCACTGTTGACCTGACAGCAGGAGGGAGCTATGGATATATAAGCCCAGGAAAAATCACAAGTCATCCATTTCTGACGTGCATCTCTCAAAAGACACAGCACCACCCCTACATGTGTATAAAACACAGCTGCCTGTGTGAAGATCTTTCTTTGAGAAACTTCAAAAATTAAGTACAAAATCAGGATTTCACACACTACAGAAAACGCTACTGGAAATTAACACTTTAAGAGTCAACAGCTGAGGTCTAAATCACCTCTACCCTTGAGTTTTCTGCTAAAAGTCTCCACCTCAGGGCACTTAAGTTTTCTGGGACAGTACGATCAATTTAGACACTGATTTCTCTGTTGTTAAATGTATACTGTATCTTATCAAGCCAACAGCAATTATGTTAAAGGCATCTTCAAGTTTTGCACTGTCCATAGCTTTTTCCTTCAGCTTGGTTATTGGATGCATTTCAATTTTCTGACCTTATTCATTATATCAAAAACACTCTAAGCATGTTCAGGTCAGTTCCAACCTTGGAGGGAGTTTCACCCTTTCCCCGAAGCATGGAGTTTTCACTAAATTGGATTATAAGATTAGCATCAGTAACCCACATTGGCAATTATTATATAGAAAATAGCTCTTTTGGCTGTGACTACTCTAGTAACTAGAAGGCAGCCAGGGATCTCTTCAGTGTCACAGACTGTCTCCCCCTGCTTACATAAATCTCTTCCCCAATGGTCCTCTACTCATCATGATGGACACCATCCTTTCAACCAATCCCAAACACCTCAAGCCACTTTTCTGTGGATTACACCTGGAAAACATTTGTACTTCTAAGGTAGAAAGCAATCTAAACAAAAATTGTGCTTCCCAGCATTTTCACCACTACATAATAAAGTTCCTCTCAACAGTTCATCTCAGAAGTTCCTCTCTGATTGTTGTACTTTCCAACAATCTTCAAGTATCACCATAAACCATCTCCGTTATGTGTTGTATTTCTTAACCATAAAGTACCAACAGATAAGAGAGGTTAACAATATATCAGCAAGGGAAAATGGGATGAGTGACTTGCCCTGTCTTTGCAGCAGTAAAAATTCTCTGTCAAAGAAATCTTTTAGTTGAGAATAGCCCATCATCCTTTCTTTTTCTTTAATTGAAAACGTATGTTACAGCCCACAAATACCCCTTTCCTTGCAGAGAAGGCATTTGCATCTCTGAAGCCAGAGCACAGACCTCTCCAATGCAGAGCAACAATCCAATTCTATCACAGCTTTGACACACATATTTTGACACACATTTTCTTCTTCCCCTTGCCATTATCTCTGCGTAAACCCAAGCTAGTTCTATCCAACCAAACTTTTATGTTCTAGAACCAAAATAAGAGAGAACCAGCCTTGGGCCTGGTGGGTCCCAAAGCTTCCTACACTACTTCTAGCCTCCCTGAGACCAAACACTGAACCATTTCTGTCATTAACTCAGCCAAACACTCATCTCTTTCCTATTTTTCCTCCCTTTTGGCAGGTTAGTTTTCAGCTGAATCTGCATTTGCTCTGACTCAGCACACAGTGACAGGATCACCAGCCCTGACGCAGGGGAGCCAGCAGGTTGGCTGCATGTGTCATCCTAGATCATCTTAAATCAGCTGTGAGCCCTTGTCCCAAATGTACAGCAACTACTGTCTGGCACTGTCCATAAAAGTGAGCATCACAGTGCTTGTGAAACAAGCTCATTATTAGATGTGGCTAACATTTCATAATTGAAAGTTGTTGAATTTTTTTTTTTAAAAAAAAAGAGGTCATCGGAAAAAAAAGCAATTTCTAACATCTCCTCTTCTTCAAAACCAGAAATTTTCTCTTTCAAAAGACAGAAATCCAAAACGTTTCCCCTGCCAGCAATCAAAACCTAAACAGATTTTCAAGTCCAGCATAACAGCTAAAATATAACCAAGGAGGAGTGGGAGGGACACTTTTTCTAAGTAGGAGTAAGATTAGCAAACACAGCCAAGCTCGACACCAGCACAGGACCTTTGCAAGCCCCTAGAAAGACCTTGGCAATGTCTGGGGCTCATAGGTGACCTGTTTCCTGACCTCTACCTACACACTGTTTCTCTCCTGTCTCAAGCATGAGAACTTCAAGGCTACTGTTCTCATTATCAAACCTTATCTGTTGTCCACTATTTTAATTTTTTTTCTACTTAACTGTTGCTTACCACTTCCTTCAGAAGGAGTCGATAGCAACTCACACACACGTCTAGTGGAAGCCTGCTCTGATGGCATCTCCCCATTGCTCATGGAGCAAGCCCTGCAAGTACCAATAACACGTGGCTCTGCCCTGTGATTGTTGCAGTTGGTGGGAGCCCCGCCAACATCTTGACCAAGGACCGAGTCAGACTTGCCGGCAAGGCTTTCCCTTAAAGCAGTTCCAGCATTTCTGACAGAGGTCATCAGCCAGCATAATGCAATGCACAGAACTGCACAAGCTTACCCGACCAACACCTGGTGGAAAATGTGGCCTGGTAGAGGCAGCTGACAACCCGAACCACTGTGTACACCCATCCCAGCACCCAGTTCACTGATGGTCCCCACCAGCACTATGCATGGATGTGTCAGGAATCCCAGCAGAGCTTCTCTTGTCATTCTCCCTCTCTAAGCCTACACAAGCTACAAGGAACAAAGGAGGAAAAAAGAAAATATAATCATGAGCTTTCTTACCGATGATAAATATTCATCCTGAATGATCAAGTGGTGTTTGATGGTGGAAGAAATGCAATCTCGTGTCGGCTTAATGTCTACTACTCTTTCAAGTTTATGGTCTGTTATAGCAGTTTCCACTGTGCCTCGTTTTCTTATTCTTGAAACATTACAACCATGCCTCCCTTTCTTTATTTTATACCAGCATCTGTCCTCCTCCTCAGGTTTCACATTCTGACAACCCTCCAGTTTCTCCTGTGGTCACCGTCACCTCCCCCCATGTTATGCCTACGTGCTGCCGTGCTGATGCTTTCTGCTGTAGTACCTGTGCCTCAGCATCTGTCCTCTCACTTTTTGTGCACCTGTTTCCACTCCATCAACTTTATTGTCAGCAGTTTTATAGCATGTTTTTTAACTCTTCTTTCCTCATCTTTATGACCATCCATCACACTGGCAAATGGAAGCTGTACATTTCTTTTTCCATCTCAAAGACATAATCTGCAAAGCCAGAGGTGATAAAAATAATATGATCTGTCCAGGAATCTTTTCACCACCTCTTCTGCTGACTACGAACTGTTCATAAATTAAGAGTCTAAGATCTTTCAGGGTGTTCAGAAATCGGGGAATACAGCACTGGATCACCCCAGCAGCTGATATAGATAGGTCCTACTTTGTTGCCAAAATACCCAATGCAGACACTTCAGAGAAAGGAACAAGAGTACCAAAAAGGGACAGTGAGGAAACAGACTTAGAAGAATTCATAGAATCATAGAATCATAGAATCATAGAATAACCAGGTTGGAAGAGACGCATCGGATCATCGAGTCCAACCATTCCTATCAAACACTAAACCATGCCCCTTGGCACCTCGTCCACCTGTGCCTTAAACACCTCCAGGGAAGGTGAATCAACCACCTCCCTGGGCAGCCTCTGCCAGTGCCCAATGACCCTTTCCGTGAAAATATTTTTCCTAACGTCCAGCCTAAACCTCCCCTGGTGGAGCTTGAGGCCATTCCCTCTTGTCCTGTCCCCTGTCACTTGGGAGAAGAGGCCAGCACCCTCCTCTCCACAACCTCCTTTCAGGTAGTTGTAGAGAGCAATGAGGTCTCCCCTCAGCCTCCTCTTCTCCAGGCTAAACTACCCCAGCTCAATCAGCCGTTCCTCATAAGGCTTGTTCTCCTTCTTAAATGTTTTGCAATGAGCTAATCCCTTCAGAGATTTTAAGGCCAACAGAGACTAAATGAATCCTAGAGATCAAGTACTGGACGTTGTTTACAGTCCCATGAAAAGAAAGAAAATATTACCTTTTAAGAGTAATAACATTTAGCCTTTTAAGTGCACAGAAAACCTTTTTATTTCTACTTTGCCCTACAGATTTGCATCTCATTAATGCATGTTCTTCTTTCTCTTCCTCCCTTAAGTTATTTCCTTCTTCTTAGACAGCATCACCCTCTGCTGTGATCAGTGTATGGTTATTCAGCACTTCAAGAATAAGCACAACATTCGCAATTCCTGAGTACTAATGATAAGAGACAAAAACACTCTTGCATGTTTTAGTCTTTTTTTTTTAATCATCCGTCCAACTTACTTCACCCTGAGCACATGGGCTGTCTTTACAGAGCCATCCATGACAAACCCAACCTTTTTCCCAAGCAGGAACAGTTACTCAGATCCCTTCCACCAGACATTCCTTTACTCCTGTCACGTACATTTGGTGACAAGCATGCTGACTTTTATCTAGCTTTGTTACATAACATCCTTCCAACACTGACATGTATCTCCTTTCCATCCTTTACACAGAAAGACAAAACTTCACCTTGCTCTCCAGCCTGCTTAGCTTAGTACCCAGTTATCTTGATTTAATATACTGATATACAGAAAATACTTAACCTACACACACCCCATGTTTAATATCTTTTCTCATCACGAAAATTGGTATTATTTCAACATATCTAATCTGCTGTACCTGACCCAGTTTCAAGTTCATGCTTCATCTCCCTCCTTAAGACTTGCTTGGCATTGTCTTGCAAGTGATTTTACAAAAGATCTTTTCATTATCCAAATAAATTTTTCCTATCATTTTTATCTTCTCTCGAAGTACTCTAGCAGACTAGTGCAAAAATACTTCCCTTATAGAAGGCTTTTAGTATTACCCTTTCCATTCACTTAGTCACTTCATAATTCTATATTTGGTTACCTGCCTACTGAGACAGCAGGTAAACCATCCAATGTAGCAGAATCATAGTTATTATCTGTATCAAAAACATATGTGTTTGCTTTCAATTTGCCTAGTAATTGAGAGTCAAACAGGGTATATGAAAGAAAACATTTTTGCCAGCAGTTCGGATACTCCACATCTCTCTTTGCAGACAATTTGACTGAATGGGAAGTAAGAGAAGAGTCACTAGGTGTTTGGGTTTTTTTTATTGTTGCAAAAACAACAAAGGGAAAGGAATGATGACATGAAGAAAAGATCTGTTTAGGCTGAGTACATGTTAAAATGTCCTAAAAGCAAAGTCCATTCAGATGTGGGCAAACCTCTAAGGGGAAGACAAAGCAGACTTATTCAGTTGGAAAGTTGAGAAAGAGCACCAAACACTGGAAAATATGATGCAGCAAAGACTCTCTCTGCAGTGGCAGGGAGTGGGCATGAATATCCCACCATTTCCATCATAACAGCCAAATGTGCATTTAATTACAGTGAAAAACCTAGGTGTCATCAACTCCATCGAATTCATAATTTATGCAACACATGAAACATTTGCCTTAGCAACCCGTTCATCATTGGCACAAGCAGAAAGAGTTCCCCAAGCAGCCGTTCTTCTACCACTGTCCTAATTGGAGTTACCAGAAACACAGAATACAGCAGTGGGTCTCCCCATCTTCTGCAGCCCTGTGGTACCCCTGCCATCCAAGTCCAGTGCCTGCCTCCACCTCTTGAAGATGCACCTAGCTGAGCTTCAAACTAGCTGCCAGTGTTGCAGAGCTCAGCAAAAGCTCATTGTGTTAACGGGTATCACAGCCCAGACCAAACACTACTATGCAAGACGCTTATGGCTGTATCAATTTACTCCAAAAACTCGTGGAAACATTACTCAGGCTGCTTGTACATTTGGTTTGCAGCACAAAAGCATCTTTCCTAAATCCAATGTGTTGAACTACTACAGTCCCTAATGAAAGAAACCAATGACAAAAAGGTTTTGGAAAGTGACATTGCTATACCTTATTATTTTTACTATCTATGTTATCAGAGCACTGTGGAGCCTCAGGAGTAGCCTGAGTTCCCACTGCTCCAAATCCTGTACCAGCCCAGAAATCTCACAAACTGGCAGATACCTTGTATTTCTCTTACCAGTAAGGAAACAGAAAAGCAAGTTATCAAGGAAGGGGCCAGGAGGACAATGCAGATAAAGGAAAGATCCCCTATAGATTCAAAGTTAACTGTCTGCCACTGCACTAAGCCTTGTGCTTCTCAAGCCTTTTGGGTATAAAACAATAAGACCTTTACCAACTTCCAAGGACTGTAACACCCCCTAACAGGCTGTGCTTCCTCACTGCATGACTTTATCCCAGTCTGAGTCTGCCCAAGCCAAAGACAATCACAATGGGAGCTGTTGTGATTTCAGCAGGTATACACCCAAATCACTCTAATTACGCTGAATTAGGGCAAATGGCAAAGTTTTGAGACCAACACATAATTAGCCATTTCTTACATGAACTATTAACATTTGTTCTTCCTTTTTGCAAATCTGCTGATCTGCTGTCCTGGTTCCTTGCAAGCTTTTTTCTTACGCCTCCATCCAGACATGTTTGTAATTATATTCCATGTGACGTACAGTTGCATGGATGCACACACGCATCAGCATAAGTTTTGTACAGCTTTAACCAAGTGAGTGAGAGATATCTCTCTCTCAAAGAGTATTCAAGTGAAACTAAAGTAAAATAACATTGTACATCCTTCTGGAAAGAAAGCAAAAGCACTCAGATCCAGATCCAAAAGGGCACAGAAGCAGGGGTCAGGAGAGAATTTGCACACCTAAATCCTAGTATGCAATGCTCAAAACACCAGCTCTATGTCTCTGGTACCTCTGCTGAGATTCAGATATCACCTTTAACCATCTCCAGAGGTTCATTGTTTTAAGAAAGACTTTAGGATATCAGCTTTAGAAGGGCTTGTTTCACTTCAGTAGCTGAAAATGGAGAAAAGTAATTCAAAGCAGGTAACTACATAAATCCCCCTTCTCTGAGGATGACCAATATTTAGGAGATGCAGCCCCCGATCTTCATATCCCACGTGCCTCCCTACACAAGATTTCCCACACTGGACTAATGCTGAGCTCTCCCACTGGGGCTCTGCTACTTGGAAGCCAAACAGTGGATTCAATAGGCAAAGAGGGAATGTTCCCTGAGTCAGAGATGCCATCTTTCACCACAGAAAGGAAACATGGACTTCCGTGCCCCTAGACAAGGAGACCCCACACTGCAATAACCCCCAAGCATGGATCAAGACCTTTCAACAGCCAAGTGCTCCAACCTGGCTGCAGTCACTCACTCCCAATCCAATCTAAACATACACAAATAATTTCTTGCTGAACAGTGGTGCAACTGTAGCAGGACAGGTGAAGAAGCTCTGTTCCTGGAGCACCCTCAGAGGGATAGGAAGAATGGAACTGGCCGCTGTCAACCCATTCGCAGATTTCTGCTTGCTAGAGCAGTTCCCCAGCCACCAAGACCTGTTTGGGAAGGTGCTACCTGACCTCCCCACCTCCACACGTACCTTCAAAACACAGAAAAGACCTAGTTGCTCTTAAAAAGTAGCAGAGGATCAATCGGCATGTAGGAGCGAGGATGGAAACCATGGAGCAGCGTCAGTCCTGGTCCCTTCCATGCACCTGAAGCCGGCCCAGGGCTGGGCATCCCTCCCGCACAGCCCAGAACGGTCCCTGCTCCCAGTCCCTCCTTTTTCGGGTTTTTACAGCAGGAGAAAGGCAGAAAGTTTCTCTCCCCACGTCTCACCCGGGGCTCAGCCTGGGACACCCCGGGCTGACAACGGGGCTACCGGGGCAGCCCCCCCACCCCACCCTCCTTCTCATCCCCCCTTTTTTCGCACTGATTTAACACGGTACTTGGAAAAGCGGCGTAGCCAGCAGAGCCCCTGTCGTTCCGGGGGAGGCTCCGCTGTTTCGAGGCACCGGAGGGAGCAGGAACAGGGTGAGGGGGGTCCCTCCACGGGTGATGCGCGGGGTCTCGGGCACATCCCGAGGGTCCTTCTCCGCGGGTCCCACCCCTCCATCGTCCCACCAACACCCTGGCAAAGCAGCAACGGCCAGCAATACCCTCCTCCCGGGGTACCAACCCCCCCCCGCCGGGGTACCAACCCCCTCCTGGGTTAACAACCCGCTCCTGGGGTACCACCCTCCGCCCCCTGGGTACCACCCTCCGCCCGACCCGGTGCATCTCCCACCTCCGCCCCTACGGATGGGGAAAAACCCCAGAGGAGGAGGAGGAGGAGGAGGGAAGATCCTCACCTCTTCGCAGGGCGGTAGCTGCAGGGCGGCCGCCTGCCAGCCGAGCAGCCAGCAGCACAGCCAGGCGCTGCCCCGCTCCGCTCCCGCTCGCCGCATCCTCATCCTCCTCCCCCGCCGCGGAGCGCCCGCTCGCCCCTTCCCCGCACCCGGGGGCGGGCGGAGGGGGGGGAATCACCGCCCCCTGCCCCTGCCCAGGCCGGTGGGTCGGGCTGCCCCCGGCCCTGCGCTCCGCCCGCAGCCGCGCATCCCCCCGCGGGCTGGCGCTGAGAGCGGCGGCTCCCGACAGCCGGCACCGCCGGAGCGGGGAGGAGGGGCCCCGAGGAGGAGGAGGAGGGGGAGGGAGGCAGCGCAGGCGCGTGTTGCCCCGGCTCGTCCACCCCCGGCGCGGCGAGCGGAGCGGAGCAGCATCCTCCGGGCTGCTTCTTCCCAGCCCCGCGGGCACCGCCCGGCAACCCTGGTTGGACCTCCCCGACCGCGAAAGGTGGCATGGAATCAGCAGCTTGGGAAGGACCCACAGGAGCATCGAGTCCAACCATTCCCATGGATCACTAAACCATGCCCCTCAGCACCTCGTCCACCCGTGCCTTAAACGCCTCCAGGGAAGGTGACTCAACCACCTCCCTGGGCAGCCTCGGACAGTGCCCAATGACCCTTTCTGTGAAATTTTTTTTCCTAATGTCCAGCCTAAATCTCCCCTGGGGGAGCTTGAGGCCATTCCCTCTTGTCCTGTCCCCTGTCACTTGGGAGAAGAGGCCAGCACCCTCCTCTCTACAACCTCCTTTCAGGTAGTTGTAGAGAGCAATGAGGTCTCCCCTCAGCCTCCTCTTCTCCAGGCTAAACACCCCCAGCTCTCTCAGCCGCTCCTCATAAGGCCTGTTCTCCAGCCCCTTCACCAGCTTTGTTGCTCTTCTCTGGACTCGCTCCAGAGCCTCAACATCCTTCTTGTGGTGAGGGGTCCAGATCTGAACACAGTATTCGAGGAGCGGTCTCACCAGTGCCGAGTACAGAGGGAGAATAACCTCCCTGGACCTGCTGGTCACGCCGTTTCTGATACAAGCCAAGATGCCATTGGCCTTCTTGGCCACCTGGGCCACTGCTGGCTCATGTTCAGTCACTGTCAACCAACACCCTCAGTGAAATGGCCCTGCCCTGGTCCTGCTGCGGGCGCTTCCCTGCAACCCCTCCCTCCCCCATCCACCAGCATCTCTGCTCCCCACCCCTGTGCATGGCAGCATCAGGCCGTTCTGGGTGCTTGCACCCATCTCCCTGCCCCGCGATGCTAAGGGATGTCCCTGTCCTCCTTTAAGGTGGGATCTAATCAGGTGAGGTGTGCGGTGAACCGCTCGCCTCCTCGCCTGAGCTTGACAGCAACGCTGTTCTGTGGGATGGAGAGCCGCTCATTCATGGCCTGAGACAAAAGCATCCCCAGAATTATGCACACGTCTCCCTCAGTCCCTCAAAATCCCTTTCAGTCTGGATTTTGTCTCCTCTTCCGCAGCAGTGTCCAGCTACTGATCCCGTGAGTGTTTTACTGCCATGAGTACTTATGGTCCTCTTCATCCTTGGCGTCTCTGCCAAACCTGGTCACGAATCTGCTCCCCCCTGTCTCTTCCCACTTCCCTGTCTCCTCTTATCTAACCAGCAAATCCCAGCACAGACACAGCACTCCTCATCGCTAGCACAGTATGTTCCTGTCCCTATTGATCTGCCTTTACAAACTCCAATGCACAGCCCTTTTTTTTTTTTTTCACTTCTGAATTGTTGAATGACTTTTTTTTGGCAATTTTACTGCAAGTCCTGCTCACCGTGATCCAGGTTTGACTCAGCCTTTACTCATCTCTTGAAAAGAGATGAGGAGTCTGAAGGTACAGTCAGATCTTTGCCTGTGTTGTGTAACCCCTCTTCCCATCCCTGGCTGGTGTCATCACTCCAAAGTATGCTAACACACAAAAAATGGTTTAATTTGTTTATTTTATGCCATTTTAGGAACTTGCTGGAGCAGTCTGGAGGGAGCTTTGTGATGCTCTGCAAACAGAGAGAAGTTTGAAATTTCCCTTTGTTCTCATACCAAGCCTTGATCTGCTTTTAGCTCCAGCTGGAGGAAGGAAAATAGGTTATCGGTTCTTCCATGACGATCCCCATCCCTCACCAGGGTGCCAAATGAAGCAGCTTGTGTGAACTGTTACACAAGGAAGTCAAATGATCTTTCCAGAAATAAGTGGAAAACAGGATAGGAACTGTGATGCTGCTTTATGTTTTGTGCTCTTGGACCATGCAGACCACAAAGTCGATCCCAAGGGTTCATTGTCCACTTTACTCTTTCACTGTGCAGTAAAATCCAGTGCTTGAGGAACACTGATTTCAGCTGGAGCAGTGGTTCTCTTTGGATTTACTAAAATAAAACACATGAAGCTGCAGGTGCTCCTAGACACGCAGGAAGAGAGTCACCCTAAAAATACATGCAAGAAAATTATATTGGTTAGATTCAGCGTGTCTCTCGTACAGGGAAAATGGATATAAGGCCAACTTCCAGAAAAGCGCACTTCTTGCTGCAGCTGGTGGCCTCGATTAAAAATCGGGATAGGAAGTAGACCTGGTGGGAGTTGCTTGCTGAATTCCTCTCTGCAATATGAGGGGCTCTGGAGAAGACTACAGGGCCACTAATACAGCAAGGGCAGGAGTCAGTTCAAGTGAGCAGAATTCCTTTAAGGCATACGGATGGGCCAGGAAAGGGAATACCAAACTGTGCTTTGTCAGTTGTTCTGTCACCCTTTTGCTTCACTAAATTATTTTATTTTAAAACTCAGAATGGGAAGAACCCCATTTACAAATAAATGGCTACCTACTCATCTTCACTGTATGTTGCCAAAAATTATTCACTGTCCTCTGAGGGACATGCTGTCTTCCTAGCAAGAAAAACCACTAAGATCAGAGATTTCTTTGTCTGGCTTTATGTTTCTAAATGACACAAGGTCCAGAAATTTCTTCAGCTTAAAGCCTTTAAAAAGCAATGTTGTCACTTTGGTTGCTGTGCTATTAGAACAGGATCTGAAATGCCTCTGATACTAAAACCTGCAAATCTTACCTGAAGGCAGCATGGTAAAATTCTGCAGTGCGTAGTAAGCATAAGACCTGCAGAAAAAAAAAGTGTACTGTTTAAAAAATTAATCAGCTTAGATAGACGTGGACAAATGAGGTAGAGGGAAGCAGTGCTGGTTTTGAGAAGTATCATGTTAAGTAACACCGAAAAAAAACATTAATATCTATATATAAGGCAGCGGAGTTGAAGGATTTTTAAACCTAGCAAAAGCAGGCAGCAGTCAGTAGCACTGGGAGACCTATATCTAAAATTTCAACCTAATATTTTGAGTTAGGTGAGAGAATACAAAAGTAATTCACAAGAATACTAGAATCTGAGCTAAAAACAATTACCCTGCTCTACTATGTTGGAGTAAAAACAAAAAAAAAAGAAAAAGAAAGGTAGAAGGCAAGAATTTATACTGTGACAACTGTGAGATAGGTTTCAAGCTACATCTCCAGAGTTTATTGTGCTTTATTGTGCTTCCCCATTAGTCTGGTGTAAGTTAAAGTCGCCCTTAAAAGTGTACAGTTGTTGTAAGCTGTGCCCAGAAACACCTAACAGCTTTGAAGCATTTAGGAACCAGGTCTGTAAACAGTTCTTCCTGACACAGATGAGATGCTTAAAGTTAATTATGGACTTTGATGTTTGCAGAGCTCGAGCCATAGGTTTCTCCAGTAGCCATTTAGCTGAGGCAGGGAAGCAGCCATATGTCGCTAATGTTAATGACACCAAGTGAAAGGGAAAATTAAATGGCTGCCAGCTACTGTTTGGATGACAGCAATTAGTAACTACACTTGGGATTAGTCAGCCCTGTAGGCTGACATTAGCTTGCGTGGGAATACATCATAGGGTAAATGAAACTATTAACTCTTTTTCGCTCTGCCTGCTTCTGATGAAAACTCTTTGCCTGCACTCACATTTCACTGTGGCTTTTAGAAAAAGGGATCGATATAAAGCAATTCATGATTTTTTTTCACTGCGACCCATTTTCCAATGTTGGTGACTCTCCACATGGTTAAATGACCTGATGTCTCTACAAGGGTAACTGATTTTCTCACGGAAGGTAACATGTTCTTTTAACTTGCTAACAGGTCTCTCCATGGGCTGTAATGCAGTATGTTTTGCTCATACATCCCCTTTGTCTTATGGACCATGTATTTTCCCATACAACCTGGTCGTCTGTGCACTCTCCATGAGGGTATACTTCATCTGAGATAAAAATGAACATTCTTTCAAGATGTCATATCATCCTGGTGCATCCCTAAGTGCAGTTAAAGATAGCCTTAATATGCTCTTGCTCATCTACACATTCTTACTTCTGGATTACCAAACTCTTCAAACTCTTCCGAAATTCAAGATACATAGCAATGGTAAACCAATGTTTTATACCTGCGCCTCTGGTTCAGCTCTGCCCAACTTAGACATCACTTCTACCTTCAGTTTATTCAAGGACCATCATGGGTCCATCCTAGCACAGTGTGGAGAACCAAGCTGAGAAAGCTAAGATGCCAGGACAGAGGCTAATCAGTCACAGTCACTATAAATTGGGACACACTGAAAAAGCATTTGCAGTGGGCTGCCTCTGTGTGGTTCTCCTGCAGCCCATGGAAGTGCCTCATGCTGAGATTCGTCTCACTTAACTTAGTCATCCATAAATTGGGGTCCTTTGGGACTACTATTGACCCTCTCCTAAATGAAGAAGTTATAAGCAGGTTATATACATGTCTAAACGAGTACTCAGAAGTGTCAAGAGCTGAAACTGATTGTAGTGCTCATCAGAAATATTTTAGTCACATATTTTAGTAGAACCTGATCATATTTCCTCTCCATTAACTCCACAGGGAGCTCAGATATGGGCACCTACACATGGTCAAATGAAGCCCACCCTAGATAGTTTTCTACACTCTAGAGCCCCATTTGCACCCTTAGCAAGTTTGCGGACGACACTAAGCTGGGTGGAAGTGTTGATCTGCTGGAGGGTCGGGAGGCTCTGCAAAGGGATCTGAACAGGCTGGACCGCTGGGCTGAGTCCAATGGCATGAGGTTTAACAAGGCCAAATGCCGGGTCCTGCACTTGGGGCACAACAACCCTGGGCAGTGCTACAGACTAGGAGAAGTCTGTCTAGAAAGCTGCCTGGAGGAGAGGGACCTGGGGATGTTGGTTGACAGCGACTGAACATGAGCCAGCAGTGGCCCAGGTGGCCAAGAAGGCCAATGGCATCTTGGCTTGGATCAGAAACGGCGTGACCAGCAGGTCCAGGGAGGTTATTCTCCCTCTGTGCTCGGCACTGGTGAGACCACACCTCGAATCCTGTGTTCATTTCTGGGCCCCTCACTACAAGAAGGATGTTGAGGTTCTGGAGCGAGTCCAGAGAAGAGCAACAAAGCTGGTGAAGGGGCTGGAGAACAGGCCTTATGAGGAACAGCTGATTGAGCTGGGGGTGTTTAGCCTGGAGAAGAGGAGGCTGAGGGGAGACCTCATTGCTCTCTACAACTACCTGAAAGGAGGTTGTAGAGAGGAGGGTGCTGGCCTCTTCTCCCAAGTGACAGGGGACAGGACAAGACGGAATGGCCTCAAGCTCCGCCAGGGGAAGTTTAGGCTGAACATTAGGAAAAAAATTTTCACAGAAAGGGTCATTGGGCACTGGAACAGGCTGCCCAGGGAGGTGGTTGATTCACCTTCCCTGGAGGTGTTTAAGGCATGGGTGGACGAGGTGCTAAGGGGCATGGTTTAGTGTTTGATAGGAATGGTTGGACTTGATGATCCAGTGGGTCTCTTCCAACCTGGTTATTCTATGATTCTATGATTCTATGATTCTATGATTCTATGATTCAAACCAGAGTAGAGCACAGTGAAATGGACCTAGGACATTGGTTGCTGGGCTACATGATCTGGGTTGTGCAGGCTTCATCATGTAGTCGTAGCCTCCTTATGTAAACTGACACCTGCAAAAACCTTGGGAAAAGACTTTCTGGTTAGAGAAACGTCAGGATCAACTTGTACTGCCTTTTCATAATTCTCACATCTATATGTGACACTCAGCATTCATTCCTTTCTCTCCTTTCTTATTACCCTGTTTCTGAATGTTGTATTTTTGCCTCTTCTCCATGGAGATGTTTAGAGTGCCTGTATTTTTCTTTTCTAGCAAACTTTATTTTTCAGATCCCCTTTAAACTTCTGGGAGCCTTCCAGCTGAAATCTCTTTGTTCGTCCTTTCTTTCATTGTGACTTTAGTTGAATTTTCCTGTAAATTTTGCTTGGCTTGGCACTAGAAGAGCTCCTTGAATACATACAATTTAATATTGGCTGTCCAAAGGTTAGACATAAAAGACCCAAAGCACTCCTGCACTGTTTTAATCTACAGACCTGAAGAAGGGTGGTTAGAGAGCTAAGATGCCCTGTTTGAATCTGAATCACAAGAAATTCAGCCATAAAAGAATTTCTCTGCTTTTGAGATAGTCACTTGATTTGACAGCTCCTTCTTTGCATTCCAGACTAACAGGAAAATACTCATTTTCCAATTAAAAATGTATAGAATGGCTAATTTCTGCCCCCCTCCCCCAGTGCACATAGAATAAAAAGCAGTGAGCACTGCATTAAAATCAGCCTGTTTGTTTTGAGTAAAGAGGAAAAACAGTGGTAAATATTTCCAGGATAACTAATGATAGACAGCAGGATCGGCATCCAGAGCTTTTTACTGTTGCTGTTACAGTTTCTTAGCTATTCATCCACAAATACCTTTTCCCAGCAGACCAATTTATCTGCTATCGGGTAGCAAGAGTGTGTTGAGTAATGATGATTCTCTTGACTTTGTGTGCAAACCCAAGCCTCGTTAGATGACTCTCAGGGGCCCATCGTGACATGGTTATGTCCAAAGAGAACACGCTGTCTGGGGCGCTTGGGTGAGCAATCTGAAAAGCAACATAGCTCTATTTATAGAGCACTAAGTGCAAACTATTAGAAAGCTAAAATCTATATGCCCTGGCTGTGTTTATTTGGTGTGTGAACTAAGCCAGGATGAATGGCACTCAATATATAGCTTTCTGCAGCAGAGAAAGGTTATTTGGGCTAATCCTGTATTCATTTTTATAGTGATGCTGGGCATATCAAGGTCAATCATCTCTACTGTAGGTTAGCAAGGGCTCTGCAGGTGCATATCTTTAACTCTGGGAAAAAGCAAAACAGAGTGGCCTCCACACAGTGCTGTAATCCTGCCTAGGGGTCCCAACATTACCCAACTTCTCCATCCACCACTTGTCCCTTGCACCATCACCAAAGTGTCAAGGGAGAGAACTCCCTCTCCCATCCACCCCACCAGAAACATTGTGCATTTCCAGAAAAATAAAAATCAAAAAGCTTTCGCATTGTTGGACTAGATGACCTTTAAAGGTACCTTCCAACCCAAACCATTCTATGGTTTTATAATAGCATCCCCTGGAAGGAAAAGGGGCTTATTTTTTCTATTGACCAGCTCAATATTGATGAAGGCTTTTGTGATCAGCAGACTGCATTTTCAAGGGTCTTCTGTGCTTCTCCTGAACTGACGACAACATCTCCCCACTCTTCAAAAGCTTCACAGAAAGCAATGCCAAGTTCTCTCAGGGAGATCAGTGGGAGTCATACTAAGCCAATACTAAAATGCTTTGAAAGTCCGACCAGTTTGATAAACAGGAACTTTTGTAGATATGACATATTTTATTACCATAGTGTTGCTATGGTTGGCAGCAAAATTAATTGAGCTGACACTGCTGATAGTGTTGACACATGCAATGGCAGCAAATGACTGTAACTCAGTATTAACAACAGTATTGATTTTCTGCTCCCAGGAGAGCCTTTGTAAACTTCCAAAACCCAGTGTTTCCAAACAAAAAGCACCCAACTAAATGTCAGAGATTGTAGCAAAGTCATTTTAGTAGAAGGCAGAGATGTAATTTATCATGTGAGAAGACTGATTCTGATCTCATGTACGTGGGTGTGAAATTGCATTGACCCTACGTGAACACACAGCTGAAATAGGTCTTTTCAAGGTGATTCCAAGGTGATGCTGTGGCCAAGCAGCCTGAATCTATCCTGACAGATTGACCTGCACGTCAGTGTAATCTCTAATTTATACTTGTAGGGCTACAGTTGTAAGAAGTCTATGGACATGCATATTGCACCTGACTCCTAATGCTGCAAAAGTGTGCTCCTGTGGGTAAGGATCTATGTAAGTTAAAGAAGAATCAGTGCTGTTAGATAGTTTTGCAGCTATGACAGGGAAACCTTAAATTGTACAGTGCTGTTAGCAGCTCTCTCAGCATCTGGGAGGCTTTCACCCCCATCATCATTAGTCCTGGAAGCAATAATTACCATCAAATGTGTCCACTAAGTTAAAACCTTCATAACAACCTCTTCTTCCCTCTGTCAGTTACTGCAATTAGATGAGCACATCTAACTGTCACATGCATCATGTACTTCAGAAGTTATTTTGTCCTAACACTGTGACAATCACTATTTGGTCTTTCTGTATTTCAGCTCTGTATGAGTCACAAAGTATTTACCCAGCACATTGGGCTTGGTTATGTTTAATTTCTGAAAGCAATATCTGCAGCCGTTCAGGTGCCACAGGCAGATGCATACATGCTGAAAAATAAAGACTGCATAAACTCTTTGCCTGTCTTGCTAAGTTTCCATCCTTCTTCTCCTGAAAATCTGAACAGACCCCGACCTTGGGGCTTTCACCCCTTTCCAAGAGGGTGGACCACGCATCTGGCGCAGGGGATGCACACATCTCAAGGATGGCCAGGTTTTGTGTGGTTTTCCACAGGAGGAGGGAGCAGGTGAGTACATATCAGGGCAGCCTTGTCTCCACCTTCAGGAGATGCCTCAGACTCAGCCTTGGTTGCTCCACACATGATTTTGAGGTGAATTGTCGCTTCAGCAGGTGCACTCAGTCCTATAAATTGAAGAGTATTACAGCATCATTAAGAGTATAAACTGTTTTACTCACAGGGAATAGGGGAGTACTTGAACAGGGAATATAGTTTTGGCTTCACATGTTTACTTCTCCAGCTCCCTCAGGATGTTGTTTTGACATAATGTCTCAGTTTGATTTGCTCCACAAAATGCTGATTACTCTGTCAGCACCTTTAAATTTGGTAGCACACCACAGCCATTACAAATGTAAATTTGCAATTTAAGGGGTGATTTATTGCACTATAAATAGACTAACAAATTAACTTACTAGTGCTCAAGTGGCACTAAGGTAAGTAGAATATTTGTAAATGTAATTTTGATACTTTATTAATTGTTCCCTCATGGATTTGCTTTCCTCTTTACTACTTTTCTTAGTGTCAGATTTTTCTCCCTACTTAAACTGCTGCTTAACTATTACCTTACTCAAAGATACATTTTCCTCAATGTCTTTCCCAATGTCCCCTTTCCCTAAAAGCTCCTTTGAACGATAATATTTTTAATTAAAAGTCTGTGATGCACTTAGGTTCATTTTAAATCACACTTTCTGAATAGAGATTCAGCTCATGTGCCAGCCCCACTGGTCATAATGATGTAGAGCAGCACGATGTACATGAATCCCTGCAAGAGAGCTGTGTCTGGTGGGTAAAAGGAGCACTCCAGGGTTGTGTTTTTCCACTCATATCACTGCCACTGACTCATTCCAGGTAAAATTTATTCTTTTGCAGAACATCAACCCAAAACTTATACCTTATTTAGGCTCTATTTAAAGACTCAAGGTGGGATTTCAATAGACTCGAGAGATGAATAATGCTTTTATCTGTCTTCCACCCCAGACTGAACTGTTGCTTCTACTCTCTCAGGGAAGCCACTTTGTATTTCTGCATTTAAATTTCTTTTCATGTAAACTAGTATTTAGTGAACCTTTGAGATGCTTGGATGAGAAGGGCCTACAGCAGGACAGGAGGGGTTTACCTGCAAGCTGATTATGGCCAGAAAAGTGCAGTATCTAGCAAGTAATGATGGAGTGCAAGTCTCCTTGATCCAAGCTTCAATAGAACCACACAAGCTCATGCCAAAGCACTTATCTGCTTGTCTTTGGTGTATGGAAGCTCTTTCCATCCTGGACCTCCTCAAGAAGTGACAGAGGATGACCCATGAGGAGCCTGGTCCTAGCTGAAGTTCCACAGGGCTCCAAGGATGGACCAAAACAGCCAATACATCACCATCTCATGCTGAAAAGATGGCAGAACTGTGTGTCTGTTTGACCTGTATTTCATTTCGTGCTGAGAGCTGGAAAGATTTTTTTAAGCCCCTTGGTTAGGCTGTGTATTAACTCATCCCTAGATATTTCTGAGAAACAGCGAAGGTGAGGGCAAGGTGAATCTTTAGTACCTCTGGCTTGAAAAAATACAAACATTAACGTCATTAGAAACCTGCAGACATGCAAGACATCAGCCCAAGCAAATTTGAAATTAACCTTGCAAAGTGAATTGTGTGTTTGAATTAATCTCTAAAAACATGCTTTACTGTGGAGGTAAGGTAAAATGTCAGCCTGAAGTTAAAAGCTTTGTTGAAGCAATCTCTGTTTTAAGACTCAAAGTGACCCTTGATATTTATCAAGGTAATGAAAATACCGCAGGCCTTTTCAAATGCTGATGATAGGTTGTATTCAGCTCACCTATCATAATAACTAGGTGATTTTGCCATAGCTGGACAACTCAATTCTCTATCACTTTCCCAAATATGAGGACAAATCCTGCTTTTTCCCAGCATATTTCTGCTAAACTTCGGTGTTAATGAAATACATATGTATTTATTTTATATTTATATTTAACTAACATATATATATGTGATGTACAACATATATATCTACCTATATTTCTGCTGCCTGAAGTGTCCAAACAGACATAGCCTACCTGATCCCCAGATGCTCCGGACAACCAAGCAGGCAAAGACACTTTAAGCATCAGTCATAACAGAGGTGACTCAGCCCTCTTCCCGCTGTGTAACAAGCCGCTGAACAGAGACAGACGTCATCTCCATACGCACAGGCACAGGCAATGAGCTGGCCAGCTGAATGTGCAAGCTGCTGTTGTATAGGTAATCCATTACTGCCCAATGCTGATGAAAATAGGTCTTTAATTTGCTGAGCACAACACAAACAGAGAAGACAAAAACTCATGAAGCCAAGCTGCAAAGAAGTCCTGTGTCAAAAATATCAAGTGAGTAAACTATAATTTCTTTCCAAACACAACACTTCCCTGTCTAGTCAATGCTGCTAGCTTATACTGCCAAGTACTTTCCTTTATTTCTCTCCAGGAAACCACAGGAAAACATTCAACCCCCATTTGGAAGAAAACAAGGAATACCAACCACATGCTCATATCACTGATTATGTGGCAAAATACACATGTTTTATTGGCACTTGTGTAAGAAGAATGGGGTGCTTTATCCTGCTCCAGTTGCATCTGGTCTGTTTTAAGCTGTCCTCTCTACATGGGCACCTACACAAAGATCAAGCTTCCCAAAAGACTGCTCTCCTTGGGTACCTCTGTGTGTGTCTCCAACAAACACAGGGGACTGGGACTTCACTAGTGAAGTGTCGATCAAGAGCTAGTCACCTGGAGGCAGCGGAGATACAATGAGTTAAAAAAAAAATCCTAGTCCTGAAGGTTTAGCATAGTGCAAAGAGACCTCACAGCCCCTGCTAAATCTGATTCCACTTTTTGCCACCCAACACACTTGGGGTTTTGTGCTGGAGGACTGTGAGCCTGGACCAGGACAGCTGACCAGGACTTTCTCCATCCGTAATACATTCATTGGCTACTTTTCAGACATCCCATTGGTAGCACATGGGTAGCTATAAGGTATGTTCTTACTTATCTTCTGATCTGTCGCTCTAAATCTAATTGTTTTCTTATTTTGCATTTTAGTAAGTGATGCTCATTTTACTCTTACCTTAAAGCTTCCTTAATCATTTCAGAGATTTAAAAAATTCTTGGCAGAGTCTCACCCAAGGAAGAGCAATATTAAAGCAAAGCCAGCTTGCCGTGCCAAACATCCTGAAGCAGTGTCAGGAGTCCCCAAAGCTGGCAACTAAGTTTATGCAGAAGACACTCTCACCAGCAAGTGTTAACCAAAGCTGCTGTAATATTCAACAAGGCTGTGAGGGAAGAGATCATGGGGTCTCAATGCACTTGTAGCTTTGAGTTTATAACACGTATTTAGTAAGTGAGCTAAGAGTATGAATGTTTTGTACCGTCCGCGGTTTTGATTGAAAAAGATGGCAGAGTGATTGTTAGGCGTTGAGTTATCAAAGGATTTTGCCCCGTTACACTGATATGCTAAAAATAGACTAAAGCGCTCTCTGGTTCTTAAGGTGGAGCAGACAGAATATCAAATATTTCAGAGCCATCTGCTACACGTTTGTATTCACATGGCTTATTTCAGACATCTGTACTAAAATAGGATGAATGATGTCCAGTAGATATCTCTCTCTCCACTGGCTGGAATGGTCTCAGCAGCCTGCTGAGATGCAGTTATCTGTGCTTTAGGTGTAGACTTGTGCAGAGGCTTCCCAAACTAGTGCTGTTTTCAGAGGATAATTAAAAATCGCTTACATTGCTAAGAATATTTCCACTTCCTACAATAAGGATTAAAGGTGACCCTACAAATCTCCTGTGAAGTATTTAAATAACTGAGACTATATCAAGACTGTTGTTTTGACCAAGACTGTGTCCAAATATGAGTTTTTTTCTCCAAGCAGAGTCCACAAGTCACAGCAAGATGATGTTGGAGAAGCTGAACTGCTCCAGGTCCAGTCATGGGTGGAATTCCTCATTCTTCAAAACTGTAAAAACCTGCAGCTTTCCCCACAATAAAACTGAATTTTAAATGCTTTACAAGTTTTAAGAGTGCTTTGATTTTTATCCAGGAAAGAGAGTCCATTATTTTTGAGCAGAAATGCAAAGCTATCATGTACAATTTATATTAAACTAAAATACCCCATTGACATGATACCATTATGCAGGATAACCAAAAGCAGAGCACTTGTTAATCTTAGAAATGCAGGTCTGGAAGCAATCTCCAGGGCTGCGGATACCTCATCCACATTCCAGGCACTGAAACTCCAGGCCTCATGCAGCAATTCTGGGAGCCGCTTTTGTGAAGATCATTATCTTTTTTAACCTCTATGCAAAATTCATAGAAATAGAGAGAACTGAGAGCCAAGATTCACTTTATGTTAGACATGGTAATAGTCTGACACACCTGAATTCCTTATTATTCTATACAGCAAAGAAAAATACATATATCAGTGTTCATTTTTATTTAGACCAGACAGGACAAATCCTGGCTTACAGAAACAAACCTGCCTGCTTAATTCATAAAATCATCCCCCGAGAATCCACTTTTGTCACCCAAAGAAGTTCTGCCTTTAATCACGCCCTTATGAGAATCATCTCTCAGATCTGCTGTAAAGCAGAACTGCCCTCGATTGCCTCAGAGAGCAGCTTTGGACAAAAAATAGCATAAACTGCTCTCATAGTCTGCATTGAAACCCTGGAGCATAATAACAATATTTATTCCTAAAAGAAAGTAGAGGCAAACCTGCAGACTTGCAGAGTCACTGAGTTGTAATTCTGGGACAAAGAATAACTAAAGCAGAAGCAAAGCTGGTAGGGAGGGAGCAATGTTCTTCCTGTGTTTGCTTGATAAAATAGAGTATTTTTCAGGAGAATAATACAGAAACATTGATCTTGGGCGCCTTCACAGCCAACTGATTACATGGGCAGACCTTTAATTTTGGGTGGAAACCCACTATCGTTTCCATGGGAGATTTCAACTTATACATAATTTCAGGTTATTGTTAAAATTATAAGAGAAAGGACTTCAGCGTGACTGTGCCAACTGGGAATTACTTCCTAGCTAAGCCCCGTCTATAGTGATGCTGAAGGGCAGTCATCATTTCCTGCTCAAATTTTATTTTAAGGGGCATGCTAATGAACAAAAAGATATCATAGAATCATTAAGGTTGGAAAAGACCTCTAATTCCATCCAGTCCAATTATCAGCCCAACACCACCGTGCCTACTAAACCATGTCCCGAAGTGCAATGTCTACATGTTTTTTGAACACATCCAGGGAAGGAGACTCCACCATTTCCCTGGGCAGCTTATTCCATATAAATCACATAAAACTTGTTTATCTGCTAATGTTTTAATCACAGAGAATCAGGGACTTCCAATTTCTGTTTTGAAAAGTGCAATAAGAAGTGGATCAGAGAAGGACAAGTTGTTCATTAGGAAGGGTTTGGTGAATCGAGCTTTTTTTTTTATTTCTTTGGGGTTCTTTTTTAGGAATTACATAAGAATTCATATGAATAGCATTCCCCTTAGATAAAACTGAAAGGAAAGGAATCTCAACGCTTTTACACAGTAAAATGCCATCTGCTTCTATTTAAGAAATCCATGATAATTGAACTCAAAACGGTGCTATCAGATGTTTAATGTGACTTTAAGACTTCTGAATTAGTATTCCAGATCAGCCTCACAAAAAAAGTTGTCAGTTCCAAAATTGCTCCTCAGCTCTTTCCCATGGTGACTGAGAAAGGAAAAGCAATATTTCATTCTCTGAGAACAATAAAAAAGACTTTCACACAAATTTGATGAGTTTGTTATAAGCATAAGAGAAAACCCTGATGTGTATTCAGAGTGTATGCAGTTATGAACACCAGATTTGGGTCAGATGGGAGGAAATAGCTCTTACTCTGAATCATCTACTCAAGGAGCATTTCAGAATCTCTTCCTGTAGACTGTAAATGGGAATTCAATATCCTAACAGAACGAGACTGCAAAATTAACATCCCACAAAACAAAGATTGAGTAGAAAGTTAAAAATTGCAGAAAGATGCCTCTTTAACACATCCACCCCCAAAAAGTAGGAACAATTTCTTGCATTTCAAAATAAATGGCTATGCCTGACTGCAGCGGCACGGCTGTAACCTTGCAGGGATTTCTTCAACCACGGTAGGATGTGGCTGGGGGACACGGCCTCTGGCATAGCTTTAGGCTGGGTCAGGGCACTAGACATGCTCAGGATTAACTCAGAAAGCTGAAACAGGACTCAGTCAGAGGCAGGAAGGTGACACAGGCTACCATGAAGGATCTGTATTAGGACCGAAGCAACTTCAGAGACCAATGGGCTGAGACAGCTGCAAAATGGGGCCAAGGCAGAGTCACGCTGGCAGGGCTGACACTGGTTTGTGGCAAAGGAAAGGAAGAGAAATCACCTTAAGAAGACACCGTCCTTTGGCAAGTACTCAGCAAGACCTTGTTTTGTGTGAAGATCTCCTCCAGCATCCCTACCATATGCTGTTGCCCTTGGGTTGGTGTGGTCTAACCTTGCCTTTCTGTAAAGGGATTGTGCTGTTATTGGACGTATCCAAGATTCTACAGATCTTCAAACTGGGAAATATCTATGCAGTGTGGGCAGGCATATAGAATCATGGAATCATAGAATGGTTTGGGCTGGAAGGGACCATAAGATCATCCAATTCCAACTCCCCTGCCATGGGCAAGGGCACCTTACACTGGATCAGGTTGCTCAAAGCCCCATCCAACCTGGCCTTGAACACTTCCAGGGTGCTCCGCAACTTCTCTGGACAACCTCTTCCAGTGTCTTACTACCCTCACAGGAGAGAATTTCTTCCTAATATCTAATCTAAATCTACCCTCTTTAAGCTCAAAACCGTTACCCCTCATCCTATCACTGCACTCCCTGATAAAGAGCCCCTCTCCATTTTTCCTCTAGACCCCCTTTAAGTATTGGCAGGCTGCTATCATGTATTCCATGGTCAGTTCTTCCTGGTCATCTCTGGTGGACACTGAGGTCACAGCAAACTTTCCAAAGCCTGGGAAACATGAGCTGGGTTGGGTAGAAGACAGAGGTCTTCATGGGCAGAAATGGTGAGAGATCCAGGAGAGGGTATCAGAAGCTCTGAAAGCGTGGGGGTCCTGGAGCAGCCACTGCATTTGAGACTGTCTGTTTCTCTAGCTTTTTCCTCATAGCATGGACAGATTTGACTTAGGTTCTGTACTATGGCAGAAATGTTTGCTGTTCCCTAGGATTTATAAGGAAATGAGAGATAGAACAGTGACAAGATCCATTATTTGTACCCCAAAAAATGAGAGCAATGAACCAAAAACCTAACAAAATTGTAAAATACCAAAAAGTATTCCAGAGCAAGTCATGGCACACATGCCTTGTAACCTTGTTTATCTTAAATCTACTAGTAAGATATATATGTACCCTTAAAAATAGCCACAAAAAAAAAAAAGCAGGATTTGTATGTTCTCATGTATTACCCTGTATACATAAAAACACCCAGAACTGTAGTGTAGCATAGAGGCTGGCAACACCACTGTCCCTTTTTGTAAAACAATTAATTCCTCTCTATTATTGTTGAAAATATTTTTTTCTTCAGGAAACTATATACATTCTGGAGTTATCTGTCTTCATTATCTGAAATTCAAAAAGACTTGAGAAAACATATTCTAAATTACTAAAATCCCATGTTCCAAAAACTTTACTATTCAGATTTCATATATTTTTCTGTAGTTGTCTGGAAAATAAGGGTTTAAAATGAAACATCTGTGTCCTACCCAACTGTGCGACAAATAAACCTTTTAAAGAAAAAGAGCAGTTAAGGCAACTTATCCCCTTTACCCAGTTAAGGAAAAGCTAAATTAAATACATTTTCTAGATGAGTTACAATGAGAAGCGAATGCCATATGGTTTTCCCTAGGATTTGTTAACCTATATTACGTGGTAATTGAAATCAGATGACTTTTAGATTATTCAGGCTATGTTAGTTTAAAAGCATGTGCATATGAGTACATTTTAAATCTTCGAAGATACTGGTAACCCTTCCCTCTCACCTCTGCAAGATGTGCATGATGAGATGAGATGGCCGTGTCCTTACATTACAATGGAAATTATATGTTCAGCTCCTACCTCAAATCCCACGTCCAGTATCATTTTGCACCCCAAATACAGGCATTTTCAGTGATAGTCCTTAATGTGATGTTCATGAGCTTGCAAAAACAAAAAAAAATGCTATCTGAACATTCCAGCTGCTACAGCATTTGAGCATTTGATACTCAGAGAGCAGAATATTGCTGATCAGAGCAGACTAGGTCTATTCCAATTATTTCTGTCTTTCCCATTTAATTTGTACATTTGGCACTCTCTCGATTATTGCCCACTTTGCAGCTAGTTTGTACAGGAAAAATCACACGAGGTGTGCCTATCAGTGAACCGAGGCATCTGGATTAAAAAAGCCTGTACCCTTGCCAACACAAATAAGCTGATCAGATGTAATCATGAGGATATTCTTAAGAATGTCATCTTTTATTCCTGTGAAATATACCTTTGGGTTTCCCAATACACTGAATTCCTTCCTATAAAAGCCTCACAGAATAAACAGAAAATACTGAGGTTATTTCAGTCTATAAATGACTAGCCTCATGGAAACATGTTCATTCTTTTCATTTGTCAGCAGCAGAATTGCTCCCAAATCTTCCTAGAATCTAATAAAATATTCACATCACCTTTTTTTTTTTAATAGATGAATATTTATGGTGATAGTTTGCAACTATAATTTGTAGGACGCTAAACTTCTGGCAAAGTTTGCACAGAAATAACCAGTTCCTAATTTTAATGATTACACATCTTTAAGGCACTTGTTGAAACCACCTATAAGAATTCAGAAGAGCATCATCAAGTAGTGAAACTCAAAGCATGCAGAGTTTATTGCTAATAAAGATGCAGGTGAAAGCTTCGATAGGTGAGAGAGAAAAGTCTAGACGGGAGCTCCCTCTTCAGCTCCTCATTTCTTTTTATATTTGCTTTTGGATATCCACAAAAATCAATGCAAGCAAAGTTTGGGAGCAGGCAGAGCTGAATTGTCATCTCTGGCCTTTCTGTATCCCATTCTGGTGCTCACGGCTGTGCAAGCTTTCCCCCATTTGGCAAAATAAAGCCTAAGACGTTTTCTCTTCTGGGAATAAAGCACAAAGCTGAACACTAGGCTTGAAATAGCTGCACACCAGGCATGAAATTTCTCTTTGGTCTCAAAGCTAATTTATGTAGAGGGAACATCTGTTCAGAAAGTGATTCTGCCCATCTCTACTTATTGGAGTATCGACAATGTGAGTTGCGTGACTCAGTCCTTTGCAGATAAGGTCTCCAGGGGGGTGCTGGCTCTATAGATAACCTGCAGCTTCCTGAGGCCAGCTCTGAAGTTAGTGGAGATGCACAACAGTGAAAATAATCCTTTGGTGCAAGTGTACTAAAGAACCTTACTTGTTTCCATCGTGTTCCTGTGTAGTCCTATTAAGTGTAGTCCTATTAAGTGTAATTATATTGATTATATTATGTAATTCCTTGTTAAAAAATTAAAATAATGAATGGTAAAACATGTACATTTGTTTTTCTTTGGGACTGATTTTTAAATCTCAGAACTCCTTTTACAGAGCTAAAGTATCACAGGGCTTTTGACGTCAGCAATTTCCTGAAGGTTAGATGCTGAGATTTTATCAATATTTTGACCCTGTAAAACATCCCAATGGCATTAAAACACCCATGAATTTAAACATAAGTAGAGAACAACTATTCTTCCATTTATCCAGTATTATCTCTTCAGGTATGTCAGGGCTTATGCAAGATCCAGATGGGGAGGGGAGGGGAGGGAAGAGGAGAAGGTTCCTGTGAAGGTTGTTTTCAGCACACTAGGTACTGTACGTTATGGTGACAGCCTACATCCACTTCATAAGCTGAGTAATTCTTTCCCTCTGCCCCTTTCCCTGAGCACTGTGGAAAGGGGAAGTCAATAAAACCTCCACTGCAACTATAACAGAAAAAGAGCAAACAAGAGCCAAAGAAAAGAGCAGCTGGCTCAACAAATATGAATTTCAGGTAATCGTCATAAACAACAGGCTAGAACTGTGGATCCTAATAAAGTGGGAGCTTTTTAACTACATGATTTGGTTCAAAACGACAATTAAAATTAACAGTTGGTCCACAAAAAAACACCCATCCAATTCCGTGAGTAATGAAGATAGTTCTTCCTCCCAGCAGCCTGCAGATTCTAGCATGTATGGGACTGGTGCAACCAGCAGTGAAAAGGCTCCTGGGAGACTGAAGTTGTTGCTGATCTTGCTGACCAAACTCCCTGTTTCATAGCATTCCTCATTCTGATTTGCATCCACCTGCGATCTCTTCTCTAATAAACAGATTGTAAACTGTTTGAAGCAAAACCATTTTTATTGTTTCTTTGTGTGGTGGGTCACAGAAGGAGGTTCTTGTCTTGGCTTTGATGCTTTGGATCTATGGAAGTCATTACAGTAATAGATAATATTTCATCCTAAATAACTAATGTATGCAGAGCCTCTGGAAATAAATGGGAGAACTCACACTGGTATCCAAACATTGATGTTTAGGGAAGAGATTCAGTAGTTACACAGATACTGAGGATATTAATTCATACCAGGTCAAAACCCGGGGAAGGTCACTCTTGATGAAGTCATTGCTGGAGTTGTTTTTTTCCCTGTCTGCTTGTGTGAGATTTCAAATGCAGCTGTGCAGACACGCCAGGGGCAGGATGCTGAGCAACATGGATGTAGATACTGATCCAGACTCTCAGCTCCTATAAGAACCATTAGCCCTCAGCTAGCTTTAAGTAATAATAATCAGATTTCATGCTTAACAAAAGAAAAAAATACCACAATTGTCCTAATAGCTCTATAAACAATATATCTCTTTATTTATTTCTTTGTTTTCCAGTGCAGTAACCTGAGCACAGATGGCCAGGAAATATTTTTCCATCATGTGATATTTGAGGTCTATTGCCAACTTGCTTTCTGCACTGTGAAGCAAGCTCATTTGTGAAAAGGTAGAGAGAAAAAAACATGGTAATAGCCAAGAACCTTGCATTAAATGTATTCACTTGAGCTGGGGGAATGGACCTCTGAGTCCAAACCATTCCAGAATCAGCTGCTTCCAAGGCAGAGAAATCTCTGACTGACCCAAGGATTATTTAGTTGATTAGACAAAGTGTAAATGATCTCACAGGAGAAACCAAGAATCACACCAGAGAGCCAACAGCCACGGTACCTGGCAGGAGGCAGGTTGAGGTCTGGGTCACCACCCTGGGTCAGGATTCAAGCCTGATGCTGTCTACTCCTTCATCTGTCAGTCTTGTCCTGTCTCTGCTACAGGCAAATTTTACTTTTGAAACTCAGAGGAAAAGACAGCCAGAGGTAAAGAAGCTCTTCTACAGTTTTCTGTGTTCTAATGAGGACTGTAGTTTCTAAATTGTGATGGACAAATGATTGAACAGACACGCAACCTCTGCATGGTAACCCACGTGCCCTTCAGCCCTGAAAATCATCTCAAATTGACAATGGCTAAGTGGACATGTTAGAAGGCAAAATAAAGAGGCAATCTCAAACTCAAGAAAGAATCTAATACAGATGTTGGCTAATTATGTAGCTTGCGAATATTGCATCATTGTCAATTAAACTTCATGGCATTCTTGAGACTGTGAATAAAGTTCTTATTTCAAAAACAGAAAACCTGACAGGCTTACAATGATGAGAGAGAGGGAAAGAGGTGCTAAAACACACCACAATATGACAATGCTTGGACTGCTATTTAAAACTGGTCTTGCACCTTGGAGTGGAACTAAACTGTGTTACCAAAACTGTGAAAACCTGTATAGAAGCCCAAACTGGGATATTTCACACCATGAGAACAGCTATATTACAGATTATACCCCAGAGGGTAAAGTATTTTAAAATGACAGTTGTTACAACCACCTAATTTGCCTTATTTGGGCTGTAACAAACAACTTTCTCCTCTTAGAGAATGGAAAATAATAACAATTTTTATAAAAGCGTATTTTTGTTCAGGGTTTTCTTTCTAAAAATAGAGCTTAAAACTTTGTGTGTGTGTGCAATGAAATCCAACTATTGCTACCATTTATGGCTGTATTAGCAACTTTTTTGAAGAAAAGCCTCATTTTTTTAAAAAGGGTGAAATGAAAATGGAGTTCTTTTAATTTTTGACCAGCAAAAGGCATAGGAACTTCATGCAAGGTTAAGCAGCAACACAGAAGCTAAGTGAGGAGATGGAACTCCTGGCTCCCTGCTGTGTGCATGACACTATGACTATACCATGCTTCTTTCCATATACAGATGCAAGACAAAATGTATTTTCACAAGGCTGTTCAAAGCAAAATGTAGTGAATATCTGCAATGAGCAAATAGAAAATAGAGACATTTCTAAAGAAATCGGCCACTGGGCAGATAGTAAGATGATTTTTCAGATTTTTTTCTCCTTGTGATGAATTTGACTCACCTATTTCCTGTTGTCAAAGCACAGGACAAACATCTCTTACTGAATTTTGACAGAGGTCCACAACCAAGTCCTTTCATCTGAGTGCTACCAAAACTGAAAGAAGGCTGGATGTACATAGAATATTGACAAGTGGCCCTAGCTGCCCATCAGCCTTGACTTCAGATACAAGCAGTTTCAAATTTAGGAAATACTCCATCGAGTATGGGGCATATCAGAAAACTGTACCTGAAAACTACTTTTTAATGCTGGAGCCTGACTTTCTTACTACCGGTGAAGAGCATCTTAGAGCTAAGGCAATCATCAGCCTGAAAGAGCAGGATATAAAAGGCTACGTCTCCTCTAATGTCAATTAGAAGGGTTTCTATGGTCAAATCATTATTAGAAAGGGAAAGACAGAGAAAAAGCCAGGAGTCAGTGTGCAGCATCCTGCATCAGACCTGAAAGACTAACTGGTCTGACTCACAGCTGCTGCCGCAGCAGGCAGCAAACAGCTCTGAGATTAAAGGCACAGTGCAGAAAAGCAAAAATTAAAAAAAAAAAAAAAGTAAACCCCAAACAACAATTAAGTCACTGATTTCAAACACATCACTGTGTATGTACCAACAGTATGCATTCATTCTTCTGTTGAATGAAAAACTTTAATATTTATTGTCAATTGAAAGGTACATCTCTTGGCTTTGTTTCCGTATTTTCCCATTTACTCTTCACAACAGTGTGTGACGTCTAATACCCACTACAGGGATATGTGAATTATTAAAAGCTGTCTTTTCAAGAGGGCTGAGATGCTATGAAATACCTGAAAGGACTGATGTTACAATAGACATTCTTTCAACTATGCATTCGGTTTGGGTATTTATTGAGATTTTTTTCAGTTATGTTACCAGAAATTATTTTTTTTTCCCAAAATAATCAGGAGTTGCCAGGCTTTCCAGTCATAGGGCTGTTTGCCACAGCTGTCAATACTCCTGATATTATATATGACAAATATTTTTATTTGCTATAGCTGACAATATTTCTCAGCAAGGGATTTGCAAGAAAAATCCAAGAGATTTGCAATACTTGTGCAAGGACCTCAATTCAGGCTCTGTAAATGCTATGACTCCCTGGCCTTCAGCCATTCTGAAAAAGGCCCTAAATACCCAAATATCGATTATAAAAATTGTATAGCATTGGCTCCAAACATGTAAGTTTCTGATGTAAATTCATAGAATCAGTCATGATTGAAGTTAAGTATTTACATGCTGGGAATTCTGATGGTCATTGACATTTTTAATTCCTCAGCCAGATTGTACTGAAAAAGGTGAAGATCTGCAGACGCTGAATGCACATTTCCTCCTGCTAACATGGATGTTCACATTGTATTAAAGGGAAGAATAGGCAAGAAATGGATCTTATGACTACTACTTTAACAGCAATGATTTGGACTTTCTTTCCAAACCAGCTTGTTGATGACAGAATGTTTTGATTGGCATATTTGAAGGAAAAAAAGTGATTTTGTAATGATTTCTACTTCTTGTCATTCCTGTAAGCAGAGGTGCCTTATTCACGTGAACAAGGATTTTTCTGATAACCAGTGACATAGCTCATCAGCTGCAGAGATAAGAAAGAATTTCCTGCACAAATAACTCAGATTCACCTGTTAAGGATAGGCTGTGTGTCCTTTCACTGTTTGTTAGGTGGCTAAAACTGGTTTTTTAATGATATCATGCCTCATTTTCTGTCGGTAGCCTTGCCTTGTTATCAGTGTTTGAAAAGGCTGTGTTCCTTAGTTTCAGTAAGATTTTGGATTTAGTGATTCATCTCAGAGATGGAAATACAGATTCTGTCTCTAACTGAAATGTCCTTTCCAAATTTCTTATTATTATCAAGTGACCTCTGCCATCACTGACATCTCCTTCACCTCTGTCCTGCTCCTTCTAGATAATGAGTTGCAGTGAAAGGTGCCCTGCCAGCAACCACACAACATAGTTAAAGTCTGTGCTGATTTAATTTGAGAACGAGTTCATCTCAAAAACAAGTGAACAGATGAAAATGGAAATTATAATGGAAACCAAGATGCAGGTCACAGTATAGCAGTTACTGCTACAATACAGGAAAGCAGCCATATGTTCATGAGTGTAATATTTTGTCCTTTATTTTAGTTCTGGTTGGCTCAAGATGGTTACAAAGCTTTTACAAATGAGTTGAAGGAATGATCTAACATCTGAAACATAAATCCTGCTCACTTCACTAGTAAGAGCAGTCCTGCAGGCTACCTCCATTAGTTTAAACTGAAAATCTTTTGAAAAATATTAGACAGATTCCGACAAGTCAGCCAGGTGGGATAAATCTCAATTTACAGCAGTATAAATCAGGAGGATATGAGCCACCTGGCATTAAAAAAAAAAAAAAATCACATAAGGAAAAGATCTTCCAGATGCATTCAAATCCCTAAGAGGATCACTCCTTTCCGCTCATAAAAGTGAGAGAATAATGTGTTTCAGCTCTAAAGAGAGAAACTGCCACTATCAAAATTATTGTAATGAAGAAACTCATAATAACAAATGATTTTCACATTTGAAGCAATATTTTCTGCTTGGATGTGATTCAATTTCCACTGCAGACAGCATGCTGACATTTACTAATGGATTAGCACATCATTCTGCTTCGCATTAAATATATCGCAGCAGTATAACCTCTGGCCCCACACATATGGTTGCTATTTGGTACCAATGTGACTTGCATGAACGCAGCAGCTGTGTCAGCCCTAGGTGAGCCGACACATTTATTAACACCTGCCCAAGGAGAAAGCTGCCCTATAACCTGGATGTCAGTGGGGAAAGAGAATCTCAATTAATGGAAAAACCCTGATACTGAAGTATAGTATTCATTTTGATAGGAATGGTTGGACTCAATGATCCGGTGGGTCTCTTCCAACCTGGTTATTCTATGATTCTATGATTAGCTTGATCCCTTTTTGTGCTGGTTGTCAGCTGATTTATGCAGCTTTTCATCTGCCATGTTCCCCTGCACCCCAGCTTCTGCCCAGCGCTTTCTCCTGAGTTGGTCCCACTGGGAGCTAGATGGTGACTGCACACCTTTCACCGTAACACTTGACTTCCCAAATAGCTAAAACCATAAATCACTGAGCTTAAAAAAACAACAAAGTAAACCCTATCAGAGTGCTCCACAGTGAAGAACAGCTATGTATACACCTAGAGGCACAGACCTGGCTGGGGACTAGAAGATAACCCACAATTAGGACAGTCCTCAGGCAGCATGTCACCTAGCTGATCAAGTCAGCTAGAGTCAGGCTAGACTATCCACCATCCCTTTGGTGAACAGTTCCCTAAAGTTGTTTTCATCTCCCAGGACGAGAGTATCATAGAGTGATAGAATCACTTTTTTGGAAAAGACCTTTGAGATCATCAAGTCCAACCATACTTGTCCACTACTGAACCATACCCCTGACCACTTCATGTACCTGTCTTTTAAATACCTCCAGGGATAGTGACTCAAGCCGGTGCGAGTGCCTGATAACCCTTTCAGTGAAGAAATTTTTCATGATGTCTAATTTGAGTCTCCCCTGGCACAACTTGAGGCCATTTCCTCTCATCCTATCACTTGTTACTTGGGAAAAGAGACCAATGCCCACCTTGCTACAACCTCCTTTCGGGTAGTTATAGAGAGTGATAAGGTCTCCCCTCAATCTCCTTTTCTCCAGGCTAAACAAACTCAGTTCCCTCAGCTGCCTCTCATAAGGCTTGTTCTCCAGCCCCTTCACCAGCTTTGTTGTCCTTCTCTGGACAGGCTCAATGTTTTCCTTTTAGTGAGAGGCCCAAAATTGAACAGAGGATTCAAGGTGCAGCCTCACCAGTGCCAAATACAGGGGCACAATCACTTCCCTGGTCCTGCTGGCCACACTGTTTCTGACACAGGCCAAGATGCCATTGGTCTTCTTGGCCACCTGGGCACACTGCTGGCTCATATTCAGTCACTGTCAACCAACACCCCCAGGTCCTTCTCTGCCAGGCAGCTTCCCAGCCACTGTTCCCCAAGCCTGTACCACTGCATGGGGTTGTTGTGTCCCAAATACAGACTCAGCACTTGGCCTTGTTGAACCTCATACCATTGGTCTCAGCCCATCAAGCCAGCCTGTCCAGATCCCTCTGTAGAGCATCCCTACCCTCAAGCAGATCGATACTTGGGCCCAGCTCCACGTCATCTGTAAACTTACAAAGGGTACACTCAATCCCCTCATCCAGATCACCAGTAAAGATATTGAACAGAACTGGACCCAACACTGAGTCTTGGGAACACCTTTTGTGACCGGCCTCCAACTGGATTTAACTCCATTTACCACCATCTTTGGGGCCCAGACACCCAGCTAGTTTTTCACCCAGCAGAGGGTATGCCTGTCCAAGCCAATAGCAGCCAGTTTCTCAAGCAAACTACTGTGAGAAAAGCAGTGACAAAGGCTTTACTAAGGTTTTTACTAAGGTTTACTAAGGCTTTTTACACTATATCCACAGCCTTTCCCTCATCCATTAAGCAGATAACCTTGTCATAGAAGGAGATCAAGTTACTTTAACAGGAACCTGGCTTTCATTAACCCACATAGGCTGGGCTTGATGACCTGGTTGTCTTGTTTGTGCTGTGTGACAGCACTCAAGATGACCTGCTCCGTAACCTTTCCTGACACCAAGGTCAGACCGACAGGCCTGTAGTTCCCTGGATCCTCTCTCTGACCCTTCTTGTAAATGAGCGTGACCATTTGCCAGCCTCCAATCAAGCAGAACTTCCCCAGTCAGCCAGGACTGCTGCAAGATGATGGAAAGGGATTTGGTGAGCACCTCCCCCAGATCCCTTAATATTCTTGGATGGATCCCATCCAGCCCCATAGACTTGTGAACAGGTAGCCCAGAGACTGCTATCAGCGACCAAGTTGGATAAATCAGCATTCTGGGAACAAGGAATTTATCTTGCAGCCTGCAGTCATTTGCACAACCCATTACCTCAGTAGGGAAATCATTGCTCGAGCACAACCAAAGGGCAGGACTGAGATGTACTTAGGAGCTGAAAGGCTTTTTAATTGCTGGAAGTTGAATTAATGGTCTGGTCTCTCATTTGATAAATCCATAACTGTCAGCTAATGACACTTCAGGACAGATTCATTGCATAAGAGCTCAATGCACCATATCCCCAAACCTGATCTTGGCAGGTATAAACCGGTTTCTCACTCCTTTTTTTGAAATGTGGCCGTCTGTAAATGCTGACTCTAAACCCATTTTCTGTGAGACCTGTGTCCTCATCCTTTCCCTTCACTATGTAGAAGAAAAGTATCAAAATGCAACAGAGAGGAAAACTGGTAGGATGTACAACATACAATGATGGTACATGAGCAGCTCTTGCTCCACTGGAGCACAATCCAAAATGAGAACCATTTTAAGCTTGTCCTGCTTGGAGCTGCAGGTCAGCAATCAAGGACTCCTCCCTTGGGTCAGTATGTCTCAAGGTTGAGAACCCTCACTGATTAAGTGAGTGATAGCATATTTCAGATTACCATTCTGTAAACTTAGACATATACAGCCAGTTGTGTAGTACTAGTTTCCATTCAACATCCTGAACCTGTGAGTTGTAATGTTGATGGCACTTTGACCTCTAAAACTGACATTAAACCTTCCCCGTGCAAATCAGTTGCTTGTTCATTTTCCTTTGGTCTCTGCAACAGAGGAACAAGTCCATCTGTAGCCTGAAGAATTAGATCTATCCTTCTGACTTCTGCAGATACTGCCAAAGCAAAGGACTCAATGAAGAAAGGGAAAAATTAGGCAGGAAGTATTCAATTAAGTGTGGGGAAAAGACGTGTTACATCATGTAGTCCTCCCACTGAGGAAGTGATAGGTACCAAAATAATTAGTTTTCCAGAAAATTAATTTTACCTTTAATTGAGAGGCAGAGAGCAGACAGCAGAATGCAGACTCAGGGGCTAAATAGCTCCCAATAACCAGTGTAGGATTTAGATCTGGCCGGTCTTGAACGATCCTTTAAATGCCCTGAAACATACAAGGTCAGACACAAAAAAAACCAAACCCTGAGACTAGACCTCTAGCTCAGGAACCAAGAGTGGGAGGGGAGAGAAAAAGACATGGTTACAGAATGTATTCTAACCTGTCACAGTGAGACAAGGCTCAGCTTGATTGCTTCATTCAGTATGAGGGGACGTGTTCAAATATAGATGTTTTCTTACCCTCATTTTGAAAATGTCAGTGCACCCCAGACCACAACGCTTTATCTGTGAAGCAGTTTTCAGCTAATACCGTCATTGTGATTGAGCACCTGCCCTATTTGCCCAACCTAGCTCCCTGCGATTTCTACCTCTTCCCAAAGATCAAATCGGTGCTCAGAGGAACCCATTTTTTTGTTGGTAGATGTGAAAGCAAAAACAATGGGGATCCTCAACAGCCTTTCAGAAAATGATTTGCAGAATTTCTTCAAACATTGGCAGCATCATAATACAGCCATGTGTCAACTTAGAAGGGAACTATTATGAAGGTGATTGTAGTTGATTTTCTTAATTTGTTAAATAAAAAGAATTACAGGCACAGTCCTGGGTTGTTTTGTGTCAGATCTCATATATTTTCAGCTGTGGGATTCTGGTCACTACAAACAGAAGAAAGCTGCTCCTGAAAATGCAGATGAGGAAGCCCAGTCTTCATTTTCATGTTGGGCTCAGGGCTCCCACTGGTGACCAAAGCTACTGATAACAGTTTCAGTGATGGTACAAATTCAGGAATCATGCCCCCAGTGAGCAGCTTCAAATTAACCTGATTATTTCATCCCAGCTCTTTGACAAATGAGTCTGATTTATTTAGCTCATTTGAAACAAGTTCATTTTAATGAAGTTATTTATATAGCTCCTTGATGCCATTAGCCAGATTACATGCTGTCCAAAGGCCATAATGTATGATCTCATTTCCAACCTCAACCCCTTCTATTTCTTTCAACCTCTAACGAAAGTAGCAGGAGTTCAGAACATACGTTCTTCCATTTTCTCTCTAGACAGCAAAGTAATTTGACAGCTGCCAGGTAGTATCTTCAGTTCATTTAGTCACTTTTTCTATAGCCTAGGAAAACACATCAGAATGTGAAACATATTTCTGCTAAGTTGCATGGAAATACAGGCCTCCTTAAGGTCCAAAACCACATCACTGTCACTTTTGTAAATGGATAGTGTTGTCCTGGCCATTGCCCTGTAAATTACCAAATTTTGTTTACTGTTTTGATTACTTCTAAAGATTATCCTCACCAGTTTTTGCACATCTCTGACAGGAAAAAATAGATCAATTGTGGCTCAGGTTTCAAGCTGTACCCTGCAATGAATTTTCCAAGCGATTAAGTTACTGCACCTATAACTAACCTCCCCAACATCAATACATCAGCATATTCAGGAAAGAAGTCCACTCTATAGAGTGCCTGGCATGTCTAAGCTTTGCTCTGAAAACATCAGAGTCCAAGATGATGGACATGGGCACTTCAAAACACCACTAGAATTGGACATTGGCACTAGAACTTGCACTAAGGCTCCTCAGTCATTAGTGGCTTCAGGTTTAATTGCAATTGGCAAGAAGAATTAGAATCACAGAATCATAGAATAGTTAGGGTTGGAAGGGACCTTAAAGATTATCTAATTCCAACCACCCTGCCACGGGCAAGGACATCTCCCACTAGATCAGGCTGCCCAAGGCCCCATCCAACCTAGCACAATTGAACATCCAAACCTGAGCCACAATTGAACATCTCCAGGGATGGGGCAGCCACAACTGAACATGTCCGGGGATGGGGCAGCCACAACTTCCCTTAGCAACCTGTTCTGGTGTCTCACCACTCTCATGGTGAAGAAATTCTTCCTAATGTCTAGTCTAAATCTGCCCTTCTCCAGTTTATACCCATTCCCCCTCATCCTATCACCACAAGCCTTTATGAATAGTCCCTCTCCAGCTTTCTTGTAGGCCTCTTTCTACTGGAAGGTCGCTATAAGATCTCCTTGGAGCCTTCTCTTCTCCAGGCTGAACAAGCCCAACTCTCTCAGCCTGTCCTCGTATGGGAGGTGCTCCAGCCCTCTTTGTAGCCCTCCTCTGGACTGGTTCCAACAGCTACATATCCTTCTTATGTTGAGGATTCCAGAACTGGGCACAATACTCCAGATGAGGTCTCACAAGGGAGGAATAGAGGGGCAGAATCACTTCCCTTGACCTGCTGGCCACGCTTCTTTTGATGCAGCCCAAGATACAGTTGGCCTTCTGGGCTGCAAGCGCACACTGCCGGCTGATTGAGCTTCTCATCAGTCAGCACCTCCAAGTACTTCTGTGCAGGGCAGCTCTCAATCATGTCTCAATTTGGTCATGCAGGATGGTACTGACGTTACTGATGTCACTTAAGAAGTGTTGAGTTTGAAAACTACTGCCTGAGGCCTCTCCCTGGTCCTTCTTATGTGGATGTAGATATTGGTCAAGATGTCAGAGGAGACAGAAAAGTGGCTGTGGAGATTTTTGGAGAATGATTCTGTCTGCCTAAGTTAGATTATCTCTCTTCTTCTTGAGAGTGAGGTGTACACAGGAAGTGGACAGATCCTTAATGGACTGGTTTCTTATTAAAAGGGAAGAACATGAGTGAAGCACTGGTGCTTGCTTCTTTTTGCATGAGAGCTGCTGGCACAACCTGTCCTGGGAGCCAGCAGACTTGTGTCCAGGCTCCTCCACGACACAGGACATGGATCCATGGGCATGGATCCTCAACAGTGAAACCATCTAAAGACACTCATATGTCAGGCAGCCCTTTCCTGTGGCTTTGTAACAGCTTTATGGGTTTTGTGCTGAAAACTGGGTCACTGAAGAGATCCAGGGGAAAGCGGAAAAACAGCAAAAGGTCTCTACTTTGAACGTTTTTCTTAACCCGTATAATTTCAGTCATGTTGCTTCCTGGGAGGAATGGTAAAGGCAGCAGAGCTGCTTACTCTCTGCTGCCTTGGAGCCAGGCAATGAGCCCACGGTAAGCAGCCTGATGCTCAGCTGAGCAGAACAAAACTGAAGTCTCACACACAGCTCCCTAGAGTGCGTAGCACTTTTACATTAAACTTTCCTTAGAGAAATCTGAGGCTAGCAGCAGAAATCTATGTTTGCCTCGAAGTGTACTCACAGCTGGGATAAGATCTCTCTTTTTCTTGGTGTTCCTGGTCTTCAGTTCTAGCGTTTTCAGCTGCTCACCATGAATATGGGTACAGGGCTCCAAGGGCAACTCAAGCAAATCAAGGAGACATGTGAAGGGTTTAAGCACCTCTTGTCAGCAGTTCTAGAAAGCAGATAAGGTCTATCAATGATTCCTTGGCAACTTTTTAGAGCTTAAAATTTAGAGATTAAATAGGCTGGTCCCACTTTTCACTAACTACTCCAAATATTCTTGTTTTCCAATAGAAAATTATTTGGGTTTTTCTGTTGCTGTTGTTGTTTCCCAGAAAAAGATCACTGAGGGAAGCCTTTAATCACATTTCATGTTGCAAGAAAAACAGTCGGCAATGGGGCACAGTATCAAGCAAATGAGATAAAAAGAAACATTACAAACTGGGGCAGAAGTGACCCTCAGAGATTGTTTAGGTTGTGTTTCTGGTGTCTCTACTGACAGAAACTCCAAACTGATATTAAAGAGAGGCCCAAAACACAAGTTTTAGAAACACAGGAAAATCCTGCATTGAGGGGAATAATGTCATGAATAACTTTTCTTCCAGCAGAAAGATCTGGGTTTGGAGCTGAGTTCTGCTTGCCAGTTCTGTGCTGATCCAAGAGATAAATCCGAAACTGGCCAACCTGCTTAGTCTGTCAAAGTCTGAAACAGAACAACAAAGAGGAGAAGAACATCATTTTGTAATAAAACAAAAGTAGGAACGAACCAGAAGGGAAACATGGAGTAGATACTGTTTGCTCACATGCCCTCTGAGTTGAAGAAGCTGATTCCCAATTCCCGGATATATTGCAGCACCATCTGCCAGCAGAGAGTAGAATTACATAATAAATGTTGCATTTTGCCTGAAAAAAAAACAAACCCAAAACATTTTGTCCCCTTCAAATGCATGGGGCCTTTCTGATTGCTTTCATGGTAACCAGCATTCAGCAAACACTGTCAAAATGCTGAACCTACACGAAAGCTAAATCAATCCTCAACTTCAAAACAATACACATTTTCCTGAGGTGGAATATATCACTCTCCTCTCGCAGCTCCTCGAGGAGTTCAAGACCATGACCATATAGCTCCAATTACTGGAATTCTATGGGTAACATAAGCCAAGGAACCAGCTCTTGCCTCTCGTGTTGTCTCTCCCTTCCCTGCACAGTTATCACTTCTCTGCCCACCCACAGCTCTTGCACACAGTCTGTGTATGATGCCACACAGAAAGCATCTGTCCACTTCTGTCTGTCTCTCCTACAGTAGGAACTAAATTTTGCCACCTTCTCCCCATGTCTCCACCTTCCAGCAGCGCCTTTGATTTCAGTGGCACTCAGTAAGTCGCTTCCCAACTGGGATCCATCTGCTCCTCCCACCTGCTCTGTCCTTTTCTCTCCCTTCTCTTCTGACAGCAATTCTGTGAAGACTCTTTCCTTCTCCTTTTCTACTGTCCATACACCCATCCTACAGAAACAAGTTCCTCCTTCCTGTTCCCCAGATTCCTCCTTCCTGTTCTTCCAGATATCTCCTCCGGCCACCAAATCCTTTATGGATACTTTGATTTGCACAGCTCACTTTCCACTACCCTAATTAGCAGAAAGGATGCATCATCCCAAGAGCCACCAGCAGCTCAGACCCATGTAGACCTTGATGGCAGCTTGCCCTCCTCTCACTATCTCTGGACCTCTGTCCCTTTTTCTTCTCCATATTTAGCTACATCAAAACAAACATCATTAGTTTCAGGTTTGGTTCAATGGGACTGCTACTGCTATGGCCCCAGCCTATGAAGAGAGCTGGGCACCTCTAGGTGGCAACCCAGGTGGTAACTGCACTTGCCCATGAAGCCTAAGCTGACTGTGATCTCAATTTAGGTGCAATCATAGGGGTTTCAGGAAGAAAAGATAGGAAAATGTTCTCCTTCCCAGCCCCACAGACTGTGTGTCAAGGCTCCTGAATATATTAGTATTGTCTAATATGTTCCAGGATTCTGGCAGAGGGTAAGTGGCACAGCAGGCATTCAAAGAATATCACCTGAGGCTTTCAAGGTGAGTGAGTCCATTACAGCCTCACACAGATGCAAGTGAGGAAATATATCAGGTTGTCACCAGAGACAAGGTCTCAAAAGGAGTGACCACTCTCTGCAGGATTTTTCCTAGGCCAGGCCCTGGGGTAATCATTTTTCTTACAAGAGATTCCCTCTAGAGTGAATAAGCCACAAAAGTTCACACCATGCTCTGTTACTCTTTCTCTGGCAGCTCTTCAGAGCCTGAGCAATCCTCTAGCCAGCACCTACCAAACTGTGAGCATATAAATGAACATGTGTTATATAAATACTAGATTGTTTATACATATAAATATACTTTTTCAAGGAATAAGTCATGAATATATTTGCTATGCCCATATATAAATAGATACATATCTATACCAATGTAAATATTAATAATCTCATAAACAAACAGGAATCAGACAGTTTGCAGGATGCTGCAATGAGGAGAGATGTCCTTCCCTCCAGGTTTCTGCCCTCCAGCTTGTGCCATCTTCGACCTCCACTCAGAATTTCCTTGTCCTGGAGAGCAACATCTCCATGTCTGCTACAGCAAGACACGGTTCCTCAGGAAAGGATGGAAAAAACCACATATAAAGGCTTACTTAAGGGATAATCTGCGAGACAGTCCAATTCTTCTCTGTGGACTTACCTTTCGCTTGGAGCAAAATTTTTATGATTGACACAAAGATGCATTTTTGGAATGTGAATCCTGAACCACTGCTCAGCAGCCCAGTGCCTGTCAGTGTGATTGGCAATGGATGAAGTTACAGCAGCGGACGTTAGGTGGGTCAAATCAGTAGCTCAGCTTTACTACCCCAAAGCAACAGAGGGAGAGTCTCATGCTAAGTGGGCACAAGAGAGAAATAAATGCAGACAAATGAGGAGAACCTCCAGAGCTGTGGAGTGCAATGAGCTGGGGTAAAGGGCACAATTTGTGACAGCATCTTTCCATGAAACTGCAGATAAGAACAGTAAACTGGTCCAGGGTCTGAACTGGGACCAGCGCTCCGGACTACATTCAGCAAGGCGTATCTTACATACCGATGAAGAGCAGAAGGACCATTCCTCTGTTCTCACCAAGGCTTCTTCTGATATCAGTGCAGAGACATATAACCAAAGACCTCCCTCCCTGGTGAGATACAGTCCATTGAAATTAGTAATTCTTCTGTATTTAATAATTTCATGTATAAAATTTCCCTCCTGCAGCATAGGGAGTGGAAAGCCACCTTGACTGAGAAGCAGGAGGCACAATGGGGCAGGGTATGGGTAGCTTGGGTCTGCATGTGACCTGCATGGGAAGAGGCCTGCCCTGAGCCACTGGCAGGTGCTCCGGCTGACTCTAAAACCTCTGCTAATGAGCCATTGTGTGCCAAAACACCAGCTGACCAGGGCAGCAAATGCAGCCCCTGCTCAGGTGGATTTTAGACAGAGGGACTCACAAAAGGAGGAGACACAGGTAGAGAGACAGGCAAAGGGAGAGACAGCCAGAGAGATGTGTGGCTGGAGATGTGCCCTTGGAAGCAGATGCTCCATGGCAAAGGGGTGCACTCCCAAGGCTGTTATTCTATGATTGTACATAAAAAAACTGCTTCAGAGCTTCCAATATTGTTTGCAACTCCTCTCTGTCACCCGCTTCACATTTACACCACACACACTCTTGTGGGTTAGTTTCCCCTCACTACAAGAAGGTTGTTGAGGCTCTGGAGCAAGTCCAGAGAAGAGCAACAAAGCTGGTGAGGGGGCTGGAGAACAGGCCTTATGAGGAACGGCTGAGAGAGCTGGGGTTGTTTAGCCTGGAGAAGAGGAGGCTGAGGGGAGACCTCATTGCTCTCTACAACTACCTGAAAGGAGGTTGTAGAGAGGAGGGTGCTGGCCTCTTCTCCCAAGTGACAGGGGACAGGACAAGACGGAATGGCCTCAAGCTCCGCCAGGGGAGGTTCAGGCTGGACATCAGAAAAAAAAATGTCATAGAAAAGGCCATTGGGCACTGGAACAAGCTGCCCAGGGAGGTGGTTGAGTCACCATGCCTGGAGGTATTTAAAAGACAGGTGGGTGAGGTGCTGAGGGGCATGGTTTAATGGTTGATAGGAATGGTTGGACTCGATGATCCTAGGGGTCTTTTCCAACCTAGTGATTCTGTGATTCTGTGAAAAGCAAGCTTCTAAGGCCAGCCACATTCCTTGTCATCTTGTACATTACTCACTGTGCCTACCTCCCAATATTTAATACATATAATTCAAGGCCTTCTCTAACTTCTACTTTTTGCATTTCCTCTCTTGAATTTTGCAAAATAACCTTTTTTCTTCTATTAAGAAGAAGGATCTATGCCAAGCTTTCAGTCCTATATACTTTCTGTCACTGTCCATATAATCAGATTTTGATAATTAAGAGTTCATGCTTTGCCTTCAGGATTTACTGAGCACCATAGTGAGTCACCAGCATGTTGCTGATCCTCCATATCACATCTTCTTCTTATCAAACAATGCCACGGTCTCACTTTTCCCCTAATGCCTGATGAGAAGTGCTTTAACTTCATCACAGCAAAGGGAGAAAAATTCCATCTCCGAGATGCAACTGGTGGGGCCAGAACACGTTGCAGTAGAGACACCTTGTGGCCAGCAGGGATATAGGCCCTCTGGAAGAAAACTGTATGGATGGCTGAAAAAATGCTACTTTAAAAAAGGGGATTGTTAGATCCGTAGCAAACTCTGTGTCGGACTCATTCATCAGCTTAAGCAGGTATGTATGCACGTAATTGCTCCATTGAGACCAGACAACTAAGGACGCTGGAATCTCATTTTCTCCACAGAACAAAAGTCTATCACAGAGTAAGTTTTCATCTGTTGAAGAAACATCAGAGAAATGCTTTTTCTACATACTCCGTGAACTCGATAGAAAGAATATGTTCCTGAGTGTGGTTATACCATGTATCTGTGAGAAAATTGATATAATTTCCATTGCATAAACAGGGAATGGGGCACAAATGGAGGTCATAATCCCAAAACTGTGAAAAAAAGTCTTGTAGGTCTGTGACTAAAATACAGGACAGTGGCACACAGCTCTCAGTGCCCCAGGACATAAAATGCTACTGGTAGCAGTAGGTCTGGGGAAGGATGTGGCCAGAGGTCCACCTTGTAAGGGAAGGAGCCAAAAAGGGGCTTTGTGGTAGAAGTGTGGTGAGAATTTCACACATAAACATGCAGGCAGGGGATTCCACTCACCTTCTTGTCTCAATTCATTCGCTTTGTCTGTGAGGAGGTTTAGCAGGTGGCTTTTTTTAGCCAAGGGTCAGGGTGCTGCAGGCACCTGTTCCATGAGGCACCCACCACCACAAGCTGCGCACCACTAGATGCACATTTAATCCCATTTTTAAGGCTCATTTTTGATAATAGTTAATTTTTTTTAGGTCATCAAACATCAGAGCAATGAAGAGCAAGGCATGAATGCAGCATGGATGAAAAGAGGGTTTTCTCCCCAAGGGACGCCAGTTGATGTAATCTTTCTGTATTCCAGTAAAGCCTTAGATAATGTCTCTCACAGTATCCTCCTAACAAACATCCAGCATAGAGCTGGATAAACACAAAATACAATGGGCAAGAAACTGGCTGACAGGCTAGGCTCAAAGGATCATAGTAAATGGTTTTACATCGGACTGTCTACCAGCTACTAGCAGTGTTCTGCAGAGATTCATCTTACAGCCAGTACTCACAAAACTGGAGGAGCTGTTGACACTCTTGAGGGCAGGAAGGCCCTGCAGAGGGATCTGGACAAATTGGAGAGGATGTTCTTTTTTAGACAGTGTTTTCCCAAATACTCTTCATTCTTTGAAGATGACAATGTCTTGTGTGACGTATGATCTATGCTGAACAGATGTGTCTTCTGCAATCACCTCTGTTTGCAGCCTCTCCCTATCTCAAATACAAGGTCAGGCAGATGGAGCCAGCTCCAAATTAGCAAGAGCTTTGACTGTTGTGTAGTTCATAATAACATTAAAATTAGTCCTTAGAAAGTAACAGAATATGCTTAAGATTTCTGGGAAAATGCTTATGTACCCATGTAAGCTGGAAATATATCCTGTAACCGGTTCTTGTCTCGGTACACGTGGTTCACAGAGATCAGTCCCTCATGTCACCCAGGCCTGATAGAAGGATGCTTGCTTTCTAAAACTTCAAAACAGGTCTTACAAGAGTTTTATTTGCCCACAGATTTTGCATTAGCTCTTCACTCAGAAGGTGGTGGAGCACTGGAACAGCTCCCCAGGAAGGCAGTCATGGTGCCATGCCCGACAATACTCAAGAAGCATTTGGACAACGCCCTGAGATACATAGTGTGAGCTCTGGGGTTGCCCTGTGGAGAGACAGGAGCTGGACTCAATGATCGTTGTGGGTCCCTTCCAACTCGGGACATTCTATGATTGAGAATACGGATTTCAATACAGATGGGGGATGATGTGATTGAGAGCAGCCCTGTGGAGGATTTGGGGGTGCTGGTTGATGAGAAGCTCAACATCAGCCAGCAACGCGCACTCCCAGCCGGGAAGGCCAACTGTGTTCTTAGCTGCATGAAAAGAAGTGTGGCCAGCAGGTGGAAGGAGGTGATTCTGCCTCTCTATTCCTCTCTTGTGAGCCCTGATCTGCAGTACTGTGTCCAGTTCTGGAATCCTCAACATAAGAAGGATGTGGAGCCATTGGAATGGGTCTAGAGGAGGGCTACAAAGATCATCAAAGGGCCATATAAGGACAGGCTGAGAGCTGGGCTTGTTCAGCTTGGAGAAGAAAAGGCTCAGAGGAGACCCTTATAGCGACCTTCGAGTACCTGAAGGGGCTACATGAAAGCTAGGGAGGGACTGCTCACAAAGTCTTGTAGCGATAGGACTAGGAATCATAGAATCACCAGGTTGGAAGAGACCCACCGGACCATCAAGTCCAACCGTTCCTATCAAACACTAAACCATGCCCCTTAGCACCTCGTCCACCCGTGCCTTAAACACCTCCAGGGAAGGTGACTCAACCACCTCCCTGGGCAGCCTGTTCCAGTGCCCAATGACCCTTTCTGGGAAAAATTTTTTCCTAATGTCCAGCCTAAATCTCCCCTGGCAGAACTTGAGGCCATTCCCTCTTGTCCTGTGCCCTGTCACTTGGGAGAAGAGGCCAGCACCCTCCTCTCCACAACCTCCTTTCAGGTAGTTGTAGACAGCAACGAGGTCTCCCCTCAGCCTCCTCTTCTCCAGGCTAAACAACCCCAGCTCTCTCAGCTGTTCCTCATAAGACCTGCTCTCCAGCCCCCTCACCAGCTTTGTTGCTCTTCTCTGGACTCGCTCCAGAGCCTCAACATCCTTCTTGTGGTGAGGGGCCCAGAACTGAATACAGGATTCGAGGAGCGGTCTCACCAGTTTATAGCAATGGCTATAAACTGGAGAGGGGCAGATTTAGACTAGACATAGGAAGAATTTCTTTGCCACGAGGGTGGTGAGACACTGAACAGGTTGCCCAGGGAAGTTGTGGCTGCCCCATCCCTGGAGGTGTTGAAGGCCAGGTTGGATGGGGCCTTGGACTGGTGGGAAGTGTCCCTGCCCATAGCAGGAGGGTTGGAACTGGATGATCTTTAAGGTCCCCTCCAACCCGAACTAGTCCATGGTTCTATTCTATGATTCCTCAAGGCCGGGTGCAGCGAGCCCTTCCCGCCTCCCCCTCAGGGAGGAAAGGGAAAGCCCTCGGGCGCTTCACGCCTCTCTCCCCGCCGCCCGCGCTCCGTGGCGTCGCGGCCGGGCGGAAGCGGGCGGCGGGCGCTTCCGGCGGGCTCGCGGGCTGCCTGCGCCTCGCCCCGCCGCTGCCTCCGCCTCCCCCTCTCTCCGCTCGCTGCCGCTTCGGCGCCTCCATCCTGGTACTTGGGAGTCTCCATCCTGGTTTCTCAAGTGCCCGGACCCAAAACAGGAAGTAAGTGCGCGGCGGCCCGCGGGCCGGCGGGGCCGGGAGTGGCCGGGCGGTGGCGGCGGAGCCTGCGGGCCCCGCGAGGGGGAGGCGGCCGCGCCCGGCCCCGCGCCTCACCCGCGGCTACGGGGGCCGGGCCGGGCCGCGCCGCGCCGCCCGCGGGGCTCGCGCCGCTCTCGGCCGGCGCCGCCGCCCACCCTGGGGACGGGAAAATGGCGGCGGGGGCCGCGGCCCGGGACCAAATGGCGGCGCTGGCGGCCGCGGGGGCCTGAGGCGGGGAGCCGCTGCCTCGCTCTCTCGGGCCGCTCCCACCCGGAGCGCGGAGAAATGAGGGAAGGGCTGTCGCAAAATAGAGGGAGGCCTGGAAACTACACCTCCGGCTCCTCAGAATCGTAGAGTAGTTTGAGTTGGAATGTATCTTAAAGATTCCAGTTCCAACCCCTTGCGATGGGCAGGGACACCTCCCACCAGCCCAGGCTGCCCAAGGCCCCATCCAACCTGGCCTTGAACATCTCCAGGGATGGGGCAGCCACAGCTTCCCTGGGCAACCTGTGCCAGTGCCTCACCACTTATGGTGAAGAAATCTTTACTTATATCAAGCCTAAATCTGTCTCTTCACCAGTTTATACCCGTTCCTCCTCGTCCTGTCACTATGAGCCTTTATGAATAGTCCCTCTCCAGCTTTCTTGTAGGCTTCCTTGAGGATTCGGGAAGGGCAAAGCAGCGTGCGGGTGATGTTCTGGGATTTTTTGTGTTTTAAATTACTTTCCCCTTGCCTCGATGTCTGTAATAAAAGGCCACCTGCACGAACATGTTTGAATCTCCCGATTTCCCATCGCTGGGTCTGCAGTTGGGGTATCCTAAGCCTGTGACTTTTAGTTGTTTTGTTTCATAATCTTTACTTTTTTTCCCAGCCAGAGTTGTGATTTGAGGTTGCTTGGGGTTTTGTTTTTAAGTGGAGTCTGTAATGTGTAACTCTTGCCAGTATGGGGGGTTTCATCTGAAACAGGTACCAGGCTTTTATGTACTAGAGTTACACTTTGTTTTGCTGAAATAAAACATTCTGGTTGGACAAGCATTTTTTTTTTCCTTCCCTTTTTTATCTTTTTGAGGTTTCTTTACTCTTGATAGTGCAGTTGGGCATGGTGAAGCGTATTATGCTGCTACTGGCTACCTCTTTAGCTGACAGATAGTGTTTATATGTATTTATTCACAGAGTTATTGTTGTTTAGCCCCACCTGGCCATTGTAAGTTATGAGTTCATGTAATCTAGAAAATGCTTTCTGTTTGCCAGCGCAGCTCTGACCATAAATGTGAGTTGGCTTCTTGTCAGCAAAGTTAAAAATCCCTTTGCAAAACCACGAGATCTAGGCTTTGCAATGAAACAGATACATCACATTCAAATTCTGATTTCTATCAATCCACATGAATATTATAATAGCAATAACTTCATGCTTGTTTTCCAGACTCTTACTGAAACTTTCTAGGTGATGTTTTAGAACTTGGTGAAAAAATTGAGTGTAAATTAAAATTCCTTAAATAGAACACCTAAAAATGATGATTTTTTTGGCTTAACCAGTTAAAATTTCAAAAAGTGGGTGCATAAGAGACAAACACCTCCACGTGTCTGTGCTGTATTTATGTGTTATAATAGTCCCTTATTTACGAGCTTTAATTTTGTGCTGAGCATTAATTCTAAAGATGTGGGTTTGCAGATCAGTCTTATGCCTTGTATAGTTAGGATAACAATCAACTTTTTATATTTATTGCGTGTGAAGTTTCTGTCTGTTCTTTAAAAGATGAAGTTAGTGCAGTGCTTAGGGTGAAACTGGATTTGCATGAAAGAAAAATTATTTTAGTACGTATCAGTTTTATCAAGATTTTTATCTGTAGTCGTAACTCTGTTCCCTGAGAGTCGTTTTCTCTTACTGAGAAAGAAAACTTAAAACTTTCTGTGTTTTTCCTTTTGAAAGAGCTAGGAGACTCGGCTTCTTCCCCACCCCTCCCATCATGCCCCCCCATCATCCCCTCCCATGTGACGTTTAAAGCATGCTGAGTGTTTTTTCTTAAAATATCAATGGATAAGTTAGAACTCATGGAGTTCTGCCAGATTTGGATCGATGCAAATGAGAGCAGTATGTCCCATTGTGTCTCCCATATATTTATTCTGTTTCTGTGATGGCCCACTTTTCTTTCTCTAAATTCTATGGATCAGTAGACTGTAAATACAGTTTAGTAAATCTTCACGTGTCTCAAACTCAGGTCATTGGATCCTTCTGTTTGGTATCTCTCCAACCCAAACCATTCTGTGATTCTAAGAGAAGTGGTACTGGTTGAATAGTAAAAACTCCTAGGCTATATAAGAGCAAGTGGATGGAATACACTAAGCATTCAGGCTTCCGTAAATCTAAGGTATATATCCAGTAATGACTTTGTTTCCTTCTTGAATTAATGTTTTGAAATCCCTGGGTATCCCATGTGATTGTTCCAGTTAAATGCCTCAATAGCAGGAAGCTATTTGGTTCTTATAGTATTTAGTGAAACATACTTTTACTTTTTGCTCAGTGCAGAGAACGCAACCTTTAATACAATTTCACAGAGGTTTTAAGAGATTTACAATACTATTCGGAAGGCTAAACGAAACATTCAGTTAGTAACTAGGCAGAATGACAGAATTCTGTCCGCAAGTGCTAAATTTTTGCAGCACACAGAATAGCTGAGCCCATCTGTCTGATGACGATGATTTAGAATTACAGGAATTTTGTATAAAAATCTTCAAACTTTTTTGTAGCTTGGTATAAAGTCAAACTTCTAGGGTTTTTTCCCTGCCTAAATCTGTTGCATGTTTCCTAATAGAACTGCTATACAATGTGGAAAACTTATATTGGAATTCTGTATTAAATTATTGTTTTAGGCAAAGTATTTTCCTATCTGTTTTGTTGCACATTGAAACTTGTTTGAAATTGTAATGCAGCTCTTAAAAATGTTGTATTTGGTAAATGCACCCTAAAAACTAACAAGCCATAAAGTGCTTTTTAAATGTACATTGATTTCTACTGTCTTAGAAATTTATGATTACACCATCTTCACTGTATTTCATAATATGCATCCACACTGTATGTGTATCCATCAGTGTTCCCTGATCCCCTGAGCTCACACCCCTGCTTCAGAACTTAACGTGTAAGTAGAAGGTTGGTAACTCTATAAAGAATGTGTTTGAATCAAAGATTAAATGAAATTTTTGGGTCACGCATTTAAATTTAAAGCAGGCTTTTTGTTTTGCATAGAAAGCAATACATTTTCAAAAGCATCCTAACAGAAATTATGAAAAGAAGGTAATATTTTGAAGGTGACCAGTCTACTCATGTCATAATTCTCACTAATCAAGAAATGTTGGTTGTTGTTAACTCTAAATTTAATGTTTTGAAGAGTGGGGGTGTAGTAGATTTGCAGATGTCTGTTAAACAGAATTCACGTGGCACATCCTAAAAGACCTCTGCAGTGGTACAGCATTGTTTAGCCTGGCTTTGGCTGTCATCCCGTGACAAATCAAGGACACCGGGTGAGTATGGTGTCCCTGCGGCCAGCATCAAAGCAGGCTGCATCAGAGGATGTTGTCTTCTGCAGTAGCACTGTGCTTTCCCCACTGAGCTCGCTGTAAACTCCAGGTGGTCCCATCATATGTTGTACTTGATGTGTCTTCAGCATGCGTGGTAGTTTGTCATTATTTCAGTGTATAGCGGTGATTTTTATACGAACTAGAGATTGTTTTCTGTTCATATAGAAGAACCACCACAGTTACTCAAGGTCTTTTTTTCTCACCTTTGGTCACTACTTCATGTCATTGTGGGTTAGTGCTCCTGTCCTGCTGTAAAGGTATCTTGAAAGAACAAGCTTGTTTGCTTCTCTCAGTTTGCTTGTATTCATGTAGTCTAATTAATAAAAAACGATGTCCAAAATATGCATTTGACTTTGACTTGACTTCTCATATTCTTTGCAGTCAGCTTTCAGTTGAGGTCCAAGGCCATATCCATTAAAATTGATGGAGTTTTTTCAAGTCACGTCAAGGTTTGGATCATCCTGCATTTTTATCAAAGCTTGGTAATGATTAATGCCCTTACTCGGAAAACTTGAGATATGCTGAGTCTCACGTATCTGACACAGAACATTATTGGTTTTTCTAGAGAGCTTGCACTTACTATTGAGATAAACCACTCTTGGGAGACTGACAAAACATTAGAAAACCCTGCTTAGTCCAAGAATTATGTTGAGGAGTGCTTCTTGGGAATTCCCAGTTCCTTGGACAGTGTGCTGTGCACAGTTTTTGATGCTTGCCAGGAAGCTCAAGCAGACACCTGACTTGAAGAACCAGTGCTGCTGTTAGATGTGGTGCCTGTTGTTTATTTAGTCCTGTTACAGCTCTGTTTGTATGGAAGTGTCAGGGTAGCAGCTGTTGATTGTGGTGTATCTTCCTACTATCTTTGATGGAAATGCTGGGTTTGAATGTATGGAACCCTTTCATGCAATATCCTTTTCTTTTGTAACATGGCAAACCAGCGAGGGAGAGAATGCAGATGGACAACCTTAATTACTCTGGGGCTTTGACCTGGGAAACTAATCCTATAAACGTAATTCTCAGCAAGTCCTGAGTGACTGATGAAAGAACAGTCTAGCTTTGCTGTCTTTGGATTCAGTTTTGAGTATTCTTTCAATAAAAAGAATGGTCTTCTGCATCTTCTCTTGTGGATGATGCTGTAGAGATCAGCTTTAGGTAAACATGATTGACATAATATGTTTTATAAAAATAAATCTCGTCTTTCAAGCCTTTTTAGTGGTGAGAAGAAAAATGAGACCTTTCAGCTACATATAGAAAAATAAATGTTATTGCTATCTGTTCACATAAAATTAAAGCAGAATCCTCCATGACATTCAATGTAACTTTTGGAATTTTTGCTGCAGCATTTGCTGTAAGTAAAAGTTGCTCAGAAAGTATATATGAATATTAAAAAAGAGTATCTATTTCTTTTGGCCCTCCAGAATTATACAATCTGTTCAGTCCCAAAAAGCTAAATGAGTAACTTGAAACTGGGTTCAAGAACTTACGGTCTGCTAATTTAGCTGTAACATTTCAAATTTCTTTCTTCATGTTTTAAAGTTAAGGATGCCTCTTTTGCTTCTTAAAAATCAGTACTGTAGCCATGCAGCAAACTTCACTCCTAGTAAAGGATAGGGAACAGGCAGTGAAACTGGGAAGCAGGTGAATCTGAAGGAAGCTGTTGACTCCTATACTCATATGTGGCAAGGAGCTGATGCTGGTGGTAGGTCAGTAAATTTGAGAACTCTGATTTATTTAAGATCTCAGTGGTATCTGAAATTTTTTACATGTTCAGAAGGGTAATATCACTTCATTTTAGGAATCAGTCACTACCTGTGCTTGAAGATGTGCCAAATCTTCGTAAAGCTTGAGAGGTGATGAGAAATTTTATTGAGAGACTGGCAGTAATTTTATCCTTCCAAGAAAACATTACTCTTGGGAATCTTTAATACCAAAGAACATGTTTTCTGATTAAAAATGAATTTGTTTCCTTCTGAAGCAATGTTGTTAACATTGTACAGGGGATTTAAAATCCAGGTTGTAAATGCTACTTACAGATGGTGTATGTATACCTGCCTGGTACATAGAAGCTTTGTAATGTTATTGTGATGGGGGTTTTTTTAAGCTACAGACAGTTATTTTTTTCAACAACATCAGTTAAGATTGTTGATAACAGTATTTTTGGCTTCAAAATGAAATTACAAGTAATTTTTTGCTGTTGTTGACCTATGGGAAAACCCATAAAAAGGACAGAGCACTTCAAGGAGAAATAGACAATACTTCCTTTTCACAAATCTCTGCCAGAGATAGTCACCGAACCTGGGTGCTCAAAGCTGATGAAATCATTTCAAAACTTCTGGGTATTTTAGATGTGATTTCATTTTACTTCTGCAGCAGGAAAGATTACATTTCTATTTGGTGGATTAGAACTTTTTTTTGTGGGGTTTTTTTTTTATTTCATTTCAAAATTACTAATATTGCTAGTTTACATTGAAATTCTTATAAACTTTGGGTTTCTTCATAGTACTTTCATCATGGAAATGAGGTTACCAGAAGTACTTCATACCTTAGTTCACTCACCTCAGTGTATACTGCTTATCTTGGATAACTTTTTCTCAGTAACTTTTTTTTACTGGTGATTGCCTGCACCTATTTTCTATGTTGATCATTTTGGTTTAATGGCAAAGCAAAATCTACTAGCTTTACTAGTTAGTTATGTGCATGAAAGGGGAATAGGACTTTGCAATTTAGCAGTCTATAAGTAGTGCAGATATCGGTAGTACAACAGTACAAAAGTATTTCTCAGCCCTCACTAGTTTTAGGTTATGTAAGAGTAAGATTATTAAACGAGCAGTGGAAGAGATACTAATAAGACACAAAGTATCGGATATGGAAAATTTAGAAATGCTGAAAAAGTAATAGCCTATGTTTATGTTAAAAAAAGGTAGTAATAGATTGCAAATGCTTGCAAGTAGGGAGTTCAGGTACTATTTTTAACTGGAAAAGTAGCTTTGGAGCTACCTGACATTACTCTGTGCAATGCATAAGTATGCAAGGGAAGTAAAAGGCAGGTGAATGTCTTAAACAATGGAATTTTTTATGTGGAATAACAGACCAACATACATCTTTCTCTGTGGGAGTTTATGCTAGTTGGTTGAGATAAAGGAAGCAGCTTTATGGGCAAAGTGGCAGTCTGCCTGCAGAAAAGTGATCTTTGTATTGCCCTTTCAGGTTTGAGTATGAGCACAGTTGAAGAAGAGTCTGACACAGTGACAGTAGAAACCGTGAACTCTGTAACTCTGACTCAGGACACTGAAGGGAACCTTATACTTCATTGCCCTCAAAATGGTATAGTATTGTATTGCGTAGTATTTTCTCCTCTTTTTCCATTGATCCAACCCTCATATTTCCCTACTCCCAAATTCTATGGGCTACTTGGATTCAGTTTACTGTGCTTTAATTTGTTCTGTTTCACTTTAAAGAAGAATAAAATGTCAATTTAGGTGGAAATCACAAAGTTTTATATATATATTTATATATAAAAGTATGTATGTGTGTGTATATATATATGTGCCCAACAAGGATATAGCTGTTGTGATTCATTTCAGTTGAAATGGATTCTTGGAATCAAGCATGTATGCAAATTTCTGTAGACTTAAGGGACTGGTTTGTATGTGAGGGACTGTGGATGGAATTCAGAAAGAAAATCTCACAGAAAATGTGAGCTGAGAAAGCGCGTGAACTATTACCTGTAAGTCAGACCAGGTTCCTGGGCAGCAGTAAATCACCAAACAAATTATCAGGTTTGTTTTAATTTTTGTTTTGCTTCACTTTGTTAACAGAACTTGGTTCAAAGCTCCACTTTGTTAGTGGAAAGTAACCTGTGTATTTTTGTCGTTGTTAGAAACAGATGAAGTAGACTCTGAAGACAGCAGTGAACCTCCACACAAGAGGCTTTGCTTATCAGAGGATGACCAAAGCCTTGATGATTCCACTCCATGTATTTCTGTTGTTGCTGTTCCAAGTAAGTTCTTTTTTTAAGTTTGTGTGATCTTATAGCAAACATTTCTGTTGTTAAAGGTTAAAAGTGGACTCTCTGGATCATATTAAAATATTTTGCATGTTTGATTTTTGGATTTTATTAATATGCTTCAGTATCATCTTTACCTCTAAGAGCCTTGGACAGTTATGCAGCAATTGTTACCAGTACTGGCAAAATAAATCTGCCTTATGGATAGAGGACTGTAGGCACAAGTGTGTTGAATTACTTGAAGGAAAAATGAATGAACAACATACTAGATGCAAAGAGCAATTAAGCTTTTTTCATGATCCAACAGTGTATGTTTTCCATGTTTTGTAATATTGAGATCTCTGGTTTTTTTAAGGTAGAGATTGTTATACGAAAGGTAGGCTAAGTACTGAATTAGTCTTAAGGGAATTAATTGAATATTAGATAGTTCAGTAAAATCTCCCAAAGGGAGGCAAAAACAGATCTAGCAAGTTAAAACACCAATTTACAATACCTAGAGTGACTGTTTATTTGGTGGAGCTTAGCAGAAATTCCTTAGAAGTAAAGGCATTATCATGCTGAAGTTGAAAGAAAACTAGGGAAAAAGAATGCAGCCAAAAGGGTTGAAAGTTGTCCTTTAGTAATTGAAAATGCTGAAGATAAGGCTGGAAAGGAAGCATTAATACAGTACCTAATGTTTGCACCAAATCAAACACCTTTTATTTGTATTTTTCACATTAGGTCTTGTAGTCAAAGGTTTCAAAACCCATATTTAGATTTTACGAAGAGAAACAGTTGATAATAATTTTGATGATCCTACTGTGTCAACAAATAAACACCTAATAAGGCCTCTTTAATTTTTTTCAATACAAAGGTAGCAATTTATCATACCTGCAGCATGCATAAAAAATGTTACAGGAGTAAAGTATAAAACTAACTTATCCATCCTGAAGTTTCAGAAAATGATCAGAGCTTTGAGGTGACCATGACTGCTACCACTGAGGTAGCTGAAGATGAGATTAACGAAGGAACTGTTACCCAGATTCAGGTACAGTAGAACTTCAGAATTGTCCTGTTTGATGTGCATTTTTATTTAAACTGAAATGTTTTAAAAGGGAAACAAATAGCAGAAAGGGCTTACTGAATGAATGAGATTATTCTTAGTGTGAAAGTAATGTATTTGAGCATGGATTTTTTAGTAAAATGTTGTTCTCTAAAAGTGCAGTTGAATCATTTCATATATGAAAGAGGTTTTTAGTGTAAGGTACTGCCCAAGGAGCAGTGCAGTAACCAGTAATAGCTGGGACCCCTCCCCTGATGTGCTTGCTCTGTGGTTGTCTGCATAGAAGACAAATTTACCTGTTATTTTTATCATTCTTTGTTTATGGATTAAATTTTATAACGGGACTAAATATGCTTTGTTTTTGTAACTAGTCCTAATAGCACACAGTTCTCGAGAGTGTACCACGTTTAAAAGCTATACACTGGAGATGCTGGACAAAGTCCTCTCTCCACCAAAACCTGCGAGAGTGCCTGTTGACGGTACATCAAGCAGGATGACGATTGTTACCTAATTAATTCTCACAATATGTATATGTTAAGATGTTAAATCTTACTCGGTTTTTTTTATAAAGCTGAATGTACTTTTGATGCCATATCTAAAAAGTGATGCTTTATGAGCAGTCAGCAAGGTAACTAGATGTGCTGGTTTCCTTTTCCTTCAATTAATGCCTTCATGTTAAATGCAAGGTCACATTAAAAACTGAAGGTCTTAGTGAATGGTTTCATATTGGTCTTTTCAAGATCCTTCAGAATGAACAGATGGATGAGATCTCCCCAATGGGCAATGAAGAAGTGTCAGCAGTTAGTCAAGCCTGGTTCACAACCAAAGAGGACAAGGATTCTCTAACAAATAAAGGTAGGGTATTTCAAATGCAGTTACCCCATGCTGTAAAAAAGTAATGCATTCCAAATGTCTCAAAACGTTTTGGAGATTGCATGAAGTAATCTCTGGCTTTCTCAGTGAAGATGTTTGGGCAGACTGATTCTAAAAATGCTGTGAGATCTAATGCATTGTCTTCACTATCCCTCCTTTGTATGCAAGAAGAAAGGTGGAGCTTCAGATAAACTTGAAGAGGAAAAGAGGCCATGTTTGTAGTGCCTGCAGTGTTTCTGGTTACCCTGGTAGAGGGCTGCTGTAGATGAGTTGTGTCAGCATAGATGGGGCAGACAGTTGTGTTTGCTCCATTTGTGCTTTGGCCTGGTTAGGAATTAGGAAGCTTCAGTCAGAGGGGTGTACACTAGGAAAAAGAAATCATCTGTGCTCAGGTTCATACCTCTTCCTCCAAATAGGAGTTATTATTCTGACTATTGCATTGTGATTTATATTGCACAGTTTCTCGAGTGGCGTTTCTTCAGAAGAGGGACTATGCAGACCAGGATCTACTGAAATAATTGCTGCTGCTCCTGAAACTGCCATTCCGTTGGCATTCCTTCCTTTCAAAATATATCTGCACAGTCATGTAGTAGCTGCTGAACTGTAGAGCTTCCCAGTTCCCCTGCAAGGGAAAGTGCCTTTCTAAACCTAGGAAAACAACTTACTGTCAAATCGAGATGTGTTGCCTCTCCACTATTTCATTTATTCCAACTGTACTTCTTTCTAGGGGAAAAAATAAATCTTTTTCATTCAGTCCAAAGCAACTCCCCTTTTTATTAGACAACTTAAGGGGGAAAAAAGTAATGGTTTTCTCTCACAGAAGCAAAATGTTCTCTTCCCCAGTGAGTTCTACTCAGGAGAGCAGAGTGTGCTGCTGCAGTGGAAAAAACATGAATGAGGCACACAGAATCGGAGTGCTGGATGTGGAAAATTCAGAGAAGGGGAGCTGAGCAACTCTGTCAGTGACCATTTCTCTCACTGATCCCAAGTGTGCACTAACAGATGCTTCTAACAACCTATAAATAATTTCCCTGTTTCGTCTGTCCTTGTTATTTATTAGATTTTAGGGCTTCAGAGCTATTCAGTCCCAGGACTGGGGCAGAGATGGGATAGCAAGGAAATCTCTTTGTATCACAGCACTGAGGCAGCTGGGGAGAAGTTATGAGTAACGTATTGCTATAGTTGGTTTGCTGTAGAGTGAGAGGAAGCACAGATACTATGATCTTTCCAGTAGCCAGTGGTGAAGGACTGTGGTGGGGAGCAGCAGGTTCTTGGGTTTGGCTGGTGGAGCATGTACTGGTGATCTGGCAGACACGTTACTGTTTTCGTGTGACTTGGTGGCCTCCTGTTTGATGTGTCTTGTTAAACATATTAGAAACTTACTGTGTTTGTTCATTTTGTAGCTGTCTCACAGGCATATCAAGTGACCATGCATCACAAGTGGCATTCACAGTTGTGAATGAATGAGAGCACTAAATCTGGTGTTTCCAGCTAAGAGATTAATATTTTGGGGAAGGCATTTCCAGTAAATGTATCTAGAATATATTTGAGAATTAATACTAGCTGAACCTTCCTTGGGGTCTCCATGTTGTGACAGAGATTGACTGCGAAAGATTCCCACTGTGCATCTCCTTTTACAGTAGCTCAGTTTGACATGTGTGACCTGAGCTCATAATTTTGTAGCAGTCTCCACCTGATAATGCTTTCTTTGAAGACCTGTGAACAGGTTATAATAATCTTGGCACTGACTATGCAAACACATGAAGTACAAAATATACTTCCTTTCCTGAAATAGTTGGGTGTGAAAGATTATTCCACATAAAGAGTAGCAGTGGGCCTTTAAGTCTGTTTGGATGCTTGGATAGAGGTGTGAATCACACTTACAGTAGCAGGTTATTGTTTTGTCTCTGTAGCTTTGGAAGAAGAGATTGAAGTCATTAGGCACAAGGGAAGAATTTTCTCTCATCAGTTCCAATGGAATTGGTAATAATGCCTGTACTTTTCATTATAATTGGATTTGAGTAAACAGTCTCTTTGGTGTATACTGCCTCTCAGCTCTGGTAATTAGCAGGCTGAGAAGGAAGTACCCTGATTTTTCTGAGCAAAGATGGGCAGGTAGCCAACACACACCAGTATGTAAACTGGGTCACCAGCATAATCTTAATTGCAAGGGTTTGTTAATATTAAGTATGGAATGACCATGATGGGGGGAAAAAGAGGAATCTATATATAAATTCAGGGTAGGAATGTTTTCATGTTTTATTGATAGGCCTCAGGTTTGAAGATTTCTCTCCGAGTAAAATTGCTTGGGTTTGCTTTTAAAGCTTAGCTGGATTGTAGTTTCTAAGGGCATAAACAGAGACTAAATATAATGCTTGTTTCTATTGGTTTGCCACTTTTATTTGGGAAATAAAGAACTCGGCATGAGTCTTCACCTTGACTGTGGCCACTGGGCATTATCCCAATGCAAAAAAAAAAAAAAAAAAGGAGAGAAAGAGGGACCAGCTTGTCAAAATCAACTCAGTAGAGCATTTACATCTGTGAAAAGCACTCACAGTACGTATTCACTTGTTGGAAAGTGATAAGAAGTATAAAATAACCCTACGTAGTTGCCAGTTCCTCAAGTATTATTTTGAGTCGAATTTTAAGTCCCAGCTTCTGGAATCATTTGAGTGCGTAGAATTTTCAGCTGTCAATTTTCTAGTGGTGGCTGAAGAGAAGGCTTGAAAATGTGACTTAACAGCACGTAGAGGAACCCATGTTCTGCTTTTGAAAATGGATGGTTTTGAAGAGTCTGACTCACATTATTTAAACATTAGTTGACAGTTACTGAGGTTTGTTTATCAGTTCTGAAATAGCATCTGTTTAAAATTAATGCTACTTAGTTTAAGTAGCTAAAATTTCTACTCTTCTTTGTTAATTGGAATAGTGGATTGTATTTTTGCGAGGTTTTGTTCTGCTGACTTTCACTTCAGTAATTAGTTTGTCATTTCCATTTTCAGGCCATAAGTGGAAGCAAGGGATGTGGTCAAAGGAAGAAATTGACATTTTGATGAGTAACATTGAGCGCTATTTAAAGGTATGTGTGAAGAGGGTGGTATCTACTAGTTGGCATGGTGGTGCAGCTCCTGTTAGAAACAGTCTTTCTTTAGTACTTGCCAGAACGTCCAATAAGTGATTCTGATCAGTTCATGGTAGAAATGATGGTTACCCATTTGAAATATATAATTGTACCCATACATAGGATTTAACACTGTTTTTTATTTGTATACTGAATATAACTCATCTTAAATTTTCACATCAGCATGCTCTAGTGGCTCAAGTCTCTTTTCTCTGCATATGTATCACTCATTAAGTCTTTGGTGAAGACAGAGGAAAAAAATTGCAGTAGGAATAGAGATAACTTTCCTTAAACAGCATTGAATACATCTTCTAGACTTCTTTGATGCAATATCTGGTTTTGTTTACTACATAAACAGGATGCCTGTATCTGTTTTTTTCCACTTAATATAATGTTGTCAGAGTTTGGTGTGAAAACAGGCATCCAGTTAACACACTAACAGTGATAATTGCCCATAAGTCATATTGGTGGTAGACTTACAGCTGAGAGTATTTGAGCCGAGCACTTAGAGCTGAGAATATTACTTGCTCAAAGTGTGCCCGCCCCCATGTGTAATAGAATTTCTGCCACAAAATGACTTACACGTGATATCTTCTAAATGTAGAGAAGAGTTTTTTAAGCTAGATAAATAACTTTTTTGAGTTACTGATAACTCATTGGATTCATTATTTTTCCATTTACCTACTTTCTTGTACTGCTTATAATGGAATATAGTAAATTTTGTTTAAACTGAAGCTTTCTTTTATACTGAACTCCAGTGCTGTAGTATCACATTTTCTTTTAGTTTTCATCAGAACAAGAACAGTAGCTTTATTGGAAAAAATGCTTACAGATGAAAAATACCTAAAATTAAGTAATAAGTTGCTATAGCACTTTTTGACAACCTCCCACTGTATAACCCCAGGATAATTCCACCTGAGTGCATTTTCCATAATGTTCCAAATGACACTTCAGTTTTTTATCTTAAAATATACGTTGAACAGAATTTCTTAAATGCAAGCTAAAGCCTCCAATATTTAAAAAAAACCAAAATAAAAACGAACTAGTGTTGAAGGGTTTGGTTTAAGGTAGGTAATTCATAAATATTAAGTTTAACTTTTGGACTGTAGTATTTGAGATGTGTAGAAAGTTGAATAATAATGTGCTAGGCTTCAGTGCTTAAGTATTCTACTTCTTGATCTCTAGGAGACTTTATCTAAGGTGTTTTGTTTGTGGTTTGTTTGTTTTAAATGCTTTCTTCTAGGCCCGTGGAATAAAAGATGCCACTGAAATTATATTTGAAATGTCAAAAGATGAAAGGAAAGATTTCTACAGGACAATAGCTTGGGGTCTCAATCGGCCTCTCTTTGCTGTCTATAGAAGAGTTCTTCGCATGTATGATGACAGAAACCATGTTGGAAAGTATGAAAACCTCTAATGCTGCATGGTTTTATTGGTATGAGTAGGGTGACATACTTCATGTTTGACATGTTTTATGTGAGACAGAAGATTGTAATTAAACAGACCTAGCTCTTCCTAATCCTGTGTCACCTCTGCTGAATTCTGGTAGATGAACTTTGACAATAGTTGTGTTAAGTTGATGGTATCCACAACTTAAAAAAAGCCAACAAACAGAAAACAGGGTTGCAGAGAGGACTTTGACATGATTAGAAGACTTTGACAAAGGCACGGATCTGCTGAAGTGTAGTTTCTGTAACTGTGACCTTGCGCTGATTGATTTTCGTCCCTGTGCCCTTAGTTTGCTTATGTGTAAAGCAGTCAGTATGGCACCATCCAGAAGGGCTTAAAAGGACATTATAATTTAGTTTTTAAAGGCGGTGGAAAATTAAAAATACTATCTCAATGCTGATTTTCTTTTTAATGGAAAGTCAGCCTTATGGTGACTGTGAATTGAGACAGGAAGGAAAAAATAGCTGTTTATTTGAAAGACTAATACACAAAATTCTAATTCAGTTCTTAGTAGTAAGATCACTGAGAATCAGGAATTTTGCTGGCAAATATGGTTAGACCTGATAACCTTAGAGATGTACTAATGTGGAAAATGGCCTTTATTCATGCTTTATCAAAGCTTTCAGACAGATTGTTTCTTATAGCTGAAATTCTTTCCTCTCTTGTAACTAAATGTGGGGTTAGTGAAGCAAAAATATTTGTGCTGTATATTTTCTGTTTAAAGTAATTTCTTTTTATGTATCTGTTGTTTAGGTATACTCCTGAGGAAATTGAAAAGCTTAAAGAGTAAGTCTTCTTTATTAACTGGGTCATATTACCCTGTTTCTATCTAGTAGCTTGAGTAGTTTTTACAGGTTTTGTTAAAGGACATCACTGAAAAGTTACAAGTAAATTTGCTCCAAATCTATCAGAAAATAGTCACCAAACTAATCTGAAGAGAAATGAAACTACATTTGGATTATAGTTTTATGTTTTCTGATGTATATCCAGGATGTTAGCAAAATGTGACAAAGTTCTAAAGCAAGCCTGTTGAACTAGTCATGTTTCAGATTTTACAAGCACAGTCAACATGTGCAGTTATGTTTCTGAAAAACAGAAATTCCTTTTCTTTAGGAGAGCTGAGCAAAGGTTATTTCTTAAGAAAATGGCAGGTCGAGAGTAGGAATTCCCGTTAACTATTAGAGAGCTACATAAATTGTCAGTAAGGCTAAGTAATCCTTTGGCTTTAGCTGGCCCAAATGTCTTCTAGAAACACATAATAAAATTAGCAGTGATGACAGAAAATATGTTAATACTGTACTATCAAGGTGACTCCCATTCTGTCTTTAAACCTATGAAAGTGCACATTTATTGTGTTTTTATTGGAGCATATGTGAGTTTTGGGAATCTCTTAACTGGATATAGTAGTAATGAACATGTTTTTGTTTAGGCTGAGAATAAAGCATGGTAACGATTGGGCCACAATAGGAGCTGCACTGGGGAGAAGTGCTTCATCTGTAAAAGATCGATGTAGATTGATGAAAGATACCTGCAACACAGGTGAGGTAAATGCTGGTGTCAGTAATGGGTATTCTAGTTGGCCTCTGTCACCTTTGCCTCCATCAGTGGTGGCTTTAGGGATGTGTAACGCTGAACTTGGAATGAGGAACTCACAGTGTGAAATCTGAGGACTTTTTTAGAACCTATTTGGTATAGGTTTCTCCAGTTTTCCTTCTTAAAGATCAGAACATTCAGTTTATTTTTGCAGTCAGTTATCCATCATATGTTTATGCCACTGGAGCATGTTTTATTGAGATGGATTAAGTAGTACATTCTCCTGTGTTTAACATTTATAAATATACACTGTATATTTGGTGTCAATTAAAAGACAGATGCACTTTAGTGGTAAAGTATTGTTATTTTGTAGTGTATGTATTCAAATGGAAGGAAAATTTAGTCAGCCTTCATGTAATTACCACATACTAAATGATTGCATGGTTAATTTACTTCGATTAATACAAATCAGGTAGCTCAGACCAGTTAGGTTTGATCAGTATTGGTTTGATAAGTTGTGTGTGGCTTCATTCATCTGCAAGAAAAAGAGAAGAGAAAGAAATGTGTCAGTGAAACAATGGAATTATGCATTTGTTAATCAAGAACAGTTACACTATAAATTGTTAGTAAGAGGAACAGTTCTATCTTCTTTGCAAGTCAAGATTTGCATTTGGAATGAGATATTAGGCACTGTAGATAAATTTTCTCTTGTTGTGTTATGGCTTAGAACAGAGGGCACCTGCTGTTGTTAAGTTGGAGGGGATTTCTCTCTTTCAGGAAAGTGGACAGAGAAAGAAGAAAAAAGACTTGCAGAAGTAGTGCATGAGCTAACAAGCACAGAACCAGGTGACATTGTCACACAAGGTGTGTCGTGGGCTGCTGTAGCAGAACGGGTCGGGACACGCTCTGAAAAGCAATGCCGCTCTAAATGGCTCAACTATCTCAACTGGAAACAAAGTGGGGGCACTGAGTGGACCAAGGAAGATGAAATAAATCTGATCTTGAGGTTTGTTATCTTAGTTACCTTTCAAGGTTTGTAATACATGATGCTAGCAGGATTCCGTATGTGTCCCTTTTGCTGGTTTTTTAGACACTAAAAACTCTAGAATCCTCCAAAAATCACTGCTGTGTTTACAGTTCCCAGAGATTTATTATTGAACGTATTTTTTGTTTTTTGTTTTTTTAGTGAATGTTAGTGTTCGTGAAAGGTGTCAGATTGAAAAGCCTGGAGACTGAAGTCTTCTTTATTCCACAGAAAAGGTACAGCACAGGCAGCGACCGTGCAAGCTTCCCACACGTTGCCCCACCAATGCGCTTTAACCCTTAACTGGAGGGTAGTTCAGTCTCCCTGCCCGTTCAGTCCTTGGCCTCTCTGCTGAGATGACCAACAAGGGTCAAGTGTGGTGGTGGTTTCTGTGATGTGGACGTCTTGTCTACAAAGAACTAAACCGAGACTGCAAATTAATTTCATGTAGGCCACCAAACACTGATTGGATATCAGCATCTTTGACTACGTTTGAACTGGCAACCTGGTAGTTACTTTGGAAATATTTTGCTTTCTCCAGTCCTTCTCCCATTTTGAATGCCTTTAACTCAGACTTTTTAGCCAGTGGATTTTTACGGGTTGATAGTTTTGGGTGGGAATAAAAAGCCAAGACATACAGTGAATCTAAATGTTATTTACAGAGCAATATTCACTAATTCACTGACACTGTTGACTTGAACTCAAAATGAGGAACCTGATTCCACATTTCAGAATGTGCTGGTTATCTGGTTATAATTCTTAATACCTCTATGCAAATGTTATCTATTTCGGTCTGCCCAGATATCCTTAGCTCATCCTATAAGGTTCTTTGGTTGATTTTGGTAGCCTTTTTCTTTTTTTTCCTTTTTTTGTGTTGTGGGGTTTTGTTTGGTTTTGGGTTGTTTTGTCTTTTTTTAGCTAACAAGAATATTCAGTGCTGTTTCTTGCTTTGTGAAGAGAACTTTTCTTAACTTTCACAAAAATCTTTTCCCTCTCACTGTTCACCTCTCTTTCATATGCTCCAGGTACAGATGAGCTGGAGGCAATTCAGAGATGTTTATAGTATTCAAACAGATTCTGGTAGAATCGAATGTGTGCCTAACATCTGCCAAAATTATGTGAAGATTATCTCTTGCCTGGAGAGCCTGATGGGATGGATTTATAAGGAACTGTTTAGTACTGTAGTTAACTTCATCTACTTTGGCTAAGAAGCATCTGAGAGGAGGCAAAAATCTATGCTAAGGACTGATGAGTGTTACTTAGGAGAAAACAGAAGTAAAGATCGTAACATGAAATTAATTAAGTGAAAGTTCAGAGTGAATCTCAGGAAGTATTTCCTGCCTTGGAAATATGTTTGGGGAGTGGTTTTCCAAAGAGAAAAGATGCAAGTACCATCATTTGGAATGCTTCACAATAAACTGATCAAACACCTAATGTATATGTCAATAAGGAGAATAAACCTGCATGGCAAGGAGATGGACTGGATCATCTAACAGGTCTAGTCCATCTTCTGTTGTTTATGATTCTGCTTGACCTCTGGCAGCGTGGAGCCTTGGAAGCCTATGTCGATTCATGAGCTCTGGTGGACTATTCACTAGCATGCCATTTTGCTGCTGTTATGTGTGACAAGACCGGAGATGTGCAACACCCCTTCCAGTCTGGAGGGTAGTTTCTAACAGGTAAATATTTTCTGTATCCTGCCAGGATAGCGGAACTTGAAGTTTCTGATGAAAATGACATCAATTGGGATTTACTAGCTGAAGGATGGAGTAGTGTCCGCTCACCACAGTGGCTTCGGAGTAAATGGTGGACCATTAAAAGACAGATTGCAAACCACAAAGATGTTTCCTTCCCTGGTAATGTACTGTTTGCACACTTCTCTTCTGAAAGCTCCTTTCACAAATCTCGAAGGAATAGGGCTGCCCTTTATTGTCTACTTATAGCATTGCTGGCCAAAGAGCACATTGCTGCTTTGGTTACTGGCCCCTTGGAACTGCTGGCTGAATTCCTCCTGCAAGCAGTCCCTAAGTGCTTCAGTTGAAACAAGCCAAGCTGATGTATGCAAGCAAACAGTAGATTTTGCCAGCTCCCCTCACTCAGGCTAAAGTGATAACATGTATATAAGCAGCTCAGTTGGCAGATCTCAGATGATCTTTGCTAAGGAGGGCAGTGACCTCTTCAGGGTAGGAGAGTATGATAGTATCTGCAGCATAACAGTATCATCTCAGGTTAGATCTGTTACCTTTAAAATGTTAAAATGTAATCTGTGTATTGTGCTGAACCTTGACCATAGAAAAGTACTGCTTGCTGCATAGTGAAAAAGAAAGGAGGAATCAGGGTTATAAAACTCCACAAATTACATCTCTCATAGCTCTCATTATTGGTTGGAGGAACTAACATCTGAGCCAAAGGGTATTTCAGTCTCTGTGGCCTTTCATTCAGTCCTCCTTTTCTTTGTCTTGGGGAGAGGGAAAAAAAAAAGTCAGATTAGTCACGTCGTAATGAAAGGTGTAATTTAATGGACACTTTCACTGTGGTCATCACTGTAGTTATATATTAGTCATGCCTGGAGACTGCTGAGAGAGTAGCCCTGTTGTGCTTAATATGATTTAAACCATATGCTAGCAGACAGTTGTTGCATCAAATAATATGTAATCTAAATATGTCGCTGAATCAACAGGATCCACTCTTTCCCTAGACAAAAAGCCATGCTGTCACAAGTAGGAGATTTATAATGTTTGCTGTATTGAAGGCTAGGAAAGCAGAGGCCTCAACTTTATGACCTCATGTATGTCTGCTGCCTCCTTAGTGGGACCGAAATGATCATAGGGAAGAAAGGTGGGCAGTTTCGTTGAAGCAATGGGCCACTTCATGCACAGATGAAGAATTGTAGTATAGCCACTGCTAGTTTAATTCTCTCTTGCTTACTATTTCTGGTGACACTTCTGTCAGCCGCTTGAACAAATCTGCTTTTGAGTTTTGTAAGACTGAAGGGTTTGTTTCTCATAGCAGAATTGCACAACTAGGGATTGCACTTGATTGTAGCCTGGGGATACACCATCTGTGTGTGAGCCTTTTTTTCTCCCCCCCTAGTCATTCTAAACTGTCTAGGTTCCTTGAGAAAATCAAGTTCACTCCAGTAGTTGACTCCAAATGTATTTTATGGATATGCTAAATTTCTAGGTGATACAGGTGAACTGTTTAAGTTCCAAATTCAGAAGGATTTTGGTTGTTTTATCATCTTGGATAATTATCATGTGCAGCATTTCAAATGTGTTTCTTCAACATGGTTTAGCATGAGTATTCTTTCTCTCAGTGTTGATAAAGGGTCTTAAACAACTCCATGAGAACCAAAAAAACAATCCAGGACACCAGCTTTCGGAGAACAAATCTGGAAGTGGATTACCAAACACTAATTCCAGTTCAGGAGTTCAGCACGTGCAGATTCGAGTGGCTCGCTTAGAGGAGAGTGCAGGCAACACACCAAGCCCTGTGGCAGCTTTGCAGATTCCAGTCCAGATTACACATGTCTGTAAGTAACTGTAATGAACAACATTGTCCTCTAACGAAATGTAAAGCTTCCTTATGTTAGGATGGTGAAGGAGGAGAATTTCATTAATTCTTCTTTGGTCTTGCCATAACTTCAGGTTAAGGATTTCTGGATTCCATACGCCTGTTTCTAAATTTGTTGGCAGACATAGATGTTAATGTGCCAACAGTATTAAGAAACCTGCAATTGGAACACCTGAATGTGGGGTTTTAAATGTCTGTCTGCATGCACACGCACAAGAGTTTGCCATATAGTGTATTCTTTGAAAAGGGCTCACTACACAGGCTTCCTACTGGAGATTGAGAATGTATGTTTATTCCTTAAATTTCTTCTGGTAGGTCTTCTGTAGAGCAATGAACATTATGTGCAATGTCTCCTTTTGTATAATATATACGCCACTGTGCCTAATTTCTGGTGAAGGACACTTCAGCAGGAAAGTATGTAATGCTTTTTCTAGTCCTGCAATGAGGGTAGATTGCGATTAGACATTAGGAAGAAATTTTTTACTGTGAAATTTTTTAAGGTGGTGAGACACTGTCGACAGGTTACCCAGAGAAGTTGTAGATGCCCCATCCCAGCGGGTGTTCTAAGGCCAGGTTGGATGGGCCCTTGAGCAGCCTTTTCTAAGTGGGAGGTATCCCTGATCATGGTGGGGGGGTTGTAACTGGATGATCTTTAAGGTCCCTTCCAACTCAAACCGTTCTGTGATTCTGTTTTATTCCTAGGCAGAGATACTCTGGAAATTATTAGTTGCTAAGTCACACTGATGTTCACCTAATGATTTGCTCTAACCCCTCTATGTTTTAAGTTGGCACTTCCCATCCTCTGAAGGATGAACTTTGCTCATTACCAAACAGCTAATACCAGGTCCACTTTGATTGTAGTGCTTATTATTTGGGTTTGTAACCGATATTTTTAACAGTCACTCTAATCCAGCCACGCCATAGGCAGTCTGTCATCTCCACTGCTGCTATTTGATGGAAGGCTCATGGTTCCAAAGGGGTAATTTCTATAAGCCTTATGAACATAACTGGCTAGGTAACAGGCAACACTTTACAGATGCCTGCTCCTGGATGCCAGGAAATTTGCAGCAGGAAACCTTGAACATGCCACTACAACAATAAAAGCTTCAAAAATCGGAGTTTGCACCTTCTTAAGAGACCAAAATTAGCCTACTTAGAACTGGAGTGTGAGATGGCCAACTTTTCAGTCCTTGGAGTACTGCTGTTGCCATGTTGGTCTTTTGCCTTTTCAAAAATATTTATGGAATTACTGGATAATCCCAGACAAAGTATTAATTTGCTTCCGTCTTTCTGGAACTTGTGAGTTTTTAGCAAGAAGTAAAAGTCATGATTACGGTTCTGAATAGGTTTTTTGATACTTGATAAAACTTTGGGTACGAGCTGTTTAGACATGGTAGTCTTGAAATGTCTGATACGTAATGTTTTTTTATAAAATCAAATATGTTTTTAATGCTTCTCATAGGTATTTTAAGAATTAATGGAGATAATTGCATAAATAATTACAGACTTGTAAGAATACTTATGACTTCTATACACTGCAGTCATAACACATAGAGTAGCCAAATATCTTGGGGAGCATCTGATGTTTCATCAGTAGTGGACATGCTGTGGAGGGCAGAAAAGGATAAAAATATTTTTTTTAAAAGGGGGTCTATGGGAAATTTAGCAATATTGAACCTGACACCACTTTAAAGCAAGTAATATATGATGCAAAGGGTACTGTGACAGCAGAACCTCTTAAAAATCTTATTACAGAAAGTAATTAGATCATGTCAGATTAACTTTATTTGTGCTTTTATCCCTGTGTTTTAAAACCACAATGTTGTTCTTTTGCATTTTTGGATTGTAGAATGCCCTCTTTAAATAGTATTGTGTCTTGAGTAGCAATTAGAGACCCTTGTCATTAGGATTGCAGCCAGTTTTCTTTTTCTTACTACTGAAATTAACAGTACCCTGCTATGTAGTAATTATAGTATGTTATGCTCTCTACAGGGCTGAAGCATTTTGGTTTACATACTTTCCTTTTCTTTTTTTTCTTCATTTTGCAGCCTCAACCGATTCCCCTGCTGCTACTGTTGATTCTGAGACAATAACACTAAACAGTGGAACACTACAGACCTTTGAAATTCTTCCAGTAAGTAACAGAGAACTGGCTTTGATACCGTGTTTTTTGTGTTTTTTCTTGTCAGCAAAGCTACTTCTTAGACCACAGAACTGTGCATTTCCCAGAACAGTTCTCAAGTGGAAAGAGGAAGTTAAGAGATCTAAAACTTTAAAGTTCATAGCAAAATATATTTCCAAAGGTCTAATTAATTAGGGCTGTGGAGTAAAATGTGAATTACAGTTAAATGCATTAAATCTGTCTTAATACCTTAGTGCTGTGAAGTTTAATACCTTAGTGCTCATGGTTTTATTTGAAATCCAACGTAATGGAGCCAAAGGAAGCTCCCAACAAGTAAAGATTCTCTCAGTTCCCTTGTACTGTAATTCATAGCACAGTTTCTGTTTCACTTTTTAAGACTAAATTGAATTTATTCTTTCTTACCTGCTGTTGTGCAGCATAGTGCAGTCCTGCTTGACTCTTAGACGTAATATTTGTCTTGGTAGCTAGAGATTAGTTTCTTTCTATTTCTCGAGTGCAGCGTGTTTGTTTTCCAGGGGAGTTAGTTAGCTAGTTTATGTAAATAAGCATGCTCTGGGTGCACCATGTGGTCCAGGAAAGCAATGTATTTGGGTATTAAACTTGTATTGTTTTTTGTAGTCTTTCCATCTCCAGCCAACTGGAACACCAGGTACATACTTACTACAGACCAGCTCAAGCCAAGGCCTTCCCTTAACACTGACGACTAGTCCTACCATGACCCTAACGGCTGCCACTGCTCCAGCCTCCCCAGAACAGATCATAGTTCATGCCTTATCGGTGTGTATTTTGAGCAGTGAAAGGATTGGAGTTTGGGCAGGGGGGAGGGGAAAGAACATAATGCAGGGCCCTGTATTTGCATGTTAAATTTGTAGAGCAGTTCTCAAGTCATAACAATGTTACTTTGCTTAAAACACTGAGAGTGAGAATTTAGTTTTCTATGTTTTTTTTAAAAAGCAACTTCAAGTTGGTTGAAAGCAGCTCAGTAAGCAACTTAGTTCTCGCTGTGGCTGAACATGGTGTCTCCATCTAGTGGCTTCTCCCACCAAAACAAAACACTGATTTCCTGATGGTGCTCTCGCAAACGAGCGTGGGTGTTCACAAAACTTGTGCAGTAGTGACACATTATCGCTTTTATTAGCAGGAGGGATGGGAAAGCAAATTGGAGACTGAATAACAAAAGTGATATAGAAATCAGGAAAAAAAGTCTACAGCAATCCTCACCTGAACAATTGCTTCTGTCTTGTATTACGTATTTACTTTATTTGTGAATTATAGAACAGTTGACACCAAATTGAGTTTACAAATTCAGCATTTAAGGCCACAAAAGGCCAACAGATGATCTGGGCTCTGCTATCATATCTGTAAAACTCTAAATTACGCTTAGTAATGAGTTCTTTGAATCCTTCTGCTGAAAGATTTGAAGGTACTTGGAGGAACGTCTCTAATGTCTTTTGTTTGTGTCTCTTTTTGCAAATACTGCTCACAGCCAGAGCACTTGTTAAATACAAGTGACAATGTCACAGTGCAGTGCCACACGCCAAGTGTCATAATTCGCACCGTTGCTGCTGAAGATATCTCCTCCTCCGTCACTCAGGCAGAACTTAGTGTTGATTCAGACATTCAGTCAGCTGACCTGACGGATCCTCATGATACCCTCGAAACAAATACTTTCCCGGATGATATCCATCAGTCCAAGCTGAGTGACGAAGAGCCATCAGCCTACAGTGAAGATGATGCCTCCAAATTCAACAGCAGGAATAGTAGTGAACTGATGGATGGAGTCATGGTAAGGACTGAGGAAGAGATTTCAGATGCCAGCCTGAAACAGGAAGAAGATTCTCACTCTGATTTACCCAGCGCTTACGTTACAGAGGTAAGGGAGTGCATAATGCTTCATATTTTCCTAACTGCTGCAGGGAGAATGATTTCATTGCAACTTTTACCCTTTATGTTGAGCTATTTGCGTGATTATGTCAGTGATTTCATGTGCATCATAGTTCTAAGAGCATTTTGTTCAGATCCTCTATCCTTGAGCTTTGTTATTAGTATGTTATGTTTACATAAGTGATAGGATTTAATTTGGAAGAAAGGCTTATATTTTACTTCACCTGGAGCATCAAATACCTCACTGGCTGTGGAGTTGCTTCACTACTCAGAGTGCTTTTTGCACGACAACTGTGGAAAGCAGGAATATTAGTGTCACCACACGGTTGCCTTAGTCCAATTACTATTATTTGATGCTGTCACTTTAAACTAGGCTGTTAATTGTCCAACACGCATACTTTACAGGTAGATAGAGTGCTGAGGAAGGGGGATGAGGTATTTAGCTTTTGTTCTATGAATATACTGACATATTTCTAGGGGCATGTTATAAAGAAGGTAATTATCTTCAGTGAGTGGAAAATAACCTCTTTTCTTAGAAGCTTGATTAGGTTAGGCTGTAGCAAGTTATGAGTTAGATTCAAATACTCCATCCTGTTCTCTAAAATTGCTTTACAGTTGCTGTAGTTCTACTTTATCAGTCTTGAAAATCCATTGTTGGTATGCTTGGACTGTGTTAGGCTTTGTCTTTGAAGAAGTCAATAGACAGTACTTATCCATTATGCTTTTACAAAGAGGAGGACCTCTGTGTGTCTCAGCAGTCTGCTACTGCCTAACTGTTTGCATCTTGAACACATCTAAAGCTGGGGTTTATTCTCCCATTTTATTGCTTGTCTCATGGTTGACATAGTCGTGATGAGCTTTAGAGGTCTTTTTCCAACTTTAATGATTCTGTGATTCTAATTAAGCTTTGTAGAAATTGCGTATTGCTAGCAGGATATAAAGAGATACTAAAGTTGTTTTTTTCTATACAGAAAAGCAAATGAGTTTGTAATTCTAATTTGCCTTACTCTAGTCAGATTCAAGTTTGATGTCTGTTTAAATTCTAGGAAATTAGTAACTTTGCACAGATAGTTCACTTAGAAAGAGATAACTCAATTTTGCTTTCTTAAGTCAGTGTTATATTTATGCATTTGCTGGTGCTGTCACTACAGGTGTGAGTAGTGGGAAGCAGGGAGCCATGCTGCAGGATTCTATTATTTCTGGCTGGGAAAGGCGCCCATTTGCCACAATGGCTTCTTTAGTTTTTCACGCCTCCTTTTCCCAGTTTCAAGCCTTGCACCATACTGCTTATTGTGGGTGCATTCAGCTGTGCTCTCTGCAGAAGGCGGCCCTTGCAGGTCAGGCGTTCTGTGCCTTGCATGAATGGGTACACGTTAGAACCAAGTCTCACTGAGCTGCAGCACAGGTAGTCAGCTCCTCTTCAGCAGCACCAGGGAAGGGGTTTTCAGGCAGTTGCTTTTGCAAAAATATTGTGTAACTATGTAGGGAAACGTGTTTTTCTACAAAACTACATGGAGGCACTTGAGGATCTTTGTGAACAGAGGGTGCTGTAGGCTCTCCTGAACACTTCCTGCTGCCTTTGTAAACGAGGGTAAAACCTTCCATTCTGGCAGCAGCATTTGCAGACATCCTGCATCAGTGATTCCTGAAGCGTGAACAAACCTTAGGCATGTTACACTTGAAAAAAAAAAAAACCAAAATCCACATATCTTTGCTTATTCTTGCAGTACTATCTAAGATGTCTTTTTCACTGTGTTGGCCGAATCAGGAGTCCACTGGAGTGTGCTGTGACCCTGAGTAAGCCTCACTGCCATTTCGGTGCTAGCACTGCAAAAGAAGGTAGAGGCAGCAGGAGCAGCAGCTGTTATGGAACTGAAAGAGGGTGGGGGTATTGACAGTTTGTCAAGGATACATTGAAGGAATCATTGTCTTGCCAACTTTTTGATACAATAATTAAGAGGAACAGCTGAGAGAGCTGGGGTTGTTTAGCCTGGAAAAGAGGAGGCTGAGGGGAGACCTCATTGCTCTCTACAACTACCTGAAAGGAGGTTGTAGAGAGGAGGGTGCTGGCCTCTTCTCCCAAGTGACAGGGGACAGGACGAGAGGAAATGGCCTCAAGCTCCGCCAGGGGAGGTTTAGGCTGGACATTAGGAAAAAATTTTTTACAGAAAGTCATTGGGCACTGGAACAGGCTGCCCAGGGAGGTGGTTGATTCACCTCCCCTGGAGGTGTTTAAGGCACGAGTGGACAAGGTGCTAAGGGGCATGGTTTAGTGTTTGATAGGAATGGTTGGACTCGATGATCCAGTGGGTCTCTTCCAACCTGGTTATTCTGTGATTCTATGATTCTGTGAATAAAGCTCAGCTAAGAAAGTCTGGAGCCACCTTACAGTCAGCAAGTTACAGGGCAAGCAAGGCACAGCAATTAAAATGGGTGGTTTGAGCTCTGTGCGTAGTTAAAACTTGACACAGAAGCAGGATTTGTGAAGCTAAGTGTCAAGTTCAAGTAAAGCTGTTGCCTTTGTGGAGCTGTAAGTGCTGTACAGGTATTGGTCAGTATCTCAGAATACAGATAGTGAGCAGTGGGAAAGCATAATTGTTCATCTTTAGAGACAAAATGTTTGGCACCCAAGAGAACATATTATCACTACCTTGCAGCCTCCCTTTTCCTCTCCCCCACCTTCATACTCCTCACAGGGTAGAATTCTCATTTTGCTTTTAGATGCCTGCCCTAGGATAATACATGCCCTATAAATGCTGAAGTAAACTAGCTCAGATGCTGACAGTTGAATATAACAAGATAAAATTAATCCAGGGAGTCTGTTGCTTATTATGGAGTATTGCTGACCAAAGCAGGCTTTCTGTTTATGCTACCACGAATACAATCTGATGTCCTGTTGTTTTGTGTTGTGCAGGACCTGGGTTCTCCAACAATAGAAGAACAAGTTGATCAGCCTACAATAGATGATGAGACTGTGCTTATTGTTCCTTCTTCTCACAGTTTTATCCAGGCGACAGATGATATAGACAGTGAATCAGTCTTGCCTCTGACAACTCTAACAGGTATGTCAGTCCATTCATTTGGCTGATGCAGCAGCTACAATTCATTAAAGCAGTATGGCAATCTTGCGTTCTGTAAACAGCGCTTTATAGATCTTTGCTTTCCTTTTAAATAGTTTTCCATGTCATTACTACGAAACTTCAGCAAACTGGTTACCCCACGTATATCAGTAGAAGAAAATTCTACTTAACCTTATGTGAAAAGCATTGGAACAGCAGCTGCTTCACTTGCTGAGCTGTTTCCATCACCCTTGAGCTTTGAATTTGTACACCTAGGCTAATGAGTAACTTTTTGTTTAGCGTGCATTTCTTCATGCCTGGTGCTTGAATGAAAGTTGTTTCTAATTTGAAAGAAGAACAGAGGCATCAGAAATGCACTTGACGCCTTTCGTGGTGGAAGGCTGGGCTGTTTGTGGGGAGTGTTTGCACTGCACTCACCTGGAAGGTCTTGCTGCCTTGTGCAAGGCTTCCCAATGCCAAGAGTCATCTCAGGCTTGGAAGCCACGCAGATACATTGTCCCACTGCTGCACCTAACAAATACTCCTTTCCAGAGGCAGGGCCGTCAGAGGGTCAGGACTAGGCCTGATACAGTAATACCTGATGAATCCAAATGGGAGTCACCGGTTGCATCAATCAAGCTTACACTGAAACTAGAAATTAAGAACTGACTAGTTTGAGCAACAGTCTGCATTTTGTATCTCTTAAGAGTGTGCTTTATGTCTTGTTATAAGGGAACAGTAAATAAGTATTGTTTCTCTTGACAGATCCCATTCTACAGCATCACGGGGATGGCTCACACATTATCGGCTCATCACTTGGCAGTCCTGACTCAGAAGATTCAAAAGATGTTGAGGATTTAGTGAGCTGTCACTGAGAAGCAGTCATCGTGTTCATTTTCTATTGACTATGTTTGCATTGTGAAGTTAGTTACAGCCCTGTGCCACACTTCCAAAGACAGTAGTCAGTCCGTGTCTTTAAAGAGAAACTTCCAGTTTGCAATGACTACCGTGCACTTTCTCTGCTCAGGCTATTTACCTCATTTGTAAAGGGTTACAGAGCAGCCAACCGAAGCCTGATGTACGACGTCTCAGCCAGGGTGTTGCTGTGTCTTAAAGAATCTGTTGCAGTGCTCACTGCTGGGATCCACACGGTCGATTCTGATCTGACTTGTTACCCGTGTGCCGAGTTGCACATCTGGGAAACTGGACAGGAGTCAAGGATTGTGGACTGTAGCCTCTTAGTGCTGCAGCAGGAATTAGTTTGCACATGTTTCATGAAGAATGGGTGAGGACTGCTGCACTTACTGACTCTTGTAATACATAGAGTAAGAGACTGTTACATTTCAGGAAGAAATGTATTCCATCAAAGACTTCAGGGAGCATGGGCAGCGTCGTGAAGGAGTGGTCTGTATTCCCATCTCATCTGGCTGTTAGTATGTCTGCGGCATAGGAAGAAGACACAGGTGCTTATGGGACTTGCCTGATTTGCTTGTTCCTGAGGAGTCCGTTGCTGGCAACGGACACAGCTCAGAAAGATCACTTGTGGAATTTTTTAATGTTATTTTTTTATTTTGCCTTTCTTTCATCACTACAGCAAGCTGAATAAAAAGGGAAGGGCTATGAGAAAGGGAAGCTACTGGGACCTACCAGCCTCCCCCCACAAGCTTGTAGCTGCTTTGAAGATTGTTGAGAGTAGGCTGGAACATTTGCCTCTCTCCTGTTTACGTGACACTACCAGCCACCTCTCCAGAGGTGATTTGTGCGCAAGTTAGTAGCTGGGGGGGTGGGGTAGAGGTGGCAAAGGCTTGGAGAAATCTCTGTAGGAGAATTTGGGCATCAGGCCCCGAGGCAAAGGAAGAGCCAAGTAATTCCTACACGCAAGGGTTGAAACAGACACTAGGCTGAGCAACAGCCTGTTAGCTAGGGATGGAGAGAAAAAGCTATAGAAACTAAAGACTTGTGTATAAATTATTTTATTTATTTCTGTAATTAGCTCTTCATAATCAAGAGTTGGTCTTTTTCAGTCTGTGGTTTTGTTAATGTGAAAAATAAGTTGTAGTTTCAAATGGTTGCCTAGGGAACAGAAATAATTGTATATTCAGTTTAAACGAAATAAAGAGTATTTGTCTTACGTAACTGTAAGATGCCATTTATTTATACTGCTACAGATCCTTGCAATGCTGCAGTTTTTGTACAGTAATAAAAAATGCAGTTTTTTCCAAAATGAAAAAGCTTGTGCCATTCTGAAACATCAGTACAACTGGAATGCTCATTAAGTGCAACAGTAGCTCTTCAAAAAAAAGCAGAATATCACATCTTATGGCAATAATTCTCCCCAACAAGAGGGACATTACATATACATTTACATGAAAATCATGTACTGGTTTAGCCTTGCACAACCCATTTCTTTTCTCTCAGGCAGATAGTCCTCACTGAAATGTCTCGAGCAGAGCTGAGAGCTGAGCTGAAGTAGCATCATCGCTGGGTATTTCCAGTGTCCATCATTTACCTACTTCATGGAAGTACAGGTTGGCACATATGCATAACATGACGATAGAAAATAATATATAGTAAATTAGGTTCCTAAATTTAGGTTCCAGGTCTCCTTGTCGATACCAGTAGATCTAGAAGAGAGAAGGGGTTCATATTAAAAGGCCAGGTACCTCTTATGAGGAAACTTTCTATAGAAACTGAACTGGCAGCTTCTAGAAGTTGGTTTGTTGGTCATTTTGTTTTGTTTTGGGTTTTCTTTCCTGTAAAACAACACAGCTTCATCTGATCAGAGAAGATCTGGTGTGGAGTTCAGCTACTTTTCTTAGCAATTAAGAAATACGACCTCTATTTTCTTAGCATGCTTGTGGAATACAAGCAAGAATTTGGCAAGGTGTTTCTTCTGAAAACAAGGCTGTTTGTGAAACCAGGGTGCCAGGTTAGTTATGAAGACATGGGTTATTGTATCAGCTTTGATGAAGAGGATGAGTGGTTTGTTTTTTAAGGATTCAGAACTGGTTGATCAGGGCAAACATCGGGTTTCGCACCACACAATCTGCTTTGGGCAGTCTCCTGGCTACCAGCCATAGAACCAGGAACTGGTGCTGACTGGGCAATGCAGAACAACTTCCCAGCTTGCTCAGCTCGGGGAAGGAGAATGCTCCAAGTGTGAAAAGCTACAGCAGAGCAAGGAGCCACTGGTGTCCCTGCCCATGGCAGGGGGTGGTACTAGATGATCTTTGAAGGTCCCTTACAACCCAAACCATGCTACGAACTCTGACCTGCTAGTTCGCTTTGCCAGTGATCAGGACCAACTCTCCTGGGATGCCACAACTCTTGAGTAGAGGAACCTCGGCTGCTACCCAGATTAAATGCTACTGGCTGTAGCTCTTGGCACAGGAGCTCATCCCCTCTGCATCTGCAAGGTCAGTGATGTCTGCAAGTGCTTTGCTCCTCCCGTAGTTTTATGCAGCACAATCCATCTCTGTGTTCTCATCTCACTGCTCTGCTCTGCACTTTCCTACTTTGTCTCCAGTGGCAGCTACAGGTGGCATCGTCATGGAGGTGACATGTCTGACATCACAACTAGTCTGTGGAAGTTGACTTAGTTCACACATTTTCAGTAGATATGAAACCACTTACTACTCTTTCATTGCCAACTGGTTTTATGGAGGCAGGAAAGCTTTTCTAAGAGAGTGCAAAAAAGAAGGCAGTACCACATAAAACAGATTTTATTTAAATTTCATCCTCAGTCATACACTCAAAAGCCTGCACAGCAAAGGTGGTGGTACTTACAAGTATGGCAGCAGAAATGCAACACAAGGAGATGCAGAAAGCAAAAAATACATTCACAGGTTTTGGAGGTAGTTGCGGGAAGACAAAAGCACTGATTAGAGTGACCTGTATGGAGGAAAACAAAGAGGAAGACTTAGCTCCTTTCAGAGCTGCTGTAAGAAAGGCTCTCCCTGTCTGCTGGCAAACCACAGCGCTCGTGTCCAGCTCTGCACACCCGTCCCTGCTCTTTAAATCCCACCATGTGAAAAGCTGGAGGGAAATGAAAACAACTAGAGGAAACCTGCCTTGGCACAACTGCAGTCTTAGGGGGTGGGGGAAAAACAATGATTGAAAACTTGGCTGCTCTGGCTCGTTGCTGGAAGGCATCCTCCAAACACCCAGGGAGCCAGCAGGCACGGGTGTGCAGAGCATCCCTTCAGCCAAGCTTTCCACCAGCCGGCACCTTGGCTGTCCTAGTGCCTCCTTGCACCTCAGCTTGCAAACAATGCTGCGGGCATGGAGCACCAACTGATGCTCTCCAGTCACAATAGTGTTAGGTTTATCTTTAAAGCTTGTGGAAAGCGCAGCCTGGGACAAAGTGACTTTGGAAAAACTCCCATGATCTATAAACAGAGGGAAATGTCATAAATAAAAGGAAATCTAGAGAAGTAAACGAGTTCTCCTGTGTTATAAGGACTTGGCCATCTCACCCAGCCTCACTTTCAGGGGACAGACAATCTCCCCTCAGCCTTGGGGCTTCTTATTGCACAGCCAGACCTTAAATCATGGCTGGAAGAAAGGTATTCTCCGTCCCCTGTTGTCAAAGAACTTCACAAGAGAGTTGCACCCCAAAGCGACTACCTGAGCTCCAAACCACAGCCTGTTCAGTCAGGGAAATTTCACTGCCCATTTTGGGGAAGAGCTCTGCTTTTCACCCCGTCACTTAAGAGAGGCACAAAATATCACAGAATCACAGAATCACAGAATAACCAGGTTGGAAGAGACCCACCGGATCACCGAGTCCAACCGTTCCTACCAAACACTAAACCATATCCCTCAGCACCTCGTCCACCCGTGCCTTAAACACCTCCAGGGAAGGTGACTCAACCACCTCCCTGGGCAGCCTGTTCCAGTGCCCAATGACCCTTTCTGTAAAGAATTTTTTCCTAACGTCTAGCCTAAACCTCCCCTGGCGGAGCTTGAGGCCATTCCCTCTTGTCCTGTCCCCTGTCACTTGGGAGAAGAGGCCAGCTCCCTCCTCTCCACAACCTCCTTTCAGGTAGTTGTAGAGAGCAATGAGGTCTCCCCTCAGCCTCCTCTTCTCCAGGCTAAACAACCCCAGCTCTCTCAGCCGCTCCTCATAAGGCCTGTTCTCCAGCCCCTTCACCAGCTTTGTTGCTCTTCTCTGGACTCTCTCCAGAGCCTCAACATCCTTCTTGTGGTGAGGGGCCCAGAACTGAACACAGTATTCGAGGAGCGGTCTCACCAGTGCCGAGTACAGAGGGAGGATAACCTCCCTGGACCTGCTGGTCACGCCGTTTCTGATACAAGCCAAGATGCCATTGGCCTTCTTGGCCACCTGGGCACACTGCTGGCTCATATTCAGTCGGCTGTCAACCAACACCCCCAGGTCCCTCTCCTCCAGGCAGCTTTCTAGACAGACTTCTCCTAGTCTGTAGCACTGCACAGGGTTGTCGTGCCCCAAGTGCAGGACCCAGCATTTGGCCTTGTTAAACCTCATGCCATTGGACTCCGCCCAGCGGTCCAGCCTGTTCAGATCCCTTTGCAGAGCCTCCCGACCCTCCAGCAGATCGACACTTCCACCCAGCTTAGTGTCGTCCGCAAACTTGCTAAGGGTGCATTCGATGCCTTCATCCAGGTCATTGATGCAGACATTGAACAGGGCTGGACCCAGCACTGAGCCCTGGGGAACCCCACTTGTCACTGGCAATATGAGATGGGATGGGAGATACTTACTACAAGCAGCAAGGATGTTAAGCCACCAACAACTAGATTGATGACTCTGTCCTGAAAAAGAGAGAGGAGTCACACTCATGCCTTGCCAAAAAAAAACCAAGCCCAAAATGACATAAAACAACCCGGTATAACCAACAACACAGAGAGCACTGCAGCAGCCTGGACCCACATTATCCCCAGGACACCCAGCAGCAGTACTGAGGCTCCCTGGTCAGCTCTGCCCCGCAGGAAAGTTTCCTGTGGCTCCATGGGCCTCAGGGAGGTTGTACTGGCCAAGCACTTGTGCAGTACATTTGCTCTTTCGCAACCGGCTTCTTCACTACATTTAGATCAACTACAGTTGTGCAAACCCTGTTTAATTTTTTTTTTTTAAAGTAGGAATGTGCAGATGGAGGTTGTCAGAAAAAGCTTGTTTTAGCCTCAGGGCCTGAGAGTGAATAGCTTGACGGTGTCTTGGGGGGGAATTTGCGGGCTCCTGGCAATGAGGTGAAGTGTCTGTCCCTCCCCAGATGCTCCCCCATAACACCAACATTCCCAAACGCGCCCCAGGGTGGCCGTGCTTGGATGGACAGATATCCCCCGCTCCTTCTTTCTGCTCCTCCCAACAGTATAAAACATTTAGATGGGAGAAAACAAGCTTTTTGAACCTGGGAAGACACATCCCTCAGTGCTGGCATCGCAATTACACCCTAGATGGTATGGGGACAGGGACCCGCAGTGACACCAGGCTGCATGACTGTGGGCTCAGAGGAGCACCCAGGGCAGGATCCCCAGGCTGACACACTCGCTGGAGCAAGAAATAACTTGATGAAAAGGAGACTATTCCCAACCCCGCCAGGATACCCGCCTCCTGCTTTTCTTCATGGTGCTGCTCTGAGTATAAACATCTGTCCCAGCACTGGAGCAGTCAGGTGTAACACCCCAGATGGCTCGGTCCCCAAATAAAATGCAAGAAGAACAGCAGAGAAGTTGCGCAGAGCGGAAAACCCCAGAACTTCAATTAATTATACTGACAGTCATTAAAGAGTTATGGTTAAAAAAAAGTGAGAAGAGTCATTTGTGAGAGTTGGAGCAGCGAAAGCATCTCATCCAAAAACATTCCAGCCAGCAGGCAGGGCAACCCAGGTTTCCCTCCAACTCGGTCACGCATCCTCCCTCCTCTCCTGACATGGCATTTTGGAAGCTGATTTATAGTGCCTCATGCCTCAGGTTGTGAAGAAGTAACACATGGCAGCAGTGAGGCAGGAGGAAAGAGCAAAGAGGAGGAGGCAAGAGAGCCAAACATGCTCTTGGCTCACAGGAAACCACCAGACCTCACCTGAGGCTCGGTGGAGCTTGGTTGCCCAAGCTTGTGGTTTAGTAATAAGCGGATGCTGCGCCCTGATCATGTTCATCCCAAAGGGAAATGACCACAGCAAGCAAAGCCCTTAAAACCTCTTCTATGTAAATTCCTCTAGGTAAACCTGGACCACTGACGCTCCTACAGCTCAGAGGCCCCAAACCCGGGGCGCACAGCAGTGGGAAGGGAGAAATCACAGAGGTCACCAACACCTCCTGTGCCAGAGGCACAAACCCTTTCTCCTCATCGGTGATTCTGCTCAAAGCGTTGCTGACGCAGCAGCAGCATCAGGTCAGGCTGGACAGGGCTCTGAGCAACCTGATCTCATGCAAAATATGCCTGATTATGGCAGGGCAGTTGGATTAGATGACCTTTAGAGGTCGCTTTCAACCCAAACCATTCCATGATTCTGTGGACAGGATACACCAGCCAGAAACTCAGCCATGATTAGGTTTCTCCTAATTAACTAGAGACTTGGAGGGTGGCAATTTTGACATGGGGAGAATTCACTTGTTTTGCCAGGACAGAGACTGGTCTGTCAGGAGAAAATGATGGGTTGGACTTCGTGGTGCCCACAAAGCAAACCTTTCTGCCTGTTTCATGGGTTGCAGGAGATACCATCCCCCTGGCACGGGGACCTCTCATCTCCAAGCGATAGCAGAGACAGACGGATCGCGTGTGGATGCCAACTTGCAGAGCAGCCTTGCCATGCAGCAGCCAGTCCTGTGGGTCAGGGCATCCTCTTCCCTGCGGTCAAATACACGGTCACTAAAATTTTCCAAATGCGCTACTGGCAGAAGAAGGTATTTCAGGATCTGGGATTAGAGCCACTGATCCTGAAATCCCAGGCTTGTCAAAGCAGCAAGAGGCTGTATTCCCCAGTGCCCGCTGACCCTTCAGCCCCAAGGCAGCTTAGCACAGCAAAAAGGTTAAAAATACACAAGCAGAGGCCGAGACGGCTAAAGGGATTGGGGATGACGGAGCCTTTCACCTCTGCACCGTGTCCGAGCACGCAGCCCAGCCCAGGCAGGCACTCGTGGATACCAGGCACGCAGGAATGGGCTGGCACGAGCCACGTGTCCTACAAGCCACGCCACCCAGATTTTGCAACCAGCACAGCTGATTCAGGGAGGATTTTTCTCCAGTATAACTACATATTATGGTAGCTGCCAGAGGAAAAAAAAAGACAAAAACCAAAGCAACATGCACAACGCAACAGTGAGCATGCAGACTGCTGGAGGTCACCTGTACTGGCTCAGGGTGCTCACATGCAGACATTAACTTATGATACAGCTCGGCAGCACATGATGCGCTGATGGGGATCCCTGTTCAGCCAGCCAGCAGACAAGACACAGCAACCTGTTCACTAGACAAGTGATGAATCCCATGTCTCAGGGTTGCACAAGTTGCATTTCATAACAGAAGGGTTTCTGCCCTCCCCTCCTACACCAGGGAGGGTGTTGCAGAAGCTGGAGGCCCAGGCTGGCTGCAGGGAGCTGCTGTGGCACAGAGGTCTCCCTCCAGCTGCCTCTGGGCGAAGGAGATAAGGTCAGGAAGCATCAAGTCCTTGCAAAGGAGGAGGGCGCAATCCAAGATCATTTGGGTCAGGGTTACTTTGAGCAACAAGGAAACCAAGGCAGCGCTGATGGTGTTCGTGCACCACTGCGCCTGCAGCACAGACTTCAACAGAGCAACAGCTTTGTGCCAGCTTGGTACCTCACGTCCCACAAGTTAGCAGCTTGTGGGTCAAGCCCATGTGGAACAAGCTCCCAGCAGAGGCTTGTTCATGATGGGACAACAGGCTGTTCCCCTGGAAGGTGGGTACCTGGTGGCATCTCTGCAGGTGTGACAGAAAAGCCATTTTTGTGCCTTACATCAGCAAGTCCAGATGGTCAGCAGCGATCGCAGCAGGATGCTAGCCCACTGTAGCCATAGGGGACACCTTAACCCAGTGCCAGGTTAAACTGCAGGGAGTAGCAGACAGTGTATGCTACCCATGAGAAGAGTTGGGCTCAGACCACACTGGCCATGCTCCCCCTGCAAGGCATGTGGAAACGCTGTTGAAGGCTCCTCATTCCCATCTTGGAGCACTCTTGGAGTCTCTTTCTATTGCCTTCTGCTTCCAGCCCACATCAATTAACAACCACGTGGTTATATTTAAACGCTCCCTGTGGCCAGCAGGTCTAGAGAGGTGATCATCCCCCTCTACTCTGCTCTTCTGAGACCGACCTGGAATAGTGTCCTGTTCTGGAATCCTCAACATAAGAAGGATATGGATCTGTTGGAGCAGGTTCAGAGAAGAGCCACAAAGATGATCAGAGGGCCAGAGCACCTCTGCTATGAGGAGAGACTGAGAGAGTTGCGGTTGTTCAGCCTGGAGAAAAGAAGCCTCCAGGGAGACCTTATAGTGACTTTCCAGTACCTGAAGGGGCACTACAAGAAAGGTGGGGAGGGACTTTTTACAAGGGTGTGTATTGATAGGACGAGGGGGAATGGCTTTAAATTGGAAGGGGAAGATTTAAATTAGACATTAGGAAGAAATTCTTCACAATGAAGGCAGTGAGGCACTGGCACAGGTTGCCCAGGGAAGTTGTGGCTGCCCCATCCCTGGAAGCGTTCAAGGCCAGGTTGGATGGGGCCTTGAGCAGCCTGGTCTGATGGGATGTGTCCCTGCCCATGGGAAGGGGGTTGGTACTAGATGATCTTTAAGATCGCTTTGAACCCAAACCATTCTATGATTCCATGATTCTCCTATCACAGAGGAACCCAGGCAACTCCTACTTTCAACTTCTTTTTCAAGAACTCCTGCATCTGAGATGCTCGGTCTCCTCTTTACCACCTTACTTTGCTTTGCATCATCTCACATACACTCGCTGCCAGTGCTGCATCCGTAGTAACCACAGCTGAATCCAGAGCTCTTGGCATTCACCAGCATCGCCTTGCTACACCTTTCCCACCAGAGACCTTTTCAGCACTAACTTGACCCCAGCCTCTGCTCGGCCACTGGCACAGCACAGTGAGCTTGGCAGGAGCAGCTGGATCATGCTCCTGCCTCTCCCCATGGCCTTGTGCCCAGCCCAAGCAGAGGGTCCCGGTTTGCCAGCGCTGACCGTCACTTGCAGAGACCCACAAGCAGAGATAGGGTACAGGCAGATGTGCTTCTCCCAGCAGCCCTCCTCCTATTTTAAAGCAAACTTTAGTTTTACTTTTTTTCCAAGATGGAACACTTCCAGCTCTGGACCTCAGCAGCATCTGTCTCTAAGCAACCCCAGTGAATCATGGAGGAAACCACCCCACACCAGCATCAATGGTCCTTCAACCATCAGACTCAGCTATGGCAGCGAGAGACCATCAGCTGCCACTGGTCCCACACAACAGGTTCCAAAAACACCAGTAAGACCGCAGGGGATGGGGAGGGGGTGGTGTGCAGGACACCGGATCCCCATTTGAGACCAGGAATCGGGATTAGCATTTGATGTTTATTATTTACTACTCTCCTTCAAGAGCAGAACCTCAACCAGAAAGAGATAGGGGGTCAGGGATTGAAGGCTTAATTTGAGCTGGAAAGTTTGGGGTTTACCTGCCAGGATCGCTGCCTGCTCCTGGTTGCCAAAAGTCCCCAACCCTGGAGGCTGCTTCCCAATATCCCACCACGATCCCCACACAGGACACAGTGGGGAAGGTCCCCTCACCTCCAGTGCTCCCCATCAGGGCTGGCACCTGCTGACAGGGAGACCCGTCCCCCCTCAATTCATCTTCTCAGAGGTGCCCCCATCCTCCTCCTATCTCACATCATTCTTTTTCTCCCTCCAAATCTAGCTGCTATCACTTTATTTATGGTTTTAATCAACATTATCATTTTATCTGCATTGGGGGGTTGGGATGTTGCATTTATACAACATACGCTTTCATGAAGAACTCAGCACAATTTCAGCTTGCCCCTCCAAACCCACACAGGGGACAAACCCTGCCATGAACTGCCATCATTCCATGGGAAATGGATGCACATTGCTGGGTAACGCAATTCCCGAGGGATCTCGATGCTGGGCACCCCCAAGGGATCCCCTTTCCCAGCGCAGCCCCTTGAAGCAGCATCAACCCATGCCAAAAGCTCTCTGGCTGAGCGGCTTACGGGGAATTGCCCCCCGAAGTGTTGGCCATGTCAGCCCCCACCGAGGAAAATTAATTAATTACCAGGAAAGCACCAAAAGCAGCCTCCCATCCCCAGCAAAGACACCACCACCCCCAAAGCTGGGTAAGACGCAGCTCAAGGTGCTGCAGCCCTTAGTCCTGCACTGGGGGGGCTGCAGAGCCACAGAGCCCTGGCCGGGGGGACCCTCACCTGGGGGGCTCTGCACCCTGAGCCCCGCTCTTCTGCCTTCCCTGGGGAAGGGGGGCTGGGGGTTATTAGGAACTTTATTTCTTTGGGGGAAGGAGGGTACTGTTTCAGGCGCTTGTTTTTTTCGGGGGAAGGGGTAGTTGCTCAGGGGGGCTGGGGATGTGTGGGGTTTTATTTCAATGTGGGGTTGGTTTTGTTTGTTTGCGGTGGTTTTGATGCATCATTTCTATCCTGTTTCAGGACACCGCGCAGGAGGGGGGTTGTTTTTGGTTTTGGTTTTCTTCTCTTTTTATAATTCTGGCAGTTTGAGGGGTTCCTTTAAGAATCTGGGGGGGCTCCTTTTACATTTTTCCATTGGGGTGCCGCTTCCTTGCCGCTTCATTGATTTTCTACACTGTTTTGCTTTCGGGGGGGGAGCCGTGGAGGCGCTTTCTGATTTTACGGGCGCTTTTTTATCGGTCGGCAGGATTTGTGGCGGGCAGGGGGGGTGGAACGGGATGATCTTTAAGGTCCCTTCCAACCCAAACCATCCTATGCCTCGCAGGATCCTCTCCGTTGCGGTGCTGGGGAAGGAGCCGCTTCGTGTCTGAGGGGGGTGATTGACGCTGGGGGCTCCTGCATTTTCTGCGCTGGGAAAGGGGGGATCTGAGGTGGGGGGGGAGGTAAGGAAGCGGGGGTTCCCCCGGGGGTTCCCCGCAGCGCTTTCCCTCCCCGCCGCAGCCCTTACCCTGGCCGAGGTCTCCCCGAAGAGCGGGCGGTTGTCGGGGCCGCCGGTGCCGTACCCGCGGGCGGAGAAGCCCTCCATGGCGCGGGGGCGCGCCCGCATCCTGCGCCCCCGCCGCTCCGCGCCCGCTGCGCGCCGGGACACGCCCCCCGGGACAGAGACAGGCCTACCGAGGGGACAAGGATACGCCCCCCGAGGGGACAGGGACACGCCTACCTTTGGGGCACGACAACCCTGTGCAGTGCTACAGACTAGGAGAAGTCTGTCTAGAAAGCTGCCTGGAGGAGAGGGACCTGGGGGTGTTGGTTGACAGCGACTGACCATGAGCCAGCAGTGGCCCAGGTGGCCAAGAAGGCCAATGGCATCTTGGCTTGTATCAGAAACGGCGTGACCAGCAGGTCCAGGGAGGTTATTCTCCCTCTGTACTCGGCACTGGTGAGACCGCTCCTCGAATCCTGTGTTCAGATCTGGACCCCTCACCACAAGAAGGATGTTGAGGCTCTGGAGCGAGTCCAGAGAAGAGCAACAAAGCTGGTGAAGGGGCTGGAGAGCAGGCCTTATGAGGAACGGCTGAGGGAGCTGGGGGTGTTTAGCCTGGAGAAGAGGAGGCTGAGGGGAGACCTCATTGCTCTCTACAACTACCTAAGAGGAGGTTGTAGAGAGGAGGGTGCTGGCCTCTTCTCCCAAGTGACAGGGGACAGGACAAGAGGGAATGGCCTCAAGCTCCGCCAGGGGAGGTTTAGGCTAGACATTAGGAAAAAATTCTTCACAGAAAGGGTCATTGGGCACTGGAACAGGCTGCCCAGGGAGGTGGTTGAGTCACCTTCCCTGGAGGTGTTAAAGGCACAGGTGGACGAGGTGCTAAGGGCCATGGTTTAGGAATGGTTGGACTCGATGATCCGGTGGGTCTTTTCCAACCTGGTTATTCTATGATTCTATGATTCTACCGAGGGCACAGGGACAAGCCTCCCGAGGGGACGGGGACAGACCTACCGAGGGAACAGGCCACGCCCTCAGAGGGGCCGGGCCGCGTCACTCGGGTACCAGGCCGCGCCCATGAGACACCAGGCCGCGCCTCTGTGTGTCAGGCCGCGCCTCCCCATATGTCAGGCCACGCCCCCTCGAGCCACCAGGCCTCGCCCCCAAGATGACTGGCCACACCCCCAGGGTACCAGACCACGCCTCTCGTGTACCAGGCCACGCCCACGATGTGTTAGGCCATGCCCCCACAGTGACAGGTCACACCTCTGTGTGTCACCCCTATGTGCGCCAGGCCACGGCCCCGACAAACAGGCCACGCCCTGCAGTGTGCCAGGTCACACCTCCAAGATCCTGGGCCATACCTCCATATGCCTGGCTACGCCCCCATGTACCAGGCCACGCCCCCGCAAGGCCAGGCCTTGCCCTCAATGTGCAAGGCCACACCTCAGTGTGCCAGGCCACGTCCCTTCGTGTGCCAGGCCACGCCCCCAGCAAACAGACCGTGCCCCCGATGTGCCAGGTCAGGCCTCCAAGATGCCCGGCCACACCTCCATGTGTCAGGCCGTGCCCGCTCAGTGTACCAGGCCACATCCCCAGCTACCAGCCCACGCCCCCGAGGTGCCAGTCCGTGCCCCTCATGTACCAGACCTCGACCCCAAGATGCCAGGCCTCACCCCACTGTGTCAGGCCACACCCCTTCATAGACAAGACCATGCCCCAACAGACAGACCACACCCACTATGTGCCAGGTCATGCCCCCGTGTGCCAGGCCACGGCCCCAAGATGTCAGGTCACGCCTCTGCGTGTGAGGCCATGCCCCTCCATATGCCAGACCATGCCCCAGTTACAGGCCGCGCCCCCAATATGCCAGACCATGCCCCTGGTCACGGCTCATAGAATCATAGACTGGTTTGGGTTGGAAAGGACCTTAAGGATCATCCAGTTCCATGCCCTGTCATGGGCAGGGGCATCTCCCGCTGGATCAGGTTGCTCAAAACCTCATCCTGCCTGACCCTGAACACCTCCAGGGATGGGGCAGCCACGACTTCTCTGAGCAACCTGTGCCAGTCACTCATCACCCTGAAAGGAAAAAAAATTCTTCCTAACATCTAATTAAATCTCCTCTCTTTTAGTTTAAAAACATACTCTCTCATCCTAGACCCCCGCTCCTTGATAAAGAGCCCTTCCTCAGCTTTCTTGTAGGCCTCCTTTAAGTTCTGGAAGGTTGCTATAAGGCCTCCCTGGCGCCTTCTCTTCTCCAGGTTGAACAACCCCAACTTTCTCAGCCTGCCCTCGTGTGTGAGGTGCTCCAGCCCTCTGATCATCTTTGTGGCCTCCTCTGGACTCACTCTAACAGATCCGTGTCTTTCCTGTGCTGAGGACTCCAAAGCTGGATGCAATACTCCAGATGAGGTCTCTTGAGAGCAGAGTGTAGGAGCGGAATCATCTCCCTTGACCTTCTGGTTGAACTTCTTGTGATGCAGTCCAGGACACAGTTGACTTTCTGGGCTGCAAGCACACATTGCCAGCTCATGTTGAGCTTCTCATCTACCAACACACCCAAGTCCTTCTCTTCAGGGCTACTCTCAATCAAGAGTCCAATGAAACCAGACACTTTCCTTGTGAAACATTCCAGTTTTAGGAGAAGAGCAATTCCAGGGCTGATTGGCCTTGGGGCACACACTGTGTACACAGGGCTCCAGGTGCACTTGATCTCCACTCAGCCTCTTGTGGTCAATGTGCTTGAAGACCAAAGCTCTTTAACTTCAAAGAGGAAAGTTATTACATTCAGGTAGGGCCAGAAGATTATCACACTTTCAATAAGCTTGACTTCATCCTGAGCTGAAGTACTCTGTGGAAGTCATAAAGACCTCCTGTAATAATCCAGCATTTCTTCCCACGCATACCGCTTGGGGAAGAAGGGTTTCCAGGAGTCATTGGAGAGACTCTTCATGTCGTCTTGAACAATTTAGAAAAGAAAATCCCATGGGGTGAGGGATGTGACTTCCTGACACACAAGAGCTCTTGACCTACGGAAACTTTAAGGTTGGTTTTACACTCATTTTCCAGCACTTATATGTTTCTGAGTAGCCTCTGGCTTTGCCCAGATCAAATACCAAGGGTTGCATTGCCCCTGTGTTTGGGACAAGGGAAGCACTGGTTTGCTGAAGGGGAGTGACTGTGTCTTCTGCATTGTATGCTGTGTCTGTGCTTGAAGTTACAGCCCAAACGGACACTGCCTTCTTCCAACATCTATTGGCTAATTACCAATAGTTAATAAAAAATGCAAAACAGGCAAAACTGATGAAAACCACGAACTGTTACTTGAATCATAGAATCATAGAATCATAGAATCATAGAATCATAGAACAACCAGGTTGTAAGAGACCCACCGGATCATCGAGTCCAACCATTCCTATCAATCACTAAACCATGCCCCTTAGCACCTCGTTCACTCATCCCTTAAACACCTCCAGGGAAGGTGACTCAACCACATCCCTGGGCAGCCTCTGCCAGTGCCCAATGACCCTTTCCGTGAAAAAATTTTTCCTAATGTCCAGCCTAAACCTCCCCTGGTGGAGCTTGAGGCCATTCCCTCTTGCCCTGTCCCCTGTCACTTGGGAGAAGAGGCCAGCACCCTCCTCTCTACAACCTCCTTTCAGGTAGTTGTAGAGAGCAATGAGGTCTCCCCTCAGCCTCCTCTTCTCCAGGCTAAACAACCCCAGCTCTCTCAGCCGCTCCTCATAAGACCTGCTCTCCAGCCCCCTCACCAGCTTTGTTGCTCTTCTCTGGACTCGCTCCAGAGCCTCAACATCCTTCTTGTGGTGAGGGGCCCAGAACTGAACACAGGATTCGAGGAGCCAGTGCCGAGTACAGAGGGAGAAGAACCTCCCTGGACCTGCTGGTCACACCGTTTCTGATCCAAGCCAAGATGCCATTGGCCTTCTTGGCCACCTGGGCCACTGCTGGCTCATGGTCAGTCACTGTCAACCAACACCCCCAGGTCCCTCTCCTCCAGGCAGCTTTCTAGACAGACTTCTCCTAGTCTGTAGCACTGCACAGGGTTGTCGTGCCCCAAGTGCAGGACCCGGCATTTGGCCTTGTTAAACCTCATGCCGTTGGACTCTGCCCAGCAGTCCAGCCTGTTCAGATCCCTTTGCAGAGCCTCCCGACCCTCCAGCAGATCGACACTTCCACCCAGCTTAGTGTCGTCCGCAAACTTGCTGAGGGTGCACTCGATGCCTTCATCCAGGTCATTGATAAAGACATTGAACAGGGCTGGACCCAGCCCTGAGCCCTGGGGAACCCCACTTGTCACTGGCCTCCAGCTGGATTTCACACCATTTCCCACCACTCTCTGGGCCCGGCCAGCCAACCAGTTTTCCACCCAGGAGAGTGTGCGCCTGTCCAGGCCAGAGGCTGACAGTTTCTCAAGCAGAATGCTGTGAGAAACTGTGTCAAAGGCATCGATAAACAGTTAATAGATGAGATGAAGATGCCAGCCAATGGCACTTAGAGATACAATCTACAGTAGCTGGGTTTCATAAGACAAATAAAACTTCTTATCTGTTGTTTCACCAGGGTTTCACTTGTATAGCTCCATTCAACTCTCCTTTCACATTTCTGGCCGAGGGGGGTACGTTTTGTGTGTCTGCCTCTTTGTGACCTACACTGACAAAGCCTCCCTTTCTGTTCAGATCAAAGGGATCTGAACAGGCTGAGAAAGGGTCATTGGGCACTGGAACAGGCTGCCCAGGGAGGTGGTTGAGTCACCTTCCCTGGAGGTGTTTAAAGGATGGGTGGACGAGGTGCTAAGGGGCATGGTTTAGTGTTTGATAGGGATGGTTGGACTCGATGATCCAGTGGGTCCTTTCCAACCTAGTGATTCTATGATTCTATGATCTCATTTTTTAAATGCTATGTATCTTCTCCACTTAATCAGTGTGCATCTCCCACTTGGATCGCTTGCTTGTGCATCAACCTGGTTCTCTGGGTGACACATTCAGTGAGTGGGAAGCAGCTCTTATATGATGAGTGAGGATCTGATTGAGCCATTAACATATCAGACCCAACAGATAACGTAGCAAATTTAGCAGCTCGCTCGGCCAAGCTCTTGTTTTCACAATACAAACGGTTTGATTGATGTGTCTCCTCCAGTGGATGACACCACTTATTCACCGCGTGGTGTCTCAGGCAGCTGGGTCCCCTTTCTCAACAGGAGACACTCTTAGATCATTAGGTGAGAAATGCCCCCTGGTTATACTTCATCTGAGGGACGATGCTTCCCAGCAGAAAGCATCTCAGTAAGGTGGCTCCCTCTGCACGTGGTCCCATCCAGGAATTTCTCTCACTCTATCAGTGCACAATGCAGCTGAATTCCTTCGGAGGCTGCGAATGAATAACTCTTTGCAGCTGCAGTCCTCATAGAAGGGAATAAACAAGCTAAGGTTGAAAAGTTTCTCTGAGAGATCATTTGTTGGAGGCTATACAGAAATAATAGCAGCGAGAGGGGTGCAAATGTATCAACACTCATGGGTCACGGGGACAAACAGGAATTTCTGCCCTAAACTGGAATTTCCTCTGTCAGAGATGGAAAAGGAGGAGAAAGCTTTTGGTGTTGGTCATATCGTATCCATGAACCAACATGGTTTAGCAGCAGCAGAGGCCATTGTGATCCTGGGTAGGGAATTTCTGCAGGGAAAAGGAGTAATTTCTGCCATCGTACCAGCGAGATCCCATCTGGAATACATTCATTGTTTGGGCTTCTAAAGCTCTGCAGATATTGTTTTGTTCTGAAATAGGTATTGGGAAGAGCTCAGCGGTGAAATAATCGGCACAAGGGCCTGTCTTCCAGGTGAAGACTGAAAAGCTTGGCTTGGTTAGCTCTGTGAAAGGCAGGCTGAGAAGGGATACTGAGTGTTTTAGACACGGTGTGCACAAAAGTAAATGCTTAACAGTGAGATAAAAATTTTAAGCCAAGGGGTTACATTGGCACAAGATCAAATGTCTCTGAAGATGCACCTCTAGTATCATGTTCAGACTGGGGGATTGAAGGAAATCAGCTCTAGGACAACCTCTCAGGCAGAGTTGTAGGGAGCAGAAAACTGAGCTGCTTTAAAGATGGAGTTTGATTAACTTGTGAAAATTAATGTAAGATAGGGAGAGGGGAGTGGCATTGGAAAGCAGGCATCCTTTTCAATCTGAAGTCCTCTGCCACTTTTTTCCATTTTTCCATTTCTTTTTCAATTTGGCAGTACATCCAACTCCCTCCATGGAATAAGATCCATTTGTTGTAGTCCCACTCCTGCAGCCAGAGCTCCAGGAGCAGACCCTGCTGACATCAAGAGGCTGATACACATGACTCAAGACCCACTGAACTCATATGTAAGAGCTCATCAAACTTCTGAAATCTTCCTTGGAAAATGAGACCAAGACTCTAGTCCCAGCACACGTGGCTGAAGACCTTTCTACTGTAACATTTCTGTTAGTACTCAAAATACGGGTCTCATCCTCAGGGAAATGCTATCAGATTTCTTCACAGATATTCCGTATCTTGAGATTTGGATACTATTCCATTTGGGCAGTGGTGCAGCCCAGGTGTGCAGAGTATCCACACGGGGCTTCTGCTGGTGCTCACTCATAGATCACACAACAGAGTTATTGGTTTTCTGCCACATTTCAAAGCTTAGGACATCCTCCAGCCCTTGTTTAGTTCTGGTGGAATTGAACAAATGATGAAATTATTTGCCCTATTTATTAGGTGATTTGCCCTCATTCCCATACGGACTTTTTTGGAAAAAAAATTAATCAAACTGTATTGTCTGAGACTAAAGACGAGCTGCTAACATCCAATTCAAAACAAGTGTGTCCATGTCCGCCACAATTTTGATTCCCCATAGCACTGACTCACTGATTCATTTCTTTCTACAATTTAAAGTGTTATCAGTCTTCAGTGGAAAGTACATATGTTTTTCAGGTCTGAAATAAAAAAGTACTTGTTTCTTACTGGAGGGAATAATATAACAGGAAATCTCAAATGATTTAACATAACAAAAGTTTGCTCTGCTCAGGTTGGATGCAGTCAGCCTTCCCTTGTTTGTTTGGTGCACTTTACATTTATCATAGCTGGCTGTGTTTCAGCTTTAGGGCAGTTCCAAGGTTTACATGCTGAGCTTCAGCTCTTCTTTCCAAAAAACAGTCCCAGCATTGCTTCCAAGAAAGAGATTTGGCCCATAAATTGCAGAGAGCATTGGAGTCTCTTCAGAACATCAGCACCACAGACTCATAAAAAATATATATGTTCTCTCCTGTCTAATATTTTTTTATTCTAAAGGCCATTGTGTGTTTTTTTTCCTGTACTCTGGGTGAAGATTAAATTCAGCTCATATATGAAAACCTTAATACATCCCAAGGCTAATTGTATATCATTGTCACTGGTGCCACTGTAACTCATTAGCTGTATCAGCCCCAAGGTGGAGATCAGTAACTCAGCTGCTCAGGCAAAGCTGCCTTTAGCTCTTCACCAACCTGGTTCTCTGATTCTTTGCGTGTCCTTCCAAGTGATCTAATGCACTGGGTTTCCTAAGGCATGGATTTATTCCGTAACTCTTTGTTAGCTCTGGCTTTCTGCTGTAATTTGTCTCAGTCAGAGCTCCAGCAACAGCAGCTGCTGCTCTCCTGTCTCCTTCCCCGTAGTGATTTCAGCTTCCCAACGCAGCCGTTAGTGATTACAGCCTGGTAATTGGCCTTTGCACCATTAAATGAGCCTTCATCTCCTGGTGCACTGGCCCTTTGGCTATTCTATATAGTGTGCTTTATTTTGAAAGTTTACAATTTTCTTTGGAGATTCTAACAAAGCTTCCACAAACCCAGATTCCTGGAGGACTCAGGAGCTGCTTTCACCTGTGGTTTTAAGTCCAAGGGGAAAATTATTAACAAACTTGCTTCATTACAGTGGACTTTAAACTCATCTCTATACTAACATATCACAAAAGAGCTCCCGACCTGAGGAAAGGCTCTGGAAGAGATAAAATTGTACAAGATATTTAAGACACACTCTGCCATCCTGGAAGGTTATGCTTGTCTGCCTGTATGAGAAGAGTCACCGAGGCCTGGCAGATGATCTGTGGGAAAGCTTGAGGACTTGCAGGACTTGCACCCCAGAGCATGGGACATGATTTTTTCCAATTACTCCTGCAATGCTGATGTTGTTCGTTCCTTGCCTTTGCACCTGCTAAGGGGACATGTCTGAAGGCTCTTTGTGAAAAGACTAACCAAAACCTTTATGTTTTACAGTTCCTTCCATCAGTTTTACTTAGTAACTGAACCTAGAGTTACAGACATTTTCAAACTAAAAAAAAACCCAGAATCAAAACTCAGCAAAAATATGTCTAACATGCTCCATCTGTAACCCAATGAGTCATAGAATCATAGAATGGCTTGGGTTCGAAGGGATCTTAATGGTCATTTAGTTCCAGCCCCTCTGCCATGGGCAGGAACACCTCCCACTGGATCACAGAATCACAGAATCACTAGGTTGGAAAAGACCCACAGGATCATCAAGTCCAACCATTCCTATCAATCACTAAACCATCCCCTCAGCAATGATCAGGTTGCTCAAAGCCTCACCCAACCTGGTCTTGAACACCTCCAGGGATGGGGAATCCATGACTTCAGGGCAACCTCACCACCCCCACAATAAAATATTTCTTCCTAATATCTATCCCAAATGTCCCCTCTTTCAGCTTAAGACTGTTACCTCTTGTTCTACCCCTGCACTCCCAGACAAAGAGCCCCTCTCCAGCTTTTCTGCAGGCCCCCTTTAAGTTCTGGAAGGATGTGATCTAGCCAAAGCTCCTTGCTTGCCTCTCCTGGCTTGCAGCAGCTTTTTTGAGTGCCTTCCTTGCAGTTTTTGGAGATTTTTCCATAAACAAGGACTCATATATTGTTTTAGTGTTATCAGAGAACTCCAGTGGCACTGGGACCCAAGGGGCAGACACCATGCAGGGGAACAACAGCACTACTGGAGCGACCAGCACTGCGGGGCTGCGGCTGGCGTGAGGAGTCTGTATCCACCAGCTCCCTCGATGTTATGGTCATTGCTTGGGACGCAGGGAGGAACATTAGCCCAACAGGACGAGGTTACAAAAAATAATGGCCTTTTACTGTTTGCAATTAAGAAGAGATTTGGGGGAGGCAGGCAGCAGAGGGAGGCATGAGCTCACAGAGTCAGTGCGAGTCTTGGCCCATGGCATTCCTCCCAGCTGGGAAATACAGGCACCAGGCTTTATATGGTACCACTAAACCTATTTCATTTTACTTTTTCCGTACATATTTTCAGCTATTGGAGATCAGATCATTATTGGATATAAATAAAGAAGCTGAAACAATCAGTTAGGAATGCATTGATCACATTATTTTTTATAGTCTCCTCTCTCCTTTGGATTTTCTAGCAATTTGAGTTTCACGAGGATTGTGGATTCTCCCTCTTTTGCATTATATTATTTCATGTATCACAGAAGCTTTCCCACCTGCTCCCGCATACCTGAAAACCTCAGCTGAAAGAGTCACAACTTCTGATACAACATTTTGAGGAAAACTATCCTCAGTATTTTGATTTTTGAGAAAAAATATCTTCAAAAAGATAAATATTTCATTGAAATATAGGAAAAAAAATATATATAATGAAAAATTCCCTTCTGAGACTCTAATATGCGTACAAGCAGCTTAACACCATCCAGTTCTCTTTCAGGCTGCTGACAGACTGTAAGTGGGGCAGCACCTGTGGGTCTGCTTCAAAACATCCCTTTGAAACACAGGGGAAAGAGGCTCCAACTGACACCAATCATTTCTGTGTTTGGAACCTGTGCACCCACTGAATGACAAAACCAGCCCTCTCAGCTGCAGTGTCTGCAAATTAGACAACGTCACTTGTCATCCCAGAAAGGGTGGCAGTAATATCACAGGGAAATCTGGATTGTTACTGTATTTTCAAAAGGAGAAAAGTGCTACTTTTAATAAATCACAAAGGGACACAGAACAACGGTACCACCTCTTGATTTTGCAGGTTTTCTATCTTCTCATTTAAGCTTTCCACAGTGGGATGAACAGGAAAGAAAAGTCTCCCTGTCCCTGTCCTTCTTTGTTATGTGCATATGGTCTCCTTGGCATCACCATGTCCTTGAAATACAGGGTTTTGCGATGCTCTCTGCAGAGAGATGAGATGAAAGACCTTTCTTGCCTGCAGCAAGCATGCTTTGCTGTGCCAGGAGAGGTCATCCCACCAGCAGTGAGTGTCTGCGTGACTCCTGCATCTTCCCAAGTCGTGTCCAGACTACCTGGCAGCCAAGTGCATCCAGGAGAAGGAGGTTCCCTTCCCAAAACTCTGTGTCCTGAGGCACATGCTCCATTAAACGATGGTTAGCCACAGGATGACTAAAACACCTGCCTGAAATCTAGACTGCAGCCTCCTGTGCTGAAATATTTCCAGCTGGCACTGCCAGCAAACACAGGCTTTTTCCTTTTGGTGGGCTGTGAAATTCAAAACCTGCGGCAGCTACAGCCTCTGAATTGAAAAGCAAGTAATTTAAATCCTGTTTGCACAGCGGCACTTTTATCTTCCCAAAAGTTTATGAATTTCATGGAGTCTGTGAGTGGAGGGCTCCATCCCATGTGAGAGGAGTGAACCGCTCATCTCAGGGTCTTGCATCTGTCACAGCTTATATTAATATTTAGGCAATTCTGGACCAAGATTGATGATTGTGGTTGGGAACTGTGGTGGTTCTCAGGCAGTTTCTGCTCCAGAAAAAAAGCCCCCAAGTGCCTATTTCTTCATCTTTCTTGTGATTTGTTACTGATACTTCAAACTGGCCAAGATACATCTAATCAGCTGAGTATAGAGGAAAATACTTTCTAACTTGTTTTTCTTTATTGACAGAGTCCTAGCATACCCACTTCATTAATTTATCCCAAATTAGAGTCTGTTTATTCAGTCCAGTATCATTCCCTTTTAGGTACCAGCTCATATTGACCCTCCACCAGTTCTCTGGCACGTCTGCAGTTTTTCAGTTTGTTAACATCTAAAATCAGTGAATTAGAGAATGCTGACCTACTGGTCTTAAGACTGGGAGTGTACATGACCCCAGACTTCTGAACTGAAAAGTGGTTATATTTAGCAGGTGGTGTTTCACATTCTCCTCAATTACAGATGGTAAATTATTTTATCTGATGTAGATGGATCCTACTACTTTTCTCTGATACAGTAAAGCAGGAATTACCAACAGCTGGGGGGTGTTTTCTTGTCTGATGTGTACAAATGTTGAAACCATGAATAACAGAGAAGTTATAGCTAAACAAAGATTCCCAATGGCGTATTAATGTCTTTTTACTGTCTATAGCATCCCTAAGCTTTTGTATTTCTTCTGTTTCTTTTGCCTTGCATTCTCACTATACATCCTACCAATGAATATCTTCTGAACACTTCTTCTGAACTCATCCTTCAGCTACATAAATCTTTCTTCTCTTTTGAAATATTGCTCTGGTCTAAGAAAATATTAATCCAATGGCATTTAAAATAAATCTCTGTAGTTGCAAGTGTAGTGATCTTTCTCACTTGGTGAGACCAAAGTTGTAAGTGATAGGCTATATTTAATGTATATTTAATGTATTTAATGTTTTTAATAAATGCCTCCTCAAAACAGTGATATTTCAGCCCTTGGTACAGACCTCCTCCTTTTTGAAGGGTCAGTGGAGAGAAGCAGGGTCCCTCTGGACTGTGACTCAAGCTTCTCCTGAATAAGATGAAGATGGATCCATGGGGGAGGTTAGGATAGGAGCTGGCAAGCTCTACCCACTGCCTCTGCAGAACAGAGCTATATAGCAAAAGCTCCACTGCTTCATGAGATCAGAGCCACAGAAAGAGGGAGATCTGCAGGGCCACCATGCTCTTTCCTCCAGAAACCTGCCCAACAGGTCCCAGCACTGACCGAGCCTGGCTCCAATCCATCTCTCAGAATCACAGCATCCTAGCGCGTGTTTCCTAGCATCCACAGCCCACTTGCCTGCTCTTTCTCACTTGCATCCCAGTGTTGGCTGTTCCTCAAAACCATCATTTATTTGGCACACGCATGTCCCCCAGGGCAGCACAGCTGACGTCCTCTAGACACCGTAGGCAAAAATGAAGAACCTGCCATGCATCCAGTCCACTTGCTTTTTGCTCCATCGCCCTTGTAAAACCAAGCAGCTTAGCCACCCAAGCAGGACACCTTCCCCTTGGCTGAGGCACTGGGTGCTCCTGCCAATGTAGGCCGAACATCTGCAGTGAGATGCTGGGACCACATCCTGCTTCCCCAGCCAACAAGAACTGAGCTACTGCCAGCAAGGGAGGAGGTTTCTGTGGGTACAAGATAGCTGGCAAAGTGCTGATGCATCTGCTTGTTTGACTCCCTACACACGCTCGTCCTTCCTTGAGCTCATGTGTCCTTTTTCCTTCCCTCCCCCATCCTCCTCCTCCTCCTGTTTTCAGACATTCCTTTCCCTTTGTCTCCGTGTCCTTAGAGCTGCCACCTGCCTGGACATCTGCAGCAGCGGGACAGAGGTCCTGCTGAGTAGATGCCTCTACAAGGCATCATCCTTCACACTGCAGCCAAGCTGCACGTCTCGGGGAGGTTGGTGTGAGGACAACTGAAATATGAGAGCATCTGGTTCAGTACTTTATTTGGTTAAAGGTGGTTCTGTGCCATAGAAATAAAAAAATAATGAGGAAAACACTAAATGAAACTCACAGACCCACAAACATTAATGAGTGGATGATGAGAGAGGTGATAGCAGTGGGTGGAGCTCACCAGACACTGAATGATGTTAAAAGAATGGAAAGGGTCTGCCTTGATTTTGTAACTAATATGAAGGAGGAAACAGACCACAGATACAGAAAAGGAAGGATCAGGTTGGAACAAGTAAGAGAAGATGGTGAGGAGGAAGGATGGAGGGGCCAGAGGTGTGAGCAGGCTGTCAGCCAGGATATTTGTCTGACTGAACCCTGACCCTGATCCTTGCAGTCTGGCCTTTCTGTTTACTTAATCTCATTCTTAATTACCTTTCCTGTTTGATCTCACTGCCTGTTGTGTGCCAGCCCCTAGCACAAAGTTATCAGTCCCCCTCCTAAAAGCTGTTTGCGGGTGTGCTGGGCTTCAGACTTGAAGCAAATGCAAAGTCTCAGCTCTAACAAGAAAGGCGATGTGTTTTATTAAGGAATGACAACTTGCTAACAGGAGCTCAGCACAGGCAGGCTAATAGGAAAGCAGCTCCTACAAATACCTAACGGAACTAGGGTAATAGGAGAGAACCTGCAAGGTGTGCAAGGTGTCTCCGTTAGAGCTTTCAGTCTGATTTCACTTGTACCAGATGAACAGTAACGTCAACATCTGTTGAGTTACAAATCTGTCTTAAAACAGTGTGAAGCTGGTCAAGCATTTCCATCTTTCTGTGTGGTGCTTTGAGCTGCTGTGACTGTAAAGCAATCACATAAACACAGTATCACTTCCAGACAATGCTATTACATAGCGAATTCAAGTAAAGGCTGAAAACATAAAAAACTAGCCTGGAACACACAAATGCAGCTTTATTTCCCCAGTGTAACTGGATGAATTCAGAGAGGTTGCACCTTTACCATTTCACCAGTAGCTGTCAAACACAAAGCCTGAAAAGTAGGTCTTGGAAAAGTTTGTTTTACCTCCTTTTATGAGCTTCAAGAGGCACAGAAATCATTTATTCTTGCCTTGTACAAAGCCGTGAGGTGAACTAGAATTAGACCAAGTACATCGGAATGGTAAGCCCCTGCTAACAGGGAGCCTTGCCATCATCCATTTGTTGAGCTGCTGCAATCAGTCACCGAAAGCGTTACAGTATTCCGTGATAAGTGGAACACCAACAGATAAGAAAAGTACCTTGCAAAGTATTTTCATAGAATTACTTTTTACTAAGACTCAAATCAGCAAAATTGCACACATTTTCATCTCTAGGCAATAAAATGGAGAGAGTGATTTTATCTCTATCTCTTTAAAGTTACTGAAGTTCAGTAAAAAAAGTATTTATAGTGGCATTCAGAAATAAGTTATTTATCTTGATATGAACCATTGTGTCACCCCTAAAATGAAGCACAGCTTCCCCAGATTGCTTACTTCCGATACTTTTTCACAACTTAGTGACATTACATTAAGATACAGTAAGCTAAGAATTTTCAATTTGCTTAAAACTGAGTGACAGACAAGACATCCGAGTCACAGATTTATCAAATAAGAGAAAATACTGACACACTAAATTATTTTGAGGGTTGTTTTTTTTTTTTGACTGAAAGAGGTACATCCAGCATAATGGTAGCTGTGGAAAACTGGTTAGCAATTAAGTGTCAGCTTCACACTTCACAAGCACAGCGGGATAGGAAAGAATATATAAGAATTTTGACAGGCTGGAGGAGCAGACCCATATGAGCCTCATGAGGTTCCACAAGGCCAAGTGCAGGATCCTGCACCTGGATTGGGGCAACTCCAAGCACAATTACAGGCTGGGGGATGAATGAAGAGCAGCCCTGCCAGGAAGGATTTGTGGGTACTAGTGGATGGAAAGCTGGACATCAGCCAATAATGTGCATTTGACAGCCCAGAAAGCCAGCTGTATCCTGGGCTGTATCAAAAGAAGTGTGGACAGCAGGTTGAAGGAGGTGATTCTGTGCCTTTGCTCTACTCTCATGAGACCATACCTGGAGTACCGCATCCAGCTCTGGAGCCCTCAGCACAGGAAAGACATGGACCAGTTGGAGCAGGTCCAGAGGAGGCCACAAAGATGATCAGAGGGCTGGAACAGCTCTCCTATGCAGAAAGGCTGAGAGAGTTGTTCAGCTTGGGGAAGAGGAGGCTCTGGGCAGGCCTTATTGCAGTCTTTCATTACTTAACGGGAGCCTATAATAACAATGGAGAGACTTTTTACCAGGGTTTGTCATAACAGGAGAAGGGGCAACAGTTTTAAGCTGAAAAAGGGTAGGTTTATATTAAGCATACAGAAGAAATTCTTTATGTTGAGGATGGTGAGGTGCTAGCACAGGTTTCCCAGAGGAACTGTGGATGCCCCATCTCTAGATGTGTGCAAGGCCAGGTTGAGCAGGGCTTTGAGCAGGGCTGATCCAGTGAAAGATGTCCCTGTCCCTGGCAGGGAGATTAGACTAGATTATCTTTAATGGTCTCTTCCAACCCTAACTATTCCATGATTCTAGGAATTAACTCAAGCACTAGCGTACTTACACTAGATAAATGTTATCTTGTGATCACAGACAAACTTGAACTCAGGCAAGAAGCCCTGTACCTGTTACTTTTGAAATAGTTGAACCCATTTGGCTTCATAGCTAAAATCATTACACAGCTACAGTCTTTAAAAAGAGGGTGGTTTTAAGTAAACTTAAGTTTAGCATGAACTGCAGTGAAATATGGATACAAACTGGATGTCAAAGGACAATTGTTACTGATAGTGTTACAACCAATATAGAATCTGCTATTTTGTCAGTGAAGTGAATGAATTCCTAAACACAGTATCAGAACTGACAAAGGCTGTCTGTAAACTGGTCTCCAGCACTAATTACAAGGTCTTTCTTTCCTTTTCATCCCATGGATCATTTAAATATTACAGTGAGAGTCAACCTTTTAGTGCACTGACAATGCTGAAAAATGTTAGCAATAAAATCTAGGTAATTCAATCTCTGAAAGTGAGAAGAATCTGCCAACTCATGCAAAATCAGCATTTAGAAGTGGAACATGAACTCCCATGCTACTTGTTTGAAATGAAAAGAAACCCAGAGGGCAGTATGAAATTGTTTTAAAACATAATATAAGAGAGAAAGCAATGAGCAGTATTGCAAAAACATTGAGTTGTAGTAAGGCAAAAGGAGAGAAGCGCAGAATAATCTTTTACATTTGTTTCAATTTTAGAAGTCTTTTTTAAGAAAAATAAAGCTGTAAAAAGTTTTAATTCCTGTTCGTGAATACCCAGCCCCATCTTTTTTATAGACTGAGAAAATGGCTCTACCAAACATTCTTACTTATTCCGTGTGTGCTGACAGCAATAGTTTCTGCCAAGAGAGCTGAGTTGGCTATACAACACATCTGGGTTTGTGAATTTTTTAAAAGGCTCTTTTCATGCCCACTGGAAGATTTATTTTTTAGGAATCTAGGAAGTCAGCAAAGTGAGATCTACTATCTTAAAAGTGACAAAATAGATGACTTATCCTGATAATTGTTCTGATCATAGCATTTGATTTCAAAGTATGAAAAAGGTCCTCTCTTAGAAGGTACATCCAGAGCAATCAAATAAAAAAAAAAAAAAAGCAAAAGCAAAAGCAGTTAAATTTGCTGTAGTAATGTTTTATTTCTATTATCACAATAACTCTTTATATGCCATTAAAACCTTCCTGGAATAAAAAAGCTGCACAGTTGCATTTAAGTACCTTTCAGTCATTTCTTGAACAGAGGTGATATAAATTTGAGCTGAAAATTTACAAGTAGTCTAAATAATGTGACTGGATCATCATCACCTATTGTCAATGAGATCACTTGTATATTGCACCCATACTACTTATTTTGACTTCAAGCTGTAAGTTCTTTATTTCACATTTTGAGCTGGCCACTATCTTAGGTTCCAGTGAAGGAAGAACATTCATAAAGCACATGTCAAGTGTACACTGCTAATCCATGTCTAAAACTTAATTTAGATACCCCTTTACTCTACAGACAGGAGGTATTAATAACAATTCTGTGTAACTACCATGAACATGCCTACTGGTTTAGATAATAAACTGCTCTACAGGTCAGTCATTTGAAGATTTCTGGCATCTTATATGCATTTCATTCGAATTCCTGCATGAGAGAAGTCAGGTATGATATCTCGCTTTTACCAGGTGTCTCAGAGCAGGAGCACACGTATCAACAGCTTCTGCAGAGCTGACATCACAGCAATATCTTCACAGCAAATGTTACATATTTACATTTAGAATAAATTAATTACACTGAGAAGAACCAGCTTCTCTCCACTCAGAATAAAAGGTGTCCAAATGACAAGATCAGGTGTAGATGTTGACAATATGACATTTGAAGCTAGATGAGATGAATTCTGCCCAGAAATCCCACATATCATCTGTACAAGTTACCTAAGCTTAAATATTACATAGTATAGATTTCGTGTTCTCCCTGCAGTTTTATACTGCCTGATCCCACCATAAGTAAATATGCGATCTTTTCCCCCCTCCTTGAAAAGGCATATGCTACCAGGTCAATTAATAACTCCTCCTCAAGTAATTAATACTCACACCTAACAAAAATATTTTGGGATACCTTACCTATTGCTCAGAAAGCCATTTTTGTTGTAACTGTTTCTATCACAATAACTAGTTTTTAAATCTGCAGCTTTGTGCTGGTTTTTGTTACTCAATTCTTTGTTGTCCTTCACTAAATTCACTGCTTGTTACTCTTGCTATTCTCCAAGGGAACATTAGCCTTCTGGCCTTTCTTTGGTCTGCTGCAGTCTTATAACCTTTAGCTATATCGAAAGACCATGGCTGACACTAAGCAGAGTCAAAAATATCTTTCTGAATAAAGATCGATGCCTCTACTTGTTGATTTTACACACAGTTAAACCAAATATGAGATGCCCATTTATCATATTTTTATCTTTATGTCAAAACATTTGCAACTAGGAAAATGAGGGATAATAGGACTTTTGGTTATAGCACAAAAAAAAAAAAAATTTCTATGGCTATAGTTCCAGGACACTACATTTCTTGTATTCTTCCATCCAACAGTGACATCAATATTTAAGGTAAGTCAGATTACACAAATCTCATTTCCTTACAGATTCTACCAAACAGATTTATAAAACAATACAAACAATATAGAACAATAACAAAACTAATATACATAAATTTTTACTTCATGGACTTCTTCGTCTTTGCATTCTCTTTGCTTATCATAGTAATAGAATGTATTGTTCCTTCTCTGAAGTTTCTTAACAAATCCAGTTTCTGGCCAACACTCTACCTATAAATAGAATAAAAAGGATATAGGATCACCGGAACATGCTTACATTAAATGATGCTTATGCATTCTGTTGCAAAGAATACAAGGTATACTTCCATGGGAAATCCTCATTTGCATCTGAAACACCATTGCTATTGATTTGCTTAACTTTTAAAAAAAGATTAAGAACAAGATGTCACCAACCACTTTTCTGATCTAGTAGTGCAACTTAGGTGATCAGAAAAGTCTAGAAACAAGGATCTAAGACTATTTTGTAGAGTAATTTAAAAATTGGACTAGATAAAGCTTTTAAAATACTTCATTTAGGAATAAAACGTTGATACTATTCAGTTATTCAGGAATACAGGAGGCTGAAAGTTTCCACTTCTATGAGACTGACGTGCACTTAAGGGCTTCTTCAGGATCCTTCTGACCATGAAAAGTGCGCTTTTCATTAGCAACTTCATAAAAATAAAGCAAGCTATATGTATATACATATATGTGAGCGTATATGTATATGCTGTCTTAAAGACAGCAGGATCAGTCCTGCAGGAAGCCAGCACTGTCCTGGTGCGCCTTCGTGTCCACAAAGTGAAACTTTAAACTAAAGGTTAGAGCACTTGCTTTATGGCTTTAGTGGCTATCTGCAGCTTGAACACCTATGACTACTTCTGATCAAACTGAAACTTAAACATCAGACAATAAGTATCACATTTCTGTTCCAGGAAGGGTTGACAACAGGATGTCAAACTAGAGCACGGTCTAGTTGGAGAGACTCAGAACTGGCGGTTTGACTGCTCACCTTATTACATTAGATACACAGCTGAGTTATTTGCATTGTCTGCCTAAACATGAAAGCCTTAATATTCATTACACCTAGATTATAATTGCATCATTAATAACAACTATAGTATAGAAACATAATGTAGAGTAAACAAGACATTTCAAAATGAGTAAATTGAAAAGGAATCACTGCCAGATCCTGGCAAGTTTGAACAGAATGCATTATTTTACATTCAGTAAGTTGTGTTCTTCAACTCTTATCGGTGTTTAATTGTTTATGGCCCATCATAGATCTTAAAAAGACTGATCACAACACTAATCACAGGATTTCTTTTTTGTGCAGTTGAAAGAATTTACTCCACAGTCTTTACAGTGGTATCTGATCCCACAACAAAACAATAAGCTGCATGCTATTACGCACACTAGTGTTTTGCTGTGTTTTGAGTTAAATGGATGAGGAGTGACTTTCTTAGGAAAATTCTGCACTTTAGTGCACAGGAGGCTAAGATCTTTCAGAAGTGGATTTTGCTTACTACATGTGCTGCTTTGGAAGATGAATTACAGAGCTCTGATGAAGATAATATGTTGTTTCCTGTATTAACTTTCTGGATGCTACTTTGAATCTCAAATAGCCACTGAATACCTGGCCATTATTCATTGGCTCATCTGATGTGCTAGGAAGCATTGCCATCAACTATAGTGAGCAGAGGGTCAGGTCCTTGACGTTCACAGTTGACAAAAGGCTGCGTCACAACTCCCTTTACCACACTTGGCACCAAATATTTCTGTTGTGGACAGTTTGAACAGAAATGAAGTTTTGAGGGTGCACAAAGTCTGATTATGCTATCACACAATTCAACTGAAGACTGAAGTCGGTAGCAATGGCACAGAGCTGGCTCCCTGGACAACAAGCAAGCTTCCTGACAGGCCCATGGGCAGAGTAACGGGGAAACTTCACAGAGAACCCACTTTGACATATTCCTTTTGTCAAAAAACAAACTACTCTTTAGATCGCAGCTGCATGTATTCAAAGAAACCTATAGTGCTTCTAAATGCATAAAAGAGGATAAAAACACAGGCTGGGTAGTGTTTCTGTTTCACTTCTGTGAAATAAGTTATTCTGCACAGAAGTAACTGAATAACTGAAGTTATTCATAACTTAAGAATTCAAGTCAGACCTAGGAGAAAAAACTCAATCAGAAACTAATCTAAATAAAAGGAAATAAGGAGCATCTCGAGTTTTATTTAATCATATAAGACAGAAGTTTAAAGTAATAACCTTTGCAGGTTATTAACCCCTAAATCTTACCGTATCTACTTGTTTTACTTGTTTATATTCAGCCTCATCTCTGTAGCCAGCTTGCTGAAATCTGTATAAGTTCTCTACCTCACCTGACCATTTTTTGGCATAATGCATAGATTTTGGTTTGATGTCAGCTTTAGGCATGACTCCAGAAACTTCAGACTTCTTCCTGAAATTAGGTTTTAAAAAATGAGTTAGAGGAGACAGAAGAAAGTGGTTTTGCTAGACTCATATATAAATGCGTAGAACAAAATCTAACAATAAAGGAATTGGAGACAGTACAACGTTATCTTCCCCTCAAAGTCTGAGGTTAAAAAAGAAAAATCGTATGAACAGTTGTAATCAAACTAAATCCACTGCTTGATCTCAAACAAACCCAACTCTCCTATATTTCGATATCTAGGAAACTATTGTCATTATTTTTTTGCCACCTTGACTTAACAGTGCTGCCTAAAATTTACTTGTGCACAGTGATGCATTAAAAAAAAATATAGTAGTTGCTTTAATTTCACATCTTCACAGCCACTGACCCCTTGGAACAGGCAGTTTTTCTTTCTTCCTCTGAAGGGACACCAACTGGGTGTCCATAAAATGAAGAGTTGTGCTGTTACTGAAGAACAGCAAACACTCAGGATGGGAGAGGAGGGGAATGGAGGCCTGTACTCCCAGTCACATGGCCACAGTGTCAAAGAGGTCTTAAGAGATAAATTAGATGGGGTAAGGAGGCAAGGCACACAACCTACCAAAACACATCCTGTGCTACCCTTGCCCAATCAAAATCTATACTGACTGTGATGAGTTTCCTCCTCACACAAAACTCATTTGCTCAGTCTGCTGAGAAATGGCAAATAGGATAAACAACTGCTAAATCTGAACAGAGCAGAACCGGGACAAGATGAAACTCAAACTGTACAAAAATAAAAAAAAGGACTGAAATAATCAATAATAATAAAAAAATCAGAGTCAGTAGAATCTCATCAGGGATGGATTTGCACTATATTTCAAAAAAAAAAACCCAAATCATTTGACTACTACCTTTTATCTGAATTTCACTGCATTTTCTTTCCCGAGTGTATCTTATTCTGCTACTAAAATGGAACTTCTGCAAGCAAAACACACAGAACACTGTCATGTCTAGCAGATATGATCAGAAATGTGTCCTTTCCTAGTTCTGTAATGTCACCAAGCTTCAGGTTCATAATGAGGAAACTATTTTCAAGGAAGGAGAAAAAGCTTCTGGATTTTGTGCTGAGAAGACAAACAATCTCACTCCCTGTGGGTACTAAGCTGCCTCCAAATCCTGCCCGCAAAGTAAAATTTCCTTACTTAGCAAGTTCTTGTATCTACTGAGGGCTTGATAAGCTGAATGATGATGACTTATCAAATGCAAAAATGCCCTTAGTCTCTTGGAAAGGCACAAAAGGAGGAAAAGAAAAATCGCACCACAGCATACAAATCCTTGGGAAAATGACAAGAAGAGCTATTGTTGTCATAATGCGGAAATAGCAAAAGTCTGCATCTCTGTCGTATAACTGTACAAGAGCCATTAGCACACAAAGAAAGGGCATTTAATCTCTTACTGAATACATTCTACTGAAGATCAATAAAAATATTCACAAAGGCTCTTTTCTGGCAACACTGAACTATTTCTTGCAGATCAGCACTCCAAACATTCTTTTACTAGGCTCTGCAGCATTTTGTACCTGAAGGCAACTGTTTACTGAAAAGAAAAGATCACTTCCCCACACAGTTATGAGGTGTCACATACAGATTAACGTGCTAAGCATATGTCCTTATTCTAAATCTTTACCGTAGTCTTTGATCTCAACACAGTTTTTTTTTCTCCCTTGCTGCAAAGGGCTCTCTTGCAGCCAGTACAGAATTCTTCATGCTCTTTGTGGCCAGCAGGGTGAGAGAGGTGATTTTACCCATGTGCTCCAAACCATCCTATGGTTCTATAATTTATACACTCATCAATGTTTGATGAGAACTGTTGTCAGTCTGGGGCTTTAGACAATCGATATTACTAGCAATAGCATTACATCTTAATAAATGCTAAACTATAATGAATTTAAGCATCTTATAGAATCGTAGAATAGTTTGGGTTTGAAGAAGTATAAGTGTTTGAGTTATGATAACTTACATGTCACTAGTGCTGGGCACTTCTTTATAGGATGTTGTGAATTCATCTAATGTGCTTCTTCGAGACATCTGGACTTGGGTGGCACTTCCTGAATCATTGTTAATTAAGATGGATTGTCCACAGGTGTTTCTACTCAAAATATATAGAGACAGGTTATATATTTAAACTGCCAGCTTGTTGACTTCATATAATAGAAGTGCCACTCTGATATTTTTAAGCTGCTATTTAAGCGCTTTAAAAATTGTGCTCTTTGTCTATTGCAGGGCCTCCAAGTTTCAGGCACAGGGCTGGTTTCATCGTGACAGAGATGAGCTGTACTCCAGCAAGCCTAAAACTCAGGGAAAAGACAAAAGACAGCAGACAGATAGAGGCAAATGAAAGAATGCCAACAGATGGTCAGAAAAAGTTCTGCATAATCCTAACACTTTTTATTTGAAAGGAATTGTTGAACAGTGTTAAGAAGACAACGTTTGCATACTCTTAATTTAGAGGAAATAATGAGATTTCATGTACCTCTGCTTTGGCTTTGGGAAAACATTTTTTTCAACGTCAATCACAGCACAGTTTCTGTGGAATCCTAACTAGCCTGGGCCTGCACATAGTAGTTTTTATTAACACCTAACACAGGTTATAAGGGTATGTGGGAGGAGAGTGTTGGCTCCTTTAAGGGCATCTGGTCAAGGGACTTTTTCAATGCAAAAAGGGATAATAAGAAAGGGAGGAAGTTATAAAACAAGAACATATGGTGACACAAAGCTGATCAGTAAATTATGTGGGAGGCAGTGATGAGAACCAAACATGGTCAGTCACACTAATTGATAGGGGCAGGTGGGAATGTGAGAATGTTTATTCCAGCAAGGTTATCTGACCCGAGATCTTGCCAGTTGGAAACTAAGGGGAAAAGGGGAAACCAGAAACAAAATATACAGAGACACACCTGACAAAACAGATCATGAGAAGAAATAAACCTCATCACTCACACTAAATTGTCAGGCTGTCAAGAAACTACAGGCGCCACTTCCAGGAAGATCAATCCGGACTTTAGGACTGATAAGACTGTAAGCCAGGGGGCACCTCAGACTGGGAAGGGTTCAGGAATCCACAGAGCTGTACAAACCCATGAGGGGTGTGCAGAGGAAGGAAAGTGGGGAGGAACAAAGACAGGAATAGACAAAAAAAGAGTATAGAAAGAAAGATGCCAGTACAGAAAGACACCAGATTTGTGTAAAACAGGGCCAGTCAATATGCCTGCCTGACTGAGCCCTGCACCTGATCATCACAGCCTGTGCTACCTTCTTGTATCTACTTGTTAAATATTAATTCTCTCTTTGTAATCTCACTTTCTAACCAGTGTGTATGCATGCTGCAAGGACCAGGTGCCAGCTACTGGTGAGAGCTGCGTGTGTGAGAGAAAACTGGTGCCAGCTCCTGGAGTGAGACCAGAGGTGTGGGTGCCCTGCAGCCTCCAGAGACAGCTGCCGCAGGAAAGGAGGGTCCCAGCGCAAGTAGCTGTAGCTCTCTGGATCGAGACAGGGTTCTATAGACTTTGTGCTCAGAGTGTCAGCTGCTGTGGGAACCAGCGTGAATGGATTCAGTGCCAGCTCCAGAGTCAGACCACGGGTGTGGGCACCCCCAGCCCATGGTGTCAATTACTGGACTAGCCGGTGAGTAGGAAGCCACAGGTCCAAGGCCAGTGATCAAGCAGGCAGGGGGGTCCATGCTGGTACACCTAAAGTGACTTGTGAACGTGGAATACAGGGGGGACAAGCGTACGAATGCACATCTGGTAGCGAGCATCAAGCTGAACTAGTGAGCAATTAAGGGATCCCTGAAACAATAGGAGGCTTGGGATCTGGGCAGGGGTGCTGGGCAGACAGACGTAGAATCATCAAAGGGTGGGGACATGATATCATATATTTGTATATATTTTATTATTTTGTAATTATTTTCATTATTATTATCATTATCATTTCATTAAAGCTGTAGTTTTAATTTCTAACCTGTAAGTCTTTTTTTGACTCTCATTTCCCTCTCCCCTTTCTGTGCAGATGGGATGGAAGGGATTTAGCAGCTCAACTGCATGGTTTTGATACTGGAAATACCAGCAAATAAAACTCTCTAAGACTTGTTTTGGACTTTTAGAAAGCAAGTATCCTTTATCAGGCCTGGGCAACACGTGGAGGTGATCTCCATCAATTATGTGCAACTAGACAAGAGCTGGTTACAGAATACATTTCCCAATTACATGCAGATGTATAAATTTTCCCAGAAATCTTATGCATGTTCTATTACTTTCCAAGGTCTAATTCTAATGTTATGAAACTTTGCAGCAGTCAAAAATGTTGCTATTTTGGAGCTGACTGCAGCTCTCCTCGACCTTGTACTTGAGGTAGAAAGCCCCAAACAGAGGTGATTACAGAAGAAGAGACACCTGTTCAGGGACCTTCAAGTACCTGAAGGGGGCCAAAAAGAAAGATGGGGAGGGACTTTATATGAAGGCATGTAGTGATGGGACGAGGGGGAATGGCTTTAAAAGGAGAAGGACAGATTTAGACTAGATGTAAGGAGGAATTTCTTCATGATGAGGATGGTGAGATGCTGGCACAGGTTGACCAGGGAAGCTGTGGCTGCCCCATCCCTGGAGGTGTTCAAGGCCAGACTGGATGGGGCCTTGGTCAGCCTGGTCTGTGGGAATTGTCCCTGCCCATGGCAAAGGGGTTGGAATTAGATGATTTTATAAGGTCTCTTCCAACTCAAATTGTTCTATAATTCCATGATTCTACATCACACAAGGTGTTATCATCTTCAAAGAATGAAGTGTCTGAGAAGAACCTAAAAGAAAACATGTTCCCAGAGAAAAAACCCACACTTTTAGAGGGTCAGACTTTCAAAACCCACAACTGCTTACACAAACCCTAACAGTACTTCAGCCTAAATCGAAATATTCCACTTTTCGTGATAGCAACAACTTCTTGTATCAGTTTTAGCTGCCAAAATTTAGCTGGATGAGGCCAAACTGTGACACCAGGGAAGCGGAGGAGCCTCCTTCCCTGGAGGCATCGAGGTGACACTTTGGGACCGAGTTTGGTGGGCACAGCGGTGCTGGGCTGGATGACCGGATGATCTTGGAGGTCTTTTCCAACCGTACCGACTCTGTGGTTCAGGGAGGTGTCTCATCCCAGGCTTGAGTCCCCGCTGTCACCCCACCCTGCTCTCCAGTCCCTCAGACGACCCACCTGGGTGTGAGGGAGGCGACTGGCGGCCTCTTCCCGCCTCCCCGCGCCAACGGCCGCCCCGCGTTGCTAGCCAACCGCCCCCGCGCCCCTCCCTCCGCGCTTCTGATTGGCTGAGCCGGAAGCGGAGCCGCCTCGCGATTGGTCGAGAAGGCGGAAGCGCCACCGCCCCGCGTTGCTAGGCAACCGCCCCGCGCCTTTCCCGCCGCGCTCCTGATTGGCTGAACCGGAAGCGGAGCCGCCTCGCGATTGGACGAGAAGGCGGAAGCGCCGCCGCCGCCGCCGCAGCTGCCGGGCGCCATGAGCCGGTTCGGCGGCCGCGTGCACGAGTACCCGGCCGTGTCCATCGACCGCTTCGACCACGACAACCTGCGCGCGCGCGCCTACTTCCTGTCGCACTGCCACAAGGGTGAGCCCCGCGCGCGTCCCCGCTACAGCCGCCCGTCCCCTCCTTCCCCCCCGCCCCCCCCCCCCCCCCCCCCCCCCACATCACTGTCCCCCCTGAGTGACCGCCGCGCTGCCCTCTCTCCGCAGATCACATGAGGGGGCTGCGCGCCCCCGCCCTCAGGAGGCGGCTGGAGGGCAGGTACGGGCGGGGCTGGGGCGGGGAGGCGTGGCCTGAGGGGAGGGGGCGTGGCCTGTGTGGAAGGGGGCGTGACCTGAATGGAGATCGCCGGGGCCTGAGGGGAGAGATGTAGTGGCCTGATGGGCGTGGCCTTGGAGTGGGCGTGTCCACTGGGTGGGCGTGGCCTGATGAGAAGGGGCTAGGCCTGAATGGAGATGGGCGTTGTGGTGTATGGGAAGGGGGCGTGGTCTGGGGAAGGGAGCAGGGCCTGCTGGCAGATGAGGCCTGGGGATATGGGCGTGGCCTGAGGGGAAAGGGGCGTGGTCTGCTGTGAGGGGGCGGGGCATGACTAGGTAGGGTAAATGAGGGCGTGGCTAGTGTGTGGCCTGAGAGGGTGATGGGGCCTGAGGGCTGAGGGAACAGGAAGGGATCCTCCTCCATGTTCCCCCCTTGCCTTGCCTTCCCTTGCCATGGTAGCGTGTGCTGCTGCGAGCCCTGAACAGGAGGTGGCTGGTCCAAAGCACAGGGTGAGGAAGGGAGAGTGATAACCTGTGAGGGTTTGTGGAGTCACAGAAGCATAGAATGGTTTGGGTTGGAAGGTATGCTAAAGACCATCCAGTTCCAATCCCCAATGAATCAGGTTGCTCAGAGCATCAACCAACCCAGCCTTGAACACCTCCAGAGATGGAGCATCCACAGCTTCTCTGAGCAACATGTCTCACTACCGTCATAAAAAATTTCTTCCATGTCCAATCTAAACTTACCCTCTTTCAGTTTAAAACTGTTGCCCTGATAAAGAGCCCCTCCCTAGTTTTTCTGTACCCTCCTTTAAGTACCGGAAGGCTGCTATAAGGTTTCCTTGGAGCGTTCTCTTATAGAGGCCGAACAATCCCAACTCTCTCAGCCTGTCCTCATAGGAGAGCTGTTCTAGTCCTCTGATCGTCTTTGTGGCCTCCTCTGGATCTGCTCCAACAGGTCCATGTCTTTCCTGTGCTGAGGACTCCAAAGCAGGATGCAGTACTCCATGAGGGCTCTCACCAGAGTGGAGTAGAGGGGAGAATCCCAGCCTTTGATCTCCTGGCCATGGTTCTTTTGATGCAGCCCAGGATACAGTTGGTTTTCTGGGCTGCGAGTGCACATTGCCAGGTTATACCCAGCTTTTCTTCCAGCAGTACCTCTAAGTCCTTCCTGACAGAGCTGTTCTCGATGCATTCATCCCCTAGCCTGTGTTGGTTCTGGGGATTGCCCCGACTGAGGTGCACTTAGCTTTATTGAATCTCATGAGGTTTCTGAACTTTTTGAGGATCCTGGCTCTCTTGTTCCCTGGGAGTGTGTCAGTGTGTGGAGACAGGGCTGTCCCTGTGCTGAGAAGCAGTGCAGCTGTGCTCAGAGGTGTATGTGCAAGTAGGGCGCCAGCAGTTTGAGGCAGACAGTTATTCCCCTCCAGTCAACATTTGTGAGACTGGAGTACTGAGTCCAGTCCTGGGCTCCCCTGGTCAAAAAATAACACTGATGTCTTGGCTCAGGACCACCAAGCTTGTCAGGTGCTGGAACATCTGATGTGTCAGGAGCGGCTGGGAGCTAGGTGTCTTCATCTGTAAGGGAAGATGATGCTGTGTCACTCTGTGCAAGTGGGGGTAGAGAAAGTGGAGCTAGACTCTTCTTGGAGGTGTATAACAAAAGGGCAAGGAGCACCTATTTCTTTTTCTGCCATGGAAATGGTCCAACATGGGAATGGTCCCAGAGAGGTTGTGGTTCAGTTCCTAGGCACAGTTTAATTTGTTAGAATAGATGTTACATCTCCTCGAATGTGAGCAGAGAATTCCCCTTTGCTCATCAGCTCCTTTTGTGCACTGTGCAAAGGCCAGGCTTTATAGGAAGTATTCCATATTCTGCTGAATGCTAAGCGCCCAAATGCCTGTTCCAGGGAAACCATGTATGTCTGAAGGAGACTTTGGTGGGTGTAGAAAAAGCAAAGGTCATAGAATCATTGAATGGTTTGGGTCAGAAGGAACCTTAAAAGATCATCCAGTTCCAAACCCCCAGCCATGGGCAGGGACACCTCCCACTGGACCAGGTTGCTCAAAGCCTCATTTAGCCTGACCTTGAACACCTCCAAGGATGGGGCATCCATGACTTCTCTGGGCAACCTGTGCCAGTGCCTCACCACCATCACAGTAAGAAATGTCTTCCTAACATCTAATCTAAATCTCCTCTCTTTCAGCTTAAAACCATTACCCCTCGTCCAATCCCTGCACTCCCTGATAAAGAGACCCCCCCCCAGCTTTCTCACAGGTTCCTATTAAGTACTGGAAGGCTCCTATTGGGTCTCCCCAGAGCCTTCTCTTTTCTAGGCTGAACAACCCCAACTCTCTCAGCCTGTCCTCATGTGGGAGGTGCTTCAGCCCTCTGATCATCTTTGTGGCCTCCTCTGGACCACTTCAAGTCTTTCCTGTGCTGTACATGTCACTGTGTACCAGACACTTTCTTTATTTCTACACAAAAATACACACACACTGACATGCTTTGGGTCTACTGTGTTGAAGAAAATCCTGCTCAATGAGGTGGAGTAACTCACCTTGATTCTGCTTCAGACTGGGGCAAAACAACTCCTGCAGACTTGCTTCTCTGCAGGTCTCTTCAGCCAAGAGAGGGGTCTGAGCACATGTTTTGATGTACTAAGTGCCAGGTGCTACATCATTAGGTTGTTCCTTGCCTGTATTTTAAAAAAACCCACTCATCTATACTTCTTGTCTCCTCATAGCCTGAAAGTTAAATTATACTGCTCACCGGTAACTAAGGAACTGCTGTTGACAAGCTGGAAATACAAGTTTTGGGAGAATCACATTGTGAGTTTTTGTTTATTTGTAAATTACCACTTTCCAAACAGTGATCTGTGTCAAGAAGCAGCTTCCCCTCCTCCAGAATGTCTAAACATTGGTGTTGATGCAGTGTTAACTGCCTACATGGGTATGCCTTTCCTTGCTGCTTGCTATATGGGAGTGGTTTATTGTTGTTTACTTTCTAATCTTTTTTTTTCCCCCTCTACAAAATTTATTGTTTTCTCTCAACTTCAGCTTTAAGTATCCTCCATCTGTACATTATCATTCGTATTGCTTCTTCATTTCCTTACCTTGCTCATGTCTCTCTGTTGCTGTGCTTATTTCATTTCCCTTTTGCTTCATTTAAAGTCTCAGATAGCTTGGAGTATGTATAATCTTTTAGTTATATTGTTTTCCTTTTTGGAAAACAGACCATCTCTAACATGAAAATATTTTGGTGATGTAAAATCACCAAAGAATTTTATAAGTTTATTTGATTTCCACTCTTTGGAGCCAGCGATCAAATGATTAGTGGTCATATATGGGTATGACTTTAGCTACTTATTTCTTCCTCTTTGCGAATGTGGGCTTGGAAATTTGACATGTTTCTTTTCACATTTTACTGTACATGCGTACATCATCATCTAGTGAAGATTTTGCTATGTCCCTCAGGCCAACAAAAGAGAGTTTTCCAGTCAAGTAGAAAGTCAAGCACTTCAGGCAAACTGAAACTTATTTCCTTTGGGGTAGTTACTGCTCAAAGTTCGCTTAAATAGGCTGTAAGTGTGGATCTTAAGCTCCGTATCCAAAGAAATTCAAACTAGTGGGATCTATGAGGTACATCTGAGTAAGAGGAAAAAGAAAAGTAGGGGAGTTTTATGTTCAAGGTCCTAATTTAATTGTGAAGCTGAAGGAGGAGAACTAGCTCTATGTGAAGCCCCAAGAAACAGAAAGATTGAATGGTTTAGAGCATGAACGTGATTCAGAGCTCTAAAAAAGCCTGTAAATATCCCTTAGGCAAGTTTGATGTGTGAAGCAGCACAATGTGCATAAGTGACAAATTTTGTAAGCCTGTAATCTTCTTGGACTGGCAAAAATAAAAGGGGGTGGGTTTGTGCTGGCTTTTTTGTTAGTGTTGTTTTTTTAAATTTTTGTTTTTAAGCTTTTGTTCATTTGTTTCCAGTATCCCTTGAGTGTAACCTAGAAGAGGTCCCTTGCAGGGAGATACTTGTAAGGTATCAGGAGTTTGTATGAGCAGTTAAAGGAAAGTAGGCAGTACTGGTTCTGACATCCTTATTTGACAAAATCTTAATCTGGGAAGAGGTGCCAGAGGTGCACATGGAACAGTCTAAGTCAAAGCACAATTAACACGTATCAACATAATGAAAAAAATACATTGATGCTTGCAGCTCCTGCTCCCAGGAGTGACCGTTGGTAATGGCATGAGCTGCACAGGCCCTAAATTGGATAGTAGCTGTTGGATATCTTGTTCACAAGCTTTGTCTTACAACAAAGAAGCTTTCTAGCTGTAACGTGACTGGCAATGAATTAACAGCTGATTTGATATTCACCAGACTGAAAGAAGTAATCACAATGTCAGCTTCCAGACAAATGTTTTTATGATTTCCAGTCTGACCTTTTATTTGTACATAGGGCATGAGAGGCTCTTTGAATCTGCTGCTGGCTTTAACATCTGAACTATCAAAGATGAGGGAAGAATTCTGCTGGAGGTATTCTGAGTTATGCTTATGAAACAAAATGTTCAGTAAGTCCTGTAATAAATTTATTCATTTTTGTTACAGGTTGCATTGGAAGTTGAAACTCCAACTCAGATTTCTTTAGTAGATGAAACATCTGGTGAGGTAAGTCACAAAAAAAAGATTAATGTGTTTTTAATGGGCAGCAATAATGTTTAAAAAGCATGGGAAACAGATCTTACTTGTAACATTCTGACTGGTCAAGCTATTTCTATAATTTATGTTCCCTGTCTATCCAAGATGTGCAGCCATACTAATTCTTCTTGCGGGCTTTGTTCTTGTTATCATAGCATTTCTTTGGTAGCATCTTTCTGTGGTATTCGTGACCTTCAACATACCTCTTTCTCTGGTATTTTTTTCACCTTCTATTTCCCAGTTTATTTTAACAAGCTTTAAGTGCAGGACTTAGAGGTCTGGTAGAGCATGTCCAATTAAAGTGTATTCTAGGCTGTTTCCATCATTGCTCTTCAGGGCTTTTTGTAATGGGAAGAGACTTTATCTTTGTTAAAAAGCAATGTTCAATGCTGCAAGAGGCTGTGGGGAGTAATTTGTTGCTTTCACTATGTCAATTAAAGTACTGGCAGTACTTACTACAGTGTGAAAATGATGCTAACTATCTCTTCCAGAAGGAAGATATAGAGGTGACGCTTCTGCCAGCTGGTCACTGTCCAGGATCAGTCATGTACGTCCTTTTGGTACTCTAAATGTCTCTGCTGTAGAATTTATCCTGTAGAATTCTTGCTAAGTACTCTGTTTTTCTAGCTAGAAAAACATAGAAGTTAAAAATTCTTACTTGGAGATAATTCTGGTGTGGTCCACCAGCTTTGGTCGAAGTTGGAAAACCATTGTACTGTCTGGGATGTGTCCAGACAAGTTGTTACTTTGGGAGGGCTGATTACTTTTTCCCAGGCCCACAATTAATAACTTTCTTGATTTCAGCTGTACTTAAAAATGAGGTACAAAAATGTGATTAACAATAAATCATCCGTTTCTTAAGTATGACATTAAAAATAAGGTGCCCAGCTTCCTGGTACAGATGCTTAATAGGTTCCTTTGGCCGCAACAGGCAGCTGGGCTACCCTCACAGAATCTGAGGCTTTTGTCTTTGACTCTCACCAGCCCAGGCACAGGTTATTTTCCACACATACCGAGGCTGAATTATTTGGTTTATCTGAAGTGACTGCAGGACCAAACCAAGCCCAGTATTTTTATTACATCATATGTTAGTCATGTAGACTGCTCTAAACAAGGTAACAAGTCAACACTTGGCATTTAATACTTTGTATTGCTGAGTTTGACCGAAGTGTTTCTGCTCGCAGGTTTTTGTTTGAAGGTGGAAATGGCACTGTGCTGTACACGGGAGATTTCAGACTTGCAAAAGGCGAAGCAGCCAGAATGGCACTTTTGCATTCAGGGACCAGGTGAGGCTTCAGCTGTTCATGGGATTTAGAAAGAAGAAAAGATCACACAGGCATGGGCACTTCAGGAATAATGTACTCTTTTTTTTTTTTTTTTTTTCCCCCTCAGTTTTATTCTGGAATAAATATATACACTCAGGGGGTGTAGTAATAGAATGAGGGGTAACAATTCTAGGCGGAAAGAGGGGAGATTTAGATTAGATATTGGGAAGAAATTTTTTCCTGTGAGGGTGGTGAGGCACTGGCATGGGTTGCCCAGAGAAGTTGTGGCTGCCCCATCCCTGGAGGTGCTCAAGGTGAGGTTGGATGAGGCTTTGAGCAACCTGGTCCAGTGGGAGGTGTCCCTCCCCATGGCAGAGGGTTGGAACTGGATTATCTTTAAGGTTCCTTCCAACCCAACCCATTCTATGATTCTGTGCTTCTGTGCTATTTGCAGTCAGGCAATACTGCAGTTACAAGCCCCCTTTGACTTGTTTTTTTGTACAATAATTCAGAGGAAGAATTGCCTCCTTTTGAAAGGAGAGGCAGTGGTGTGTCTTAGTATTGTGATGCACTGCTCACTCTGATATGACATTTCTCTTTCAGAGTAAAAGACATCCAGAGTGTGTATTTGGACACCACTTTCTGTGATCCCAAATTTTATCATATACCAAGCCGGGTAAGTCTATATAAGCTGTGAGAGGAAAAGTCCTGAAGACAGTAATTATTTAACCACCTCTTTGTTAGCTAAATCTTGCAAGGCAATGCCATTTCGCGTGACCACATCACAGCAGAAGTATCTTCCAAGATGATTCACAACATTTTCTAAATTTTCCAGGAGGAATGTTTAAATGGGATCTTGGAGTTGGTGCGAAGATGGACCTCCCTGAGTCGCAATCATGTTGTGTGGCTGAATTGCAAAGCTGCTTATGGATATGAATATTTGTTCATAAACCTCAGTGAGGAACTTGGAATCAAGGTAACATTTCAATAATTGTTGCTTTAGAATAGATCCTCAGTAATGGTTGTGGCCAATCACTGAGCTGAAAATGGCTGTTCAGAGGGCTGCATGGTGCATGAAAGGTGTGCGTGGCTTCATTAACTGCAGTTACAAAGTTACAGCTGTACTCAGAATGATTTAACTGGCTGATTTCATTCTGGAACATCTGGGCTTTCCAGGGAGAAGTTAATTCCCATTTCTCAAGATCGGTGTTTACCTCTCTCCCTTTTATCTTGTGAATGATAAAAGCCTTCTCATTGACATTTTACATTAGTAGTTAGCAGATATATTCTGTCTTTCTTTGATGAATATTTATCCCTCTTCAGCAGAGGAGGTACGTTCTGCTTGTGCTAGATGTCCAAGTTGCTTTTGGCTAACCCTTCTCTGCTTGGACATTACTAGTGAGTAGTAATTGTTTGAATGCCTACCAGCCTTTATTGAGGATGGAAACACAGCTGTACAGCTGCTCCAGCTGCAGTCTGGCAAACACATTTTTCTAATCAAGGGTAAAATCTGCCTTTCTCTAGGTGCATGTGAACAAACTTGATATGTTTAGAAACATGCCAGAAATCCTCTACCATGTTACTACGGATAGATGCACGCAGATTCACGCCTGTCGACATTGGGTGTGTAACATTTTGCAAAGCCTCTGCTAACTTTGCTGTGAAGGGCTCGTTATAGGTGCTGTGTTCTGGTCCTGTTGTGCTACTGAAGACTTGGGTCAAATGTTGGCTTAACCTAAAGAAGAGTGAGAACTTCAGTTGGTGGATAAATAAGAAAAAAAGGCAAAAAAATATATTAGCTGATGCTAGACATGTTTTAATTGTATTTAAAACTTGTATTTTTAAATCACAGAATCATAGTCATAGAATGTTTTGGGTCAGAAGGGACCTTAAACATTGTCCAGTTCCAATGCCCCTGCCTTGGGCAGGGACACCTTCCACTAGATCAGGTTGCTCAAAGCTTCATCCAACCTCACCTTGAGCACCTTGAGAGATGGGGCATCCATGACTTTTCTGCGCAATTTGTGCCAGTGCCCTACTACCCTTGTGAAAAAACACCTTCCTAATATGTAACCTAAATCTCCCCTCTTTCTGCTTAAAACCATTGCCCATTTTCCTGTGACTGCACTCCGATAAAGAGGCTCTCCCCAGCTTTCCTGTAGCACCCTGTAAGCTGCTATAAGGTCTCCCTGGAGCCTTCTCTTCTTTAGGCTGAACAACCCCAACTCTCAGCCTGTCCTCATATGGCAGGTGCTCCAGCCCTCTGATCATCTTTGTGGCCCTCTTCTGGACTCACTCCAAGAGATCCATGTCCTTCCTGTGCTGAAGTAAGACAAGCAGAAGATGAGATCAGTCAGGTATTACTGATTTAAATATATCAAAAGCAGCTCGTATGATGCCTGCTGCAGCCACGCACTGCGTGCTTGTGTATGGCCTTCCTTTTCCAGGATGGCTGTCAAGCTGAAGGCTCCAACTTGGGGGAATGCAAGTAGAATTGGCACCTTGAGTGTTGGTCTGTGATAGATTTACTTTGTCAGCTGCCCTATGGTGGCAACACACAAGAAAGAGTGCTGCTAAGGAGTTAGAGGGGAGATGAAAACTTGGTCTGGCTAGATACTATGTTGCTTAATTTCTGGGGGCAGGGGAAAGGTTAGGATTACGCTTAATTTGATGCTGCACTTGACAGGATGATGACTGCATTCGAGGGAACAGGCTGCCCTGTGGGATGACTTGCCGAAATGGAGCTCCCTTGCACATAATCACCATCAAACCCTCCACTATGTGGTTTGGAGAAAGGATCAAGAAAACCAGCGTAATAGTGAGGTGAGCACTTGGGCCATGCAGAAGCCTGACACTTGCATAACTGAATCTCAAAACGGGCTTTTTAAGAGTAGGTTATGCTTGTCTGTTGACTGGGGATGAAGAGTGGTTACCTAATATTTGTGCTTCCTCTTTTTTTCAGGACTGGGGAGAGAACATACAGAGCCTGTTTCTCTTTCCACTCTTCATACAGCGAGGTTTGTATACATGTAGCACTGCGTATACATTGATTTAAAAATATTAAAGGAGTTTTGATTATTTTGGAGTGGATGATATGACCTGTCACAATAAAAAAAATCTTTTCAGTAATAAGACATAAGGGGATAGGAAGTTCTGGATTCTGGAGGCAGAGAATTTTGTTTTAATATAGATGCAGGAGAGCATGTTAAGGTGGGGCAGGATTACAAGCCTATTGTTTTGTTCTCTTTTCTCAAAGTACAGGTGACTGCTACAGTTGTTTTGTCTGCCTTTCTATTTTAGATTATTGTGGAACTATGCACTGCTTAAAGTTTGGAATTTTGGTTTTCGATACATTGTTTATGTGCTGTGATTCAGTTTTGGGTGGGTTTCCCTTCTTTTTCCTGCCCACACATTTAAACAGGATTTTCTGAGACCATAGCTGCCAGTGTTACTCCTCTTTCTCCATTAAAGACGAAATTGGTCATGGCAGCATCCTCTCCAGAATCATGCACCTTCGTTTCTGTGAACTCGATCCAGCTCTTAAAATTCTTCTCTTCCATAAGAACCTGAACTGAGACAGGATCAAGGCTAACAATTAACTTATCAACAAGCCTTGCACATACAAAATGGAGATTATTCAGAGCCCTAGGAAGACAGTCCTTTTTTAAAATCCTGGTTCAGTTTTAATTTGCTCTGCCATGCAGGATTTTAAATGGAGTCTAGACTAGCACAGGAGACAGAACATAGGAGCTTTGCTGGCAGAATAAAGGGGGTGGTGCATTGTAACACTCTCACCTCCACATGCAAAACCAGATGGGTCTCCCTGTTCTGTATAGCTAGAGGTGTAATCTGCAAACTTGCAAGTGTTTTCAGTGCTCAGCACTGATAAAAGCTCAGCTGGAGTAGAGTGCTTTGATCAGTGCTGCCTCGAAATGAAATGATTAACTACTTGTCCATTTAAGTTGTTAAACTGCTGCTCCTTTTCTTCAATTTAGATTAAAGATTTCCTGAGCTATATCTGTCCTGTGAACGTGTATCCCAATGTACTGCCAGTGGGGGCGACAGAAGACACAGTTATGGAAATGTAAGTGACAACTGGCTGCTGAATGGAGGTGATCTAATCTCTGTTCTTGTAGGGACAACTCCTGAATCCCAGCCTCTCTAGCAGCCACTGCCTTTTGCTCTACCTGTCTGATAATTCAGGGTTTTTTTTTCTATATTCAGTCCTGCAAACTTCTGCTTTATGAAGAACTAACGTGCTGAGTCTGAGTTTGTATTCTATACACCACTTATAACTATATATTGAGGCTTTTCTACTGTTAAACTCTATTTGGGTGGACTCTGAATACACATTCATCTCCCTTCACTCTATGACCTATTTCTGTTTGGCATTGCTACTTCTCAGGAGTTTCTTTTCAGAAGGCTTTCTCTGAGGACTTGAACACCTACAGAGGACTGTACTGCTGTGCTGCTGCAGGGGCTGGCAGCTTAGAAAGCGCTCTTATGGGACAGGATGGCAGTGATGTTGCTCAGTCTGAACAAAAGGAGTACTCATTTCTTTGTTACTTTTTCTTTTCCTCCTTAATAAGAAAGGAGATACTTTACAGTCATTGAATACAACTGCAGTCAGATTTTGAGCCCTGTCATCTTGTCTTCTCTAATCAAGGGACTAAAAAGTGGTTTCCAAATGGTGCACGTTTTGAGGTGTACATACAGAAATGAACGATTCCTACCTTTAAGCTGCCTGAGCTCACCAATAAATTAAGAACGATTCCCTAGCTATCGCTGCCTTTGTTTTAATGCTTTTGCTGCACTGCCTGTGAAAGGCATGCAGCAGTGTACTTAGATAAAGTTACAAGATTTACTTTTGCTCCTGAAAGTATTTGCTGAGTTCCAAACATTGATTGCTTGTCTCCTCCCCCTCAGATTAAAGCCATTATGCAGGTCGTACAGGAGAAACATGGAGCCCAGGTACAAGCCCTTAGGAACACTGAAGAGACTCCACAAGAGAGACTTATCTGACACAGGTAAAGGTTCTGCTGGTACTACTGTGCCTTATATGTACAAAGTCTGAGGTTAAGCAGAGGTGCCAGAAGCCACGGTGTTCACCACAGTTTGTCTCTGTGCAAAGCAACTGTTGGAAAGGAGAAATATAAATTAACTCAAGTTTCAGGAGGGTGAGAGAGCAGTAATTGTGTAAAAGTGTACTTTTTTGTCATCTTAGAATGTACTTAATGTTAGATTCTGGAAGAGTTCCATCCCACAGTCCTAGACTATCCCTAGCAAAGCTATTTCTAACAGTACTTGTGTTGCCTCCTGCCTTGTAGATGACAGAGTGGTATCTCAGTGGAATTGCTCCTTTCCTTATCTCACACCGCTGGCTTTTTAGCACCTTGTATCTTGTTTAACTTCCGATGGTAAATGGACGTTGTACATAGTTTCTGGAAAGCCACCTGGGTACAAGAAGACAATTTTGGACCTGCTGCATTCTCTTTGGCTATTTCTGAAGTGCTAAAGATGCAAGGTAGGGGGCGTGTAGTCCTGGTAAAACACATCAGAGGCCTGAATAAACATCTCTGCAGCAGATCAGATGCAGCCCTGGCAGTGTAAATGAAGATGGCAACTGGCAGCATTCCCTGTAAGGTGCTGGTAGGCCAAGCAAACACTGTCAGGAATGTCCCTGCAGACTCTTCATTGGGGTTAAAGAACTTTTTCTTCTTCTCATGCTAAATTAGTTTTGATTACAGCTTTGCCTCAACAGAATTTTATCAGAAAACTGAACCTTTCTTAGTGGGTTTTTTTTCTGTTCTTTTTTTGATAGATGAAGATGATCTCTTTGATACAGAATTAACTCCTGTAAGGCCCAAGATTTCAAGACTGCAGAGGGAAGAGAGCAGGCCCTCCAGCACAGGTCAACCTGAAAATGCTGAAGGAAACATAAGTAAGAGTATAAATAGTTACCAAGTACCCCAGACTTACACCTCCCTCAAGGTAGACTTCATGGACTGTGAGGAATCAAATGATGACGATGATGATGATGATGATGAAGAATCTGAAAAAAATGTTGTTCCAATCCTTTCCCAAGAGCGAGATACCATTTCTCCATCAAATTGCAATGGAGTAACGGGTGACCAACAGGAGTCTGATGCTGAGGTCCCTCGCTGGGATGCATTTTTTAAGTGTAACAACCTAGAAGAAAGCTCTGAAAATGAGGATAACTTCCCTTCAGTGGATGCTGGTGGGTCGCAGTCACTCTTCAGCGATTCAGATGGAGTAAGCGACTCAACACATATCTCCTCCCAAAATTCTTCTCAGTCAACACACATATCGGAGCAGGGGAGTCAGGGCTGGGATAGCCAAACGGACACCGTACTCATTACCTCTCAGGAGAGAAATGCCTTGGACTTCGGCTGCTTCAGCAAAGGTGGGAGCAGAGCCCTTGTTTCTATTTGGCAGGAGACTGCCAAGGACAGCCAACCTGACACCAGTAGGGAGAAGCCACTGGGTCAACACACAGCTTGTGCCTTTGATGCTGTCTGTGACTTGAAAAGCAAAGACTGCGAGAAAGATGCAGAAGCTGGCACTGCTCACATTCAAGATGCACTGGTGGAACTAAGTGACAACTCCAGGACTCCTGATCTAGAACTGAGGAGGGACTCCCAGAGCTCATCCAACTTTGAAATTCCCTTGATGCCTGATGCTGAAGTGTCTCGGCCAGACAAACTGCACTGTTTATATAAGAAGCTAGCAGCAGGTGAAAACATACTCAAGGAGAAACAAGTCTCCTGAAGACAGATATAATGAATTACCTCATGATAGTAAATAGAGAATTTTGTTTATTAAACTCCAAATTGTTTTTCTATTTAGTGCCAATTACTATCTGGAATTGACACAGTTTTCAGAAGTATCTTACTGTCACAAATAGACCTCTGCAGCCTGCGTAGCTTCGTTGTTCCTTCCAAGAAGTATAGAAAAAGGATGTATTCCTAGAAGGGACTGTAGGTAGACATTTAGTGTTTCTTTTGATTATGAGCTCTACGAGTTCACCTTTGATATATCATATGATCTCAGGTTTTAAAGAAGTACCACATTTTTAACTGTGGGGAGGATACAACATCTCTCAGGAGCAGCTATGCAAACAATGCAATAGTTCTGCTTCGACTTTAATCTGGAGTTTTTACTGCAGTTATTCTAAAAAGAACTGCAGAACAGACTAGAGAATTTTTCACAAAAGCTGTTTTTTTAAAAAAACACTGTTTCTTTCAAGCAGTTTCTCTTCATGCTGAGCAAGTGTTGTCATAGAATCAGGATGGTTTGAGTTGGAAGGGATCTTAAAGATCATCCAGTTCAAAACCTTTGCCATGGCCAGTGACACCTTCCACTGGATCAGGTTGCTCAAAGCCTCATCCAGCTGTAACTCTTGAATGAGGTGCTGCATACCATTATCTGTGGTTTAAATCTAGCTTGTTGCACACAATTTGTATCAGTTCCTCTGTGTTTTGGTTTGTTATGAAGTGTTTTTCAGAACAACTCAAAACTAAATCCTGTGGCTCTAGGTTCCAAAGCCAGCAGCAGGAGCCAGCTCTGGGGGCTGTCACAGCAACAGAAGTTGCCTAATTATCCTGGATACGTTGCAATTCTACTCCAGACCCCAAATTTCACCTCTGCCACATTCTCTTGACGTCACTGAATTCAGACATGTTTACATTTTTAATCAAGACAATAGCTTCTATGCATGTGTGGTCATAATGAACTCTTGACAAAATTCTTCGCTTCCAAAATGGAAATGTAATTCAGGTTTTTGTTCAACTGCAGTGCCTGCAAAAATGACTAAACAGCAGAAATCATCTAAAACCCCATGTATTTTCCCATCCACGAAGTCTTAAAGAACTAACAGACTTCAGTATGTCAGCCTTCCCCCTTTCTGCCATATTTAGTGATGCGCGAGTGCTAAACCAGCCAGCATTCTGCTAGTGGGAACGGGGGTTGGGGGCTTATCACTGATGTATGGTTTTAAGGATATTCAAAGTCCATTTCTTTTTCCATTGTTACCTTGACCATTCCGTTCCTGGGATTTCTTAAAATACTCTCCAAATGTGGCCTATCAATGTTTTTCTTTCAGCAAGCCTAAGTGAGTGAAACTGCTGTTGTAACTACCTCTGTGAATAAAGTCATACCGAGCAGAACTCCTGATGTGTTGGCTAACTTCCTCAACTGTAAAACACATTTAAGTTCAGGGCTGAGTGTACACAGTGTGCTTAAGAATACAGGAACCCAGGCTGCTAAAGACAAGTTAACAGTGTAAATTTATACCAGTTCTTATCAGCTGTAAACTGAATAGAAAGCACACAACTTCCCTACGGCTGCTTTGCTGCAGTCCATATAGGGCTAGTTAATTTGAGTTGAAAGGCTGCAGTCTTAAAGCGAATTCTACAGATAATTTTGACAGGCTAAGATATTTTTTGTTAAGAATGACAACAACAAAAGAAAAACTAAATTTAATTTATTTTATCAAAAACTATAGGAAGATAGCAATACTAAAGATCACACATTATGAAAAGAAAATGTTCCTGAGCTTACAAACTGCATATTCTAATGTACACAGTCCTAAACCATACATTAGAAATAACCAAAAGATTGACTTTTGAGGTTAAATAAATCAACAATAGCTTTTCTTACCGGTGATCTTGCAGCTTCAATTTTGCTACCTAAAAAAAAAAAAAAAATTCCCAACAAAAGAGAAGCGCTAGAGGATAAATCACAGGTTACCAGTCTCTCGGAAGTGCATGTGCAAAACCGAACTGGGGGCCGTGATGATGCTAACATGAAGCAGAATGAAGGCAGAAGCTAGGCTGGTTTAGGCTCCTTATGAAATTGGAAATAGTATTTTTTCTCCTTTTCCAATTTGGCAATTTCCCCCTGAACTTGTCTAAAACTCAAAAGGAGCTTCAGAAGTGACACTGTCCCACTGAGCTAATTCATGGACCACAATCCAACTGCACTGTGAATAGGTAACTATATAATACTGTTCAAGCCTCTCAGTTGGAAAGTTGATACATGGGTTTACTTTAAATAAATACAAAATACTGTTACCTCCCAGAACATAAATTAACGGTCCTTTATTTATCGCACAAGAGGTAACACACATCCTTAAAGAGCAGCAGTGTTATTCCAATGCTGGTGGTGACATATACTGCCTTGGGAAAAGGGCAGACACTGAATTCAAGTACAACTTCATCTTTTAAAATGCATTTGCTTGCCATTTCTAAATCAAACTGGGCATGGAGATGCACAGACAAAAAGAGTGTTGAACCAGCCCTGTGTCACCTTGTACGGGAGAGGCCAGAGAAACTGATTTGGTCAGGAATCCATTTCTTGCTGCAGTCATTCCTGCCATCCTGTACCAACAGGGAATGCTGCAGCGGGTTAAGGAGGTGGAGACTGCAGATTCCATCCACATGGAATGCATCACTAAATCAGGCTACGTGCAAGAAAAAGCACTAAGGACTCCAAATGATGTAAGATCATACAGTTTGCTAACATTAAAGCTCCACATTCCACTTCAACTTTTTATATATATATATATATAAATATATATATATAAAAATATATATATAAAAAATCATTAGAGATGCAGCATGATAAAAAATCGACTAGATTCAGCATTTATCCAAGCATGTGGATACAGGTGAGCTTGGTAATGTCAAATACTTTTAAATCTAAGCAGACTTTCTCCTCTTCATTAAACAACATAAAGTGTCTTTTTCAATGTGTACCTCTCTGTATAGCAGAGTACAAAACTTAGCACTTTCCCACACCCCTCACCCCAACCATGAAACCGATTTTGGCTCGTAGCATATAAATTTTCATTTTCTGCCCAAAAGCCAGATCTTCAGTGCAATGCAGCTGTGCTTCTTAATGAACAAAGAACCTGTATTATCCTTTCAAACACTCTTCTTGGAGTGCTAGTAATTAGCATGAAATTTAAGGCATTTTCTAACAAATTAAGTAAGCGGTTATATGCTGAGTACTCGACTTCATTCACCTGAGCCAAAAGCTGTGCACCTTATAAAGGTAACTGGCTGACCTATGATACATAGCTAGCATCCATTTACGGAGCATCCATTTATGGAGCAACAATATTCTGCCTGACCCTATCAACATTTACATGAATTGTAAGCAACAACAAAACACTTGAATCATCCCTGAAGCATGGACTTCTCCTGTAACTCCACTCACAGCCTAACTCAACTGCTCTTCAGTGTTTCTGAAGCCAAGCAAAACTTAGCATACAGACGAACTGATCGAGAGAACTTGAAAACAATTAGAAAAAAAGAAAAGGACGACTCAAGCAGCTGAAGAACAGTACATTTCTCAGCCTTTACATTCAAGAACATCTTACAAATGTCTACAGCAAATGGGTAAACTCCCCTCTAGTCTAACTTCACTGAAGTTAACATTTTTGCAATGAGGAAAAACAGGCCTAGTATCTTAAAGTCTGCCACTAGATCAAAAAAAAGTCACAGTATGTTAAAACTTAATTAAAAGCAGCTGTGAATACAAATCAATTCCTATTTTTGCCCCCAACAGATAACTAAGCATATCTCTGTAATGCATCAGCTTTGTTAGACAAAGGGCTGCTCTCCCTATTCTTTTGTTCTCTATTCCAAAACTGTAGTCAGTAATTTGTTTCAGCAATGGCTGCCAAATTTCTGCTATAAAAACAAACAGTACATGTTTCTACCAACCATCTGATATGTAAAAATTCTCTGTAGAACTACAGACCTCCTATAGCATCCTAACTACAAATCAGAACATAACAACTGAAAAAACTTCCACATGTAAACTTCCAAACAACATAACATCAGCTAAGAATGTCCGCGTCCTTGACCTTACATCTGGAATCTGCTAAAACCAGTTGCTTTAATTGTGTGGAGTTCAATGGACATCTTACAGTTTGCATTCCAGTGAACCTTCATTTAGCTCAAAGCCTGATAGCTGTCCCTAATCCTTCACCTCGGTGCCATAAATTGCTAATCTCTTGATGCTTTTCTTTATACAATAGAAAAAGCAAAAGAACTGTCAGCCATGATTTAGGATTCAAATCAAATGCCTCCAGACTTTTCCAGGTACAGAAGATATGTAACATCCCTTCATTCCACTTAAATCAGTTTCTAGAAGGCCTACGGGTGTAAGCTCACACTTGAATATTCGTATCAAGGTACATTTTGAAGAGTTTTCTTAGCATTCGTTTTACTGCTTCCTAATTAACAGTTCCAGAAAAAAACTATTTTTAATCCCCATTATCAGTTTTGCATTTGCCTGAAACACTACATCTCTTTCTTTGGCCAATGCCATTTCAGTTACAAATGTAACGCCTTGTTTTCACTGCGCTTATTTATATTAGACATAAGAATACTTGAATAGATGTGTGAAAGAAGAGACTTCTGAAAACACATTTAAAAGAGAACAAAGTGTGACTTTGGGTACCCGAACTCAGTTGAGATAGCCTCTGCAACACACAGCACCACATTTACAGACAGTTCTGATCCTTTTTCTGGAGGGGCTAAGACCATCAGAGTCTGAAGTCAGATCCATTGAACCTGTGACACAGATAAACACAAGGAAGTTTTAAAAGACAGACTGAAATCCTGCTAAGTATTCAAACTGCTTAAAAAACCGCCTACCACCCCAGTTCTCATAAGAATTGTGTGTGGAGCTGTTGATGTTACAACAACTTACACAACATCTAGCATACAGAGCAGAACCCAAAGCTCAGACTCGAGCCTTGTACCCTCAGGTCTGTCTCTGCACTGGTCAGCTGAGAGCACAGCCTGCCTTGAGTGTCAGTGTCACAGGAACCACGTAAAATTAGCAGCTTTAAGGATTTCAATAAGATCAATTTGTCAGCATCTAAGAGCTTCTGCAAGAACTAAGTACAGCTCTGGAGTACAAAGATGCCTCTTTGAAACTAAGTAGCAGGACAAACAATATATTGTTGTAGTGGATAAATGGTTTGCAAACTTGGACACCCACAAACAACACCCCTGCCAGCAAACCTCAAGAATTTTTTTATTGTATTGGAAAAAAAGGAAGCCATAGAATGGTTTGGGTTGGAAGGGACATTTAAAGACCACCTGATCCAACCCCTGCAGTAGACAGACGCATCTTTCACAAAATCAGGTTGCTCAAAGTCCCATCCAACCTAACCTTGGACACTGAATTGAATTATCAAACAGCCCGACTTGGCAGGGACCTCAAAGGATCATCTGGTACAACCTTCTGTGGGAAAGGGAGTCTAGATGACATTATCTAGCACCTGGTCCAGTCCCATCTTGTAAACTTCCAGTGACAGGAGTCTACCACATCCCAGAGGAGGTTGTTCCAGTGAATTATAGTTCTCACGGTAAACCACTTTGGACTGTCCTGCTGTCCTAAACATCTGTATCTAGGACCTACATTCAGAACTGAGGCCTACAGACACCAAAGACAAACCTGTGCTTAGTCCACTCAGCTGCTACAACTGTCTTTCTCAACAGCAGGTTAGACAGCAGTTTACCTCAAGTGCCTTTGAATAAAGGAAAGCCTTTTAAATGGTACCCTGACTATTCTTTGAGCATTCTTGTGACAAATCTTCAAAGTAATTTGCCTTGTCCGATGTTGAACCACAACTCCTTGCTGTGAGCTAGGAGTGCTCTGAAGGAGGTAAATGTGCTAGAGGTGCACACAAAAACTTGTGGGTGTACTCCTGTGCTACACATCAACGAGCAACGCCAGTTATAGAATCCACAGAGCTGTGTTTGGGAGAAGTGAATTAAAATGCTATCATCAGTCAGGCTGCAACGAAACCCAGCAGTGCCCAAACCTCCTGCAAGCATGTTTTGTAAATCTACAGACCTTTCATCTGATAGTCAAATGTTAGCTCCTCTCCAGCCTTAATGGTTCGTGTAGAAAACAGTGCTATTCGAGGAAGACGCAAGTCGAGGTTGTCAATAAATACATTGAAGACTTGAAGGTTTGGATCACACTGTAAGGCAAAAATTAACATAGTTTCCGTTACAAAAAATACACAGTTTCACTGAACTGTTTAAGTAAATCAAGGTCACAGGAAAAAAAGAACAGGTTCTTCTCTCAGTGACATAAGTCTGAAATCAACAATTAAGTTCCTGAAATAGCATTAAAGCATTCACAGCTTAGAGTTGAATCCTTTCAAGAAGACAACCTTTTCACAGTACAGAGACTACACTTCCAGAGATGGGGCATCCATGACCTCTCTGGTATGGCACATAAAACAAAAGAGATGGCAAACAGCAATTAAAGCTACATTCTGAGGTTAGTATTTACCTCCAAAACCCACAAAAAAAGAACTAAAATTGAAATAAAATTAAAAACAACCTAGCATTTCAAGCCACACACACTCACTACTCTGTATTTATGTATAAGCGTTGCTTCCAGGCCAGAAATAATGTCTTCACACTATGAACAAATTTCTGACCTGTTTGGCTGCCAAATTACCTCCTAAGGACTGGTGACAGGAGGAGGGTCAAAGATGTTAAGCAGGAACTAGAAACCATTTGTCATTTTCTCTGGATTGTCAGCAGTCAGTAGTCACTGAGACAGTTTGTTAAACTCTGCACACCTTTTTGCTGTTTAACAATAAACTATATCCCACGTTAAAAGAATCAGAAGTGAATTTAGACATTTATCTTGACACTAAAGAGTAAGAATACTTCAGTGGATGCACCTAACACTCTTCTTCATCCTTGCTAGTTAGCCCGCATGAAATAAGTGTCATTAGCTCACAGATCTGAAGACATGAATTTACTCTATCTGTAGAACACTGACTGCACACCTCACAAATATAATATCTCTAAGCAACAGTAATTTTCAGCTCAGAAATTATATGCAATTCCTTAACAGATGCAGTTCAGCCTTTTTGCTTTAGGTACTTCAGTTGAGTAGAAAAGAAAATATTACAAAAATTTCTTGTTTAAAACTTTTGAGTTTTCTGGCAAGTTTAGATTTGATATGAAGAGGGAAAAAGGTATCTACAAGGGAGAAATACCAAAGAAAGCATACGAATTTTTACTTCTTCTTCTACCTTAAATTTGGCATAACTCCCCATCCCACCCTGCTACAAAATCATGCATCAATTCCTATCACCTTTGACCCATCACTGATTTTATGAAGTACTTCTCGCATGCTAGGTCTTTTAGTTACCTGGAAAAAAAACCCCAAACCATATCCAAAGCAACCCTATTTTGGTTGTCTAGAATCAGCAGACTCAGTGACAATCTCAATCCTACCCAATGCTCACTTTGGGCAGCACCTCAATCCCAGATTTTTGGGGGTAGTCCTACTCCAACTAAGTCTAAGTATTCGATTCTACGTATTATGACATCCAACTGACCGGATCGTGCTGGCATGAAACAAACTGCTTCAGAAAAACTGTGAATATGGTAGGAAAATATTTACAGGAGAAGATGACCTTTCCGGCACAATTAGGATAACTCTCCACGTTCTTAGTATACAAAACGAGGTCTTACACTGTGATTCACAAAGTGGGACACGTTTCCATATCGAGCTGCATCTACAGTAAATTCATCTGAGTCATAGTCCAAATCAAACAAGTATGTGTTTCCCTGGTTGTCATAAAGCTGGCCTCGTCTCTCTGCTTCCTCACTTGTAATCACCTGAAAAAAAAACAGAAAAAAGAAACCTGCATCATAATATTAACTATTACTAAATTTAAACAAAAGCCACAATCAAGTTAGGGAAAAAAACCTCAAACCTAACTTAGTAAAAAATACCACATTCACTTTTTGATGTTAAAATAGCATTCCATCTCTAATGAATAAAGAATACATACATACAGCTAAACTAGTTAGGGATTCTGGCTATCTCTGGACCCAATGTGTCTAGAGCTGATGCACAGTGCTACCTTGTCTCAGAGAGAAAAAAAATAAAATGTGTCAGTCAGTTTCCATGAAAGGCTTTGATGATGATAGATACAAGCAACCATTTCTACTTGACATTTCTATGCACTCAATGTTTTCATTGGACCATGGAAGCCTTGTTTACATCACGTAAAATAGTTTCAACTTTCTCCCTTTGCACAGATGAAGATAATGGGTATCAGTTTTAACAACCCAGTCACATTTCCAGTGGGGTATTCAACCTTCCTCCCTCCCTAGAAGCATCTCTTCCTGCTATTTTTGACTGCAATGAAAGATCCTATTCACGACAACTTAGATACATCACTGCACAAAGCTGAATTGATGCAATTAGACCAGCACAAGGTGGAAACCCAGACACTCCCCAGAGGAATAGAAATACAGTCACTTTTGACAGAAGCAACAGTTTGAACAACTTCATCTGCAGCCTGTTACACCAAATGTATTCTGTTGCACCAATTCAGCAAAGAAATCACAATCTGGCAGCAAGACAGGTACAACATGTGGTGGAATTGGACAAAAAAAAACCCTCTGAAATATTTCTGGTAGATCACATTTGAGAACCTATTCAGCAGTACGGGGTAAGCAGATGCAGGTGAAAGCATAAATACACACTCTCTCCTTTAAGCAACAGAATTGCATAATCATCTTTCTGCATTAACCCCTCAACAGTGATATTTTGAACAACTGACATAGTGAACGGTATGAACACAAGCAGTTAGAACACTTAGGGCAAGGAGGATGGAGGAAACACAATAAAGGCCATAAACATTTGTAAGAAGGGACAGAAGAAATCATTTAGAGTCAACTTAACAGCAAGGCAGATTTGAGGCAGAAATACAACAAACTGGACCAGAGAGTCTGTCAGCAGCTACTGACGTAGAGGGCCCTGAAGCAGAGTAGAGGCTGAATTGGATAAACATGGGGTAACACCAAATCTCAAGAGTAACTCAAGGTCCATATTTTGTAAGGTAAAAGTGCCGTTTGAAATAGTACGAAATCAAGTAAACACATAATGTTCATACTACAAGTCTTATCCTTATTGCTAATCAGAAGTAATAAACAGGTTTGGATATACTGCCTTAAAAGTTCAGACAAAACAGAAAAGAGATAGACTGGGTGGGGAGTTTGGTGGCAACCACAGCTGGGGAACAGCATAAAGTATACAAGGAAGAGGAACAAGGAAGAATGAAGACTATGACCGCCATGAAAGAAAAGAAAAGAAAGACTTGCCACTAGAAATACTACTAGGGCGTGCATTTAAAATAATTCTTTAGTGACATATGGGATAAACAGAATTATAGATATGCTTTGGGTTGGAAAGGGCCTTTACAGGTCATCCAGTCCAACCCCTCTGCAGCGAACAGGGACACCATCAGGTTGCTCAGAGCCCTGTCCAAACTGGCCTTGAACGTTTCCAGAGATGGGACCTCCACTACCTCCCCGGGAAACCTGTTACAGTGTTTCACCACCCTCACTGTAAAAAAAGAGACTTCCTTATACCCCGTCTAAAGCATTTTCTTTATAGTCAACTTTTTACAATTGCTCTGGAATGGAGGAACATTCTGGATGATCTAATTTTACTGTCATCTTGAATGTCAATTTACTGTATTTCCCTACTTCAAAGCAGACTTACCTATTATACAGTGGAAGTCAAGAAGTGTTAAAATGGAGAGAAAGCTCATCGAGATTTCCTCTAACATTTCAATAACTCATCTATATGAGATAAGTACATACCTCTCCAACATACTCCATCACAAAACTGTTGGTTTTAATTTTCTGGAGGGTTTTTACTCCCCAGCCACGGCCATTGTTAGTTCTGAAGATGCAAAGAGAATACGGTGTACCTTTCTGCACTATCCTGTTAGGGCAGTCAGGCCCACACCTACAAAATGAATTGCATTCATAGATGGGCAAGCCAGGCTGAATTTTCAACTTCTTTCGTTTATTGTAAGCCAAAATAAATCCGGCCTCCTTTGGACAGCACTTCTCAGTGGGGCAGTCAGTGCATTCACAGCCAGTTGTTATTCCATTTAATACATTTATTCCCGGAGCAGGTTTATACTCATTAATGTAGTAGAAGTCTAAAGGAGGGCCTTCAAGATCCACAGTGTTTTCTACCAGTATCATTGCTTTATGATTCTTTTTCCTGTTGAGTTCTTCTTTCCATCTCTGCAGAGCTATTCTTTGCTTAGCTTTCTTTACAATGTAATCTGCAACCACAGGTTTCAAAGCTTTAACGTGGTTTCTCACTTTCAGTGCTTTGCCTTCTCTCACCCGAGACAAAAATTCATTCTTGTCGCTAAGAAAGTTTTGAAGAAGCAATGGGCAGTTCAGATTTTCCTGAGGTTCCCAAGTATTTGAAGATTCTGGCCATCCTTTCCATTTCACAAGATAGTATTCCGTGCCCTTGAAATACAAAAACAGACCCAGAGTTAGACACATTTCATTTTGCTGAAATCTAGCACCACAAGGTATACAAGCACAAGAGCTCTGGAGGGAAGAAACAGCATACACTGCAGAAAGTTTTTCTGTCCCCATTACAATTTGAATTAGGAAGAAAGAGAAAAATCAGATTTTCTGTTTGCAAATTAACTTGTAGCACAACTCTGGATGCAATATCTGGATACAATATCCTGGTACAATGTGAGGCCTTAAGAAGCCTGATCACTGGCAGGCTCCCTGCCCATGGCAGGGGGGTTGGAACTGGATGATCTTTAAGGTCCCTTCCAACCCAAACCATTCCATATAGTACAAATACAATATTGTCTCTAGGGGCAAAGAAACAAACAGCTGGGATGAACTCTGACTGCCAATGGCACACTTGGAAGAAGCAAATTTGTTAAGGCAGCTAGGTAAGTTATGCTAACTAGCTGTCTGACTCGTACGCACAAGCAGAATGTAGTCACACCACATACAGAACAAACAAAAAATTCTAAACTTAACAAAAAAAGAGTCTCCAAAAAAGTCATATCAACCATCTTTCCAAAGGAAAAATCCATGCAAAAAACACAGTATTGTATCTATAATCAAGAAGCATACATTTTGGACTTATTTGAAGAAGGCCAAATAACTGTAACAAGGCCAAATCCTGAGACTGAATTTCACTGGCATGATCAAGCCATAGGAATCCAATTGCAGCACATGGCCCTAACTGTTCATTAAGCAGACTACAACAGTCAGCGGGGAAATGCAGACTGTTACCTGCAAATAAGGGAGAGGCATCATGATAACATACCAAGCTACAAATTAAAAGCCTCAGCATTTTGCTTTGCTTCTAGATATGCAAAGGTGAAACATTTCATATTCTATGATCTCTGAAATTTCAGAAAAAGAACTTCTTTCAACATACTGAAAGCAGTAATTATACCTCCTTCTGTTTAAATTTCAAAGTATAAAAGATATTTTATTCGATGTTAGCAAGAGATTTTTTCTCTCACAGCCTGATATTTTAGATTATGCGCAGAACTACCTTTGGTTCACTTTCAAAGTTCAGCTGAAAGAGTGATCAAATTGGTCTGTGTTTCTCTTACCTCTTCTACCTTGTAGTCACACAAATACTCCACCTCATATCTCTTTAGACTCCTGTTGGTGATTCCAATGGATTTACAGCTGAGATTTTCCTTCCTACATAATTCTTGAAGGGTCTCAAGTGAAGCTAGACATGGCACATACCAAGCTACAATAAGAAAATTGGTAAAGAATCCTATTTAATGTCTCAGCTAAATTGAAATCATTATGCCTTATCCCAGAGTCCCCACATTACCATTTGTGATGGCAGTCCACGAGTCTCTCGAACAACTACAGTGTCTCACAGAGTCAAACTCAACCCTTCTCTAAGGGGTAAAATGAAACACATGAATGATTCCTTTCCTGCACCTTTGATCTGTACAGTACGTATGTTTATAAAGAATAAGAAATATTTTGGAGGGCAGAGACTTCCACAGGTTAAAGCAGCGCTAAGAACCAAATAATTTTCCTACAATTAAAGCATCCCATACTCAATTATGGCAACAAGGAATCACAGAATCACCAGGCTGGAAAAGACCCACTGGATCATCGAGTCCAACCATCTCTATCAGACACTAAACCACGCCTCTCAGCACCTCGTCCATCTGTGCCTTTAACACCTCCAGGGAAGGTGACTCAACCACCTCCCTGGGCAGCCTGTTCCAGCGCCCAATGACCCTTTCCGGGAAAAAATTTTTCCTAATGTTCAGCCTAAACCTACCCTGCCAGAGCTTGAGGCCATTCCCTCTTGTCCTGTCCCCTGTCACTTGGGAGAAGAGGCCAGCACCCTCCTCTCCACAACCTCCTTTCAGGTAGTTGTAGAGAGCAATGAGGTCTCCCCTCAGCCTCCTCTTCTCCAGGCTAAACAATCCCAGCTCTCTCAGCTGCTCCTCAAAAGGCCTGTTCTCCAGCCCCTTCACCAGCTTTGTTGCTCTTCTCTGGACTCGCTCCAGAACCTCAACATCCTTCTTGTGGTGAGGGGCCCAGATCTGAACACAGGATTCAAGGAGCAGTCTCACCAGTGCCGAGTACAGAGGGAGAATAACCTCCCTGGACCTGCTGGTCACGCCGTTTCTGATCCAAGCCAAGATGCCATTGGCCTTCTTGGCCACCTGGGCACACTGCTGGCTCATGTTTAGTCGGCTGCCAACCAACACCCCCAGGTCCCTCTCCTCCAGGCAGCTTTCCAGCCAGGCTTCTCCTAGTTGGTAGCTGCACAGGGTTGTTGTGCCCCAAGTGCAGGACCCGGCATTTGGCCTTGTTAAACCTCATCCTATTGGACTCAGCCCAGCGGCCCAGCCTGTTCAGATCCCTTTGGAGCCTCCCTACCCTCCAGCAGATCGACACTTCCACCCAGCTTAGTGCCATCCGCAAACTTGAAAAGGGTGCACTCCATGCCTTCACCCGGGTCATTGATAAAGGCATTGAACAGGGCTGGACCTGTTCAATACAGGAAACCTGTATTTGTTAATAAGACGGCCAAATATCCACAGTTATTCAAGTGGAATCAAGCACTTGTGATACAACCATGGTGACTGGAGTTGGAAAAGAACGACCCATCCATGGTGCTCTTCCACAAAGATCGTGGGTGCCTTGTCAGCTCCTTGCCACAACCTGGGCATCACTGCTGGGCTGGGATGAAGTCTGGAGCCAGGAGCTGCAGAGGCTGTTATTGCCTCTGCCCGTTGGTGTCTGCTGGGCTTTCCCGCCTCAGCACCAGGATCTCCCCACAGCCCTGGGAAAGGGTCACCCTTGGAGGAGTTCATCTCTGGGGCACAGCAGCAGAAGGGTGGGAAGGAAGAGGGGGAAAGCGGGAAAGCGCAGAGAAGGAAGGGAGAGGGGAAAGCGCAGAGAAAGAAGGGAGAGGGGAAAGCGCAGAGAAGGAAGGGCGAGGAGAAGCGGGAAGGGAAAGCGGGAAAGGAAAGCGGGAAGGGAAAGCGGGGGCCTCTCCCTACCCCCCGCTGACCCCAGGCGCCTCTGCGCGGCAAGCAGCGTCCCCAGGGCGGGGCCCGCGGCCCGAGGGGACTCAGGCGTGAGGGGAAGGGCGGCGGTTTCTCCCCACACCCCTGGAGAGCGTCTGCCTCCCCCCGCCCTGCCCGTGCCGGCCGCCGCCTCACCTCCTTGCCAGCCCGCCATCTTGGGGGAGCGGCCCCGCCCCGCGCCGGAAGTGGGGGGGGCAGGGGGCGGCTGGAGCCCAGCATCGCGCCTCCTGCTCTGACTGCAGATGGGGGGAAAGCGCGGAGGGAAGGGAGAGGGGACAGCGGGGTGAACCAGCACCCCCAGGTCTTTCTCCTCCGGGCAGCTTTCCAGCCAGGCTTCTCCTGTGCAGTGCTACAAACTAGGAGAGGTCTGTCTAGAAAGCTGCCCGGGGGAGAAGGACCTGGGGGTGTTGCTTGACAGCGACTGAACATGAGCCAGCAGTGTGCCCAGGTGGCCAAGAAGGCCAATGGCATCTTGGCTTGGATCAGAAACGGCGTGACCAGCAGGTCCAGGGAGGTTATCCTCCCTCTGTACTCGGCACCGGTGAGACCGCTCCTCGAATCCTGTGTTCAGATCTGGGCCCCTCACCACAAGAAGGATGTTGGGGTTCTGGAGCGAGTCCAGAGAAGAGCAACGAAGCTGGTGAGGGGGCTGGAGAACAGGCCTTATGAGGAGCGGCTGAGAGAGCTGGGGTTGTTTAGCCTGGAGAAGAGGAGGCTGAGGGGAGACCTCATTGCTCTCTACAACTACCTAAGAAGAGGTTGTGGAGAGGAGGGTGCTGGCCTCTTCTCCCAAGTGACAGGGGACAGGACGAGAGGGAATGGCCTCAAGCTCTGCCAGGGGAGGTTCAGGCTGGACATTAGGAAAAACTTTTTCACAGAAAGGGTCATTGGGCACTGGAACAGGCTGCCCAGGGAGGTGGTTGATTCACCTTCTCTGGAGGTGTTTAAGGGATGAGTGGATGAGGTGCTAAGGGGCATGGTTTAGTGTTTGATAGGAAGGGTTGGACTCAATGATCCGGTGGGTCTCTTCCAACCTGGTGATTCTGTGCACAGAGCAGTGCACATAATGTACAAGAACTCCTCTTGTGTAATATGTGCGCTGCTGTGTTCTGATGAAAAGACACTTAGGCAGGAAGATTTATAATTTTTTCTAGTCTTGCTACGAGGGTAGATTGATGTTAGATAATAGCAAGAATTACTGCAAGGATGATGAGGCACTGGCAGAGGTGGCCCAGAAGCTGTGGGATGCCCCATCCTTGGAGGTGTTCAAGGCTAGGTTGGATGAAGCTTTGAGCAACCTTGCTCCAGTGGAAGGTGTCCCTGCCCATGGCAGGGGGATTGGAAGCAGACGGACTTTAAGGTCCCCTCCTCTCCAAACCATTCTGTAATTCTGTACCACCCCACCCCCCCAAGTTAGTACTACTGCACACAACAACACATCCCTTAAAGATGTCTGGCCACTCATTGGTGGTAAAATGTCTCTTTACTTGTATTTATAAGGACTGTGAGACTCCACTACCCTAACACAAGCAAACTTCAGCTTTTCCAAGAGCTCTTTTAGACGTTTCCACATAGTTCACCAGTTCCTATTCACTTATTTTCCAGAGACCAAAGACCCAAGGATAAGGGAGGCAGAACTTTCACAGCACTTCATCTGCTCAAGGAAGCCTCAAGTTCAAACCATTTCCAGGTTGGTAAACTACACAATACAGACATTTGTTTGGAACACATTAAGATTTATATCCAGGCTATGCATTATCTATTGCTTTGGTGAGGTAGGAAAAATATTGACATGCACATTCTGCAAACAACACAATTTGGGAGGCCCATAGAAAAATGGGCAACTGAACACAGGTCTCTTAAAATCTAAGCAGGCATCCCTCACCCTGCTACTGAGGCTCTACTGTGTCATTTTGAACATTTTATAAAGATAACATCCATCCTTCAGGGCTGAACTGTTGTCCCTTAACTGCACAAACTGCACATTACCCTAAAATCCTGTTAAGTACAGTTGCCTGCTCCATCTCCTTCCTATTACCTCTCTCAAGTAAAAAAAGCTGCCAGCTTGTATTCAAACAAAATAAATGATGACATAAAGATTAAAACAGTGCCACACACAATGGAGGATGCCAGAATCTGCATAAAAAACCCATTTTATTAACACCACATAAATAAGCACTTGTAACCCTTACACACATTTTTCAGGTAACACCACAAAATCATCTAGAGTAATTCCTGGAAAAGAGAAATGCTGCTCAGGAGGCCAGTGCAGATGGTCATCACCTCTGTGGTTTCTGGCAACATCAGAGACCAGGCAGGATTTCAGTACAATTTGGTACAGATACCAGAAAGTGGATTTTCACCAGTCTAGCTCTTCTTGCTGGTTCAATGCCAGGCTGTTGAAGCCACAGATATACTGGTTGAGTGGGTACATGACCTGATTAGTCCAAGGAAAAGCTCTTTTGACTAGGGAACATCCTTGTTGGTAAACTACAGGCAAGAAGATTTGCCCTTTGCATTTTTCAGAACAAGTGTTGATGATAATTCAATGTTCTGCAGTCTGCATGTCTTCATTAACATTTTGCATCACGCTTTCCACTCCAAACAGTCTTGGTGGCAAACTTAGAATCATTAAAGATATTTCAGAGTTACCAATTTGGCAGAAAAAGAAGAGACAAAAGCCATCTTAGAAAAATGCTGCCTTTCAAAAGACACTATGATGCCACTTCAACAGTGATGATTTCACACTTTCCAGTATCTTGATCTGTGCAGGTAACGTGCAAGGACCCATCCCTAGATAAGAGAGAACAGTGTGTCCAGGACTATCTCAACACAATGCTTAGGGCGTTACTACATATTCCAGGGAGGATAAACAAGCCTTCATGTAGATAAAAGGAAGAGAGAGGAGCATCAAAATATCAAGAGAATATCATGCTTCAACATACATTAGATTGACTTATGAAATTAAGCTTAGTTTTGAGTATTTAGACGTGCACTTCTTACTCTCCATTAAAAAATGTTTCCTCTTTACATGTGGTAGAACAGATTCAGGAACATATTTAGATATTGTAACTAACTTCATTTAGTACAGGTTTGTAAGTAGAATATGCAGGAATATTCTTCAAACTATTCATCTTGAGAACTCTGAGTAACAGCATCCAACAGATAAAAATGTCTTCTAAAGCATGAGAACTTGACTTTTAATAAGTAGAAGCAGTATTAAATACCCTGGATCTCCTTCAAGGAAGAAAATCTTAATTTTCAAATTCCAGGAATTAGAGACAATATTGAATCCTATTTCAACTAGACATACAACAGTCACATGTGATATTTAGATAGAAATAGATGTGTTCTAGTGAACTTAACCTAATGTTTTTTATCTAAACATTACTAAATCCTTTTAAAATAGCACCGATTTTCTGCACTACGCAGTTGCATATATAATCCCCACACTATTTTTCTTATTGATGCAAAGAGCAAGTTTCTGTATGGCTAACAAGGCATTTTAGGCAAAGTCTGTTAATAGAGCATTAATCCACCTGATAATTTTCTTACGTTAACCAAATATTTTGAACTCAAACAGCAAACAGGGATGCAATTTTTCAGCATAACATAGCCAACTTTTGTATTAATTAGAAAAACAATATGAACTTCAAGATAGTTCTCAGAAGACAAACATGCTTTGACGACTTAGAATTCCACCTTCTGATATCTTTATAAACTATTCAGACTATGTCAAAATAGCCCAAACACTTCTACTAAGACCTAGGAAAGAGAGAAATTTCTTCTATATGGTGTCATCCCCATTCCTCACCCTGCCACAAAATACTTCATATTTTCCCATTAATTGTGTAAAAAGTAGATTTATGAAATCTGATTTCCTGCGGCTTTATTTCTCATGCTTAATGACTCTCTGAAAGGACAGAGCCACAAGTTTTTATCACAAATGCTGTGTATAAGAAGTCCTTCATGGATTCCTTAGCAATTAATAAAGGCAGGAAAAACTCATGTAGACTCTAAGAGTGTGGGCATTCAACGGAACTCCCGAGTGCCCTCACACAGGAAGTCTGAGATCCTGACTGCTCTTATGCATGGGTGTGCTGGTTTTGGCTGGGATACAGTTAATCTCCACAGCAGCTGGTGTGGGCAACGTTTAGAATTTCTGCTGCTGCTGCTGAGCAGTGCTTACACAAGGGTAAAAGTCTTTTCTGCCTCTCGTATCACCCCAAAGCAAGCTCAACAGAAAACCAAGTTGGGCGGGGACACAGCTGGGACAGCTGACCCTGGACCCAAGGGATATTCTACACCATATAATGTCATGCTCAGCAGATAAAGCTTGTGGAAGAAGGAAGGGGGGGACGTTTGGAGTTATGGTGATGGCTTATCCAAGGAACTGTTACACAGGATGGAGTCTTGCTTTCCTGGGGGTGGCTAACACTTGCCTGTGGATGGGAAGTAATGAATTTCTTTGTTGTGCTTTGCTTACATGCACAGCTTTTCTGCTTTACTTGAATTGGTTTTATCTGAATCCACAAGTCTTCTTGCTTTTACCCTTCTGATTATCTCCCTGATCCCACCAGAGGGCAGTAAGCAAGCAACTATGCGGTGCTTAGTTGCTGGCTGGGGTTACTGATCAACAGTTCAAGGAGTTGGTAAAAGTTAACTATACAATGAGGTTAAGTTTTATTTCTTTAGGAATCAAACAATGAAGGCTTGGAAGATACTGCATAAAAACCGGCGTTCCTACAGAATTTACCCCTACTAGGGACACAGCCCTGTAAGCAGCAAGATACTGAGATTTTTCAACAAAAATTAAATATTCTGTAAGAGGAGAAAAGACTGCTTGCCACAAGTGTGACATAGCAAGTTAGACAGCAGAACAATAAATATTGGGTACCTTTTCATAGTGAGAACAGTTAGTATATCATGTAGGCCATCCTCCTTTTTATCCAAATCCTGGAGTACAATCTATTTAAAAATAAAAAATACATTAAATTATCAAGTTTTCTAAATCCTCGCACAGCAGTTTAATGGAAGTGATGCAACAGCTAAGGTGTGCAGGTCATTCTGTTTAGCATCTCATACCAATAACTGAACTAAATAACTAAGCATGACTCTGCACTTTGTTCATCTGTAGTACGAATTTATGTATTTTAGGCCATTTGCTCTACTGCTTCAGTGGTATCACCTAGACAGCTAGAGTACCTACAACTCCCACAGACTGTAGTAAGAGCTGAGTATGTTCCTGGAATTATTAGGTATTCCTGGTCAGTTCTGGAATTATTAGGTAACCTCCTTTCCCTATACCCTTTAATATTTTTGGGCAGGACTAAGGTGGAATAACAGTCTTCAAGTATTCCATCCACTTCAGCCACATCTGCCCTACTTGGTGCTTTAAGTGCACTGAAATCAAAGCAAACACTTTATTACTGTTTCAAACAAGGTGTGTTCTCTCAATACACTGACTCTTAAGTAATATCTTTTTATCAGGTGAGGATTTGGAATCATAGAATCACAGAATAGCTTGGGTCAGAAGGGACCTTAAGGATCATCCAGTTCCAAATCCCCTGCTATGGGCAGGGACACCTCCCACTGGATCAGGTTGCTCAAAGCCTCATCCAACTTGACCTTGAACACTTCCAGGGATGGGACATCCACAGCTTCTCTAGGCAACCTGTGCCAGCATCTCTCCACTCTCACAGGAAAAAAAGTTCTTTCTATTATCTAATCTAAATCTCCCATCTTTCAGCTTTTAAGCTGAAAGATTACCCCCTTGTCCTATCCCTGCACTCCCTGAAAAAGAGCCCCTCCCCATCTTTCCTATATGCCCTTGTTAAGTAATGAAAGTACTGGATAATCATATTGTACCACTGTGAAAAAATAAATGTGGTACTAAACACCAAGATCCTGTCCAATCTAAGATCAAAAAGTAACCAACAGTCTTAGACTGGCTACATCATTATCTCCAGCAGTTTCATTTCAAAAGTGTTGGAGATCTGTGAAATGACTGGAATGTAGTAACCGGTTATGATCCCTCATCCCAGGTGAGCTTACTACAGTGGTGTGAAATGTCAAACCCAGACAGCCATTTAGAAATTCAGAAGGCAAATTTCTTTAAAATGTGCTTCAATACTTCATAACACATTTACAGAAGAATGCTTTAAGATCTCTTCCAAAGACACAGATGCCACTGCAATTTTGTAACAAGACCTTTTGGTAGGGGTGGAACTGGCTTGATTTCCAAGAGGTTGATATTAAAAAGTGCCTATGAATGTGTATACACTCACCTGGGCAAATTTACTTTCTTCATTCATGGGGCTCTTCCCCAGGGATTCGTATAGTTCAAGGCACACAGAAGAAATGTTTCCAGGAGCATGCAGGGTGTGCTGCCTTCGGGCTGGTAACGGTGTCCCTGATGGAAACAGCACTGTGAATTTGTCAGCCCCTGACTCATCTACTCCCTTTAAAAAAAAAAAAAAAAAAGTTCATGCCTTTAGGTACTTTATAGTGAGAAGCGTCACAACAGTGCTCTATGAGAAAAGAAACCAAGAGTCACTCGCTCTGCAGCATTTACCATCACAGCAAGTAAAAGAATTATGTTCCTATAAATAAATGAAAAAGCTTAGCTACTACAACATAGCAAAGACACAATCTATATCCCTGTAAAATCAGTCAGTCAATTTTTTTGTCAATAAACCCAAGTTACCACTTACTGCTGTAGAACTAATAATAAAGCAATACTGTTTCTCTAACATCAACTGCATGTACGTAGTGATGTACATTCATTGCAGCGGGGAAATTTTAAGTAAAATAATTTTAGCCTTACCTTAACAAGAATATCTTTGGCAGAACACTCAATAAAGAGTGATGCTTCATCTAACAAAGGATTCTCTTTCCCTAGCAGAATTCCTGCCTCTATGGCTGCGCCAATGGGAATAACTTCATCAGGAGGAATTGAATTCAGTAATTCCACATTTGGAAATATGTCTTTGATCAGCTGCTGTAGCTTCGGGATTCGAGCAGACCCACCACAGAGCACTACCTGGAAAACACACAGGAATGATTTCTAATCTTCCTTTAAACAGATAAAACAAACAGGTCACAACCTGCAATACAGAAATACAAACTGCTCTGGGATATTTTATCTTCTGTAGTCACTGAAATAAAATTGATGGCATCTTTGCTAAACTTCCGTAACTTTCATATTTGAACTTCAAGGAAACAGCTCGCAAGTCTGAAATGGTATCTTGAAGAAATGTTTATTCTGGTAAGCACGAGCTAGGTGAAGAAGCATTTTAAAACCTGATGAATTGATCGTAAAATAACATCATGTTGGAAGGGACCCCCAGAGGTCACTTACTCCAACCTCCTGCCCAAGACAGGTCCAGGTGCAATAGGCAGCTGCTCAGCATCTGTCAGGCCAGGTCGGATGAGGCTTTGAGCAACCTGATCCAGTGGGAGGTGTCCTTGCCCATGGCAGGGGGTTTGGAACTGGATGATCCTTTGGGCTGTGAGGCCCCAAACCAATGAGACTGTACCTTGACACTGTCCAAGTGCCAAAGAGGGAAAGAAACACTCTCCTACACCCATAGTTACACCGTTGCCATTACAGCCCAGCATGCAATTGGTCTTTGCTGCAGAGGCATGCTATTAGCTGCCAGTAAAGTTGCTGCCTATTAAAACCCTTGTGGTTTTTTCCTGCAAAGCTGCTTTCTAGCAACTCTTGGCCTGTCCTGTTGCATAGGATTATTCCATCTCAGACTCTGTGCTTGCCTTTGTCGATCTTCATGATGTTCTCCACTGGACCCGATGAGCACTGTGTCATTTCGAACTGAAATACGTTATTTTAGACATTTCTTTAGCCTTTTTCAACCTCTCTGAACAGCAGCCTTGACCTACAGTGGTATTTACTGCTCCCCTCTTTTTGGTACTGCCTGCAAACTTGCCAAGAGCACATGCTACTTCATCATCTGTGTTATTAAGGTGACATTAAATGGTATCAGCGCTGGTGTCAAATCCTGAGAGGTATCCACAACCAGCTGTCACTTAGTGAACTTCTGCAAGTAAAAAAATTATTAAACGCCTTCTCTTGTAACAGTAACTTTCTTGATATCAACCAGATCTGGAAACAAAGTTAATTCCCGCTTTTCTTAATGTAAAACAAAGAGTTGTAAATTAGGTTAAATTGTTTTTACAAAGTGTCCCCCTTCAAGAAAAGAATCAGGCCACTTAAAAAATAATACTGCCACCAGAAAACAAGAGACATTCTCTGAACAGTGCCCTGGGATACTTCATTATCCTACCAGTGAAAATCAGATGTGACAGAGCAAACACTAATGAAAAGCTTGAAATAACATCAAGTACCCTTAAAACTGCCAGCTAACTTTTGCTGCAAAAGTTACATGCCAATTCCACTGGCAATAAATGCGGCACCATTTGCCACATACAGGTGCACAGGGACTGAGATGAAGTTACTCTCTTATACCAAGCAAAAGACACTTGAATGAAACCAGTAATGAAACTACTTTCCCCACCATCTCTGGTATTGGAGCATTTTATTGTTAGACCTCTCATACATCCCAAAGCTTTTCAAGCAACAAAGGAAGAATACAGACACCAAGTAGACACTGAGTGATTTTTTCTACTCGTAAGACTAAAGTCAAAACTCAGGTTTTCTTCAGAAATGTCAAGCCCCATCCAAAGCTCAGTGAAGGCAGAAGAAACTCTCTGTGCTAATCTTAAAGCAGTACTCCTCAGCTCCACCAAGAGTTACACAAACACATCAAATGGAGACAAATCCTCCAGCATTTACTCAATATGCAGCAATAAAACCACACCGCTTTATACTTAACTTCAAATAGCTGATATCAAAGCAAAGACAGGAGTTCTAAAGACTGTCTACACAATTTGTGGACATAACCCAAAAATGCTTAAACACATAATGAAATAATCTTGGTCTGTAAGGAAAATGGGCCCCATAAATATCCTTCTTGTGGATTTATAAAGCATACTACAGAAAAAAAAATATATTTCTATTACCTTATTAATATCATCTGCTGTAAAACCAACTTGCTGCAAGAGTTTTTTAATTGCTTCTACACATTTACTAAAAAGTGAAGAACAGATAAGCTCAAACCTGGCCCTGGAAAAGAAAAAAAAAAATTCAGTAAGTGTCACCTCGTCCGTTAGAGACAAATACCTGAAACAGAAAAATGATAATTTTGGGAATACACTTTTTCTCCAGCTATATCTGGTACTAAGGGGATCTAAAAAAACCCCAACCAAATAAAATCTTATTTCCCAGTTATTAGTCTCCAAGAAGTGGTGTGGTTTTTTTTTTATGCTGTTGTTTTAAGTATCTGTGATACTGATTCCATCATTAACACCTACATGGAATGCACATTCATTCTTCTTCAGCGTACACTGGAGAAAAATACAGTATTGTTGTCTGGACTCATTTAAAAACAAAACCCAAAAATATTGGGACTGCTTCATCATCTTTAAAATGGAGACATCAAGACTCAAATGTGTGTCTTGAGACTTTTCAGAGGCAAATCCAACTATGTCCCAATTTGCACACGGGGTGTAGGTACTCAAACAAATTGAAAACCAAACTTCTGCTTGCTTCAAATAAAAAGACAGAAAACACTTCTACACCAGCTGTTAAGCGGAGGCAACATCAAGATCTCCATGACTCCAGTCATCATGGACCTAATTTAGATTACAGACCAAAAGTATTCATTTCTTTAAGGAAAAAAAAACCCAAAACAGTAATATGGGCAATCCCCCTCCCACCTTGGGTAACTACAGTATCTATTCCCCTTTCATCACCAGGCTCCAAAGATGGGGTCTCTCTGTCCTTTCCCTTATTTTCTAACCATTAGGGCAACGCTGTTGATGTTAGTATCCTAACTACTACAGATCATATCACAGCAGAACCACCAATTTGAAACAACGCTGAAAGAAAGCAAGTTGGTCTTCTACCTCACTACTGTTTCTAAAATTAATGCCATTAAAAAAAAATAAATAATCAAATCTTATTGATCATCCCAGACACCATCTAGAAATACTTCAAGCATAGTTTTATACAAAAGCCACAGCTTCAATATTTGTTTTACCTGGATACATTACAATCAAAATCCAACCCGTCATACAATGAATCTACAAAACAATTTGCAGTTCCCAGGGTTGACAAAGAGTGCTTTGCAGTATCAGCGCTGTTCATTAACTTCATCATGGCTCTGGGATTTCCCCTAATATCATGTTTACAAGACCTACATTTAAAAAAACATATTGAATAGATCAGTTTAGAAAGGCAGGCATTTGAGTAATAATGCTAACCTGAAAGGAAAAAGAGGTCAAAGCTATTGAACTTATTTTTCAGTAGAAATTTTACTGTCCTGTACAATGCTATTATTGAAAGCTTACAAATAGGCACATATTTCAATCTGAACCGAAGAACACCGTTTAGAGGCACCTTGAACTCAAGCATTAGTGTTTATCATCCAGATCTAAGTCCTTCTGAACAGTTTCTCAGATGAACAAAACCTCTAAGCGACTGCAAGGAACAGCAAGAATAGGCCTGCAAGTTAACTAATTTTAACCACAGATTAAGAAGAAATAGAACAGCGAACACTGGACATGTCCACAGAACAGAGTGTTTCATCCAAGAAGTTTCCTGTGATAGCACACAACTGACCACCCCAAGATCACCAGAGCATTCGTTCATTCATTGTCAAAGAAGAAGATGCCATGCAGACTTCAGTCTGACGACCCAAGCCCTGCCACAGCCCTTCATGCAAACATTAAAAAAAACCCCAACCCTCACAAGTGAATTCCCTGCCACTCCAAAGCTTATGACTGAAAGGATGTAAGCAGCCTATAGCCACATGCATAATTCACAACAATTCGTAGCTGAGACCTTGCAATTCAACTTCAGGAATCATCTACGCTAAACCACATACTTCCCAGTCTTCCTCCTTGGTCCCCAACAACAGACAGTTCCTTTAATGTCTTTATTTGAGCCATTTCACTTGCAGACACTGTTAGATCTGACAAACTAATATTATATTTTTTTTACTTTCTTTTAAATCAAGCATCACATAACAAAGTTCCTGTCCTAACAGCAACATGCTTGGAATTCAAAACCTACCTCTGAAATTCAGAAGCCAAGTGTTGTGCTAGAGCTTCTGTGAAGCAAACTCCACCAATGCTATCATCTGTGTTGGTAGCAAGCACACGATATATCCCACTGTTTACTTCTATGACAGTGATAGAAAGCGATGTTCCGCCAAGTTTGTAAACCAACACATTGCTGCCATGGGGAGAAAAAAATAGAAAGTATCATTAATAAGAGAGCTAAAATTACATTTACTTCAACACAATGCTAAAAGGATGACTACCATATAATGTATTACAGTTTTTAACCAGTTTTGTCAAAAGAATTTAATGTGGTGTGTTTGTTTTTAATGCATATTAGTACTACGGACTACTTGATAACGTTCCCCAAAAATCAGTGTTTCACACAGTGAGTCGCCAGCGCTTTTTCTACAACCCCAATGAGAACTGAACATTACACTCAGGATTATAAGCAAGAATTATATGAGAAGGGACAAAACACCAACCAAGAAGAAAAAGAGACATCTGTTTGCACTGACAGCAGTCTTTGCTATCTGGAAAATCCTCAGAGTTATATGAATATTCAGAAGGGAAACCCAGTGCACTTACTGAGGCCAAGAACTCTGCTTTTGTTTTTCTAGCATATGTAAAAATATCCCATCTCCCACAGTTAAAAAAACTGTTATGCAAAAACCTATTTAAGGAAGGATACATTTTTCTTCAAGCCAGCCAGCTCATTAAAGAACAAGACAGAATCTGGGGACAAATCCTTAAAGACAATTCTAAAAGAATAAAAATCAGAACAAAGGGATTTAAAACACTATGGATTTACAACTTCTAAATTGTTATTTGCATTATCGAGAGAAGAAAGAAAAGCAAGCCTCAAATCATTAATTTTGTATTGACTGCTAAGGCAATATAGCACTCCCTCTTTTTAGTTTTCTCAGGATTTAAAGTACAGCAGTTTACATTTAAGCAGCAAAATATTAGGATTTTACCTTTTCCCAGTGGGTGAATCTTGGCCAATTCCATAAGCCAGGAGAGCAGCAGACGGTTCATGAATTAACCTCAAAACATTAAACCCAGCAGCTGCAGCTGCTTCCCTGTGATAAGGCAAAACAGCATTGCAGTTTACTTCAACGATTCCACTATAGTCACGCATGTTATAAAGACTTCATCTGAACTACATAGGTCACCAACAAAGAAACTTAGTTACAGCATGGTATTGGGAAACAAAAATGACTGGAAAGGAAAAGTACCAAGAAGTTTGGTTGCTACTGTGTTCTTAAGGTGGTTAGATCTGCTATGTGCTCACTGTCAAAGAAAACACAGTCCACATACCCCATAACAGCAACCAAAAAAGCCCTCAACTACAAGATGAAAACCTCACCTTCAATCAAATTTGCTACGTCATCTTCAGGTGTGGCTTTAAAAGTTCTCAAATAGGCATCATGCCAGGAAAATTGATTTTACTTCCAAATGAAGTTACCAAACCTCCTGTCTAACATTTTCTTTACAAGTTTTCTCGAAACTTCAGTAACACTGGGACTGCCCCACAAGTTGCTTCCTCCACTTTGAAGTTATTTCAAAACTTGTACACCAAAGCAACAGAATGTTTCGTTATATATACTGCAAATACCCAGCTCACTAACATTTTATGACCAACTTCAAGTGTGCTTTTGGTATTTCATGACTGTTAAACATAAAGGCTTCTACATATCATAAAGCAACAAATGATGCTGCCAATTATGCACAGCTTTAAGTCTACTTATGTCCTCATATTAAGGAACTTGCCCAGCAGAACTTTTTCCAAACAGAACGTCTAAAACAGAGGGTGTGTCTTCCATATCTGCTCTCTGACAAAGCAGTCCTCAAAAAAGTCACATAAAAAACACTTGGTTTGGTGAGTTCTGTTGTATGAAGGGATGGGAAATCACAAGAGAAGGGCTGAGAAATTATTTCCATTTCAAAGGGAACAGTGAAGGTCCACATCTGAAATGACAAACTGTCCTCAATAAAAGCAAAATTCCCTCACGTTAACTGAATTTCATACAGTGAATTCCACAGTTTCTAAAGTCAGGATTTAATCTCCTGCTCTCGTACTTTCCCAATTCAAATAACATCCCCATGTCTGGACTGACAGTTGCAAGCTGAAGTCCAGCAGAATTCCCATTGCTGATCTGCCAGCTGGCTGGCATTAGACATGTTAAAGAACAGAAAAACGTTAATCCTCTTACCCAAGAGCATTTTTCTGATTCTCTCCAAAATCAAATGGTACAGTGATAACAACGTCATTTACATCTGAACCCAAGGCAGACTGAGCAGTTTCTGTTGTTAAACATAGGCAAAACATGTTGATTAAAAACAAAAAAAACCCCAAACCAATATACCACGTCTTAAAAATAAGATGACACTTTAAAAACCTAAAACATATCATGATTTTCCTTATTATATACCTTTCATTTTACTGAAAATCAGTTTGGCCACATCCTCTGGCGAAATAAGTTTACTATCTATTTCATACAGGAGTTTTCCATTCTTCTCAATTACCTGTAAGCAGAACCAACATACCTTTGTTAGATAAGTAATTTGGTTATTAAGAAAAAGTAATATTTAATTTAGTTTCTGTTCAAAGTAAAAAGCACTGGACTGTGTAAATACTTCCTGCATTTGTACTCTACTGCTAGAGAATATGTGCTTCCAAGATGCTTATCAAAGTTCATCACAAAAACACTTGTCTTATCCAACAGACATGACATAGACACTCATATGGACCTAAATACTTGAAAGTTTCTTTTTCTACTAAGAAGTTTTCCTTAGTGCAAAAGCAGCATTTAGAACAGGAGTACTTGCCTGCTTACATTCATAAGAAAAAATAGTAAGTATTTATATAAGCACATCAAAGAACTTGTTTCTTCTTTAGGAATGTATTTTTCCAGGATAATTTTTCTCTTGTTATGCAAAAAGGTTTCCAGTAACAAGCACAGTATTATCCAAACTAAATACTGAGATTAAGTCAAGTGGTTAAACATTTTATCACAAGATCCCATAACCCGATTATCTTCTATCAGTACCAAGAAACACTACATCACTATTACCCAAATATATTAAGAATCAGCCCTTCTGAGAATGGCTGAGACATACATAACTTTTCTATATTATGGACTATATTATGATGGCAGATCTCAGAAAATGGCTAAGTTCTCTACTTTATAAAGAGAGACATTCTACATAGCAGGAAACAAACCTCATATACTAAGAGTTGGTTGCTACAGAACACAAGTGCGGTGTTGCAAAAACAATGCCAAGTAGAATAAGTATGAAATTATACAAGTTATTTGAGAACAACACAAAAACCAGATGATACTCACTGAACATTTGGTTTCTGCGATATATTTCTCTGCCTGTGGGTCACCAGAGCTGTCCAGACAAATTCAAAAGAACAAAATAAATCACGTGCTCAAGGGTAATCACACAAATTCATCCTGCTGATATTCCTTATACTGTCTACAGCGCATGAAGCTATACTTCATCCCAGATTTATGTTTCTACTCTATGGATACATTCATACAAGAGAAGAAAACCCAACAGTTGTGACTGCTGGCATCTTTCAACGTTATTTCCCCAGACTAACAATAAAAAAAGATACCTACTAGTTACCAAAGAGGGAAAACAAAACCCAACATATTCCTTTAACCTGCTATCCCAATAATCATTATAAAAGATTTCAGTGGCATTTTTGTTACATTGACTGAAACACCATGACAGCAACAAGCTGATATCCTTAATCCTCCAGCTACGTGAAGTTATGCATTTGAAAAGCACTAAGAAACACATCAGAGTGGACATCACCTTGTCAACTCCCCTCCATGAAAAGGCTGTAACACAAGCCAGGTTATCCCTGAACGTTTTGTCCCATCTCTGATCTTAGACCGAACCCAACACGTTTAGTTCTAGTATTGCCATGCAAACCATCACAGCTCTACTAACTCAAGAATCACACCAGGCACTACGTCAGTATGTTTCATTGAATCAGAAAATGGTTTGAGTTGGAAGGGACCTTAAAGATCATCCAGTTCCAAATACTCTACCAAGACAGGGACCTTCCACTGGATGAGGTTGCTCAAAGCCTCATCCAACCTGGCCTTGAATATCTCCAGGGAGGGCCATCCACGACTTCTATGGGCAACGTGTGCCAGTGCCTCATCACCCTTACAGGAAAAAATTTCTTCCTAATATTTAACCTAAGTCTGCCTTCTTTCAGCTTAAAACTGTCTCCCCTCATCCTACTCCTGCACTCCTTGATAAAGAACCCCTTCCCATCATTCCTGTAGGCCCCCTTTAAGTATCGGAACTACGACTACAATAAAAGCAATATGTAAATAATGTAAATTAAGCCACAGTGGATTTGAACGGCAGGAAAACATCCAGGTAACAAGATATATCAGTTAAGAAACTTAAGTATACATCAAAAGCATATCTGCAACTTGTTAGTAAATATCACAATTTGACTTCTATAGAAGAATTCAGACATAAAATACTATGCAACTCCTCACTCCTGGAAAGAAATGCAGAACAATAAACTACAGGATTTTTTACAATACGACACAACCTCCTATCAATGCCAGGTTAACTTAACTGCTACCATGCTGGATTAAAGTGCTGTGGCCGTGTTCCACTGACCGGCTTTGATGGGGAAAACCAAACTTCTCATCTTCCCTTTCACTCCTGTTCCCTTACCTCCGTCCAAGTATCTGCTTCACTTTCACTACAGTGTTCGAGATGTTCCTTATCCTACTTTGTTTTGCAGCCAAGCCAACAACCTGCATGAAAATAAAAGCAATAAGGGAGTGGGTGATAGGCAGAACTCTCCTCCACTCCTTCTGCACTTCGGGCACAACACCCCTGTGCAGCACTACAGAGCTGGAGAAGAGTGGCTGGAAAGCTGCCTAGCAAAGGACCTGGGAGCAGCTGGCTGAATCTGAGACTGCAGTGTGCCCAGGTGGCCAAGAAGGCCAATGGCATCCTGGCCTGTATCATAAACACCATGGACAGCAGGACCAGGGAAGTGATTGTGCCCCTGGACTTGGCACTGGTGGGGCTGCACCTCGAATCCTCTGTTGAGTTCTGGGCCCCTCACTACAAGAAACACATTAAGCTGCTGAAGCATGTCCAGAGAAGGGCAAGAAGGCTGGTGAAGGGGCTGGAGAACAAGTGTTACGAGAGGCAGCTGAGGGAATCAGGGCTGTTTAGCCTGGAGAAAAGGCTGAGGAGAGGTCTTATCCCTCTCTACCACTGCCTGAAAGGAGGTGGCAGCAAGGTGGGTGTTGGTCTCTTCTCCGAAGTGATAAGTGATAGAATGAGAGGGAATGGTTTCAAGCCACACCAGGGGAGGTTTAGATTAGAGATGAAGAAAAATTTCTTCACTGAAAGGGTTACCAGGCACTGGCAGAAGTTGTCCAGGGAGGTGATTGAGTCATTATCCCTGAAGTTATTTAAAAGACAGGTACATGAGGTGCTTAAGGACACGGTTTAGTAGTGGACAGGTATGGTTGGGCCTGATGATCTCCAAAGTCTTTTCCAACCTAGCGACTCGAGGATTCTCCGATTCTCCACCCCCCGACAGGAAGCCTCACCTCCTCGCTCTCCGAGAAAGCCACCACGGCAGGAGTCACCCTGTCCCCGGCGTCGTTGGCCACCACGTCTGCCCGGCCATCCTGCGGATAGAGGCACGACTCATCAGCCTGAGGGGCTAGGGGTGACCGCGGGCTCCCCTCCTCCCAGCAGGGCCCCCCGAGCGGCCCTTTACCTTATAGACGGCGGCGCAGGCACAGGTAGCGCCCAGGTGGACGCCGATGGCCGCCATCCGCCCCGCGCGCGCCCGCCGCCCCACACTGCCCCGCGCGCGCCGGCCAATCGCGCTCCGTCTCTGCCTCCCCGACCGCCAATCAGAACGCGCTCCGCCCCGCGGCGACCGCAGAGCAGCCAATGAGAATAAAGGAGAGAAGGAGGGAATGGCGTCATCACGCACGACAACGGGGAAGAGCGCGCGCGGGTTGGCTGGTGGCCGCAAGGCGGGGAGGGGGAGCAGCCAATTAGGAAAAAGAAGACGGTGAGTCATCGCGCGTAGCAACGGGGCAGAGCACTCCCGGGTTGGCTGGTGGCCGCGGGGCGGGGGAGGGAGCAGCCAATGAGAAAAAAGAAGATGGTGACGTCATCCAGCGTGGGGAACGGGGCGGAGCGCGCGCGCTGGGGGCGGGGGAGCTGAGGCGGGTTCGGCCCTGGGGGGACCCAAATAGTGGGAAAATCGGGAGGAAAAGGGAGGAAGGCGAAGGGGTTTGTGTCAGAGGGTCACTGCAGGCGGCGGAGCGCGTGGAGGCGATGTGAACGCGTGTTTAGCCAAGGCTGTAGTTGTCATAGAGTGGAAAAAAACTTGCGAGATCATCGAGTCCAGCTGCACCTGCCCGCTGCTAAACCAGAACCTGAGCACCTCATCTACCCGTCTTTTAAACACCTCCAGGGATAGGGACTCAACCTCCTCCCTGGGCAGCCTGTGCCAGTGCCCGATGACCTTTACAATGAAGGTGTTTTTCCTGATAATCCAAGCTAAACCTCCCCTGGCACAACTTGAGGCCATTCCGTCTTGTCCTGTCACTTGGGAGAAGAGACCAACACTCACCTTGCTACAACCTCCTTTCAGGCAGTTGCAGAGAGGGATAAGGTCTCCCCTCAGCCTCCTTTTCTCCAAGCAGAACTGCCCTGATTCCCTCAGCCTCTCCTCATAACACTTGTTCTCCAGCTCCTTCACCAGCTTTGTTGCCCTTCTCTGGACACGCTCCAGCTGCTCCATGTGTTTCTTGTAGTGAGACGCCCAGAACTGAACGCGGGATTTGAGGTGCAGCCTCACCAGTGCCGAGTACAGAGGCACAATCACTTCCCTGGTCCTGCTGTCCGCGCTGTTTCTGATACAGGCCAGGATGCGTTGGACAATTATGAAAGGTGGTCAAGATGAAGCGCTGATTTTGCATAACCAGTGTCTGAAAGCAAAGCTCAGTGTCTTGTAATGCTGCACTCCTATTGGAGAAATTCATCTTGGCATTACCACAGGGGGAAAAAAAGAAGGAAATTGTTTTAATCAATCCTAGCGAAATTCAACGTCATTCACACAGAATTCATGGAATCATAGAATAGTTTGGGTTGGAAGAGAGCTTAAAGATCCAACCCTCCTGCCATGGGCAGGGACACCTCCCACTGGATCAGGCTGCCCATGGCCCATCTGTTCTGGATTTGAACACCTCCAGGGATGGGGCAGCCACAGCTTCCCTGGACAACCTGTGCTAGTGCCTCACCACTCTTATGGTGAAGAAATTATTCCTTATGTCAAGCCTAAATTCTGGTTGGAGCTGCAATTGTGCTAAAGGCCCTGCTGATTTCCTGTGCCCCTGTAATGGGTGCAGCAATGCTCTTTTACTGCCATAATGGGGACTGGGTCACATCGTTGACATGGCCTCTCACTGTAGGGTGACAGCACTTCTGTAGCCCTGGCTGCTGGTTTACCTCTCCTCACCATAGGGAGTATAAATGCCAAACTACCATTTGACTGCATCATTCCAAACTAAAGACTCATTTTATCCTTGCTTTGGATATGATATATTGAAGGGTTAAAGGAGTGAATCAGGATCTCATAGAGACAAAAGGAGTTACCTGGAGTTGCAAAGCAATTTTGTATCCCCAGACTGATCCTGGTGTTCTTAAGTCGTGGGAGAATCTTCCTTTCACTAACTGAGCTGGCTGAAATCTGACCAAAAGCTGGAGCTTAGGCTGCTGGCACTTCATGCTCAGGAGATGATCACAGTGTTAATAAAGGTGAAACTTGTATGTGGAAAACAATATGCTTAAAATTTGTCCAAAATATAACTCTTTTCAGCCTTCTCTTATAAACACATGAATGAAAAGAGAAGAGTAGAGGTGAGTAGGAGAGACCTAAGGGGACTGGAGAGAGTTATTGTAGAAGAAAGTGGTGATAGAAGTGGTGCTTTTGGCAAAAGCAAAGATAGAGGGGGTCTGGGAAGAGTCACTGAAGACAGGAGGTTAAGGGACAAGAGAAGCCCCTAGTACAGGAACCAAGAACAATTTTCTGTGCTTTCCTCCAAATACTAATACAAGCTGCATGATTTATGGCAATATAGTGGTAGTTAGAACCTAAACCAGTGTGTGTAATCTCTGCATCAAAAAGTGCTTGTGGCTGCACTTCTACACAACTAAGCACATCCTTGGTTATTTTCTACTTGTTGTGCCATGGACATATCAGGATGGACACACAGAAGTTCTGCATATATGAACTAAAGTATTTAATGTTCCTTGAGGGTGTAAGCAAACCTGAGTGGAAGCAGGCAAGAAATGCTGTGGCAAAGGTTTGTTGAGGATTGAAGAGTTCTTGTCTGTCTGTGTTGTTCCTATCTTTTCAAGTAGTGTCCTTAGCTAATGGGAGGCTCTGAGGTTGAAGTGAGCCAAGGGAGGGGTTAACAACTCACTTCTAAATAGAAGTGGGAGAGATTGCTCTGCTTGCTATGGCAGTTCTGCAAGTAAGTGAAAGCCTTAATATGCTTGTTGTTTGTTAAACGTGGGGCTGAGGAGGAAAACACAGATCCAAGCAGTGACCTGGGTCCAGAATGCAAGAGAATTTCATCTTTTGTACCTCCAGGTGAGCTATCCCTGTTAGTCAGGAGGAGGAGAGATATCCAGCCACAGTCTAACTGAAGTCCTGAACATCTCCAAGTACCTACATCAAACAAACAAGCCCACCATGCTCCCCCTGCAATATGCTCACCTCTGATTTATCCAGGTACTCTACTGAAACCTCTTAGTATTATTTCCCAGCTGAGAAACAAGTTTCACACACCTTCACAGCATCAGAGCTGTCCCTTCTCTCTCAGTCTGTGGCATATCTCTCAGCCATTTAAAAACCAAGGAAGCCACTGCCAGACAAGCTGTTAGTGCAGTATGACATGAACTTGCCCAAGCTCCTTCTGTATCAAGAGCTCTTAGGCAACCTGAGAGGCTTGAATGCAGAAATAGTTTCCCTGGCACTGTCTGTAGCAGGATGACTGCAAGAAAATCACAGAGATCATGGCAAAAAGGCAGTAACATCTTCTTGAGTTCTCTAAAGTGGAAGCAATTATCTCTATTGAGCAACAGACTCTTTTGTGGCTGGTAAATAGTATATACTCTAAAATATCCCTTGGGGTGAGGAAAGAAGGATGAGAGAACTTGTAATTATCTTGTGTGTGTTCTGACTGAATTCCCATGAAATTAACTCCAAGATGGCAGCTACAAGACTGCAGCCTGTGATCATTTCTGGCCTGGGGATGTGAGCAGGGCCGATTGAGTTAATTCCCAGGAGAGCTGTGGGACAGCCCAGCTGTGGAGGGACCTGGACAGTGGTCCTTCCGGTGGCATCTCACTGCTGGCTTCAAAACCAGCCTCTTCTCCAAGGCGACATGAGGCTATACAGTCGGAGATGATGAGGTCCTGCTGAAAGCATCCACCTCCATCACTTGCCTTCATAAAAGCATCCATGCGATTTGGTGAGGTTTTTTTACATAAAAAGATCCCCTCAAATATTTGCATTGCTTATTTTGGGCACAGGAATATATGCTGTTGGGAAGTCTGTTTGCATATCACTCCTAGTGTTGCTAGGTTTTGGTGGGGGCTGTAGGCTGTTTCTGTTTTTGCTGTAACTCCTGCAACCCATTTGTTAAAGGATTTTCACCAGACAGTGGGTAACTCTAGGCTTGCTTTATTCACAACTCAGAGTTGGGCCATCACCTCAGTGAGGGGCAAAAGCCTCCACAAAATCACTAGGTATTTATATATTTTAACATAGCCGTATACAAAAGGTATTTACTTTGAAAAGTTCATGGTGTTTTTCCATGTGCTGCTAGTTCTTTATTTTTCATTAACTCGAAAGACCATTAAAGTCCACCTTAATAATTCATCTCTGCTGTCTTGTTTTGGTTCTCCCTCAGCAGTGATTCTTCAATGGGTCATGTTCCTCCTCCAGACATAAAAGTCACTTATCTTCTTTCTTGAGACACATCTATTCACTTTTAAATTTCAAAGAAAAAACTCAAGCTGTTCCATTAACTTACACCTATACCTAGTCTATGCCTATACTAAAAAATACATTGACCTTTTAATCATCAGTCATCATCATATCTAATGCCTATGATCTAAGTCTGACATTTCTTACACAATCTGTTGATTCATCTAGACTGGGGCCATACATGAGACAACTGAGCAGTATTCTTGTAGATTAATTTCCAACACCTGTTCTTATTGTATTCTTAATACAATTCTCTATTTATCACATTAAACTATCAATAATATCTAAGTCCTACATGGATATATTTATCATATTTTCTCATTTCCCTTAACACTGTTACAAAAGGCACTTGGTGAAGTTGATTGTGGTATCCTCGTTGCTTCATAGTCACAGTACCTAAGTAACAGGGAAGAGACAAGTTCAGTTACTGGGTCAGATTAATTAAGTACTTGTACTAATTTTTAATAAGCCAAACATAATGTTTTTATGGGTTGAAGGTCAGGGCTGGCTGCTATGGTGTTTGCTCAGAAAAGAAATACAGAGAAGGCTAGGCAGGCAAACCTGTCGAAAGGCTGGTGTTAGTGCCTGTAGGTGGCATAAATGCAGCATGTAATCGCAATGCTGCAACTCATCTGATGCTTAGTGTGGCAGCTCAGCAAGTTCACAGTAAAGTTGAAGCTAGATTATTTTTATTTTTTTTTTTTAATTTACACCAGAGTGCTTAATAGAGAATATCGCAAGATTTGGTTTTATATTTTAGATGGCATAAAACATATTAAATGCCTGTTTGATTTTGCTTGCAAGTCAAGAATGTTAGTTTTCTTTCTTTTCTTGAAAAAGCTTTGAGTGCCTGCAAAATAAACTGTCCTTTATTGCGCTCCACATCACAAATTTGAGTCATAAAGTAGGAAAAGTACATTTTTCTTAGAACTTGAAACAACCAAATCTCCAGCCTCTACCTGGGACACTGATCAGTGTTCAGTGGATGAGCTGCTGACCTACACTGACGTACCCCAAAGGAACTGGCCAATGACTCCAGCTGATGCAGTTTGTCTGAAAGCAACATTGTCCTGCAGATATTAACTTATTTTGAAGTTACTTGGGTACAGTTCTTCTCTGCCACCATTCAGCCAACTGCCATTTCTCTTTGACAGGAGGTGAAGTGGCACTAAGGGCTAATTAAACACAGCAAAGACACTTCATAGCTAGAACTGAGAACTAGCACAAGTCACCTTTGACAAGGCTTTGTTGGCTATTATGAAAGTCAAATATGTATGATTTTCTTTAGAGTAAGAATAAGCATGTGCCAAAGATAATTGCATGTAATATTCTCACTGTTGGTTTGAGAATTGCTGTAGACTGTATCAGGCATCATCACCTCTAGGCACATCTATGATGGTCATGGTTGGCTGAACAACTTTATTACTCTTGTCAAGCCTGAGAACTTTTAAACGTACATGCTATTTTTTTTTCCCCTAAGGAAAAGAACAGATAAATCTTCAAATAACCTTTTCAATTTTTGGCCTTTTTCCTCTCCATGTCCCAGTTTTTCCATCTCCTAAATGACGTCGAATCTACTTTGCAGGATTGTTGAAAGCTTTAATAATAGATAGGAAGTGTACTGAGATCCTTGGCTGGAGAATGCTTTATAAATATAAAATGTTATGGCTAACAATGCAGACTTAAGCTATGACATGAATTACAAAGGATGCCATGAGGCAATCCCAGGGCTTTCCAAGCAAGCTCCATGGTAGAACATGCCTGAAATTCACTTTTATGCTCTGGGGGGAGAACTTCGTGTGCATTGAGCACTGGCATGAAGTTTATGCATGTAGGGCAAGTTCAGTACAAGTCTGAACAGTGTTGAAGCTAGTAGTTTAGGAAGAGCTGACTACCAAGGCAGGACGCAATCAGCATCAGGACGGTTAGTGACACATGGCTTAATTTTAGGCAAAGAACAGATTTAGGGGTGAGGGTGCCAGCTTGGGACAAGAAGTTCATTCTGTGCACTCTCAGAGATTTACTGTGTGATTTTGAGGAAACGATTTAATTTTACTCTTTCTTGAGGTCTTTATCTGAAAAAAAAAAAAGAACAAACAAGGGTAGCATTTTCCCTTCCTCCCAAGGGTGTTATGAGGATAACCACACTATTTATTTGCCTACTTAGAAGTGAGTGGAATAGGATGGAGTAGCTAGAACACAGCTCTTCCTTATCTCAGCTGACCAGTCCTGGTCAGTATCATGTCAGCTAAATTGATTTTTGCAGAAGGTGATTAAACACAATTAAATGTCTGTGTTAAAACCAATGCTAAGATTAGCTGTATTGAACTGAGATCAAAGTGGTGATAAATTCTAACCTCCTTTTATTAAAAAAAGTGTTAGTGGGATCCATGCAGAGCTGACAGAATGATTTCCTTTCCCACAAACCCACTGTTATCTATAAAGCTAAAAGATGAAATTAGAGTTCTTTTTTTTTAACAAGGCAATTGTCTTTTTTTTTAAAGTGTTAATGATCCCTGTCTTTAGCTAGCTTGTTAACATTCCTTCAGCGGCTTTACCAGTTTCTGCTGTTCAGCTTAAAATTTTATTTTCTCATTGCAGTATGTAAAGAATTTTTAGATAGATTTTGCAGTTCACGTAAAAGAAATTCAGATTTTGCTGTGGACACCATGGCTGGTCAGCAGCTGTTGGGATGCAAAAGGAAAAGAGCAGCATCTGGAAGTGTTCTTCTTTGTTTTAAGTTCTGAGAAAGTCCTAGTTAAATGACAATTTCTGTTCAATAAAAATCTCTGTCCATCTGCACTCATAGGCACTAATTCAAATGGTAATGACAATAATAATGATCGTTATGAATAACAGAGGACAGTCTTGCGGCCTGTGTGAAGCGAATATGGAGAATTTTTTTTTAATTTTCAGTGTATATAGCTGTGTGTTGTTGGACAGCCTTTGAAATCAATGGCACTCTTTCCAGCAGCTTCCCTGGTCATTGGCTGGGACCCTGAACGGCCTGTTACAGCAAGGGAAAATTAACATCATTGTTGGCAGCGCATCAGCTGATGACTGAATAGATACGCTGAAATCCCCATCCACCTTTCCAGAGTGAAGCTGGGAAAGGCCAGGGGTGCAGAGGAGGGAGGCTGCACTGCTGATGTACAAACAACTGCGCCGTTCTCCCTTAGTGAAAACTCCAGGGCTTCAGGTATCCAGTAATTTTTACTGCGTGGTGTTCTATTTTTAATGACCTGTGTCTAGATAGCTGCTTCTAAAAGAATAGCTGTTATTTCTGTAGAGAGTAACACATGTTTAAAGAGGTGTAAAAACTTCTCACTCAGGGCAGACCCATGGTGGAGGCAGTTGGGACTTATTGTGTTGACTGTTCCTACCACAGGAGCTTTGTGCAATCAGGTGGTTTGTGCTGTAAAATTTCTCCGCGCTCTGACGTTAATCAGTCATACTGTAGGGACTCATTGCTTCTTTGGAAGTGGGAGGAAAATCCCTAAGGTCTTCACAGAAGAGCTGCTGCAGAAGACCTGTTGCTTTCTGGTACCCCACAAGGGACAAGTCCTGCTCCACCAAGAAACAGCTTTAGGCCGTCTTCAGCGCAATCTTGGCATAGCAGACACATCTGCAGCTCCATTCTCTCCCATGGACCTACTCTTTGAAGAAAGGCATACACTGCCTTTTCAGCTCGGGATTTTCCCAGAGTCTTATTTAGGGATTTTCCTGGCCTGTTCTCATGCCCAGAGGTTATTCCTCTGCAGGCTGTTCAACCACAGAGCAAAAAAAGGCAAGATCTGCTCAAGGAACCTACAGTCATAATAAGAAAAGTGAAGAAATGAGTCAAACCAACAGGAATTCCCCAGGGGTGAAGAGAAACAGTGAATCAATGCAACTAGAAGATGGCAAAGGTTTTAGTGGATCAGCCTCCTCCTCCTGTGCTGCAGAGTGTTTTTCTGCCCTGGGTCCTGGCGGAACAGATTAGGTAGGTAGAAGCAGAAGGCTCGCATTCTTGGTTCAAAACAAGGTGGTCTGTTTGCCTTCTTTATGTTGTAAAAGATGGTAGGAAAACCCCACTGCTTTTAATGGGATGCAATCTACCATGAGAGAGGAGTGCTTCCTTGGTGGATCACCTTACTCCTTAATTCACTTAATTGCACATTCATTTATGTTTACTCATGTGACAAATGGACACAATCCAAGACTTAAGTTCAGGATTTATTATAGGTACAAAAGGAAACAAAATGTTGCCAAATGGTGAGGACATCATTCAATATCACCTGGAAAATACACTTTTTGCACAGTGTCAACATCCTTTATGAGCAGGTATGGCGCAGCTGTTCCCTCTGCTTTGCCATATGTTTTACCCTGTGCAACAGGGAGTTGCATGACCTTAGCAAGTGATTTGCAGCAGTCAATACCCCTGACTTTTGGGTGCCTTCTCATCCCATGGGCTTCTAGGGGTGTGAAAGCATTCCACACTTTGCAGCATCCGCTCTCTCTTTTCTTGGTGTTAACTTCCTGCCCTGTGTTTTTCAGTGCTGTTACCATGGACCCGCCAGTAATGTACCCACAAAAATTGTTGCCCCGTGTACCCCTGTCAAAGATCTGTGAAATGTTCAAGACAGATATTTATCTTGCCAAGCTCAGATAAGGTAGGCTGGGATTTTAAATCAAATTGCTGAGCTTCAGGGTCTCATTGTCTAGTCGCATCCATTTATCCCCCTGGGTTCCTGCCTACAGACTCTTTCCATTCTTTCTAAAGCCTTTCTAAACCTAAGCAGAAAGAGAAGTAAATAATTCTGAAGTCCCTCCTTCCCTCTTCTCATCTACTTGAAGCTTAGGCCAGGAAAACTAAAGAGTCTGGGGCTTATGCTTTCATCTTAGCCAGAACAGTCTTTGTTGGAGTTCTATCTGAGTGACTCATCCATGCGGATGGGCACTTTCCCAGCTCTGCAGTGAAGGGGGAGCAATGCCGACTCCTTCAGAGAGAGGTTGCTTGTTCAAGCTCAGCAGCTGTTAACAAAGACTGCAGAGTCTTAAATAATCTGGATGAATGAAATCTCTTCTCCCTCTTCAGTCCATCAGGCCTTTCTTTCTTTGTATGTCAAAACCTTGTTGCTCTCCCCTTACTCAGACAGTTATTAATAGCAGATAAAAAAATGAATGTAAGACATAAACAGCCAGTCCCACGGGCTGAATGAAACCTCAACTTCCAGTGGCTTTGTGTCTTGTGGATCTGCTCCTTTTGTCCTAGAAAAGCACAAGATTTGGCATAAACTTTTATCATGGCTGGGCACTTCTTATGATTAACTCTCCTGTGTAATTTCTATGGTGTCTAGTAAGATTTATTCCACAGCCTTTTTCTTGGGGAGAGGAAGGCTTCGGAGACCCCAAATTACAGAAGAGAAGTGAGGCAGAGGAGCTGGTGCCACCACTTCTAGAGATGTCATGGACTGGCAAAGCCCTGGTACTTGGTTTTAAATACTTGGAGCTGCACACTGAGCACTGGAGGGCATGGAACTGCAAGCCCATATAATTTGGGGTACAGCAGCTGCTCTCCCCAGCTCCGCCACCCCTGCATTACAACAAATGCTCTGCAGGGTTTGTGTAAACTGGGTGATTTCCTCTCCAGCAGCACAGAGGAGTTAAGGACAACATAAAAACTTACATGCTCTCTAAAGCATCTCTCACATTCTTTCCCCTTTTGTAAAGGAAACTGGACTTAAAATCCATGGAGCTCTCCAGGAGGATGAGAGAGGCTGAGCTCTGGAAGTACTGACAGGCTGGGGAGAAGTGAGCTGGGTCTGCATGGAGAAAGCAGAGCCTGATTATGTGCACATGCAGCAACTCCAGATCAGACCTCTAGCTGACACAGCTATCAAGCACGTATTGTCACAGATCCTGTCTAAAGGGTTGTTTCAGGGTTATATTAGGAATTGCTTTTGTAGCACCATAGCAGTACAAGGCATTTTTCAAACACCTTCAGAAAGTGTTTCTAGCAGACAAACAATCATTAATTATTTACCTTGCAATAGGTGAGCAGAGGTCTGAATACGCCAAGACCTGTACATACACATGCACAGACAAACACACAGAAGCTGCTTCCCTATGCTGTTCTCTGAGGACACGGTGTGAATAAAGCCACAGACAAAATACATAAATAAATAAAATCTAAGGGTTCTGCCCTGTTATCAGTGAAGTCAAGGGTCTCCTACTGATGATACTGAGAGCAGAATTAGCCATGGGATATCCCTGGAGCATATGGTCCTGTGGGATGGAGATGAGGAAGGAGGGAAGTGCCAAAACATGTTAAGGTGAAACTTGCCTGCCCTGGCAGGCTCCAGCTCTGAGCTAGTTCACACATGGTAGAAATGGACATCTTAATGAGCACTTTCAGTCTATTGTTTTTCAGGATTCTAGCAAGTCCCTCACACTCAGAGATATCATTTTTACATTTGAAGTCTAGCATAGATGTATCCTATTGTACGTTGTCTATTGCTTTTTCTTTCTCTTCCAGCACAGGTAGGCAAGTGAGCAGCAATATGGGTAAAATTGTAGCTATTAATCAGAAAATGCTAACTAAAGCTAACCAGCCTAAAGTCGGTGTTGCTAGGAAACGACCTGCCTCTTACTGTGCATTGCCACTATTTGTATGCATCCACTCTTCTGATTTTCTTATTAATATTCTTTGCCTCAGACTCAGTAACAAATTTCCTCTACAAGCTGGCACAGTATCCTGTCCTCTCCAGGTTCAACAGGCCCATTTAAACCCAAACCTCCCAGTAGTTTAATTTAACCTCAGACCACTGATACAAGTTTTTAGTCCACTACTTTATTTTAGTCCGGCAGAAAACTGGCAGAATTCACACACCCAGTTATGCGAACAGGACAGCTGAGCTCTGCAGGACAGAGTAGTGTGTACTGCCCTCTTGTTTTCCAGCCTCTCCTGGAGATTTCTTCCTTTCAGTGATGCTGTTGCTTCTTATGTGTCTTAAGGAACTAACCTGCCTGCTTGTGACTGTCCAACCATATCCAGAGGAAAACCGGGGCAAAAGAAAAAAATAAATCCTACTAAAATTATTTTTCTTTCAAGCTACACTGCTAGAAGTACCTTTAACCCATGTTTTTGTGTCAGTGCTAGGGAGATCTATTGATTTACTATATTTGAATTTAAGTCAATGTAGTTAAATCAATATCCAACCGGAGCAGAGATTAGGTTCTGTATTGATTTTAAGTGTGCCTGACACTGGTGGAGTTTGTAATTTACAAGTACAAGATATATTGATGGCAGGCAGCTTTAAATCTCTCTAGCCATGTTGCACAAGCTGCATCCAAGCTCTACTAAGATTTAGGCTGGGAATTGGAAGGGGGTTTCCAGTGATGTGTTCTCAGTCTGCTGATGGTTGCTGATACCTGAGATTCCCTGACAAAACGCGACATATGACTGCTTCCCAGTGCAGTTCAATCAGAAAACTGAAGTTTACCCAAAATGATGGGATTTTCTTTTTTTTTTTTTTTGGTGTTTCCAGGTGAGTTTAAAGGATGCCATTATGCTTTCAGGGCTAGGAAGGGGCTCTGCATACAGTACCACTAGCAATATGGGAATGCCATCATCTTGGTCTAGGCAGAACAGGGAGACCATCAGAAATCACAGTCTATGCACTAGCTGCTAACCCTGGTCAGCTGCAGCCAGAAATCACATCACCTTTTAATCTCATACAGAGATATCTGGCACCAGCTGCAACTTCTACAGGCAGCTCCTTGGCCACAAATCCATCTTGGCTTTCTTGGAATGCTCTTGCCTTTCATTTTTGCAGTGAAATAAGGAGTCAGGACCCTTGTGGTTAATGCCGTATAAGGCAGAATTCCAGGAAAAATAGTTTAGGAGTGTTTTTCAAAATCTGAATTTATAGCACAAAGGACAAAATCAAAGTATTTCACCTTGCACCCATATTTTGTAATGGATAGAAGGGTCAGTATGGCATAAATGTGTGTATATGTTCCCTTGTGGGGATTAGTCCATAACCTGTAGGTCTTTGCTATTCGGGAATATTTCTTGAATGAGCCTGCATTTTCTTTTGTTTGTTGCCTTTGTAGCAGTTTGCCATGAATACACAGTCTAATGTGCTTGAAGCTGTCATAAATACCAAAACTTAAATTCTTTAGATCTGCTCTAAATACATTTCTTTGTACCTTGGTGTATTGTACTGTGCCAAAATCTATAGATATCCAAGGGATTTACACCTCAATTTATTCTGCTAAACTGATGTTTTCAGAGGACTTCAATAGACTTTGTGCTTTCAGTTCTCTTATGCTTGTTTTGGTGTTCTTCATATCCTTTGCAATAGTGGATTTGTACAACGGATGGCAACAAAATCAGAAAGTTCCACTATTCCAGGACATTCTGCTCATCTAACAGAATTATTTGATGTGTATACAGGTAAAGCCTATTGAGCTTAAATATAAGTACAGAAAAAGAAGGCACAGGAAGATCAGCAGAAGGCCATGGTGCAACTCATAAAAGGAAAGAAGAGAGCTTGTTCATTCTGTTTCTACCTCAGAATGTCTCTTCCTCCCTGTGGGAGTGAGCAGAATCCCTTCCAACCCCACCAGAAAGGAGTGCGTCATGTCCCATCCTGGGTTATGCTGCCCAGACACCCTCACCAGACTCAGTACGTTATAATCTCTTCTGCTGCCATTCATACCTTTCATGATATGAGATTATAACACACTGAATCCTGAGTGAACAGCTTCAGCCTTGACAGGCAGGATCTGAGCTGGTCCCAAAGCTTGAGACTGACAGCATATCCCTTAGTAGCAGGAAGAAACCTTCTTCCGGTAACTTGACCCATTCTGGAAAAAGTGAGACCTACTTTCTACTAGCTGGAGAAGCAAATTAGAAGATGCACTACTTGGGAAAGAAGCTAGTTGAAGCCCTTGAAACATGCTGTTATTTCTATAGCTCAGTGCCACGTCAAATGCCAGCAGAAAAAGGACTCAGATAACAGTTGATTAAATGCAATGCTACAATGGTACAAAGCAAACTTCTAATATGTTACAAATTACTATATACCTAAAAGTTCACATCTGAGCCTTGGTGTCCTTGTTGGAAATCTCCACTTCAATCAGTTGACTGAGCATACATCTCTAGTGCCATTTGGGATGCCCTAGGATGCCCTGTGTGACTTCCAACTGGGCTGGGAGGATGTGGATCTCCTGGAGGTCCCTGTGTCATACCTGGCCACAATGAGTGTCTCAGCCAACAGAGTCTGAAAAGACTCTAGATACATATTTTGGGGTCACTGAATCAAGTTTGTCTTGTTTGATTTTACAGTGAATTTTCAGTATTTCCTGTCACAAACATGGGTAGGGAGACAGACAGGTGGGTAACTATATATATGTGTTTATTTGTAAGTTATTTGGGTACACCTGGCTTAAAAAAGGAAGGGGAGAACTACATGAAAATTAATCTGTCAAATACGCCTGAGACGCTCTGATGAGCAGGTAAAGTCTCTCAATATATTTCACCCTAACGCACTACATTTTTATTACAAGCCAGTTGGCTGCTCCATAGCTAACTGGGGGGCTTGAATCCACCTACCTATTGATGCAGTTCTTGTATGAGGGAGAGAAGTGTGGCATTCTTAGGGACAACACAGATTTCCCAAGCTGACCTGGGCCTAGAAAAGTTCACAACCATATTGAACTGAAAAGAAATTAAAAATGCAGTTTTCTCATCTTGACAAATAGAATCATAGAATCATAGAATAACCAGGTTGGAAGAGACCCACTGGATCATCGAGTCCAACCATTCCTATCAAACACTAAATCATGTCCCTCAGCACCTCGTCCACCCGTCCCTTAAACCCCTCCAGGGAAGGGGACTCAACCCCCTCCCTGGGCAGCCTCGGACAGGGCTTGAGGACCCTTTTGGTGAAATGGACTGTAGAAGTGATCTTTCATGTAACACAAAACTTTAATTTCTAGGTGGTTTCAAGAAAAACAAAGTGAGAGCTAGGACCACCAAGAGGCAACAGGTTTCTTGTCTTTTTTCACTAATTATCAGTTATTAATTCAGTCATCTTCCTGATGAGATCATAGAATCATAGAATGGGTTGCGTTGGATGGGACCTTAAAGATCATCCAGTTCCAGCCCCACTGCCACTGGATCAGGTTGCTCAAAGCCTCATCCAATCTGACCTCGAGCAGCCCCAGGAATGAGGCTTCCATAGCTTCTCTGGGCAACTTGTGCCTCACCACCCTCACAGTTTTTACTAATACCTAATCTAAATCTTCCTTCTTTCAGCTTAAAACCGTTACCCCTCATCCTATTACTGCACTCGCTGATAAAGAGCCCCTCTTCATCTTTCCTGTAGGCCTCCTTTAAGTACTGTAAGGCTATAAGGTCTCCTCTCCCTCTCCCTCTCCCTCTCCCTCTCCCTCTCCCTCTCCCTCTCCCTCTCCCTCTCCCTCTCCCTCTCCTCATGCGATCTTCCTCCACCTTCAGATGAGGTGGCTGGATCTCAGAGCCGAGGTCTCCATTTCACAGCCGTATGCTGGTGGACCAGGCCAGCTCTGAAGATGTTGTGCCAAAGAAAGCCCTGGGATGGTGCTCAACCAGCTAGTACAGGAGCGCTCTGCTGCTCACCTCCTCCATGGAAATGGCAGCACAATCTGTTGACAATATTTATAATAGACACATTTTGGAGGGCATGTGATAGAAATTCATTATCAGCCAAACCTTGTAATTCAGTCTTCATGCTGGTAGAGATAACTTGGGAGTGGAATTGTTCCTTCTGCATCATTAATGACGCAAGGACCTGCTTTAGTCTTAATGTTACTTATCTCTCAGATGTGCCTTGTTGCAGAAATTAAGTCTATGTTCTTCATCCTTTCCACATTTTTAAGATTTTTTATCACTTCATAAAAGAGCAGAGTATTAACTCTAGGGATGTGGCCAAACACACCTTACTTGGAACCTTCCTGTCTACCTTCATTTTCCTCCTGGCTGCATCTGGATAAAGATATTCTGTAGTTTCTATCCAAAACTACTGTATCATTTTGCAGTGAGGTATAGAAATATGTACAAAATACATACCTTTGTATTTCATTGCCAAAGCACGTCATTGAGGGGATTAAATTGTGTTGCCTAAAGTTTGCAAAGTACTGGAGTTTTCTGTGTGGGAAAAAAATATAGATTTCCTATCTATATTTATATGAAGATATATAGAGATATTTAGATACTGGTTCAGGACCTCTTGTCTGCTCAATTGTGACTTATTATTTGCCTGTAGAGTGACCATGGAGCCAGGTGTGCACATAAGGTTAAACTTGCAGTGCCATGAGTCAGATGAGCTCAGCCGAACCTGAACAATTTCCATTGTTCCAAGGCTTGGTAGGGGTTCCTATGCAAAATTATTTAGAGGGAAAGGGACTAGTGTCACATACATGTTTAAGTAGGAGTTTTAAAAATTAGGAAGGAAAATATTCATTCTGCCAAAACATGGGAGTGGAAATGTTTTGTATATCAGGTGGGACTTCTGCACCTGATTAACTGATGCAGAACTAGCTGCCATCAGCCCACAGTGTTCTGGAGCTGTCTTGTTCTGTGAGTTGACATTTGCTGATGCCAGCAAACTCAGCAGCCTGAAAAGCTATTTTTTTCCCTACTGCTGAGACTACCATTTCATAGACTCTGGCAAAAGAGGTGCCGTCTGTCTCCCAACATCACATGCCAAGAGAAAGCCTTTTGTCTGCCTACAATGGAGCTAGTGGCAGAGAAGGAAGTGGTGAAACACCAGTTACAGTTGCTGGCAAGTGAGCCATAAAGGAAGGTTCTGCCAAAAGGACACAGGCTGGGATCTGACCTCCCTTTCTGTGCCTGCAGCTACTCTGTATAGGTGAAGCGACCACTTGTTGGGAGCGTTGGAGGCAGACTGTGAGCTGAGCTGAGCCAAAAACTCCTTGGAAGTTAACAGCATGGTTAGTGCTGGGGCAGAGATCTGGGTCTGTGTCAGAAACAGACAAGTCTTCCCCTCAGTTTTACCACTGAGAATTTCTGCCACTTGGGCAAAAGCCATGGATCTCAAAATGAAGCTGTGAAATCGGTAGCTATCCCAAATTAAATAATATTATGGAAGAGAGAGGCAAGAGCAGGAGGGTGGCACGGAGCAGCTTTCAGGCTGGCCAAATTTGGCATCTTTTATTTGCCAAAATCTGTCTTCTTAATGTCCCTGCCCATGCCTGCCCGCTCTCTTTGTGTGACAGCAACTCCAGAGTGTCAGAGCAGCAGCCTGAGGTTCCTTTGGGTGTAGGAGATGTGTTGTACTGAATCCCTCCAGAGTCCAGCAGCCTCCTGCTGTTCCACAGTTGCCTGTGCTTGATGCAGCCAGATCCAGTGGGACATTGATGGGGTGATCCTCTGTATCTGCTGTGGGGGGATGCAGAAGAGAGGTTCAGCATGGGGCACTGGCCCCGTAAGCATGGTGCTCTGTGGTGATGTAGGATCCGTTCTCTCCCTGCTAAAGGGCACTCACTGTCTCCTCCCTGCTGGAAGCTGCGCTGGGCTTTAGGCAGGTGTCAGTGCTTCACTCATTAGTCCCAGTGTAAGCCTCCAGACACTCTTTTACAAGACCACGGGCTCAGAGACATTTTTAAAGTGGAGTCTGCAATCCTGTCACTTTCACGCGCCCCTGGTAAACAGGAGCTTTAACCACAGCAGTACTGACTCATCCATCCAGCCTGAAACAGCAGCTTGACTCAGCTCCTTTACACCTAAAGCACACTCTGGAGTGCTGTTGCCTCCCATCTTCAGAAGACATTTTGCTGCAATAAGAATTTCAAAGTGGCTTCTTAAATTTAGCTGTCCATTTATTTTCATTTTAATTTTAATTTTATTTTCATTCATGAGGGAGTGCAGTGTTAGGATGAGTGGTAGCAGTTTTAAGCTGAAAGAGAGGAGATTTAGGTCAGATATTATGAAGGAATTTTTTATTGTGAGGGTGGTGAGGCACTGGAACAGGTTATCCAGAGAAGTTGTGTATGCCCCATCCCTGGAGGTGTTCAAGGCCAGATTGGATGAGCCTATGAGCAACCTGATCCAGTGGAAGGTGTCCCTGCCCATGGCAGGGTGATTGGAACTGGATGATCTTTCCAACCCAATTAGATGCCCCTTCCAACCCAAACTATTCTATGATTCTATGATTCTATGATTCTATGGTTCTATGGTTCTATGATTTCACGTATGAGGCATGTGATATAAATGGCACCTTGAATGTGCCCATGACTTCTGTTCTCGCCAAGTATTTCTTATTGAAGGTAGGGTCGAACACACCCGTGCTGTGGTTTATCATGACCTGATTATATCACCAGAAAGTTGAAGGATGGGTGTGAGGGGAAAGCAGCTATTTAAAATAGTTTGCATCAAAATTAGAACAGTATGCAAGAGCAAGACAGCCCTTAGATGTATTGTGGGCACCGAGATGGGAATTCCTGCCTGTTTAATCAGGCAGCCAGCTCCAGCAAGAAAACCCAAGCCTGGCAAGTCATGTGAGCTGTGTATGTGCCTGTGGTGGAGTTGGGAAGAAAAAAAAAATAAACAGAAGTTTAAAGACTATTGAACAAATGAAATCTGAAGTGTGGAAGCTGTATGGAGGTTAAACGGCAATAGCTCCACCATGGATCATCTCACAGGCTTAGCTGAGAGAGGACTCAACACATCATGGTGAGGAGCCATCCGCTTGAGAAAATTTCCGAACGTCTCTAAAAACAATGGCTCTCTGATAAAACTTCTGTAGCTGGGTTGCCATTCCCACTGCCTGAAATTCTGGATAATTAGCTGTTAAGGATATTTCAGAGATGCCTTTGGATTGTTGCCTGTGAAGGTTCAGCAAGGAGTTGAGGCAGTGAAATGCCTGCAGAGCCCCAGTGCAGAGACAGCAGCAAACCCTACCATCTGTGTTTAGCTCAGGCACTGTAAGCAAACATTAAACAAGTGCATTGCATCAATGCACACGTGTATTTCAGCCTGTTGGTCAGAAACTGCCTGTATTGCACATGCGGGCAGGCAGCCAGCACGGTGTTGAAGAGCAGCCCCTTCCACCAGCTGCCTGCACTGATTTGGGTCAGGCAGTTTGTACCCAACTTTTGCTGCCACACCGGAGCTTGTTGATCTGACAGTTGGTTGCTGTGATTCCTAGACTCGATGAATGAAGTTTGTTAAGCTACTCACTTCTATGTGAGATGGATTTTATGCAGCTAAAAACTGGACGACACCTAACTAGGAGGAGCGGCTGATAAGTCAAAGGATCATGCTGCTATCTAGACTTCAACAGGTTGGAGAAATGGGCTGACAGGAACCTCATGAAGTTCAACAAGGAGCAGTGCAAAGTCTTTTGATTAGGGAGGAACAACCCCAGACACCAGTGCATTTTGGGGTCCTCCCAGCTGGAAAGCAAGTTGGCAGAAAAAGCACCTTGGTGGATATCAAGTTGAACAAGAACTGGCACAGGGACCTTGCAGCAAAGAAGGCATTTGTATCCCAGGTGCATTAGACAGAGTATTACCAGCAGGTCAAGGGAGGCGATCTTTTCCCTCTACTCTGCTCTCATGAGTCCCACCTTGAGTACTTTGTCCAGTTCTGGCCTCTCCAGTACAAGAGAGACATGGATATACTGGAGGGAGTCCAGTGAAGGACCATGAGGATGATCAAGGGTCTGGAGCACGTCACCTATAAGGAAAGGCTGAGAGAGCTGGGACTGTTCAGCTTGAAGAAAAGAAGGCTCGGAAGGTAAATCAGTGTAAATACCTGAAGGAAGGGTGCAAAGAGGACAAAGCCAGGCTCCTTTCAGAGGTGCCCAGTAACAGGAAAGAGGCAACGGACACAAACTGAAACATTGGTCATTCTCTCTGAACACCAGGAAACACTTTTTAACTGTGAGGATGACTGAGCACTGGCACAGGTTGCTCGATTATGGAGTCTCCATCCTTGGAGATATTAAAAAACTGACTTGACACAGTTCTGGGCAGCTGGCTCCTGGTGTCCCTTCTTGAGCAGGGATTGGACCAGATGACCTTGAGATATCCCTTCCAACCTCAGCCATTCTGCGATTCTGTGATCTTTTCCTTTGATTAAATACAGGATCTTGGCCATAGGCATGACTATCCATTTTCCCAAGCATCAAGAAAGAATATTGCAAAGTAAACAAAGCCAAGTGGTGTGCAGACATAGCCAAAATTAAATTGCAAGTAATAAAATGATTGAGGACCTTGTTTGGATTAATTACCTAGCTATGGCCAAGGCCATCACAAGTGCCAGTTTTATTCAGAGTTTTTAAAAATAGGCTCCAAAAAAAGAAAGATCATTTATAAATGTAATCATTGAGTGATACGATAATTGCTTCTTTATACAGAGAAAGGAGTTTTTCTTCCTGTAAAAGAAATGTTAACATTTTTGAAGTGTTTCTACAAAACAGCCACAGCTTTACAGGGAAATACAAACCAAAATGCAATTATACATTTTTAAAATACCTCACTATGTTGCTCCTTTAAATTTCTTATGGTATTACTAGTTACAAATCATTGCTGCTCTGAGATGAAGACCAGGTTTAGTTCAGGCAGCATACAGAATGCAAAGAACAATTATATGCCTGAAATCCTATATGATGACGCATTTTTAAACCTCCGTGTGGGACAACCAAAGACTCCTCACTATAGCAATAGATTTAGTGTGAGATTTCATGGTCTGTATGTAACATAGGGCACCTGGCACAGTTCCTCATGGCTCTCAGATCTGCAGATCCTTCTTTTGGCCACAGTTGGTCAGTTAAGAACTCACAGAATCAAAGGATTTGGGTGAATTTATACTAAGAGGTAATCATCAACATTATAAGTACCATGATCTAGCAGCAAAAGGCAATCTTAAGGGTAAGAGATAGTGACAATGTCTTGAAGTTAAATAACAGTAAAAATAATTTGAGGTAGACATAGTGTGTGCTCATTCATTTAATGGGAGTGAAAAGAACCTGGAATCTCAGCTTTTGTGCTCCCAGACATTGTTCCTTTCTTTTGCATGCCCCATTTCTCTGCTTTAACCATGTCCAAGATCAGATTCCCAGTCCCTGAGGGCAGGACTGTGTCCTGTGGCCTCAGGAGTTTTGCCATCTGCAGGCTGCAACTTGTGGGCTCCCTCCATTTGCCTGTATTTGCATACTGTAAAGGCAGAATTAAGCAGTGATGGATCTCATCTGCATAACGAAGAGCCCATTCCTAGCACAGAAGGCCACAGAGCAGATTTTCTCTCTCCATGATTCTAATTAGCCATCTGTGGTGTGCAACTGGAAGGGGGCTTGGCTCAGCGAGTGGAGCAGGAAAGGGGCAGCCAGAGAATGATTCCCCCAATCTAGGCTTGGTCAACATTTCTGTTTACACCAGAGCAGAGCCTGCCCACTGCTGCTGGGAGCAGTAACACAGCTGCAGACCAGGAAAAGGAAGGCTGAGACCTCTCCCTTTCCCCTGCATCATTTAAGCAGAAAATGGAAAAATTAGCGTTGTTTGAGAAAATCCCCACTGGGAAAGTGGCCATCCATTTCCAAAAGGGCATCTGGCAATCTGCTACATCCGTATGCCAGCCTGTGCAAGCAAAGCAGTCACCTCACAATGAGGGGTGGAGGATGGTTCCTGGGCACTGAATCAGGCCAACAGGGTCCAGAGACGTGCCTGCTGCATCCAAGATACCTTTCCAGTCTGAAGAATCATGACCGTCAGGCTAGGAGAGGCGATTCTTCTCCTCTGCTTTGCTCTAGTGAAAACCCCACCTGGAATACTGCGTCCAACTTAAGGGACCTCAGTACAAGAAAGACATGGATCTGTTGGAGCGGGTCCAGAGGAGGCCACAAAAATGGTCAGAGGATTGGAGCACCTCTCCTATGAAGAAAGACTGAGAGCTGGGGTTGTTCAGCCTAGAGAAGAGAAGGCTCTGGGGACACGTTATTGTGATCTTTCAGTACTTAATACTTACAAGAAAGATGGGGACAGACTTCTTAGCAGGGCCTGTAGTGACAGGACAAGGGGTAGTGGTTTTAAACTAAAATAGGGTAAATCTAGACTAGATATAAGGAAGAAATTTTTTATGCTGAGGGTGGTGAATCACTGGAATAGGCTGCGCAGAGAGCTGATTGAAGTTCCATCCCTGGAAACATTCATAATCAGGTTGATTTGGGCTCTGAGTAATCTGATCGATATGAAGATGTTCCTGCTCACTGCAGAGGAGTTGGACTTGATGACCTGCAAAGGTCCATTCCAATTCAAACCATTCTGATTCTAAGTTACAAAAAAGATAATCACCTTTCTTTTCTGCCTTGAAAGTGACTTGCCTTTTGGGGTAATTGCTAAAAATCAGCCATTGGGCAGGTCTATGTTATTTTAAAAGGGCTGCAGAGGTTAACGTGCTTATTTGTAAATTCAAAGGAAACCTTTGACTCATTGAAGCTAAGGAAGTATTTTGTCACTGCTCTTTGGTTTTACATAATCGTCACAGTCACGGCATGTTAATATCAGTGGGTGAGCGTGAAAAACACAAAATTGTTATAAATGCATAAAGTTGGGAAAGCTGGTTGTGTAACTGAGAAAAGAGCAGAAAATAAATGAAGCTGATCAGTTACAAAGTGTAAATTATATTAAAACTGTGGCTCAGAAGCTTCAAGTGTCCTTAGTGTGTGAAAGGACATTTTATACTAGAATATGGGTTTTAATCTTGAATCCTTTAAACTACAAAGAGAAGAGATACTACACCTGTCTCAAGGACAACTTGTGTTCAGACAGAAGTTTTATTTCAATTGCTGTTAAGCCAGCTGTAAGAACAAGGCTCTAAATCTACCTCATAAACTAGTAGCACTTCTTATAAAAGAAACCAATTTATTAGCAGCCTTCAGACTTTCCCAGCTTTAACTGATGAAAGCCAGCTGGAAGACAGCTAAGTAAATGTGATCATCTCTGTTGTACCCAATTCATCAGCAGAGTCGAGACTTGCTTTACAGAAGCTTCTGGCTCCCAGACCCAGGACTTTGGCTTGACGTGAACATTATTTGCATGTCCAAAAGTGGAAAACCTAAACAATTATTTTCTTTAACATAAAGAGTACATGCATGTATCCATTCGGCTTTGGGAATTATCCTGGTCTGGTTCTGCAGTAGGGCAACACAATTTGTCGGAAAAGACTTTAGTTTAGCCCTTCATTGCCGGCTTTCACCTGATGGGTTTAGTTTTCACCTGTCTTTTTTTCCCCAGCTTCTTGGTGGCCAGCATGAATCCCTTCATAGGACAAGCATTTTCACAGCCCCCCAGAATGATAACTCTTCCTGGGAGGACTGAGAGGGGTGTACTCAGTGCCCACTTCCAGCTGATCATTTAGTCCTGTTTGGTTTTAGGTGTTCCAAGGCAGCCTCCCAGGAGCAAGATTTTGGAGATCACTGAACGGGCTTTCTCAAGGCACTTAGAATTCACTTTTCCAATGGAATGTTGTATTTTTTTTTACAAAAACTGGGCATTTTTTTGTTCAATGTTTGAGCTATAGAGTTAGCTGTAATTCTTCAAGCATCAGTCTTGGAAGTATCAAAACATTTAGGAATTTCAGAAAATTACTTAAAATAAACCCTCAAAAAGTTTCTCATGCATTTTTTGAAAACTGATTTGCCATTAAGTAAAGTTTTTGCTAATCAATCTAAATTTTTCCCACCTAGAAACACAAGCTCTGCCATAACTGGATGAAAACTAATGGTTCTTCTAACCCTCAGTGATGCCTCATAGCAGGTACAACAGATGGTGAAAAAAACTCTGAAGTTATTGGGGAGGGTTTTGACTACCATAATCAGCTTCTTTTTTAACCTCAATCCTTATGCTTCTCAGATAAACACAGAGTGTCTTATCTCACTGCTTATCTTATTGGTTTCTTGTTGCATGTCCAGGTGATCTGTTTAAATCTTCCTTTGTGAGCTGGTCCCTCTATCATCCACATTTCTTTTCTCTGAACTCTCTTATATTAAGTTCCATCTAAGTAATGCCAAGTTGCTTCAAGACGTATTTAATGGTTTAGGTACACTCTCTTTACATCCTACTTGTCTTTTGCTATAGAACACTTCTGTTGTACTTGTGTTAAAATTATATATGAAGTAGGGGAAGCTGGAAGCCCAGTTAGTTTACAGCTAAAATTTATGCAGTCTGAAAGGAGGTAGAGGAGACAGCAGAAGACTGGATTTAATTCCTCTGATCACCCTTTCAGTTCCTCATAATTTGAAGGTAGCAGAGCTTTACTGATCATCACCAGCTCAGACTTAACCTAAAATTTACTTTGGTGCAATGGACATACTTCTGCAAGCAGCACAGAAGCAGCAGACACAGACTGGGGCTTATGGCAGGATGAGGAATCAAAGAGTCATAGAATCATAGAACCATAGAATCATAGAATCATAGACTAGTTTGGGTCAGAAGGAACCTTAAAGATCATCCAGTTCCAACCCCCCTGCCATGGGCAGGGACACCTCCCACCAGACCAGGCTGCTCAAGGTCCCATCCGACCTGGCCTTGAACGCTTCCAGAGGTGGGGCATCCATAACTTCTCTGGACAACCTGTGCCAGTGCCTCACTGCCCTCACAGTAAAAAAATTCTTCCTAATGTCTAATCTAAATCTCCGCTCTTTCAGCTCTGAATTATTACCCTTTTTCCTATCACTGCACTCCCTGTCAAAGACCTCTTCCCCAGCTTTCTTGTAGGCCCCTTTTAAGTACCAGAAGGCTGCTATGGGGTCTCCCTAGAGCCTTCTCTTCTTTTGACTGAAAAGCCCCAATTTTCTCAGTCTGCCAAGGAAGAGGAGATGGGGAATGCTGAGCTATGGACAACCTCACCAGGCAGACATGGGCTTTGGAGATGTTTAGAGCATCAGTGCCATTATAGAGGCACAATGATGAGGAAAGAAGGGGCAACATAGAAGCGCAAAAGCAGAATGACATGCTGTAAAACTGGCTCCTGCAAAGTAAGAAAACCAGCAAGGCTTAGTCCTTGGTGTAAGTGCAGGGTGCCTGAGCAGAATTCAACCCCATATCTCTTGCTCAGAAGGAAATATAATATTAACCATGTGAAGGAAAAGCTTCCCTTGAAGGAATAATACTGAAGGCGGGTCAAGAGTTGGCTGAAATTCACTTTCTCCATTTACTCAACATGTCCAGCTTGCTGAGGCGTTAAGCCAGTACATTTCAGCTCATCGTTAATTTATGAGCAGATTCAGGAAGAATAAAGCAAGTCTTGTCTCTTGCCCTAATAATATCTCATCGGACCTAAAAATGTGGTTAGCACGCTTGGTTGATTGATGCAAGGAGATCTCCATGAATAAAATAAACCTTTAATTGTGTCTTTTGCATTAGCTAGAGTGATGTACTTAAGCCAAAACCAAATAGACCCAGGCTGTGTGGAGATTTGGCCCAGATCTGACTGCTAAGGCTCACAGCTGTCACTTTCTAGATATTGCTACCAGTTCATCTTGGACATTCTTGTTTTGCGAAGATTTCTCATGTTGTCTTTAAACTCAGGACAAGACTCACGGGTTAATTACCCTTGTCCTGATCACTTCTCTTACAATTACAATGAAGCGTTTAGCCCTTTTTGTTGAATGAAAAAGTATCTCAGTGGCTTTCACAGTAAGCAGGCACTGAATGTCCTCCCTCCTCAAAGGTAATGCAAGCGGACACCTGATTTTTAGAGTAACTTGTCTTCACACAGGCGTGTATCTGTGCTGCGTGGTGACTGTAAGTGATTATGGCTCTCAGCTAGTCTTTGCATAGATAAGCGAAGCTGTAAACTCACAAGGATCTCAGAAAAAGTTGAAGAAAGGCTAACATGGCCAGTGGAAGGCCTGGAAAGAGTTGAATGTAGATTGTTGGCTGAATGACTTGCTGAAATAACTATTTTGATTCCAAGTCACATTACTTTGTAATTAAATATGTGTCAGTTTGCCCTACGCCTTAGTTGTGCATCACTTTGAAATTACTGTTCCCATCTAAGCACCAAATACTGTTCCCACATAAAAGCAGTTATTTCTTTGGTTGGCTAGACCTGGCTTTGTCTGACCTGTAACAGCCATGAAACCTGTCTGCATTGTGCCCAGTGCCATCTGTACTGCCCAGCTGGCCTCTACACATGAGTCTGTACCTACGCTGGTGTCTATCCACACCAAACTGTCAGCCACTGTGGTCTACAAAGCCTTTCCCAATATCCTGGATTTTCTGGACATGCTCAGAGCACCTGGGCTCCCTTGCTTGACACCATCATGGTGAAATGTCTATATCAATATTCTTGTGTGCTAAGATATCAAGTACCCACGCAGTAAAATATCCAGCCCAATCATGGGATAATGCATAAACACTCAAAAATATTAATTCCAGAGGATGACACAGAAAAAAACTCCTAGTGGACTTTACTGGTTTACCTCAGGCATTTTTATGAAGCCTAAGGAATATTAAAGGGGACTGTACTTAGAGGGGATTTGCTCTACAAGAAATAAGATAGTCTCTAAGCTTTTGTTTATGTCTAGACTCAAACTGATATTCTTCTGAGGATCTGGACATTTCAGTAGGTTTTTTTGAAAACATTTGCATGTGCCTGTTCTGCTGGGACCCAGGACTGAATGGAGACACCAGAAATCCTGTGGGAAAGCTAGTTCTATGACACGGATCCAGCCTCACATCCTCAAGGGGTCTGTAAAACTTAAATAGGTACCCAGCCTTGTGGGTACTTCCTCAGCTTCCGAAGTCCCCTGATGTGACAGATTGATTCTATCAGGATTCTGGTGTTGTGATACTGGAACAATTTACAATGTTTAACATCCATGAGACAGACAAGTGCTATTATCTACCTTTGCTAAATTAGAAACAGTGGAAAGAAGCATCCAAGATCCGATCCAGTAAAGAACTGAAGTGATTTAAAATTTAAGAGGAAAAAAATCACCTGATCTTTTATCTAACCTGCTGGCTAAAGCAGAACCTGAAAGACAGGCAGACACAGTGCTGTGCAGAAGAATGGGGCATCCGAGTTGGTGCAAAATGGATCTATCTGCCATGAATCCACTTCCAGAGGGATTTGTGTCCACCCTAATGGATGCAAAGCAAGGGGAAGTTGCTGCATATCGGCACAGCGAATCTCTTGTCTCCTGGCACCTGCTGAATGGGAATACTGATGTCAGTGCTGATGCTTTCACCTCACAAGTGAAACAAGATGGATCCTAAGCCAAAATCATGCTCTTTCTTGACTATAAAACAGATAATACTCTTCTCTTGAAGAATGTGCAGATTTTCAGCACATCTACCTCCGAGTTTGTTTTCCCAACTATCGGTCCTCTCCTACTGGTTTTTTTGAGCTTTTTTGATCACCAGGTGCATCTTTCTCACTCCAGGACCCATACAGACCTCACACCACTCTGGTAGTATTTTCAAACCAGGGCACGATGCGGGGTGGCAAGAGTCCCTACAACTCAAAATGCTTTGCTTCTCGAGCTGGAAGCCACTTTGGACCTTCCTGAAGCCAAACACTGACCACTTAAACAAGCTGACTACAAGACATTTTGGTTAGGAAGGGGTACAAGGAGATAGGCCAGGTTAATGGAGGATGAGGAACCGTGAGATGGTTTTGCTTCAGGCACTGACAATTGACACAATGGGAATTTAACCCTCAATCTTCTGCATTTCAATTTCTGGAGCTACTGGAAACAAGAGTTTCTCTTAAAACATCACATTTTTGCTCAATGTCAAGCTTTACCATAAGAGGAAAGGCACAGTTACAGGAAAGGTATGACAAGCATCTAAAACCATCTGACAACTAACCAGGCTGGAAAAGTAAATGGAAGAGTATGGGTTTGTTGGAAAAGTCTGAAACCCCAAATCCCTCTTTAGATGCTTTTAGCAGGTAGACACCATGTTTGTATCTGGAGATAGTTTTTACCAGCAGCTTAAAAGCCAATAAGAGCAAGTTGCTGCCCTCATGAGTTTACAACCTTTTATAGAGAGACAGGATACAGTGGGTGGAAAAAAAGAAGCCATTACTCTCCTTTTACAGATGCAGATAGAGATCAAATGACATCTCCGTTATCACACAGGAAGCCTGTGGCAGCACAAAAAAGACGGAACCGGGATTTTCTGGAAGCATATGCACTAACCACAAAATCCCTCCTTCCCTCACTTCCTAGATATTTTTGTTTCAACAGCCAGCATTGAGCCACTGCACACTGAAAAGGAAACATCTGCCTTTATGCTTGCCCAACAGCAGATGAGTTTTAGTAGGATGCTTCCCTGGTTTTAATTGGGGAACATAAGGGCCCAGGAGGAGCAGTGGGTGCCTTTGAGAGAAGCTGGGAAGGGCATTAATGCCTGACAGGGAGAGCGCTGCACATCTGGAGAAAGAGCGGTGGGGCTGGATCTTGCCTGCCCATAGTAGGGGAGTGTGCTGGACAGTACATGGGGTGCCCACGGATCAAAGCAGACACTCAGTTTCTCTTCTTAGTGATGAACAGCCCAGCCAGATCTTGAAAGCACAGTTTTGATCTAGGTCAGTGATAGATGAACAATTTAGGGGTTTATAGCTAATAAAAACCTGAGTGGTGTAATCGGAGCCAGTTATGCTATTGTTATGATGATACTGATACATGTGTTGATGCTGTTATGGCTGGAGAGCTCGGCTACAATATCTTTTTGCCTCTTTCACCAGGTAACTTGAGGCCGTGGCACTATTGATTGAGGACCGCCTGGTGCTGTAGTGTCCGCTCCTGTAACCATAGCCTGCCAGGGTTATGGGACTATTGTGAGGGCTTTGTTTAGCTGCTGACAGCTCCTACGAAGAGCATGCAAGGGTTGCAAACATTTTTATTGTGTCTGCGCTTCTTTGCCTTGCAGACAATAGGAGTGGGTGGTGGCAAGGAGATAGTAGGCTGACTTTGGTGGAGGACAGAGCAAGAGGTGTAGTACCCCACTTCTGAATACTCAGCATTTCTTTCACAGCAGAAAAAAGTTTTCTCTTTTAGGAAAGCTGGAATGACATTATGCCTGGGCTTTCATTTTGGGTGCTCTTCTGGATGTGAATGCAGCCTGTTGATTATGCGGATGTGGAAAGCAGGCTAAGCGGATCCGATAACCTGTCATCCAAGATGCATCCTTTCCCTTGCTCAGCCCTGCTCACCTGCTTTGGAAACGCACACGAAAACACTCCGTTTGACCAGCCTAACACAAGCCCTCTGGCCATGGAGGAGGAGAAGACTGAGGCTACCTCAGTGGTGTGCCTGCAGCCATCTGCAGCAACAGCCAGCAGTGTCAAGAGCAGAGGAGAGAAGGACAGTGAAGAGATGTTCAAAGTCAGTAGATACCCTGAAAAACACAGCCGTGCAAGCAGCAGTTCTAGAAATCACATTGCTGCTCGGTCAGTGTCTGCTACCACGGAGTCATCAGTGTTTGCTGCTAATGAGCTAAGCCACGATGTTATTGCACTCTGTACTCATATCCCCAGACCATCCATCATCCACATGCCAAAGGTGAGTGCTCTACAAGTCGCTATGCAACAAGGTAAGAGAATTGCCTCACTTTAGCAAACTATATAAAGGGAGGAAAAAAAATCCATAGGAGCATTTATCTTGTATTGATTGGCATGCGGTCGGGAAAGGACTAATAGCTGTTCTTACTAAAATAATACAATACGACAGCAATAGCTTTCCTGCACTCTTATCAGAAGCCTTAGGGGATGTTTGTAATAATACTGGGTACATCTACAGTGTGTTTCATTCAGTTATCTTCCTATCTTTTGGTGCTCCTTACTTATTTTGGACCTGATCCAAAATCCTTTGAAATGAACAGGCATATTTTTCCCCCACTGGCTTGAATGAATGCCACATTTTTGCCACTTCAGCCAGGCGCCTTAAGGCTGTAGCATCAGTGGCTGCAGAATCCTTTTTCCCATCTTATTTTTAGCTTGCTTTATTGTTGCTTGGAGGAAATAGTAAGTAATTGAGTACAGTTTTGACGAATGCAATTTGTTCTTGCCTGAATAACAAGGTCACAAAGTTGTGTATTTTGCCATTGGGACTGCTAAAACAATGAATAGTAATGGGCAAATAGAACTGTTCTCATTTTCTCTTGGTTAGGTAACTGGAGATCTCATGCCTTTTCTCCCCCTGGTAAGCACTGAAGAACAGAAGCCACATGTGTGATTCAACTTTTTATATCACTGATTTTATTTAGTAGTCCATTCCTCTGCTGATTTCCCTGCCAAATCCCATATATTAGAAGTGTCTCCCTCACATCCCCTTCACAGTGAGGTAATACTGTGTTTGGCAAAGATTTATGTCCTTCTTGTAGAAGTATCAGAAAAAGGTTTAATATGAGATATGTCTGCTGGAATTAAGAAAATTATCAGAATCATGGTTTACAGGTGGTTTAAGCTGCTACTATCAGAGCTGGGGGCTTTGTAGACCACTGCTTCAGTCCTGTTGCTGTCAACTACAGCCTCTATGTAGAATATAAGGAACAACTAGAGCTGTCTGAGAGCACTAATTTGCTTCAGTATAAAGACGAGGACTGGCTATGGAGGTGCTGAGATCTCTCACATGAGATTTGGCCATTGTCTGGGATCGAGTAAATGTATTTAGTTGGGCTGTCATTCAAAGAGCCAAACCAGATGCTATCAAGGTCTACCTCCCCAACATATTTTTGTGGTTTCACTTGTTTGGGTTTTTTTTTTTTAGCTTGGGAGGTTCAGGTTGGATGTTAGGAAAGGCTTTCTCACCTGAGGGGTCGTGCAGCATGGGAAGAGGTTACCCAGAAGTGATGGCGATGCTGTGCTTGGAGGATTTCAAGAGTTGGCTGGAAAACTTCCATCAGAATGATGCATAGTCCTGCCCTGAAGTCCCCGCTGAACATGTTCTTCTACGTGCCTTGATATTTTCCTGCCACTAGAAATGTCTTGTCTCAGCTAGGAATCAGGCTTTCTGCTGCCTCTCGGCATTTGAGACCTTCCTGCCAAGGTCTATGGGGTCTTGTTGGTGACACTTGTGATGTCCCCCCAACAAGAGTACCTCTTTCTCCATAACACACAGAGCCAAGATGTGGCATCTTATCTGTCTGAAGCTGTCAGGGCACTCTGCTACAAATGGGCTGAGCTGACCCAATTTTGGTGGCACATCAGAGAGAAACTCGAGACCCACAGAGGTCTCCGTGTCTAAGTATGCACATCTAGCTTTTCTATGAGGGTCTGTGTACAGAGACTTGCTCTAGGTACCTTACTGCAGAACAGCATTCTCCCTCTCAGCTCTGGATATCAGCACACCTGGTTTTAAAATGTTCATATCTTCAATGACTGCCTTCGCAGGCAAAACCAAAATAAATAAGTGAAGTAAAATAAGAAGGTGGGAGCATTCAGAGAGGCTTTGTGGTGCATTGGATGGAAGTAGAAGTGCAGGGGGTAGAAGGTGGCATGCAGAGCATGTGCCAACTGTTGGAATGAGAATGAGTGTGGCACATGAAGGTACTGGGGGATTTGAGCTCTCTGGCACAGCAGGGGAACAAATATTTTAAATATGGAGAGGAAGAAGGGGGTCCCAGCAGTGGGAATGCAGCAGAGAGTGCAGAAGAGCCGTGAAATGAAGAGAGAGAAAGGCTATGGTCATGGCGTGGGATGGGCCGGGACCACACACAGCTCCTGGCATGAAGGGGAGGAAGAAGATGGAGACAAAAGGTGGTGGGAGGCACACAGGATATCTGGTATACATCTAAGGGAAGGGACAGGAACACAGGTCTGAGGGAAAATTTGGGCCACGAGAAGAGAAAGAGGAGCACAGTGTCTCTGTGAGCAGGATGTGGGTGTCTTTGTTGGGAGTTGAAGAGGAGAGGAGAAAGCACAAGGATGCCTGAGAACAGAGGCTGGAGGCTTTCCACTCCCTGAAGAAAAGCTCACACCTGTCCTGAAATAATACTATCCAGATATTGCTAAAGGAGTCAGTGAGGTCTGATGCAGAAGACATAAATTTCCATCCGTCTTGGCATACCTGAGCTTCCCTTTGTATCTCAGTTTCTCCACCTATAAACCAGACAAAATTTATCTTCTTTCCTATGCAATCATGCTAAGATCTATGAATTAAAATAACATTTACCTATTCAGTGGCAAAAGGCAATCGTGTTATGTCAACAAAAGAATCTCATAGTCCTATTCAGGAGACTTCAAATTCATGTTCTTGCATCAGTTTTTTTAATAAAAGCTATGTCAGAAAAAATGCTCATATGCTTTTGTCTCTCTCATTCTCAAAATGACATCAGCAAGAGGCTAATGATAGGTATGCTGAGAACTTCCAGCGCCAAGAGACCTGCTGTCTACCTGTCAGTATAAGACGTTTCAAGCAGAGGATCAGTCCATTTTTAACTAATAGCAGCATAAAATTCTAATTTGAGCACATAATTTACTAATTAACAAGATCTTCCAGCTGACCTTCCCCAGTGGGACACGTAGTCACACATTTTGTATTATAATGGAGTTGCATGCGTGTAACCAAATCCAGAATTTGATCAATTATTCCTTTTATAAGAAGACAGCATCTGCTCCAGATGGAGCCAGCCTTAAATCCGATATAAGCATGACCCCAACAAAATTGGATTTGAATATAATTACCAAAGAGATTGAGTTAGATTCTTTTGGTTACAAATTACTGAGGTAGCAATGTGCTTGTAAATAACTGGCCATCATTTTAATATTTAGACATTGCTTCAGTAATAAAGCATGATTAAATATCATTGAAGTTCTTCACATCTAGCATCTTTGTTCTGACTCTGACATGTAAAGAATGAATTCTTTTGTGTTTGGTATGCTGCCTGGAGCGTCTTTACCAAACTTCACAAGGCCATAAATCAAAGCTGCCAGAACCACAAACTGAAACTTGCTTGCTTAGTCTTTCAACATCAACTACAACATCATTTTCCCATCTCTTATTTCCAAGTCTAGTTTTAGCCATTGATAAACTTTGGGGTGGAAACCTAGGAGAAGGCCTTATTGTTCTGAACCAACAACTGTGCTATGACTCCAATAAATGTTTCATGTTGACAAAAGCGTACTAGTGACCCTTTCTAACTAGTAATATCGTTCACCTGAGTTGAACTCTGCTGACCTTTGAGTTCAGCTTGGGATTTTTTCTGAAACAAAAGAAACCCTAACATCATCCAATGCATCATGGGATCATTTCTTCACTTGGAAGCTGTTTGAGACTTCAGACACTCAGGAGCTGAGAACTTAAATAAGAGATTCTGGGAATGATATGTTTTAGGAAGTAAGCTGTGCTTCCTATTGCACCCAAGGAGCCTCACTGAAATCAGCCTCATCTATCATTTCCTATGTAAAGTGTCAGTCACACCTTTAGGGTACATAGACCATTTTAGGGGACCTCATAGCTACTTTCAAGCATTGAATGCATAACTATGTCTCTTTTTCACCTGCAACTTTTTGATACCAAGGTTACTTGTTTGATTGGAGTAGCTCAAGAGTGGATTTGACCCAGCAAAGTTAATTTTCAAGTCTTTGGACATCAACAAACATTGGTTGGTATCATAGTGACTCACAATGACTTTACCAGGCTCTGAACTGGCACTATGGCAAGAGTGGCGAGATAATGATGACAGTCTCCCAAATTCAAAGGTGTAATTGCATTTGCCTGGGAAATTGAAAAAAAAAAAACCAACCCTCCCAGAATAAGGCAAATTTCTATTATCATCAGCCCTGTTTTGTTCTATGGATCTTTATCTGGTGTAGCTTAGTTGATATTTAAGGAGTTCAAGCAACATATCGAATCAAGGACTTGACAGCCTGATTCTTCCTGGCTTGCCACTTTGCACAAGAGTTTATATCCATGCAGCTCAGGCATAAAATAGAGGATGATCATGACTTGTCACACATTTATAGGAGGGTAAAGTGCTCATTGCATGGAGATACAAGACTGCAAGAGACAAGGGCAGTTGAGATGGAGGAAACATAACAGTAGCTATCTAGGTGAAACTCTACACTGAAGTTATAAACCATAGGTAAACTCCATAAATATATGGAAAATATGAATAGTCCATTGACATAATGGGATTTCTCCAGGTCAAACTCACATGTACTGGTGGTTTTGTAGTATCAACTCCTAGGGACACAGTACTCGGGAGGATTCCTGGCACTGCTCCTTCTCTCCTGGGAAAACGGCCAAGAAAGGTTGTGTGCAGCCCTCCCTGGCTGCTGGATGACCCCACATACCGAGTATTCAGCTACTAAAGGAAGCATTTCAAGCATTCTTTGGGACTTGTTAAGTATCTTGATGACTAGTTAGCAGCTAAAAATCAGCAGGAAATGAGTAGCATGACTTGGTGCACGGCATCTAGTTCATACTGAACTGTGTCCTTCGCTTAACTTTACAAAGGTTTTGCTCTACCCCTCAGAAGAAGAGAATTGAAGTAATTTTATCAGTGTGACTGGGAAATGCATCAGGACAATCTTTTTTCCAGCACAACAAGCAAAAGATACCTTTATTTTTTCCAAATTTACCCTGGTGCAAATTTGTTTTAATTTAAGCAAATTAGATCCAGAGGGTAAAAGCTATCCCTTCAAAGTGCTCAAGCTGGGCACTCAGCTATGCGCTGTGGTTGCCAGAGAAACATTAACACTCATAGCACCTCCAGCATTTGCAAGAGCTTAGCACCTCAAATAAAATGTTGTCATTTATTAAAATTACAGTTAGATTTTAGCACTTCAGCAAATTCAGCTGGGAGATTATGGCCTTGGTGACTTTGTCAGAGCCCTCCAAGAAGCTCAAGAGAATCCTTGGACAGGATGCTTTTTTTTTCTCCTGTGCTTTACCACCAAAATTTCTCTTATAAGTGTGTGCTACTGTAATGTTTTCTCTTTATCACATCCTCTTAATCTTGACTCTCTAGCTGGCAGCTGTCTGGGGAGAATGTGTGTGGGCCAGGAGTTCTTGACTGTCAATATAAACAGCACCTAAGTGAAACCAGACGTTCTCATTGCATTTTTTCTTTGCTTTTCACTCCCACGTAAACTCAGAGGTAATGACACTGCGGTGCAGAGTCTTTCATCCTGTCCAATGAACAACTCATTTACTTCTGTGGCCTACGCATATGCAAAATAAAATCCATCCTAGTAGCAGAAGCAGCAAACTCTGATCAAAGAGACCCCGTATTCCTTCCCAGGCTGGTTCACAACAGCGTTGCTAGTGCTAGGCTGGCACATTTCTGCACAGACTGACAAGCACCACTACCCCTTTGCTGCCTGTAAAATCCCCCATCCAGCAAGCTTCTCTTTCATCTTTCACATGGCATTGCTTTAGTTGATACAAAACTACTCCAGATGTGACCCCAACCAAAATGGTGCCATTATTTCCTTTATTTGACGAGAAGTTCTTTTTTTCTTTTTCCAAATCTAGCTCCTACCCCTTCATTTCTTGGTCTGCATCAGCAGGGTTATTCTTTGTTGAGGGGTCATGCAGCTTTCATCTGCTGTTCTGCAACAGCTCCTGCATAGCAGAGTGATGAGAGACAGCTTAAGAACTTCCTTCATGCCCTCTCTCCCCCTTAAATCTATTCCAACAGCTCTTGGTAGTAATGAACGTCCTGTGTGCCAACAATAATAATAGAAATAGTAAAGCTTTCAGGGAGTTCTTGGAAGTCATGAGACCCTCATTTAAAGTGGATTAAGGAGGAGAATTTGTAAAGTTTCATGAAAGGTACTTTTGAAAATAAGATATTGTAACAGGAGCACTTTGAAACCTCCTCTAGGAAATTGGAGACTGCATGAAACTTGACAGGTTTTGAGTTTCATCACCAACACAGAACATCTGAGGGTCACTGAAGAGTTCATATCCCTTCTACTCTTAGGGTGAACATGAGGGTCCTGGGATCCTGCTACGTAAGCAAACACTGTCATCCCATTAGCATTCAGTTTTTTCCTTTTGCTGACTGAACACCTGCAGAAGTTGTACTGTTCAGCCTTTGTAGGCTTTCATGCCCCATTTGCATGTTCTCCAGAGCCTTGGTCTGAACACAGTGTAGATGTCATGTTAGCATTCTTCTTCCCTCTGCTTTTGAGTAAATTAAAGGGTGTTTGCAGCTCACAGGGGGAGATAAGATGCAGTTTGAATCAATGGAGTAATTACAGAAGAATATGATACTAATGGAGCTGATTTGAATGCGTATCTAAGGATGAATGCTATGGCTCCATGCCCAGACGGTTCTCGCTTTCCTCATGATGAGTTATTTATGACTTGACACATCGCAGCTCTGCTGTTTTGTGGCTCAGCAGCATTCAAGCAAACTCTATCAATATTGTGTGTTCCTACCAATCAAGCCCGGGTGCCGAGACATCTTCCCATCCAATACAGGCATGGCCATCCCCCCTTCAGCAGTAAAAGCAGAAGAAAATGGTTCATACAGCTTCACCAAAGGCAAATTATACCTGACTAAGTGGCCATAGAAGTGGCCTTCTACGATGGAGTGACTGCATCAGTGGACAAGAGAATCCTCCACAACATTCTTGCCTTTAAACTGGAGATATACAGATCTGACGGATGGACTGTTAGATGTATAAGTAATTGCCTGCATGGCCACATCCAAAGAGCTACAGTCAAAATCTCAGTGTCCAGATGGAAACCAGCAATGAGTGGTGTCCCTTAAGGGTCCGTACTGGGACCAAGACTATTTAATCTTCATTAATAATCATAGAGGGTTTGAGTGCACCCTCAGTTTGCAGATGACACCAAACTGAGTGTTGCTGTTGATTCACTAGAGGGACAGGATGCCATCCAGAGGGACCCTAACATGCTGGAGGAATGGGACCATGTGGACCTTGTGTAGCTTAACAAGGACAAGTGCAAGGTTCTGAACTGGTTTGGGACAACCACCTGTATCAAAACATGCTGGGGGATAAAAGGATTGAGAGCAATCCTACAGAGAAAGACTTGGGAGTACTGCTGGATGAAAAGCTGGACATGAGCTGACAGAGTGCACTCGCAGCACAGAAAGCCAACCATAACTTGGGCTGCTCTACAAGAAGTGTGGCCATCAGGTCAAGGGAAGTGATTCTGCCCCTCTGCTCCACTCTGGTGAGACACCACTCAGAGTACTGCATCCAGCACTGTAGCCCTCAGCGCAGGAAGGACACAGAGCTGTTGGAGTGGGTCCAGAGGAGGCCATAAGGATGATCAGAGGGCTGAACCACCTCTCCTTTGAAGAAAGGCTGAGAGAGTGGCAGAGGTCCTCTGCATGGAAACATTCAAGATCAGGTTGGACAGGACTTTGAGCTACCTGATACAGTGAAAGCTGCCCCCGTCCATGGCAGAGGGGTTGGACTAGATGATCTTTTAAGGTCCTTTCCAACCCATACCAGTCTTGACTATTCTCCCAAACAGTGAGCTCAGGCAGGATAAACCCAGTCAGAGAGACTATTGACTTGCTTGCCGTGCACAGCCTGGGGACTCTAGCTCCAATCACGCGGCTGTTTATTCCTTACCAGCTGTGGCAGCTCTCTGCTCCAAGTTTTATAACACATGAGCATGAGAAGATTATAAAAATCCTGTCTTAGTTTTGATTGCCTCTTGAGATCAATGTTTACACTGAAGATCCTCTGCACTGTATTTATTTGGGGTTAGTTTTAGCAGCCAAAGATGAGTTCTGTACCTAAGGAGCCTGTTCCAGCACCAAACTACACATCAGCCCCTCAGGAAATCACTTTTCTGCCTGCAGGACCTTGAGGACTCTGCCTGTGAATTAAGACCAAGTCTTACATGAACCTGACTGCTTATTGCCCCAGAGGTGTAGAGCTCAATAAATCCCAAACTTCATGAATCATATATATATATGTGTATATATACACATTATGTCCATCATTATATGTATATATATCATGATATTTAGATATAATAGATTGTAGTATAGCTGTTTTGGGACCTTAAGAATCTGTTCCCAGTGGCATCACATGCTTTTGGCATGACAGTGTTTCTCTTTGCTTCTGCTTTTCTCATTTGTCCCATCGCCATATGTTAAGGACTATTGTATCTAGAGATATTATAATGCCTAATACACTGGGGCTAGGTTGTAACACAAAATATATATCTGAAAGGCAGTGGCTTGGCAGTAGCCCAGTTATACAATGATACAAGCATTCAGCCTTTCTCCAGCCAACATGCCTAAAACTGACCTTTAGTTAAGTCATATCTAAACTTTAAGAAGAAAGGTCTTATTTCTGATTATTTTTAATGGAAGCATTTAGACTACAAATAAGTGTGACAGCAGAGGCAAAACCAAATCATTTGGACCATTAGTTCCCCTAATGAAACAACTGGGCACAGCCAGACCTAAGTGTTAGATGTGGTGAGTCCACCCCAAGAGAGATTGTCATTGATTTCAGAGCCTGAGCATCAGATGCAAAATACTGTTTTTTGAGCTTTGTAGGCTTCGGAACTTGTGCATGGAGCTTTATTTTGGATAAGGACTGCACACAGAGTCTAAAACCCCTCCAGGAATAATGTCAGATTCTAGTAATTTGGGACTAGCTTTACATTTTGAACGCAGCCCACTTCTGTCACCCTCTTTTCCATACACCAGTGGTCAAGGCTCTCCAGCTGCTCTGTTTAAATTAGTCTGTTTAGATTAGAGCTTTTTTTGTAACTCTTTAATTAAGCAGGAGAATGTCACAGCAGCAGCAGAAGGGACCCTTAGCTTTCCTGCCCTGACACAAAGCAGACGTATGCTGTGGCTAACAAGATGATGCCTTCTCTAGGGACAGGATAGTCTTTCCACCTATCTCATACATAGCTGCCTCCAGTCCTGCTGTTGTACTGACTCCAAGAAGAAAAGCTAAGCAAAGGTGTATAACAGAGCCAACAAATAATTCAAACTCAGTGGGTAAAAGTTTATTGAATAATATTTAGATCCATATGCTATAAAACTTGCGTTCCTTGCTCTGCCATTTCAGATTGTAATGGTAGGGATGGGTAAAAAGATCTAACTGATCTCTCTGATAACAGAATATGTCTCTCTCCTTTGGTGTATTGTGAAAAACAGCAGCTGGATGCTAAAAGATTAAATTCATTTTTAGGTACCTGAAGTCAAATTTCAAGATATTTCTTGCTGCCAAAGAACATGAGCCCTTCGCTCAGCATCTGTAGGAACCAATCCCAGATAATCAAAGCTGGGCATCAAAAAGTAGTAATAGTAGTGGGCCCTGTTTCAGTGGTAGACCTAAATCTTCTGTAGCCCAGCTGTGTGATCTAGACCCTTCTGGGGAACAAAGAAATAGTAATTAAATGCAGCATGACTCTGTTCTCTGTGTTTCAGCTCAATGGGATTTCTCACTGGCTGACTGGGGTTTTCACTAGGACAAGTGAGAGCTTGAGCGATTCAGATAAGCATCAATACCTGTGTGGGACAAGGCTCATCTCCCACAAGAGGTGGTTATTTTCCAATCTTAAACTTATTTGTGTGAGCAAAAATTTGCCATCTTCTATCTGTGGACCACAGTAACACGGTCCACTTCTCTGGATGTCTCTGTGGACAGGTCCTTTTCTAATATTAAGCCCAACTCTTCCTCTGCTTCCACAAACCTGTCTAAAAGCTCTTCTGTCTGCCGTCAGCTTCTTCTGTGGAACAGCCAAACCTTGGCAGACCACTGCCTTTATAGGCCAAACTTTCTTGGTCCTGGATGTCTCCTTGCTAAGAAGATGTGTGGCATTCTAGAAGTTAAAAGAAAATATGACTTATAATGCAAAAATCAGTTTCAGTTCTTCTTTGCTTTACTCACCTTCAAAACCTGAGTGAGCTTCAGTCCTCCATGTTGTGTTTTTCTCCTTTCTCTGAAGGATGTACATGAGAATTTTTCTTCCAGTTTCTCTGCTATTATTCAATCAGATATGATCCTTTGCCAGAAGCATCTAATATTCATTAGGCTGTTGCCATACAATTCCCATTATACACAACCAGCACCCTTTGCAGCTTTTCTTAATTGTGACATTTGCAAATGAATAATTAAAAACCCCACCAGAACAGATTTTTCTTGTTTCAGCCAAATATAATCATGTAAATCATCTCAAATGTTGCAATCTCATAATTTCAAGACAAGTTTGTTTTCCTTGCAGAAGAATTCAGCAGTATATCATCTGGTATTATAACTTTGTTTAACAGAAAAGTGTGTGAAATCAGTTCCCAGATCTTGAGATCCTCCAGTCTGAAATCATGCGCAGCTTTTGAAAGGGAAGAGTGGAAGTGACATGTCTTGGGAAGTTCAAGCAATAAATTGAAGATGGGGTCTTTTCACGCGTAAGAGAAGTATTTAAGGTCCAAAAATGGCCATGAGATAATACATAAAGGTAAATGTATGGATGAGGTAGGAGAGCAGGAGAAGAGAATTTCTGGATCTGTAGCTTTCTTTCTGAAAGTCACAGTAACTGTCAATATATCTCTTGACATGGCTCCTGGAGATGACTATTTCCATCATCTTGGTCTAGCTTGGCTAAGGGGTACAAAACAAGGCAGTGCCATCTCAGAAGTCTTCTCTTTCCCTTGACTCACACCTTGACAAGGTTTAGCTAGCCCAAGTGCAACAGCTGAAGTCACCTACCATCATGCAGTGGTTGGACATTTCTCAGAATCTTTATGACATACAACTGTGACCTTTCTGGTCTCCCTGGTCAAATGAAACTGTTCCTGCTCAGAAGCCTACAGAGGTTCAAGCAATCACCTTGTGGATGCCACAGCCTTTCAGGTTCATCTTAGCTGCTTAGGGCTTTCATACCTGTTGGGTCTGTGCTCCTCCCAGCCCTGGGCAGAGACTGAGGTGGGCTGGATCTCTCTTGCTGATGGTTTCTTGGAGACCAACTGAGAGAAACTAGTTGGTCCCATAACCTCTTCTGCTCTTCACCTTTACATTGGGATTGTATTTTTCCTTGTATGATTTTAGCATTTCTCGGTGGGGAAGGAATAATCATAAATGGAAATTTCTGGGATTCAAGAGTCCCTTTTTGGCTTCTGGCCATGACACGCTGGAGCTTTTCTCCAGCCTATCCTCAGTGGGATGAAACCAGAGCTGCAACTGTGATGGACAGGCACAGGAGAAGGCTTTTGCGAATCAGACCTCATCTGCTCTCCCCCATGCACTGCACTCATTCAATAGAAGGTGTCACCTGTTGGTACAAGACACAGTGTGTTTGCTCTGCCTTCCTTCACCCCCATCTGTACAGGGTTTTTCTCCAGGCACATGCCCTGTCTCTTCCCTCTCATCTTACTCAAGGTGGTTTGCAGCTGGTGGTCATGCCTGTCATTCACCCAATATTAGATGATTGTCCCCACTGTCTTTTAAAAACCAGAGCATGTTCTGAGTCATGGATGCTGAGAAGAGCAAGAACACCCTAGAGGCACAGAAAGCAAATAAAATTAACATGCTTTAGTATCAAAGCAAATATCATTATTCTGATCATGCCTGGCTTTTGAGTTGAGCATCCCTGGGGCAACATGCGCGCGCGCGCGCGCACACACACACACACACACACACAAACACTCATGGAGCGGGGGTCACCAGGAAGGGAAGGAGATTGCATCTTGCCAAAGAAGGCTGCAAGGGCACCTGCTGCCCCTGCCCTGACACGGCTCCAGGGGGCAGCAAGGGCTGGACCCAGTTTCTGGTGTTATTTCTGAAGCCAGTGGCCTTAAGCAACTGCTTGCTCTTATTCTTCTGGCTTTAATTTTTTGGGGCTCCTCCAGTTTTCAGAGAGATTTGTGTTTTCTGTAGGAGGATTTTCCCAGTGGGCTTTGCTTGTAAGCATAGAGAAGGCAGCTGACACAAGCAGATTTTAATTAAATCATTCTTTTAGCTCCTCGGGCTAGAGTAATATAACTTCTCAGAGATAATATTAGCACTTACGTCATTTTTCATCATCATTAGTTTTGCTTGTGGAATTGCATAGGAAAGAACCCCCCTGCATACAAATGTTCATTGAATCCTATTGTTTCAGTTCCCTTCAGTCATCATTTCTCAGCCTAAGAACAAAGGCTCCCAGCAACAGGAAGGAACTTGATTTTCCCACAAAATCAGCAAAACTGCACAGGCAGAGGAATAATATCTCACTAGGGTCTGACTGGGAAGAGGTATTATTTGTCAATTAAAAAAAAAAATTACCTCCTCCCTCCCCCTGCAAAAAAACCCCACCAGGTATCTTATGAAGGGATTGAAGTGGGAGACTTGGAAATCAGTTGGCATCACAGCAGCACAGGTCTGGAGGGACAGGAAAGCAGAGATGCAGGGAGGTGGGGAGGAGCCCTCCTCTGCCCCTCAGTCAGCAGCTCTCCTTCTTTTCTCACCCACTCAGCAATTCATTGGCAGTGCTAACTGTCATCTAAAGTAATAAACACCTCTGCAAGTGGAATATCCTAGGATTAGCTGCTCAGGCCTGGTAGGGTATGAGCTCACAATTTGCTCACCGCTGGAGAACAAGGATTACGAGGAGCATCTGAGAGAGCTGGGGGTGTTTAGCCTGGAGAGGAGGAGGCTGAGGGGAGACCTCATTGCTCTCTACAACTACCTGGGGGGACGTTGTGGAGAGGGGGGTGCTGGCCTCTTCTCCCAAGTGACAGGGGACAGGACGGGAGGGAATGGCCTCGGGCTCCGCCGGGGGAGGTTTAGGCTGGACATTAGGAAGGATTTCTTTACGGAGGGGGTCGTTGGGCACTGGAGCGGGCTGCCCAGGGAGGTGGTTGAGTCACCTTCCCTGGAGGTGTTTGAGGCACGGGTGGACGGGGTGCTGAGGGATATGGTTTGGTGTTTGGTGGGGACGGTTGGACTCGATGATCTGGTGGGTCTCTTCCAACCTGGTTATTCTGTGATTCTCCCAAGGGACAGGGGACAGGATGAGAGGGAATGGCCTCAAGCTCCGCCAGGGGAGGTTCAGGCTTGACATCAGGAAAATTTTTTTCGTGGAAAGGGTCATTGGTCCCTGGCAGAGGCTGCCCAGGGAAGGGGTTGAGTCACCCTCCCTGGAATTGTTTAAGGGATGGGTGGACGAGGTGCTGAGGGACATGGTTTAGTGATTGATGGGAATGGTTGGACTCGATGATCCTGGAGGTCTTTTCCAACCTAGTGATTCTATGATTCTATGATTCTATGAAGTAAGTGTGTTCGTTATTATATTGCCTGCCAATGTGCAAATGCTGTGCTATTTCCTTTCAGTGTTGTATCATTTCTTGCAAGGACAGCAAGAAGGGGTAGCTCTCATGAAGTTGATTGCAAAGCTTCATTGGGTTTTAAACCCCATGAGAGAGGAATGCATATATTCAGATATAAAGAAGCATCTGGAGCCCAGCTTGCTTTAACGCTGTTCCTAGGAGACTTACTTTGGGTGCTAGACAAAGCTACGATCATTTTAGTAGTTTACATCAATGTGATGAAGTGGTGCCTTGCTCAGCCAATATAGGCACATAACATGAGAGGATGTGATACCATTCCTGCATTTTACAGAGGAAATGCTGGGGGGCTTGTGGTGGGCTCCCCTATCATCTCCCTGCCCTAAAGGTGGACACAGCACAAACACCAGTTCTACCTGTTTTTGGTGTGTGCACACAAATGCTGCTTGAGCACAAATGTGTTTGAGCCCAGGCTGAGCTTTTGCATATCCTGAACACCCTCCCTGATCTGCAAAACCATGTAAATCATGCAGCATATTTAAAGAAACCATTCTGCTCTCTGGGATCTGCCAAGGTGTTAGAGGGAAGAAATCTATATCATAGAATCATCGAACCATAGAATGGTTTGGGTTGGAAAGGGCCTTAAAGATTATGCAGTTCCAAGCTCCCTGACATGGGCAGGGACATTTTCTACTAGATCAGGTTGCTTAAAGCCTCATCCAATCTGGTTTTATAATCTAATCTGAGGGGGGCTTCATGATGTTTTGGTTCCTAAAATATAATGTCACTGTGATTTTGACCTCTGCTCTGATAGCTGCCACAGTACATGGGTTTGCGCCCTTGGTCCTTTCCTACACTTTCCTCTCCTCTGAGCATATCTTTCATTTTTTATTTCTTAATGTTTCTCCCTGCAGCACGTTTTCTTCACAATAATTGTAAATCCTAACCTGGCCTTCGAAATGCCTTAGCAAACTTGTGTAATGATGACAAGAAATCCTTGATGTGAGATCTGGAGGGCATTGCTGCCCCCTTTCCTTCCTGCCCTCCCCCCTCAAACCAAGCACACTAATGTAGGTTTTTGGGCTGATGAGCTCCATGATCTGTTTCTTCTCACAGCTTTAGACCCAGTGCTGTTGGCAGGGGTGGTAGATTCTTGTAGGAAGGGAAGGGCTGAGAGATAAATGCAGAGGCATGTGAGTCCCTAATCCAACCTGTCGCCTGAGAAATCACAGCCTGAGTGCACAGCCGGTGGGAGGGCAAAGGTGGGAGGGAGAAAGAAACTCCCTTAATGCTGAATAACTGGAAGAGAGGCAAGTTTTGGGAGATTACCAAAACTTGTCCTGATCCTGCTTCCTCTCCCATTCCTCCAAAAGTCAGTGTGATTTGAAAAGGAGCAGCATAAAGACTTGAATATATATTTTGTAATTTCACTTTTTTAAATTCATGTAAGAGCTTTATTCTTCCATCTTTCCTGTTTTTCTCATAAAATTCATCACAGTGGCGTGACACCTGCTAACCTCTAGAAATACCCAACAATGATAAATTTCTGTAAATCATCAGTTGAAAGGCTTTTAATGTATTCTGGACCTCAGTCATTATGGATTTCTGGTGATGGCAAAGGGTAACAAGAAAATGGGCATATATTTTCCAACACTGTGCTTCACTCTTCCTGCCACGCGGGTGGAGCTGGAGGGCAAATACCCAAATCAGTTACATTGCAGTGGGGTCTGTAAGTGGAATACTAAGGAGCAGTTTAGCAGTTACTGAATTGATACAGAAATTTGGCATCACACTGGCTTGCTTCTTACCTAAGGGGAGTGTGGTGAACATATGCGATTAGTGCTCTGGGTCTTTCAGGGGTCATGGGTAATCTAATATGGCAAGATAAATTTTTTCAGGAATAAATTAGAGGTAAGCTATTCCACTTGACTGCTTAACCTCCTTTTAAATCCTTGTCATTCAGCTGGCCTGAAAACAACAGTGTGGATGTTCAGGAAGGAATCCCCTAGGTAATTGAGATGTAGAGATCTGATGCAGATTTTTCTTTACTGTGTATGGTATCATATTGCTTTTCTTATTATTGGAAGACTTGTGCAGCTCTATGACCTGATACACTGCCAGGATTGGATTAGGAGCTCTGGAAGTTTAGCTTTGATTTCAAAGGCGGATATTTAGCTTATAATCCTTTGCAGGTTTGCACAGGAATGTGGAGGGAGGTACCTCTCCATTGAGGGACTGGCAGATTTACTACCCTGCTATCTGCAGTGAGTGGTGGAAGGCTGTTTCCTTGCCTGCAGAAGACATTAAACTCCATCTTGCTGAGAGAAGCAAATCGTGGCAGCTTCCCCCTCCTGGCAGCCCATTTCCCTTTCCCCTTCCCCTCTTGTGTCTCCCTTCCCGTTATATCAAGGTCCTTTGCATTGTGGGTCTTCTAGCTGCAACCTCAAATTGCTACAGCTCTGCTAGTGGCTTCTCTTTGGTTCTTTTCTGCTCTCTAAGCAAAAGTCATGTAGTACAGAGCACTGTGGAATGTTTTCAACTTACTCAGTACGTCCTAAGGAGACTCTCCTTTCTTTATTCAGGGAGATTCTTACCAACAAAGTCTCTTGACTTGAATTTACAAAGAAAGTCCTCTACTGAGTCTCTTTTCACTCTGCAGCTTCAGTACCCCGAGCTTGCAAGGTACTGCTTAAGACCAGGGTCACTGTTCTTCGGGGAGGTTTGATCTGGATCGCTGGCCAAGGCTGCCATGCATTTATGACAAAGATATCTTTTTCTAGGTTTGGGCAGGCTCCTTTTTTAACCCAGATTTTGCAGAGCAACATATGCAAACAGCTGGTGTTTCAGGTTTGTGTAGCAGCAGCTCACCTCTTCTCCTCCCCAGCAGAGCTTTCCTCATCATCAGAGCCCTCTGCTGCAGAGGGTGGGCAAGTTTCTCCTCCAAGCCTTGGCCTGAAGGTTGACACCACCCAACCTTGGCCCTGTCTGAACTCCTGCCCTCTCTGTCCACTCTGTTGCTCATATCCTGTATTTCCTGGCACAGCATGGAACTGAGAAGGTTTGGGGCAGGTTAGGGTGAAGCAGGGAGCAGTCTTCAAAAAGCCAGCGCTGGTGTTGCAGCAGGGCTGTGCTCCACCCTGTGCAAACACACACCGTGGTCAGCTGTAGGTGATGAGATACAGGTTTCATGTCCCACTCCATCCCCTGCTCTCTAGCCTTTTGTCACCTCAGAGTATTCCCAGCATATCCTTAGGATAAGAAGCAGTCCTGAAAGAGTTGGGGTGAATGACTTCCCTACAAAACGACATTTCATTACCAGTGAGATATGGACAAATCTCACCCACACTCAGTCCTCTTATTTCCTCCTTCCTGTCTTAATCCAGGATACGCCCTGGCAGGCGGTCTGCGGGCTCAGATGATCTGTTGGCCTCAATCCATTGCTTGCATAAATTCTGCAGGCAAGTCTATCAATATTATAAAACACCCAAGAAATGAGTTTGCAGCAAAGCTCTTTGATCTCTTTTGATAAGATATTTGAAATCAAACCATAGTTGACTGTTCAAAGTTTGCCTACTTCGTGTTCTTGGGAAGGCAACTGCCTTTCTTCACATTTTGCATACCAGGAACCTCTTATTTATGGCAGTTTTGCATCTCTGCAGGGTAAAATTGCTCATTTCTACTGGTATGGCCATGTAAAGTCCTCTAGAGCATTAGAAATCACTGTTTCTCTTCAGTATTTTGATATAATAAAAAGAAGGCACTTTAAAAGAAATCCATCTGATAGAATGAATAGCCTGAAAGGGAAGAAATCTTTATGCACATCTAATCTAACCTCCCAAAGAGCATAGCCATTGACTATTATGTAGTAATATCTCTACAAAGATCAACAAGAAAATTCAGCAGCATATCAATTTGTCTTTGAAAGAGATGTCTGTTTTACTCCACCAGTTTTGAAAGGGGTATTGCTTAAAGCTAAGAAGCATGTTTTTTTATTCCGCTATTGCAAATAAATAAGAGAAGAGGAAGCCTTCTTCTGCTGCTGATGGCTGAAATTGCTTTTCTTCCTGGTCCAGATTCTGCAGTTTTTAACCTCCTGTAGGCATTTTTGCTTGGTTAGCTACTAGGAATTGTTCCTTGGTAATGAAGGATGCTTTGTTAGCAGCATCCTAACCAATACATTCCTGATGAGCCCTTGAACTCACAGTAAGGCAACACCTTCCTTTTCTGCAAAGCAATTATCTTGAACAGCAAGGAGTTGAAGGCCATTTGTGCTTGGAAAGCAGAATGTAACTGCTTGTTCCCAGCCAAAAATCACACCTGTGAGCCTTTGATTCAGGGAATTCTATTGTGATGAAAAAGGCCTTGTAAAATAGCAACATGGCCTCCCTCTGCAAAATAGAAGATTAAATCGTGATCACCCTGCTGTTGGCTCAACTGTTAGCAGCTGAAATATTATTTGCTCAACATGCTTAACTCAGTTATGATCTGCAGAAAGATGCTGTGGTTAGAGTGACTCCAAAACACAGCAGAGCCTCACAAATACCCTATTAAAAGAGAATCATTAGTATTTACCAGAGGGAAAATTAAAAGCAGGTTTTCATGAGACTTTCAAGCCAATCCAGCTCTGCCTGGCTGCCAAAAGGGGCAGTTCTGCCTCCTCATCCTACCCTTCCTCATCCCTGGTCATGCATTCCTGCCACCACCACTGTGCCAGGCTAGCAGTTGTGAAACCACATGATGAGGCAGGTCAGGCTACTAATCTGGCTGAAAAATAACCCACCAAACTGATCCAGCTTGCAGGTAGCTGCATGACAAATTGTGTTAACACAAGGGAGCAAGAAGGAATTTGTGCCCAGGGCAGGGACAAGGCAGGACTTGGGTGGGACCTTTGGGTGACAACATGGTCTTAGATTGGCTTAAACTGATTGAGAACCGTGGGTGTAGCTGAAGGGACATAGCAGTGTTGTTTCTGGTCCAGTACAGTGAGGTTCCACTTCCCTCAGAGGGTTTTATAAGCAGAGACTAGAAAAATTTCTTGACCAGGGTCAAGAGAGAGGCTGGTATTGACTGCAACCAGAGCATGGAGAATGTGGGCTGAGTGTAATGGGACCCAAATCCAGCAGCTCAGCCAGAGTCCAAGTGTGGGAGGACATCACCAGATCTACACTGCCAAAGCTTGTCATGGGCAGGAACTGATTTATAAAATCCTAACCCCTTGCACTCACGCTGCTATAAAGTTGTAAATGCACATGACAGCCCATGCCAGACGAGGGAGTGGTGTCTCTCTCCCATCGACAGGCAATGATGTATTTGTAGCAAGAGGCACAGGGAGTCTTCAAACCCTTTCCTCTCATGAACTCCCTGTATTCCTGCACATGCTTACCAAAGATGGATTTCCTGGGGCAAGAGGTAGTGGGTAACCCTCTTTCCATTAGGACTGCCCAATGCATTTAATGTCATGCAATGTTACCAGTTCTGTTCCCACTGCAGCTGTGTCCTCCCTCAACATACTCATTATATGGGGTTGTTCCTGGCTCACAGGCTTTAATGTAACCTCAGCATGGGGATGTCTTTCTCCATATATTGTTTCTGTGGTCTGCATTTTTGCATGCTTCAGAACGTGATGCATGCTGTGCTCAGCCCCCAGCTGTGTAGCTAATGTATAGCTCAGCCCCCTCACAGGCTACCTCCACAGAAGGGGGTTGGAGTAAAGTCAGGGAAAAATCACTGAGAGGGAACGTGCCCATCAAAGGGGGAACGTGACAAACTCCCGCACTAAGATGTTGTAGGGTTGTACATGTTGTTTGCATCTTGTGAAAGCAGGACATTTTAGCTTCATATTTCCACCAACACTGCTGATTAAAGATGAAAGAGATTTTCAAGGCTCTTTGCCTCACTTTCCTGTCTAATGCTAGCAGAGAAGTGCAGTCCCTGTGATCTGGGTGCTGGGTGTCCATAAACTCCAAGCCAACACTGCTGCAGCTGCCCATCCTTCTTGCACTGTACATGTGCTATCAGGTTGTTTCCAAACCATAAAGAGGAGTTTTCCACTTGGCAAACCCCAGCTAGAAATATGAGAGCCCTAATCCTGGGCTGGCCAGGGCTCCAGGGACAGGGCTACAAAAAGACAAGGGAACAGGCAGAGTGGTTGAGGCTGAGAAACCATCCTTCAAGGCTCCCACAGCATAATTTCTAGATCAAATTTATTGTTACAGACCAGCATGAAACCAAAAAGAGCAGTCCCTCCCCCTTCGTTTCCTACACTGCCTTCCCCATACCTTTCTTGCGCAGGCATGAAGGTTGGTACACTTACACTGACCTGGGATAGGGAACTGTCAAGAGTGTTGCAACGCTAACACTGACTGCAGCACAGAAGAGCTTCACCCCAATACAGTTTGCTTCTCTGAAGTTCACCTTGTGGCTTTCAGTGCTGGTGCTGATCTTGGGGGAAAGAGAGAGCATCCATCCTGCACTCAAGCCATCCCTCTCTGGAGCTCTCCTTCTTCCCTCAGATTCTGAAGATTGTTGTTTTGTAGGTCTTGAGACCATACAGGACACATATGTTGTCCTTGCCTTACGCTATGCTGTGTTGCAGGCACCAGCATTGCTCTTGGCAGTCCACAGCTCTCCTGCTGAGTGGCCTGACCACATTCACTATGCAGCTCTGGTTGCTCGTAGGGAGAGAATGAGCAGTAGTCTATACAGTAAGAGGCACCATGGTGGCCGTTTTCAGTGCTTTTATGTTGAACACTGCTTAGGAGAGCCCACTTCTCTGTGGTAAAATCATGGCAGTCCAACTTCCCAGCGAGTGGGTTCAGACTCCTTCCTTGTACTTTTTATTATTGTTCTGAATCCAACCCAAAAAACATTCAAAAAACATCCCAAAACCACTCCCCATTGTTTTTTCCTACTATCTTGTTCAAAAGGCTCTAGTGAACTGTAGGATTTCTGTGCTAGACAACATTTTTATTGTCAGAATTGTTAAAAAGCTACTTTGCTGATAAAGATCTCATCCCTTCTCCCCCCTGAAAGCTCTGAGAAGCTCCAGCAGAAATAAGATCATGGAGCCTGCTGCCATTTCACTGCTGGCTGACCTATCCTTCACTGTAGGGTTGCCAGGGGTCTTGGGGACAATACCTTCATGACTCAGGAGGGTCATTACAGCTTGACATACCCACGTGTTACCATGTACAGGGACAGCAGTGTGGCCGGATTGCCAAGGCCAACAGCATCCTGGCTTGTATCAGAAATAGTGTGTCCAGCAGGAGTAGGGAAGTGATCATCCCCCTCTGCTTGGTGCTTGTGAGGCTGCACCTCTAATCCTGTTACCAGTTTTGGGCCCTTTACTACAAGAAAGACATTGAGGTGCAGGAGTATGTCCAGAGAACAACAACAAAGCCTGTGAAGGGTCTGGAGCACAAGTCTTATGAGAAGCAGCTGTGGGAACCGGGGCTGTTTATCCTGGAGGAAAGGAGGCTGAGGGGAGACTTTATTGCTCTCTACAACTGCCAGAAAGGACGTTGTAGTGAGGTGGGTGTTGGTCTCTTCTCCCAAGTAACAAGTGACAAGGTGAGAGGAAATGGCCTCAAGTTGCGCCAGGGAGGTTTAGGCTAGATATTAGGAAAAATTTTGTTACTGAAAGAGAGGTGAAGCATTGGAACAGGTTGCCCATGGAAGTGGTGGAGTCTCCATCTCTAGAGGTGTTCATATAATGTATAGACGTGGCGGTTGTGGGACAAGATTTAGTAGGCATGGTGATGTTGGGCTGACAATTGGTCTCGATAACCTTAGAGGTCTTTTCCAACCTTAATGGTTCTATGATTCTTTGATTCTATGATTCTTCGATTCTATGATTTTATGACTTGATTTAGCAGGTCTCTCTCCAGCCCACCTCTAACTATACAAGATCACTGGCTTATTCCTTCCAACCTGTGGGAAATGATTGGGTATTCTGCAGGGCTGATATCTTACAGCACTGTCTGTGACCAAGGCCAAGCTGAGATTTGTCAGCCTCTGCAAGCTTGGGTACCCATGGACCTCAGCGTATCTTCTGCTGACAGTGGAGAGTGCACTCTGTGGGAAATGGAGACAGTCTGACCAAACTTTCAGAACAAGAACAGAGCAGATTGAAGAAGTCTTTATCCATTAAATCACAGTAGATTTAAAGGATTTAAATCTTTAAATCACTTTTGGGACAAGGCTAGAGTGACCATTATCTCAGTGACTAATTAATAACCAAGAACCACAGTTATTACACTGATTAATTTATTAATAGCCAAGTACCAGTCATGAAAGAAAAATACTTGCGTTTCTGAGATGTTTGTCTGCACGTTTTATAGTTGCATGACTAATCTGCACTTTTGAGCAGACCAAGTTGTACATTAATCTGAGTCTAGTTTATGGCACACCGCACTTTTTCTGAAGTGCAGCTCAGTTCCAGTTTTTCAGCACTTAAAGACAATTTTGATTGCAGAAGTGAAGCTGAAAAATAAACCGAAGACTGCAGAATGCTGTTTACCCTGAAAGTTTGTTGACTTGTGGAGAGATTGATGCATTTCCCCTTGTAGAGGTCATGTATTTTTAGCTCACAGATAGTTTTGTGAGACACAGAAGTCAAATCACTGGACTCTGAGACAAAAGTAACTGGAGACCTTTTAAGGATGATTCAATGACTGTGTCTTTTGCTCTACTTTCTTTTAAAATTATTCTAAAACTAGAATATCACTGGATGCATAGGTCTGGGACAGATGGATGGGCTTTCTGGGAGTAGGCAGTGAAGTGCTACACTTGAAACAAAGGTGTAGGGATCCAGAACCCTATTGAGGAATATGTAAAAGAGTCCCGGCATGCCCCCAGGGCCAAAGTGCAGGTGTCCACTGGGAGAGCCCAGTGGGGGAGGTTTGCACTGGAGAGGAAGGATTTGGGAAGAGAGGAAGGAGCGGGAGACAGAGATGTCTTTGCTTCGAGTTTTACAGTCAAGACCCCAGATGCTAATGCAAGAGGGGTGTTGTATGATTGCCTGAGTGAAGCTGTTGGGAAACCTGGAAAAAGAGAATGGGTGCAACAGCCATATGGGAGGCTAGTGGGCTTGTACATGTGGTATATTTGAATACCACATGGGAAGCATGAAGCATGAAACAGGACCAGGAGTTGTACCCTACACAGCAGAGCTGGGTGGGGATGTCTACTCTCCACCTTCTGTTCCATCCGAATTTACTTGGGAAAGCCCAAAAGTCACTGAAAGTGCTGGAGAACACATTTCTAAACAGGAATATCTGTTTGGCAGCTGCTAGTGGTATCTACACACAAGTAGGGCAAAGAATCTCAAGAAGTTCACGCCCTGTGATGTATGGTCCATAGAGGCCACTCTGCTGATATTGCTGCCATGCTCTCTGACATGAGTGACATCTGGATTGCTGTGTTGCTTGATGCTTCTATTGTGCCCAATATCTTGGTGAAAAGTCCAGAAGATAATGAAGATTCAGGACAGAAGTATTATCCAGTGAAGTTGGCTGTGACATCTAGTTATACCCTTATGTTTCTCTATAGTGCTTATACATTCACAGGATGTGCTTCTCCCTCTCTTCACAGTCTGCCGAGTAATGTTTACCCACACTCACATCCAAGTGAAGAGTTAAAGCTGATTTGGATGAGCCTTTGTGCTGCTTTGTTTTCCCTTGGGAGCTGCAGTGATCCCTCACAAAGCCCAGGTGATGCTGTCAGCATCCTTCTCACTGTGTGGGACAGAGGGTGACAGGGCACGAGGGACAGTGCACTCAGTGGGATTTTCACCCTACATCCCAGCTGGCCCAAGTTGGCATGGAGGCTTCTCAGACGATGGGGCACACAAGGCTGGATGACAACATGCAGGAACCCAAAGGCACCAAGCCTGCTTACCCCTTCGTGGCTCTACTTGTAGGACACATGCACGTAGCATCCCCTGCCTTTCCAGAACAACATTATTTCCTTCCACTGCTGTAGCCCAAGGGAGATCAACTGAGTGTCACAAAGGGAAAAATGAGAAGAAATGAAGTCTTCCAGCTGTTCCCCTGCGGCGGAGGAGCATGAGAACAGCTCCGAGCAGCTTTAGCTCCTACCTCCTGGAAAAAGACTGGGAGATAATAAACATTCCTTAGCACTTTAAAAGCCATCATGAGACAGTGAGGAGGAAGGACAGTGCTGCACTCTTCAAGCTTTGCTTTCATAATCTGATTATCTGCAGGATTTCTCTAGCAAAAGCAACACAAGCACACTCAGCCTTGGGATAGACACTTCTCTGTGGGTGACCTGCAGGTCAAGAGTTCCTCTAAGATCTTAATTCCAAGCAGCAGGGAAATGACTGGTTTGACACTTCCAACAAAAAAAACATTTTTTGAAACTATTTTCCCTCACATCCACCTGTAATTATCTGAAGCTCCTGAGTTCTCCATCAAACTGAGAAGTGAAGTATTGCTCCCTCCCACCCTTTTAATAGTGACTTGAAAGAATGGAAGCAGAAGGGAAAACACTTGCACAAACATTTATTTGCTCTTAAAATAAAGTCCAACTAAGAAACAAGAGAGAGGACTCTGGCTTTGCCACCCCCTCTTTCCCTGCCCCACCAGCTGTGCTGGAAGAGACCGCTCTTACCCACATATCCAAGCTCTTCTAATCCAGTAAATCCACTTGTATGACTGGGGTGAGGGCAGTTTTACTGCCTGTTGGTGGTCAGCCAGCAGATCGTGGTGGCGTTCCTTCCTGGCAGCTGTGCTGCACATCCCTAGTGCTCCCCATGTGGATTGATAAGCACAGAAGCATCATGGTGTGACACAGAGCCTGTGTCCCTCTGTTTCCGCACTTGTCATGTTCCTCCACTTCTCCAGAGCAGTTAATGTGCTGGGATCTCCAGTTTGCAGCTGCTACAGGGACACCGACACCTGCAAAAGCGCAGGGGCAGCAGCATGGGCAAAGGGTGCTGTTAAAGAGGGAATAGGAATGAGAGGTGAATGGGGCTGGGGATGTACCAGAGCACAACCTAATCCCAGGAAAGAAGGAGCCCAAAGGCTCCTTGCTGTAGGTCTCTCCTGTTAGTTTGGAGAATCACCTGTGTTATATGCCAGGATGTCAGAGGCCTGAGATTAGGCAGATACAGCCCTGATATGGGAACTTTCCTGGTCCTGGGTGTTTGACAGCTGGCTTTAACCACCGAAACCAGCAGCTTCTTCTTTCTCAATTTTTATTGCAAAGCCCTTTGCAGGATTGAACAACTTGGTCTGACGTCTCAGTCATCTGGCAGTATTGCTGCACGAAGTGCAAATATATAAATGAGGATTTGGTGTTTCCTTTCTTTCCCACTTCCTCTTTCCCCTTTGCTTTCAGCTCTGAGGCTTGCTTTAGGTAAACTTATTTGCCTCTCTTTGCTAGCTATGGAACATAGTGTTTTCCTTTAACTGTAGCAGATATGATGACAGCCTGTCCTCCTTAGGCTAGTATGATTGTTAGCTGTGAATGAGAGGGAATTTAATTTTATATTGGGGTCTAATTAAAGGCTTTTTGTAAGCTGCTTCACCTCTGAAGTCTGTGAGCTCTCCTGAAGCAATCAGTGATGAAGTACATCTAGCAAATTAAGTTCAACAGATAATATAAATCTTGGTGTGTGTGGGATGCCGGCATGTGAAGAATTTCTTATGCCTTGGCTCCTACAGCTGAGATTACCTTAACTGCAAATAGATGGAAGATATGAACATGGGGAGGCAGCAGAGGGTGGTCTCAACTGGCAGGACAGCTGTGACAAGCAGTGTTAGGTAACAGCATACAGCAGCATGTTCCATGAGCACCAAAGCTGAGGCCACCGGCATGCAGCAAGGGTGAGGAGATGGGAGAATATATTTATTCAAGAAAATTATGTTTTAGGCTGTGCTCATTAAGTATTCAGTCTCTCAAATATTGCCACACACTGGCAGGATCACCAGAAGTGATGTGGGCCGCAATGGTAGATGAAGGAAATTGTACCCAGAAACCAAACATCCCAAGGATAAGACTTTAAGGCAATTTCCATGAAAATAAGGAAAAATGCAATGGAAATATTTCATGAGAGACATATACTTAAAGAAAAAAAACCAAACCATAACACTTAAAATTTCGCATACTGAGAGTTAAAGAAACACTAGCAGGTAGCCAGCCCATTAGCGATAAACCTTATTGTTCTTCAGTCTAAAGATCTTCACATGGCTGTAAATAGAAAGCTCAGCTCAATGGTTCAGCCCTAGAGAAACAGAGAACACAGCCTTCTCTAGTGGTCTGCTTCCTGGGGCCGAGCTCCACAAATACACAGGTGGTGAGCAGCTGCATTGGCTTTGCTGCCCCATGGTCAAGCTGCGGTTAGACTGGATCAGGCTGTTATTGCTGAAAAGTTATTGCTTCTAAAATGTCACTTCCCTTGGGCTGTGACACCTTTTCTGTCCTAATTTGGGTGAGTGGCTGAGGTAGACTGTGGAGTGTCACCAAGCCCTGAAAGTATTATTTTATGTTCTCTCCAAGCATAGGATTGTAACCAGTTAGGGACAGAAAGCGTGGTTCTAAGGTGAATCAACCTGTAATGGCTCTCTGTAGACTAATTTAGTTTGAAATGGGAATAAGTACCTGGAGATTTGGAGGGAAGCCTATGTGATTTGTTCTTTGCAAAAAATCTGTGCAAATACTGTTGTTGTGGTAAACACGATCTATTTTTGTGGCCTCTGTACAGAAAAGTAGACGTGTCAGCTTTGTGCGAGTAGGGAGACCTAGCTCATCCCTCTGCCTTGTCTATCTCTTGTCTTAAATGTCCTCTTTCCACTGCCCAGGAGCTCTGATATAACTGGTGCATCCACATTTTGCTGCCAATTTTTTGATGGATCTCCTCTGTTCTGCCTCTGGCCCATTCCTTTATGCAGAGAAAGCTTCTATGAGCCTCCTCAGTGACAAATATCTGGCCATATCTCACAGCCTTATATTCCTTGAGCTGTTTGCCCCATGTAACAAAGTGGGACACTGTCCCCTCTTTGGCACTTGGCTGAATCATTGTTGATTTTTGTGAGCGTTAGCTTCCCTTTCTGATGTGGGGAGAATTCATCACAGTGCTGTAAATGGCTTAGAAAAGAGACATAAATGGGATTAATCTTCTGCACCAATAATAAGCAGTACTTTCCATTGTAGCCTCCTGTCTCCTTAACTTCCCAAATTAATGATGCACAGCTTTAATCACCCCTGGAGGTGTTAAAAAAAGTGCAGACGTGGCACTTCAGGACATGGTTTAGTAGGCACAGTGGTGTGGGGCTGGCCATTGGACTCGATGATCTTGGAGGTCTTTTTCAAACTTAATGATTCCATAATCTTTCCAACTCCTATTCTCTTCACTACTTTGGCCACTCTATCATTATTAAAAATATAGCTATTCCAGGTGATTGTCAGTAACTTGCATCTTCACAGAGCAGGATCAGCCAGTAGCCAGAAGTTTGTGTTTGTCTTTTTTGTAATCAGAGAAGCAAATATTGCAGGAAAGGCGGAAAAAAACATAGAACTGAAACACAGAAATCAACAAATTGAGCCAGGGAATGCACTGTGTCATAGCAGTGAGTTGGTTGTAGATGAGCTCTCTGGATGTCACAGTCTTTCTGGTGTTTTGTTTTTTTTTTCCTGGGAAATAAAAAGAAGCAAAACTTGATTTTGCCTCAGATTGGTCCAGAAGCACAGCTTTCAAATTTTTCAACAAACATCCTGAATCCTGCAAGAAACCTATACAATGCCAAGTCCCCAGGAAGGTTTTGCTTTTTCATTTTCTTTATTTATTTTAAGATCAGACATCTTCCCTCCTCCTCTGCATTCAGTTTGTATCTGCAAACACATTCTTGGTTTAGAAATACACAAAAATTGCAGACCCAGCCTACTTTCAGGGCCACCTTGAAACTTTGAGGGTGGAAAATGAGAAATTACTTTATTTTTAACAAAAAGGACAGAGGCTGGAATACGATCCTAACCTGAGACATCAGAGTTAAGTGTTTGAGAGGCCTTTTTTATCTTGAGGTGGAATTAAAATTTGTTGATGCATCTAGTGCATTTTAATACAATCAAGAGGCTTAGAAGCAGCCAAAGTGAGGCTTTTATTTCAGCTGTAAAGTGGTTTCTGACCGAAGAAATTGTGAGAAAATGTTAGTGTAAGGAGACAAAGAGGTTTTCCAGACAGAAAGTACAAAAGCTGTTTATATGGGCTTCAGCATTAGATCACAAAGACAGGGTGAGACTGGAGAGAGCTAGTGACAAAGCATTCTTGCTTTAGGAAAACCAGCAAGAGGGAGCAAACTACAGGAAGAGATCAGGCAAGACTGGTCTGACCAGCTTTAAACCCCCCTAAAATGCCCTCTCTCTTTGTAAAAAGCCTTTCTGCCATAAAGATGACACTTTGCAATGCTGGCATTTCTGCTGAACTTGTAATTCTACCACCAAGAAAATAAATGAGGTGACGGGTGAATCTTTTCAAAATCCAAATGTTTTCTCCAAGTATAGTTTTGAGAAATATTATTTATTTCTGTACACAAATTTTTGTATTAAAAAAAGGAGAGAGAAGCAAACAAGGGTCCAGGAAATTCCCCAATGACTTGCTATCGATGTTATGCAGAAAGATCCCACGGCAATGGACAGCATACATACAACCCGTAACACATCTGGAAGTTTCTTCTAGAGCTTAAAACCTTGAGCCAAGAACAGGCTCTGGCTCCCACATGCTTTTGTGCTGTGTGACTTGCATTGTTTAAAGAAAAACGTGCCTGCCTTATACCAGCACCTTAAAATAAAGATGAGAGGAATCTCTGCTTCTCAGGATTCTCTGACCTGAGTGAGGGGTGGATGACCATGTGATCCAATAGCTGTTTTCTGGTCTTGAGGTGAAGTTGAAGCCTTTGGAGAGGACAGTACATTGGAGGCAGCTTTGGTGGCAGACAGCAATACGTATTCCCTGCAAAGAAACTTGTCCCACCATGGGACTGTGTGGTCAGCAGAGTACAAAGGCGGAATGTGAGGATGAAGACAGCCACATGGGTCCCAAGATGATGGGATAAAGCTTCCCTTAAAAACAAAGGTGTAAGGAGGTGTCACTGCTAGCACTAACTGCTTCTGCAAAAAAGACAAGGTCAAACGATAACACAGAACTGAAACTTCTCCAAAACTGACTGGAAGCCTTGGAGAGGGAGAGGTGGGTAATGAGGTAAACCAGGGCTCATTCTTGTTTGAGACAGCTAGTGGAATTGATGGTCCCTGGTGGGTGTTGTGACACAAGCTCATGTGTACATGGACAGCTGACACAGCTGGGAGATGAAGTCAATGGCTCAGCACTCCTGAAGCCAGATTCATTTAGGAGCCTGCCTCTACGTTGTGAATATCCTAATTTTTGGTTACTCTTCAGTTTTCTCCACAGTTACTATGAAAGGGTGAATAACATTGCGAGGGTGGCTAACATGTACTGCTGCTGTTGACTCCTTATAAGCTAGTGAGCAAAACAACAGTCACGGTGTCTTGCCTCTTCTTAAAATAATTTTGCCCCCATGATTTCTGCATGTGTTTGGCAAACTCACTTGTCAAGCCTCATTAGGTTTCCTGAAACGAGGTCAAAGTGGAGAGTATTTCCTGAAACTTTCCAAGACTTTTTTTTTGAGGGAAAAAGACTGGATTTATTTTAGTTTGTGTCATGTTTTATATGCACAGAAATAAACGCAGTTATGTCCCGCTCAGTAAATCCAGCTGTATTGTTCATCATGCTGTGTTTGTTGTTAGCTGATACCCATAATGTACAGTCAAAAAAGCTGTGCCACGAACTGAGCAGGAGAGGAGGTCATGGAGGATGATATGCAGAGTGCACCCATCCTCAGCATGAAATGAATGCCTGGTCTAGGCATCCTCAAGCCTACAAAGGTCGAGCTCTGGGTAGCCAAATGAATACTTCTCATGGGCACAGCTTAGCCCTTTTGCGAACTGCAACTACAGCTCCGTTCTCCATGTTCTGACACCTCTCACCTCTTCAACAGGCTGAAGGAAAGTTGTCTGTGATGGTTTATGAGACTGACTAATAAACTATTATTAGACCCTGAGAGCAATTGCCTGGGGATGGTTTTAGGGATCCCAATAAAGCCAGTTGTAATCCCATTCAAATTTCTTCTGTATGAGTTTATCAAGGTGAACTATACAAACAGTGCCAGTCTGGATTGATTAGAGATACTCAACTCCCTACCATTCTGAAGGTAGAAGATTACACCTGACACCCAGAATGAGACTGTTCCTATGACTTTTGCTAGTCTGTGGAACCCTGAGCAGCACATTCCCACAGCGCCTGAAGTTAGCTACAGTGAGACCAACTAGCAGTGAATTCCAATGGGAATTCCACTGCATTTTGGAGATCCAGTGTTCCAGCATTTCAGTTGATTGTCATGAAATCCAACTCCAGAGATGCTACTAAGCACTTCACTATAGATGTCCAGGCTTTATCTATGTGATACACAAAATCTAGAAAATAGCCAGATATGGTTAGGTAGGTTTCCTACCCATCTTTTCATCCTTCCTCCCCTTCTCTGTGGAGAACTATTCAGATGGTGGGAAGCCAATGTAAATGGCTGGTGTTGTGCCTCACCTACTGGGTCCTGGATTAGGGAGACTGGCTTGGCTTTTCTCAGCTGGTGTGTGTTCCTTCTGGGTGAACTAAAGTTTGCATGAGCAATTCACAGACTATTCTAAACTATTTGGAACTCAGTAGGGTAAAGGTTCATGCTGTAAACATGGGATCCAAAGTCACATTCACAGTGGCACCTTTCTGCCACTCTGTGGAGAGTGTCCATGAAAAGAATACACGGGGCTTTTGTCCATGTTAGGCTTCAGGGTTATGGTCAGGATGAGCCAGAAAGTCCTTTCTCTCCAGAAGGAGTAATTTTGGCACTTCTCAGAGGAGGATGTGGACATTTTGAGGACAGCTGCTAATCTCCAGGCATTTGTGTGAAAGGGCAGTAGGGTTCCTTGCTGGGATTTAGGAGAGCCTGAGAGCGGAAGCTGGGAAGTGTGGGTGGGTGTGATGTCCCCCAAGGCTTGTCCAGGCTGAAGAAAACCATCTGTCAGTTCAAGTGCTCGCTGCTGGCCTGGTGGGCAGTTAAAAGATACAGTAGACGGCATGTATGTGAACACCCATCCTCCAGTCTTCCTGTGCATCCTGTTATCAACAGCTTTTTCAGGATCCCACAATTTTCTCCAAGCTTTATTTTATCCCTGGAGACTGGGTGGGTTTTGCTCTGTGTCAGGGACCAAAGAGACACAATGTGAGTTGGAGAGACACGAAGGCAGATTTTCTGCTGGGGAGAAGCTCCTGTGACCTATCTCTGCACAGCAGGAGCACCTTAGAAAGAGGTGGTGATTGAAGCTGGTTGCTGAGCCATAGCCAAATTCCTCATCCTCTACTTCCTATCTACTTCCTCTTGACCTGGGCTTGGAGAGGTGAATTACTAATGTTTAGTGATACTTTATTCAAGCTCAGGGGATGGTGAATTATCTGCCACTTACACACCCTTAAGCTCTGTTTTCAACATGTGTGACCTAGGTGAGGTATCCCTTCCAGAGCTGGATCACATCACAGGAACCCACTAGACATGCACATCCAGGCATACAAAATGTAGTACTGTATCAAAGAGAAATATCCAAGGGGCACTAGTCTGGGATCATCTGCTTTAACCTCCAAGACAGGCTTAGGGCTTACAAAAAAAATACATCTTACTAGGTCTGACAGGGATAGGTGAGTCCAGCACCTCTCCAGCAAGCACCTTCTTTTTCACATCTTCCTTGATGGGTAGGGATAGAAAGACCTATGACAGGATGACCCTAGGGATCCTCTTAGAAATAGGGTGCACAGGGGAAGCATCTCCTTCCTTTCACTATTGCCTGGTCCTGTAAATATACAGACTCCATCAGCCCCTGCATGATGTGTGCAGCTCAGACTGAGATGCCCTCCATGTTGTCTTCAAGGTGGGCTTTGCCAACACTGCTGAGCTGACCCCCAGCTGCTGTTTCGGAGGATTGAGTCTCACCAGGCAAGGCTTCTTTGCCAGGCTGCTTTTGCCACAAATGTTATGCCAAGATGTTGTGTTGCTTCTGAAAAAACAGAGCATGTTCATCTAAACATTTCCTGCTGTGTGCACAGGTACCACAGAATCACAGAATCACAGAATAACCAGGTTGGAAGAGACCCACCGGATCGTCGAGTCCAACCGTTCCTATCAAACACTAAACCATATCCCTCAGCACCTCGTCCACCCGTGCCTTAAACCATTACATAGACTTCAGCAGTTCTGAAGCAGGAAAGCTGAGAGAAGGATTATTTACCTCACTACGAGAAAGACATTGAGCTGCTGGAGCATGTCCAAAGGGTAACAAAGCTTATGACAAGTCTGGAGCACGAGTCTTACAAGGAGCAGGTGAAGGAACTGAGGCTGTTCAGTCTGGAGAAAAGAAGGCCGAGGGGAGACCTTATAGCTCTCTAAAGCTACCTCAAAGGTTGTAGCGAGGTGGGTGCTGGTCTGTTCTCCCTAGTAACAAGTGGTAGGATGAGAGAAAATGGCCTCAAGTGATGCCAGGGGAAGTTTAAACTAGATATTAGGAAATATTACTTTACTGAAGGGGTTGTCAAGCATTGGAACAGGCTGCCCGGGGAAGTAGTGGAGTCACCATCCCTGGAGGTATTTAAAAGAAATGTAGATGTGGCTTAGGGACATGGTTTAGTGGTGGACTTGGCAGTGTTAGGTTTATGGTTGGACTCAATGATCTTAAGGTCTTTTCCAACCCAAACAATTCTGCAAACCTGTGATACCATGTAGTCTTTTATAGCTCCATGCTGCATACCAATCCAATACACTCATGATAATGCACAGGGAATGCATCATCTAGCTCACATCTCAGGTTGAAATAAAATATTGATAGCCAAAGTGAAGGAAGCCCTCTGTCCAGGTGCAATCCTGGGTCAGTCACTAGAAGGTCCAACTCAACTGCAGGTTAAGATTTAACCCACGGTTATGAAAGTCAGCTGAAGATGCTGCTTTCCTAAGCAGAGCAGTTCCAGCCTCTATCTTTCTGTAGAGTTAACTTTGGGGAGCAGAGGCCTTTGCTCCTCAGGGCTCTCCCCTTGCATCAAACCCTCTGCCCAAATTTTCAATGAGTTGCAGCTGTGCTACAGGAGAGGAATGGAGATGATGAGTGCCTGTTAGATAGATTCCCAAATAACTCTCATATGAGAAGAGTGACACTGAATTTAAACCAGTCATGGTGGTGGTAAACCAGAGATTACTTACCAGAGGAGGTGGATCAGGAGAGGAGAGGGGGAAAGGTTAATGGCCAAGTCCTGTTGTGAGAGATGTGCACCCTGCTGCCAGAACCGCAGTCTGCTCTCAGCCATAGGATGGCTTCTCTGTGGGGTGGTACAGCTGCACTCTCTGCTGGGGCCAGGAGAAACACTGAAAGACCAGCTTTAATTATTATAGCCCAAATTACACAATGGAATACACCGATTATGCAGCTTGTCTCTATGTCATAGTTGGCATGTGAAGCAAATACATATATTTCTAAGGATTATGGACCAGAAATGTAGCTATTATAAAACCTCTTATCTATCCCAGAAGACCCATAAGAAAACCTTTTCTTTTTATCTTGGAAGTGCTGAAATATGTATGAAATGTGACTTGCCCCGAATACTCATAAACATGGCTCTTGCCTATCACCATGCTTTCATTCAAGACATTATTTCATTCCCTTGGCATGTCATTAATCACACCGTCCCTTCCTTATCAGCCCACTCCTAACAGGGAGGAGCTCTTGTGTACTGTTCATCTCCCTTCATTTTCTGATCCATTTGGACTGGGTGTGTCACCCTCTCTGTGAGGCGAGACACAGGTCTTGGTGCTTGTAGCCTCCAGAGTCTTTGCTCTACTGGAAAAGTTTATCTGGGACCCAAGCCAGGCTAAACCTTTACTTGGAATTAAGCACCAGGATCACGATCATCCTCCTTTCTCTCTGAAAGGTCCTTGGACAAGACACATAGCTGGCATCAAGAAGACATTCACAGTATTTACTGGAGAGGGAGTGTGTTATTCTATGTAGCTTCTCTCCTAGCTTCCCTTTACTGCCTGAGGCAGCCTCTTTTTCTGACAGATATTAAAATGCATTAAGTTTGCAAAAATAAGAAAAGTGACAGTCTCTCCTTGGATCCACCCAGCAGCTCCTGACTAATAACTCCTGCACTGCTCTTAATTCCCACTGGCACCGTGATCACACTGACGGTGGAAGACAAATGAAAATAAGGAGGGGAAAAAGTTTTCCCAGCTGAACAATGCATTGAGACTGGGTCACTCTGCCCTGTGACTCCAGGGTGTGCATGGAGTAAGTCATGCAAGACCAGCCTGCTGAGTCCTGAAAGGACTATTTTACAATAGCTTTTTTTTTTTTTAGAAAAGCTATTTTACAATAGCTTTTTGGTTTCAAATGCATGGATGTGCATTTGCACATAAGCAACTTTACCAGGAATGACTCATTCTTCCAGATGTTGTTAAAGCTGCACCTCCAACTCCCTGTATATATATCTCTATACATAGATATAGATGTTTACACACACATATATATGCACATATTCCTTGCATTAACTTTTTGCTGCATGCTACCTTGAAGGCATGCTCTTAATGATCCTAGAAACATCCTAGAGAGAGGATTTTATTTCCCTAGGATGGCCTGGTGCAACCAGCTGGAATATTTGCAGAGGCTTGTGCCTGATGCAGCATCACTGCTAGTGCACGGCAGGTACAAAGTGGTAATTTATGGATAAATAACAAGGATGGTAAAACCTACTGGTTAATAATCTGTTTTAAACACTGTTGCTGGACACTGCATCTGGCTCTAAGCAGATATTATTTCTTTGGCACAGTATAAGTTGAAGTTTTTACTCACACTGGGAACAGGCAGGTGCATATGGTGCATCCTCATATGCTGTAGTCAGCTCAGGGACAGTCCAAGGTGGAGGTGGTTTCTTTGTGTTCAGGAATCCCTGACTGGCTTCTATCTTGTATACTTGTATAATTCCCCTAAGTGAAGCCACACATCCTTTGTATCCTTCCTATTGCCCTTTCCTGAACCTTTTCCAGTCCTGTTAAAAGTATATGGAATAGAAATGTTCAGATCCCTCACAAAAAGGAAAACCTACATCAATCTGAGATATTTAAGTCTGATTAAACTTTTCCAGGGACAGTGGTGGCTCTATTTAGTGATAAGCCACATTTGCCTGGATGCCTTGATGCTACATCTGCTTCTGATACAAAATGTCACATCTTGCAACTACAATAAATATCTTCCTTACTAAAACTGTTGCTATGCTGCAGTGAAGGCTCATGGCATATATCTCCTTTACCTTGGGTACCTACTGCATCCTGGTCTGTGTCTTACAGGATATCTGGCCTTTATCTCCCTGTGTGCTTCTCTGCCTGAAATTTCTACTTCCTGAAAAAGTGGGATAGTTTTAGAGACAGAGCATCCCTTCTAGATAAGAATGGGGCATTTATAGTATAGTCACTGATCTATAGTCTCAAACTGAAACTAAATGTCTGTGAGGCATCTTGGCAACATTTCTAGAACCGTTGCCTATGATTTCTGATCATACTTGTTGTTTCTTTCATTTCCACTAAACATTAAGAATTTTCCATTGAGGATCTTTATATGGGGAAGGTTCAAATTACAGTGAGTTAATGGTGTTGTTGACAAGGTGGTAAGGCAGCTATCAGGCAACTGCTCAGTAGATGAAAGATGAGAGTGAGGGAAATGGGGTGGCGTGGAAGACCTTCATGTGTAGATAGTGTGGCTTCCTGCCTGTCATTTACCCTTGCAATGGACACCATCAATTTTCACCTGTTAAAGTCACTGTGGCCAAGAACTGGTACAGAAGGTGAAACAGAGTGTGCTCCAGAGCAGATACAGCAGTAGAAATCCGAGGACATAGCAGAAGCTGATGAAGTCTTCACCCAGTGTGTCCCAGCAGCATCACATGCTCTTCATCTCCATGATTGCTGTTGCAATCCCTCACCTTAAACCTCACAAATCTCCCCCTCACTTCTCTCTCCTATCTGTTCTGCCTCTCTAAACTGTTTTTCCTAAGCAAATGCAGGGCTTAATTCTCATTCATGGTCATATTTCTCCATCTCAAGATTATAAACAAACCTCCAGGCAGACATGAACATTCACTCCTTGCCCCCCATGCAGTGGTTTGTGTAGTTTCTGTCAAAACAATGCTGAATAGCAGCAAACTATTCACTGATCTGTCACTCGAGAGGCTGTTGTTGTCAGCAGGTTCTCCATAACCACCTCATCCATCCTCCTGCTCCACATTGTGGCTTGGGTGTGTGACAGATTTGAAATCCACACTGCATTTTTAATGAGCCTGTCCTACCTCTTTAGATGTCAAAGGCATCATTCTGAAAGTCAATCTCAGCCTCTGACCTCTCTGAGCTTCCCTCTTATATTTAATCTGGAAATACTACTCTGAAAGACGAATATGATCTCCTGCCTGCTTTATGCACCAGCAGCTCCTCCCTCGCTTGCCAACACCTGGGTGGCATCTTGCCATTGCCAGTGCTGGGTCCTTTGGGCTGTATTGCTCACACTCATGTCCATGGCCATCTCACCGCTGAATATCCCGACTATGCATGGTGAAGAGCCTGCAGGAAGGACGTTGGGGTTTTTTGTCTGTGGGTGGAAAATTGAGGAATGGAGAGATAGAAACATGTGAGCAGAAGATCAAACCTGGTCTTCAGGCTGACTGCTGGGCCACGCCATGATGAGCAAAACATGATGATGTGCTGTGTGATCCACAGTTTAGTGTTTTATTGTTGCTAGTGAGAAAGCTCTGCTGATAATATTTTCATCCATTTTGATAAGTCAGGTGAAATCACACCTATTTGGGTTTCTTGCTGAGTATCTGCTAGGCTGTAATTGCTGCATAAGGTCAAGCTGTCTGTGCCATTGGCTGTAATGACACAAAATAATGCAAAAAAGCCACTTTGTACTTCAAAATATGAGAAAGGTATTTACACCAAGGAAGGATTATGGTCTGTGTTGTCAAAGCTGCTCCAAGCTCCTCAGAACAATGTTCGTCTCCAGCCTGGCACCATGAAACCTGCTTCCATAAGGCACTCAAACCTCCATCCAGATCTCTCAAACATGTCCCCTCATTTCCCTTTTTAAATCACATAGATGCTTCTGACAGAGCATTACCCCAAGAGATTTGGAAGTGCAGAGAGAAAAATCTTGTTTTCTGTTTGTCTTCATTTATACCTCACTGTGATAATTGCAGATTAGTTTTCACTGTGTCTGGCTGCAGTCTTGAAGAGCTGCAAAGCTCCATCCATACCCAACACTGATTTATGTTGCAGTAGAGAGCAAGGCCCATCAATCTTCCTCAAGATATCTGACAACTTGGTGTCTGTTCCAGGATAGTCTCTGATGCTCATTTTAAACTGTCTCCGGATTCACCTCACCTACCTTAGGTGACTCTCAGATGGAACAGGTCACCCGCTAGAGGTGCCTGTCTCTAGACCCTCCAAGGTAAATCTAAAGTAGGCTTGAAGCAGATAAAACTGAGGAGAAAGGGATACCTCTTGGGCCAACTTGCCCAAAACCTGCAAGAAGGCTGCTGTGAAACCATAGACTCCTCCACCATCCCATGGTGATCCACCATTTCCAGTCTTGTCTTTCTCTTGTTCTGCAAAATGCAAGAACAAAGCTATTTCCACCCCACTGAATGAAGCTGTACATGTATTGCACAGACAGCATCAGGAGCCAGTAGGTTACACCATTACTTATACAAACCTACCTATGGAAAATACTGGGCTGCTTCTCTTAACTAAACTTTGGGAGATAATGTGTCAGAAGTTTAGCTCTGACCAGATTTTCCCTCTGAATACTGAAGGCATTCACTTCCCAAGGGTCAAAGTCTCAGAAGAAGAGAGAATTGTGCCTTTTGCTTTGTTCTGCATTTGGCATCAGTGAGATTTTTAAATGAATAGAGTCAGTATTTTAATAAGACAAAGCTGAATAATTCTAGTTAAATTTCTTCTGAAATGGACAGAAAAACTTAGTGTCTTCATCTGGAGCATGAGACAAGCAATGTTGGGTTTTAATGTTAAGATTAAATCTTGGATTTTAATCTCCAGCAAGTTCTACCATTCAAATGCTGGGTGGAGTTTGTGAGGTTTGACATGATTTCTGAGCTTCACACTTTCCATCAGTATTAGCGGTATCATGAGGAGCTGGTGTCTGACACAATGCTGTCAGGAGGCTTGCTTTCATGCTAGGCATGAATTACAAGATTGTTTGATGAAAGATGTTTTTTGCTGTAGTTTATGTTTCTCTCGTGTTAGTACCATTCAAAGGTTTCTGCCTCTTTTTGACAAACAGTTTAATAATTTGCATTTTCTTTCTTTTTTTTCTGCTTTCTCCTGGGAAATGCAATATAAAAGGAAGAGGACGAAGAAGAAGAAAAGGAGACACAGAAGGAGCTGAATTTGCCAGTCTTGGAGAATGAGCCCTTACCAGGTATGTGATGTGTGGAGCTTGCATTCTCTCAACAGTGCAAATTAAAAACTGTCTTTCTGAAGCTGGGCTGAGCTGTGATAATAATGTGACGACATTCAGTGTGGCAAATTAAAAGGAGAGATACCCATGATAACAGACCTGGGGCATGCTTCATGTCTGTTACAGCCTGTCTATGGTCTTGGGATTTTATTTAATTTTTTTAATGCAGTGGTTCTGTGCCTGCAAAATGACAGAGCAGGTACTTGCAGCTAATGTTATTAAAAATGTCATTTCCTTCATCCCTTGCAAATGACAGTGACTAAGGGTATGTGCAATATTTATTCTCTCCTTCAATCCATACACTGCAGACGCATGTCCTTGCAGCAGGAATGAAGAGGAGTTTAGAATCACAGAATGGTTTGGGCTGGAAGGGTCCTTAAACATCACCCAGTTCCAAACCCCCTCACATGGGCCTGGACACCTCGCACTGGATCAGGTTGCTCAAAACCCCGTACAGCCTGGCCTTGAACACTTCTAGGGGTGGGACATCCACAACTTCCCTGGGCAACCTGTTCCAGTATCTCACCACCTTCACAGTAAAGAATTTCTTTCTAGTACCTAATTTAAATCTCTCCTCTTTCAGCTTAAAGCCATTACCCCTCATCCTATCACTGACAAAGAGCCCCTCCTCATCTTTCCTGTAGCCCCCTTTGAGGACTGGAGGCTGCTATAAGGTCTCCCTGGAGCCTTCTCTTCTTCAGGCTGAACAACCCCAACTCCCTCAGCCTGTCCTCATAGAAGAAGTGCTCCAGCACTCTGATCATCTTTGTGGCCCTCCTTTGGACCCGCTCCAACAGGTTCATGTCATAGAATCATAGAATCAAAGAATAACTAGGTTGGAAGAGACCCACCAGATCATCAAGTCCAACCATTCCTATCAAACACTAAACCATGCCCCTTAGCACCTCGTCCACCCGTGCCTTAAACACCTCCAGGGAAGGTGACTCAACCACCTCCCTGGGCAGCCTCTGCCAGTGCCCAATGACCCTTTCCGTGAAAAAATTTTTCCTAATGTCCAGCCTAAACCTCCCCTGGTGGAGCTTGAGGCCATTCCCTCTCGTCCTGTCCCCTGTCACTTGGGAGAAGAGGCCAGCACCCTCCTCTCCACAACCTCCTTTCAGGTAGTTGTAGAAAGCAATGAGGTCTCCCCTCAGCCTCCTCTTCTCCAGGCTAAACAACCCCAGCTCTCTCAGCCGCTCCTCATAAGGCCTGTCCTTCCTGTGCTGAGGATTCCAGAGCAGTACTTCAGGTGAGGTCTCGTGAAGGCAGAGTAGAGGGGAACAATCACTTCCCTCAAGCTGCTGGCCACGCTTCTTGTGATGCAGCCCAGCATACAGTTGGCCTTCTGGGCTGCTAGCACACATTGCCACTTCATATTCAGTTTTTCATCCACCAATACCCTGGGGTCCTTCTCAGCAGGACTGCTCTCAACCCACTTGCTGCCCAGCCCGTATCCATGATTAGGATTGTCTTGACCTAGATGCAGGACCTTGCACTTGGCCTCATTGAAATTCATGAGTTCATGAATTTGCCCATCACTCTCTTTAAAGAACTTCAGTCTCTTATTGCTAACAAGATATGATGGGCCAAGAAATCTCTATAAAGTTTTGTATATGAATCACAGCCAGGCTGAAAGTTGTTCAGTTTGTTACTGCTATCTGTTAAAATCATTGGCAGTTCCCAAAACATCTGTTAAAAAGGTATCCAGCAGTGTCTTTTCTCTGCCAATCCGAGCCTGTGTTAGTGGGAAGATCCTTCTCTTACTCTTGCCTGCCCAGACTTGTTTTCCAGAGTTTTTTGCACCTCCTGCTCTCAGATATGCATTGTGGGGAGTGGACAAGAGGTATGCCCTAAGAAGAAAAGACTTCAGGCCTGCTAAGAGTGCATCCGTTGTCAGTACTACTATCTCTTATTGGATCTAGCTATTGCATCTGCTTTGTAGACTCAAAACTCAGAGAGGTGGTTAATCTGGTCCTGTAAACAATATGGGCCAGACTGCATTTAAATTGAGGGTGATTTGGTAAAGTAGTTTGAACCCTGTCAGTCACACTTGATGTAGCAGCTGGCTGAGTGGAAGGAGGTCTCAGGGGAACATCCTCATCCTCTGAGACATGGACTCTACCTGCCAGCAGTGAGAGGGATGAGATCCTAGATAAGTGTGATCCCAGATAGGTAGAGCTCTGAACATCCATATTCTCTGCACGGATGCTTATAGCACAGATTCCTATGATCTTTACAAGTGTTGAGCACATGTCAGTGTCATGGGAGCTCTGCACGTGAGGCTGAATCTGGAGGTATTATATCTTACCCTTGTGGCTGTCTAGATAAAATAAAGCAAACAATAGGCCAGAACAGGTTTCAGCTATGTAGGGTTTCCTCCTCCTTTCCCTCTCTGCCTGGTTTGCTATGAGCAGAACAATAAAATAGAACATTCACATCAAATCTGTGGTTATAGATTGAACTGGTGCTGGCATTTACCATGGGCCCACCCAGACAGCAATTGAGAGATCAGAGATGGGATAGGACGCTGGATAGGCGTCTGTGCATCTATTTAGAGTGCTTAAAAATTTCTGGACAAGTGAATAAATTGCTCAGTAATATCCAGTGCCTGGAATATATATAAGCTCTAATCTGAAGCCCAGTGCATTTATGATAATAGAAGACCTCATGTAAATGGCTGTTACCAGCTGTAGATGCTGAGTTTTTGGATGCTGGAATGTGTGAGGGGAAAATGTCACAGGACCAACATCTGGGGTAGGGTTTCCACAGAGCAGACACATCCCAGCTCCTGCAGCAGGGCTGCCCATGCTGGCTTGGAGCTATGCTGCAGGACAAAGCTGCTGAGGGATGGAATCTGAGCTGATGCAAACACGAAAAAGTGTAGAGGGAAAAAAGCATAAGAAAAAAGCTCCCCCATCATCTCCGCTCATGTCAGTGCTAAATCAACCCAGCCTTGACACAGAGAGTTTCATGTGCAATGTCTGTGCCACTTCACAGAGGTGGCATTGTAAGAAAGCAGCAATGAAATGAAACATTTTTGCCAATATAGTCGTTACTCTTTGTCAGTTAAAATCAGTCGCAAGGTTGCATTTATTTTCTGTGGCAGAGAAATGAAAGTGAACCTTAGGGATCTTGCATTTGTGATCCAACCAAGTAGGGAGCAAAGATGCTCTGGGTAGCACACAGCTCTGGGACTGGTGTATGATCAGTCAACTGGAGATAAACTCTGAGCTGAAGAGTTGCCCTCTGAATTATGATTTATTCAAATTCTACTAAAGAGAGAACCTGAGCAAGACATATTTAATTTTCTGAGCAGAAGAATAGCAAATATTTACCATGGAAAGTGTAAAATTTTCAGACTTCATTTTTATTGCTTTTTAGTATCGCTCACAGGAATGTGTCATTTTTAAAAACAAAAAACCACATATTTTCCTGGCTTAGAAACAGGGCAGCACTGAAAGAAATGCAAGTTTGTGAAGAAAATGTTCTTTAAAAAAAACAACAAAAGGGTTGTTTTTCATAAATATCTGAACAAAACCCAGTTAAATATCAGTAAGATGCCTAGAGGAACTGAGAGGAGAGACTAAAGCTATGGGAACTACTTTGGCATCCATCTGCCATCCACCACCTGTCTGTGAATGACTTTGCAGCATAGAACAGCCTTTCCCCATGCAGACCTCTGTGAGGCTGGACATGATGCTGGTGTGAAGCCGATAGGAGGGGAGTGGATGTTTCACTGTCTGAGGCAGCAAAGAGAGGGGAAGCTCTGCCATGAGTTCCTTTTCTTACCGTCTTCTACCCTTGTGGCAGGAGGCCTGCTCCATCTTCACTTGCTGATCTCGAGCAGGCTGTCACACTGTTCCTTCTCTTGCTTTCTGGTGACACGTCCCTCCTTAGCTCTGGATCACAGCTTAAACATCTGTGGCATAGGGATCCGTGCTAATGGCTTTTGACCTAAGCAAAATGCACAATGCAAAGAGCAAGTTTCAGTAGCCTTTTCACCACTGCTTTGCAACTGCATCTTCACAAGCCCTGTTGTTCAACACTTCTCCCAGTGCAGATGCCAGGAGCAATGCCAGCACCAACTCTCAGTACCACAGGGATGCGGCATCCAGCAAAAGATAAACTCCACAAACCAGACACAAATCATCCATCACTCCTCCACAAACCTTGGAAGTAGAGCCAAAGTAGGAAAACAAGGGAAATGAAGAAAAAAAACAACGTTCTGGCTTGTTGCTAAAGAAAATCCACAGGGTGGCTCCTCTCTTCTTGCTGCTGTGGTGTTGTTACATGCTGTACCACAAGCAAACTGGCCACAATCCAAGCAAAGCAAAAAGCACATTTCTGAGCAGAAATCAGAGAGTTTGCAGGTAACCAGCAACTGGAAGTAGCTGCAGTGATTTAGGATATTAAGGACTCCAACTGAACATGCTGGTAATCTGCTTCTGCACCAGGGTTGGAGAACGAAGATGATTAAATCAATTTATAGTCATAAAGAAGACAGAAATGCCAGTGCTGGATGATGAAGTAAGGCATGGGTGTATGTTCATTTCTGTTGCATTTCAGGCCAGCCTGTGCTGCCTGTGACACTAAAGCAAACTTCTGCACTGTTGAAAAATGATTTTTTTTTAAATGCCTTCCTTAATCCAGGCCAGACTTAGTTTGACTGTGGCAGGATCAGGCCACAGGTATTTTTAACCAGTGCTGAAGCAACTGTGTTGCTGCTCATCTGCAAAACAGACATGTTTTAACTAGTTCAGCAGGTCTGTCCTCTGCTCAGTGGCTTTCCGCTGCTCACAAGACTTCTTCTTTAAGCCATGACTTCCTTCTTCAGCTAGTAGAGGTTGAAATATTTTGTCATCTGGAACTTTTTCCTTTTCTGAGATAGTCGCTTACAGGAGAAAAACCTAAACTGGCCAAGATGTTTATATCCTTGGCAAAAAAGCTACTTGAGCAGAAGTGGAGCAGCAGGTTAAAAAATGACAAATGGATCATAGCTCATCTGAAGGTGAACAGACAGAAGCAGGGGTTTCCTTGGCAGGTCCACCAGATTCAAGCACTGTCGAGGAGCCAGGGATGTATTTTTGCAGGGTCTGGTGTGAAAAAGATGCAGTGAATGAAGCACCAGCCAGTGCAGTAGCAAACTGCATTGGGTATCACTTTTCAAAAAGCAGATGGTTTGCAGTTTCCTTTTGGTGGGGCTGATAAGCAAGCAGTTGCTAGGGGATTTATCTGTTTCTTGAAATGGCAAAGTAGGGCTGAGAATCTGGAGGGGTTTCTGGTATTTCCTACCTCCAGCCAGCCTAAATATTCTCAAGGATGACCTTTATCTTGATATCGTAACCCTACCTCTTCTAATCCTGGTGTGAGAACCAAACCAGAGATATTCCTGGAGATGCGAGGTTAAAATAAAACAACAAACGTGCTGGTCCTTCTTTTTTCCATCTCTGAAAAAGGGAGCATGGTCATTAAGGGGTTTGGCATTTCAGCCTGGTTATTAGTTTATTCCATGTAAATCCAGAGCTCTTTCATTGGGCTTAGTGAAGATTTCCTCACCTCCAGCTATTTTATAGAAAATGTAAATCACTTCTTTTTAAATTCCTTTTGGACCGCCAAAGATCTCTAGGCATCAAAACCATCTTGCTGGAGAATCTAATGCTCTCAGCTAAAATACCAGTATCCATGAAACAGAGTCAGTGAAACTTCTGATGATTTAAAACTTTTGCTGTTAATTACAAGAGTTGTTTCCCGAGGCAAGTTCCAGAGGAGCAGTCTGTTGTCCTCATGGCCTTTAGGTAGCATTGAACCTTTGGCAGACTTGCTAAACAGAAATCCTCTTCTGGAAGCTCTTCCAAGGAGTTTTCTCCAGCTTTTTGTGTAGTTTTCCTCTCCAGAACTAGGTCTTTCTCTGTGTTCAGTGGGGACATCAGGCACCACGCCACTGATGTGGCGCCCAGACTTGGTCCAGGTATTTCTCTCTCCCTTTGGATTCTCCAGCATCTCCAAGTTAACAAAGTTCTCAGAAAAAGTCTTAAAAAAATTAAAAATGGAAATTTTGTATTAAAAATGTTGCATGCCATGACATACTTCAGGCAAGTCTGTGTGCAAGAATCTGGGTGAACATTCCATCTCTGAGTTTGCTTGTGTGAGGAAGGACCTTCCCTCTCTTGTGCTTTAGGATAGTGGGACTTCTGGCATATTCCTCCTGTGTTTGTGAAAGGCTGTACCCAGCAAACACTCTTTGCTCATTCCCTTACAGCCCTATCAATATCTGATATTAATCTTTTATTTCGTCCTCTTACTGTATCCTTTCTTTTAACTCAAGATCGTGAATTACTATATATCAAGGAGGTAAACTGGGATTCATACGTATCAAATTCTTCAGTCTTGAGTTTCCATATTTTAGTTAGGAGATAGAGAGTTTGTATGGAGGCAGTTAGGGCAGGAGAGCCATAAGAAGACCAAATTTAAGGGTTTTTATGTTGTCAGCACATCTGGAAGAGAAATATAATCCTCAGGGCTGAAGGGATATGCTTATCAGTTCTGGAAGCTACTGGTTTTATCCTTACTTGGAGATTGGATACTAAGCTAACTGGACTCCAGATGAGATTGAGTGTAGCAATTCTCACATCTTTTTTTCCCATGTGCAAGCAACGCTCTCTGCAGCTAAACTCTTCCTGATGAGTCAGGCTTGTACCTAATGTTGGGTTTGGCCCTGCTTTTCTAGTCTTACAATACCAGTCTCTAAAATGAGTGTGCAAGAAGTTCATGTGTATACTCTGCAGAGCAGGTATGAAGCATGACCCCAGACTCAGGTGGGCTTTTAGGGTGCTGCTAGTATGAAAATTACAGTAACAAGGAACAGTTGAAGGATTTGGCAGCTACTTTTACCTGACTCTGTAGAAAAGAACATCATAATCTTTCAAGCTCCGAGTACTGCTTTTTGTTTGGTGACATTGTGTTTACTTGTTAGCGCTGCTTTTATTTGTGAAAGGGGAGCTGCAAACAAAGCTCCAGCTGTTGTCTCCAGGAGTGGGAGATGCTGGATTTCCTGCAGGGAGGAAGCTGGACAGGTGGCGTAAACTTTGTGGAAAGATTTGTTTTGCCAGCTGTGGTGCGGTGGGATGCATCCCAAACACCCCACACCTACGGTGCCTGTTGCTTGTCATTCAGTGAGAATAAGATCCCAAGTCTCTTAGGGTTAGTTTGGACTGGGAAGTGTCTTCTTAGTGCCAAAAAGATTAGTAGAGTATTTCCTGCAGCCGCCCTGCAGAAAGTGGGATGTCAGAGAGCAGCAGCATATCTTCTCTTAGGGCCAAGAGGAGACAGGGAAAACCACTGAGAAGTTACACAGAGCACACTGAATTAATTCTGGGCGCTACGAAGACCTAGAGCCTCTGCAATATCAGCAATATTGGGACTGAGGAGAGCAGAGAGAGATGAGTTTCCATGTTTTCCGCTATAGACAGTATAAAAGCACCCACAATTTCCAGCACCAAGGAAAGCCCTGAATGTAGGGCCAGTTAGTTTGCCCAGGCAGGGATGAAGGCTCCTAGTGCTCTGTGGTCAGAGCAGGAAGGACCTCTACATGCAGGGCTGCTGCCCACAGGAGTCAGCCTGGACAGGTTAAACAGGTCTGCCAAACATTTTCATTCCTCCCTCCAACTTGCTGGCCTATTTCAGCAAGAAGAATGGGAGAGGACAGGAATGATGCCAAGAGGGACCTGCAGATCATCCGATAGCACTGATGGAGGTGTAAATAAGGAAGCAGGGAACTTGGGTGCTCATGCACTGCTCATGCAGTGAAAAATGTGTTTTTCCTCAACTGTCTGCTGGAGAAAGAAGTCTCCTTGCTAATGATTGGAACTACATGAAGCATCCTGACCCCAGGCCCTGTCTGGAATGGGATAAATTATATACTCTGTAAAATATGGTCAGGTTGCATCAGCTTGGCTGAGTATGCGTCTGCGGCAGCAGGTCCTTCTCCATGCTAGACTTTGCTGATGTGTTTAAAATAGCTCCTACGCTTCAGCAAAAACGGCTTCCTGCTCTCACCAACGCTTCTCCAATCCGTCTGCTCAGGCTGGCAGAACCCAACTGCAAGAAGCAACAAGTTGCAGGACCATCTGGCTCCATAACACCAGCGCCAGGCAAAACATGGCCCAATGCTAAGGAGCAAGAACAGAAGTGATCCACCAAAGGTGTTCTGTGGCCACCATGTTCCAGCTAAATCCATCCAAAGCGGCCACGAAGCTCACCTACATCTCTGGAGAACAGCCCAGGGAGGCAGAAGAGAATAAGAGGTCATGTCATCCTGGATAACTTGAGGGTTTTAGAGCTCAGGATGTAAATAAGAATAACATTCAATGTTGTTGTGATTTGCCCCAGGAAAGCGAGTCTCTATGCCATAAGCCTCAGGCAAGGGAGAGAAAAGTCATCTCCCCAGAATGAATCTCCAACACTCAGCACTGGTGCAGGTATAGACTAGGGCTCAATTGCCTGCAGGTAATGTAGAATCATTGAATCAGTTAAACTGGAAAAGATCATTGAGTCCAACTGTTAACTGAACACTGCCAAGTCCACCACTAATCCATGTCCCTAAGCACACAGCTATGCATCTTTTAAATACCACCAGGAACGGTGATTTGACCACTTGTATCTGGCAATGAGGTGAACATCCTAGGCCACTGGAAGGGAAGAGCCATGGGAAGGGAAGAGCATGGTCTAAAGATTAGAAGAACAGCCTGTGGGCCTGGGCTCAGGTTTTGAACTGTCACAGATCCTCTGTATGAACCAAGAGGTCAGAATAGGCACACATAAAAAAAATGGGGTTTTTTGCACAGGAGGTGTCTAAGCTTGTTGCCTCTGAAGCAGCAGGACACACACAGAAGGCAGAGAGGAGCATACCTGAACATCACCACTCAGTTCATGTCTAACTGGCCCAGTTTTAATGGAAGGCAATGCCACTTGCTAATGGGGATTTGGAATAAGAAAGATATGTAAGACTGCAAAGGGCTGAGATGTTGCAGTAGGTTCAGAGGACACAGCTAATGCAAGGAAGCTGAGAGTGTACAATAAATTCAGACCAGTGGCAATTTTTATGGTGTTTTCTTACATTTCCACTTGGTTTCCTCTCCCATCATATCTAGCTCTCCACCCTCTCACTGAATACCTGATTACTTAACCAGTAATCCTCATTCCATCCACATCCCTTCTGAGTGTGGTCTAGATGGTCGCACTGTAAATAATACTAGAGCTATAGTGACCACCCCACACAAAGCCCTGCAGTTCTGTGCGTGCCAGGGATTCATCTGGGCTCATCTTTACTGGGCGTTCAGAGCAAGGCTGGTTGAGGAGAATGTTGGGGATTAAAAGGTCAGAGTGAACTGAAGATGAAAGTAGGTCCTTCACAATGTTTGATAAACACTGCCTTGTACTGATTTTTGCTTACAAAACAACGAATGTTCACAGAATCACAGAATAACCAGGTTGGAAGAGACCCACCGGATCACCGAGTCCAACCGTTCCTACCAAACACTAAACCATATCCCTCAGCACCTTGTCCACCCGTGCCTTAAACACCTCCAGGGAAGGTGACTCAACCACCTCCCTGGGCAGCCTGTTCCAGTGCCCAATGACCCTTTCTGTAAAGAATTTTTTCCTAACGTCTAGCCTAAACCTCCCCTGGCGGAGCTTGAGGCCATTCCGTCTTGTCCTGTCCCCTGTCACTTGGGAGAAGAGGCCAGCACCCTCCTCTCTACAACGTCCTTTCAGGTAGTTGTAGAGAGCAATGAGGTCACCCCTCAGCCTCCTCTTCTGCAGGCTAAACAACCCCAGCTCTCTCAGCCGCTCCTCATAAGGCCTGTTCTCCAGCCCTTTCACCAGCTTTGTTGCTCTTCTCTGGACTCTCTCCAGAGCCTCAACATCCTTCTTATGGTGAGGGGCCCAGAACTGAACACAGGATTCGAGGAGCGGTCTCACCAGTGCCGAGTACAGAGGGAGAATAACCTCCCTGGACCTGCTGGTCACGCCGTTTCTGATCCAAGCCAAGATGCCATTGGCCTTCTTGGCCACCTGGGCCACTGCTGGCTCATGTTTAGTCGGCTGTCAACCAACACCCCCAGGTCCCTCTCCTCCAGGCAGCTTTCTAGACAGACTTCTCCCAGTCTGTAGCACTGCACAGGGTTGTTGTGCCCCAAGTGCAGGACCCGGCATTTGGCCTTGTTAAACCTCACGCCATTGGACTCTGCCCAGCGGTCCAGCCTGTTCAGATCCCTTTGCAGAGCCTCCCGACCCTCCAGCAGATCGACACTTCCACCCAGCTTAGTGTCGTCCGCAAACTTGCTAAGGGTGCATTCGATGCCTTCATCCAGGTCATTGATAAAGACATTGAACAGGGCTAGACCCAGCCCTGAGCCCTGGGGAACCCCACTTGTCACTGGCCTCCAGCTGGATTTCACACCATTTCCCACCACTCTCTGGGCCCGGCCAGCCAACCAGTTTTCCACCCAGGAGAGTGTGCGCCTGTCCAGGCCAGAGGCTGACAGTTTCTCAAGCAGAACGCTGTGAGAAACTGTGTCAAAGGCTTTACTGAAGTCCAGGAAGATACATCCACAGCCTTTCCCTCATCCAGCAGCCGAGTCACTTTGTCATAGAAGGCGATCAGGTTAGTCTGGCAAGACCTGCCTTTTGTGAGCCCATGTTGACTGGGCCTGATCACCCGGTTCTCTTGCATGTGCTTCATGATAGCACTCAAGATCACCTGTTCCATGACTTTCCCTGGCACTGAGGTCAGACTGACAGGCCTGTAGTTTCCTGGGTCCTCCCTGCGGCCCTTTTTGTAGATGGGCACAACATCAGCCAGCCTCCAGTCCAGTGGGACTTCCCCAGTCTTCCAGGACTGTTGGAAGATGATGGAAAATGATGGAATGTTGAAGGGATTCATGATGTTATCTCAGAGCACCTTGTTGTGGCCTTGCTCTGCTAGGAGTCTTTGCATCTCTGGCTCTCCTGCTCACCTTGAATGCTCTTCTCTGCTATACAGAAGTGGGCATCTGCACATGCTCCGCCGTCTGCAGAAGGGCACGACACTGCCAGAAAGACCTCAAAGGTCTCTCTGCACACTCTACCTGCCTTGCAGAGAAAGTTATTGGGTCCTCTGTGAATGCAATTCAATGCTGCCTTCTCGTTTTTCTGCTGTAGGAACTAGAAATCTTCTAAAATTACAGCTTCTTTACCCTTCTGTCTCCTAATTCTTGCTGAATCTGCCTTCAGTTGGGCCTCCCATAAGTTGCACTGGGAGATCCAAGAGTTGACCTCTGAAATAACACCTCAGCCTCCACTGGATTACTGTTAGGTAAGGTGCTGTGTGAGGTTCTGGCACAGGCTGTTACTCAGTGAAGACCTGACTGGTGTTTTTGCTTAACGCAAGCTAGTTTTCATGAGTCTCAAGGGCTCATCAGCATGTGCATTTTGAGTTTTGGAAAGTGTGAAAATGAGCTGGATGAAATCAGGAAGGGAATTTATCTGGCTCTGCAGTAAGTGACAGAGGCCAGATGCTTTGAGGTTACTTAGAAAATGGGATTTGAATGACAAGTGTTTATCTTTCATTGCTCATAAGCATTCTTGTTCAGGAGGGGATGGTGGGGAAGAACATGTTTTTTCTATGCTTTGAAGCCTTAGAAAAAGACAGACATAATTTCTATGGCAAACACACTTGCAAGATAAGACAGCCACATGTGCCAAGACTGCACTGAAGCAAGTGAGAGAGTTTTTTGGGAGATTATATTAGGGGGTAACACCAGCTCATGGCACCCCAAAACACATAAAAGTTGAAGGGGAACTTCATGGGAGTAAAGGGGAGAGGAAGGAGAGAGACTGACCTTGTCTCAGGGCTGAGCTCTTTGGGGTGTACCTGGGAAGGTGTTGGAGTAATTCCATCCAGGTGATAAATCTTTAGGGACCTATCTGTAGCAGAAATGACTCAAACATGGCCTTTCCTGCAGAGAGGACATCCTGGAGGAGATCTGTGAAGTAGACTCCTCCTGCTGACATATGCAGCAACTGAGATATGACTGGTGGAGCTAGGTTTTATCTTTTTTCTTCCCTTCACTGACTTCTTTTTTTCTTTTCCTTTTTTCTTTACCCAAAGTAAACACTCCCTCAGTTCGGATGCCTACCCTGATGCAGCAAGTTGGGCAGGGTTTAATAGCAATCCATGTTTTCAAAGCTCCACAAGATGAAGTGTGAAGGACTTCCAGCCCTGCTTGCAAGCTGACTCCCAGAGGGGTCAGTGGCTGGTGCATAGAACAACACATTTCCTCCTCTGCAGCAATGAATGAGAGGTGAATGGAGGAAACAGATGTGGAAAATCCATCCCCCCTTCCCCCCATCTCATCTCAAAAGCAGCAGAAAACAGATTTGGGCTTTTTTTATTTCAGTGTGGTGGTAATGACTGCTTAGTTTTGTTAACAGAAAAGTGCTGCTGATCCTGATAGTGGGTTTATCATGTTGCCAGGCAAACTAGCAAGGCAGGAAGAAAACAGATTTTGTTTTGTTCTCTTGCTATTTTTCTGGCTTACCATCACTCATGTAAAACCTTCACAGGGCATCTCAGTGGGTTTCTCAGATACATTCAATAGAAATACTGTTCTCTTGTGCCACTGACTGATGTGGCTGGATGTGATGACTGTTATTTGCCTCCTGGCTCCTTGCAATGATAGCTAGAAGACCATGAGTTAGGCCATATAGACAAGCAGAAGCATGTTCTATTTCCAACAGAGGTGAGTGTTCATTAGTCAGTATGCGTTGTCAACAGCTCAGATCACTAAAAGGGAAAAAAACACTGCTTATAGATGAAGCGACTGCCTAAAACCTGGGTGCCTAAACCCTGAGTGCATAAACATGCAACACTCATTGAGGCTTCCTCTGACAATGAAGTTTAGCAGCACTAAGGTTTTTTGCATACAAAACTCCTTGAAGACAGGGACTACTTTCTGCACAGCTCTAAGCAGTTGTTGGCTGAGGCTTAATAAATAGTATCTTATATATCATGACTGATGCACATGCTGTTCCTCTTCTCTTGATGTGTAATATCTAGCTCGGAAAAGCTATGATGAAAATTCCAGCAATTATTAGCTATATACTTGGGTTTATGAATGCATATATGCTGATTTTCTGTGTCTGTTGTGTTAGAAAGATGGTGGAGAAGATTACAGCTTCTTCTTGAGGTCTAGCCAGGATCCAGGCTCCATGCTACAGATACAAACTATAAGGTGATCTCAAAGAGCCTACTATCTAGTAAAAGGAAAGAGAAATCACCCCATTTTCCTGATGGCAAATTCAGTAAGACAGACATATGCGCAGTGTAATATTCCTCTATGCAATGTCCATGAGTTACTCAACTATCTTGTATCTATGGAAGAAGGACACAAAACCTGGCCTGCTGTTTTGCACAGCTGGAGGATTCACTTTTACATAGTCAGGATCCATTTGGCCAAGACTTTCATTGCAGGAAAGCTTTGATACATATTGATAATCTCTAGGTTAAATACATGCACAGAGAATTATAGAATCATAGAATGGTTTGGATTGGAAGGGACCTTAAAGGTCATCCAATTCCAACTCCCCTGCCACAGACACGGACATCTCCCACTGGACCAGATTGCTCAAAGTCTCATCTAGCCTGGCCCTGAACACCTGTGGGGATGGGGTATCCATGACTTCTCTGAGCAACTTGTGCCAGTGCCTCACCACCCTCACAGTAAAAAATATCTTCCTAATATCTAATCTAAATCTCTCCACTTTCATCTTAAAACCATTGCCACTCATACTGTCACTGCACTGCCCCTTCCCATCATTCTTGTAGGCCCCCTTTATGTACCAGAAGGCTCCTACAAGGTCGTCTCAGAACTCTCTTCTCTTCTCTTCTCTTCTCTTCTCTTCTCTTCTCTTCTCTTCTCTTCTCTTCTCTTCTCTTCTCTTCTCTTCTCTTCTCTTCTCTCCTCTCCTCTCCTCTCCTCTCCTCTCCTCTCCTCTCCTCTCCTCTCCTCTCCTCTCCTCTCCTCTCCTCTCCTCTCCTCTCCTCTCCTCTCCTCTCCTCTCCTCTCCTCTCCTCTCCTCTCCTCTCCTCTCCTCTCCTCTCCTCTCCTCTCCTCTCCTCTCCTCTCCTCTCCTCTCCTCTCCTCTCCTCTCCTCTCCTCTCCTCTCCTCTCCTCTCCTCTCCTCTCCTCTCCTCTCCTCTCCTCTCCCCTCCTCTCCCCTCCCCTCCCCTCCCCTCCCCTCCCCTCCCCTCCCCTCCCCTCCCCTCCCCTCCCCTCCCCTCCCCTCCCCTCCCCTCCCCTCCCCTCCCCTCCCCTCCCCTCCCCTCCCCTCCCCTCCCCTCCCCTCCCCTCCCCTCCCCTCCCCTCCCCTCCCCTCCCCTCCCCTCCCCTCCCCTCCCCTCCCCTCCCCTCCCCTCCCCTCCCCTCCCCTCCCCTCCCCTCCCCTTCCTTTCCCTTCCTTTCCTTTCCTTTCCTTTCCCTTCCCTTCTTCAACTCCATCAGCCTGTTGAGAGAGAATCACAAAAAGCTTACGTACCTCTTACTTTTGTGAATTTCCCAAAGAAGTACCCATTAGTTGCTGTAATTTCCTCCAAAGCCAGAAAGTTCCCAGTGCATTACTGGTGCAGCCACCTTACTCCATCCACTCTTTGTCTCTGCTGTGAACAGAAGAAGTTTTATAAGCCAAAAGCACTAGAGCTAAGAAAGTTGGGACTGCTGCCTGGCTCACCTTATCAATCCGATAAATAATTACAAAATGAAGAATGCTCTACTGTAGCTATAAAAACCAGTGGAAATTTTATCTTCAATTTGACAGGAAACTACATGGGCCCCTTAATCTTCCTTACTTATGGAGGGATGGGGGTGGGAAAATCCAACTCCTGTTAAGGAAGAAAAAATTTTGCAGATAATGTGTAGTGTTTTTGTCAGGCTTTTAATTGTTGTTTCCAAGGAAATATATCCTCTTGGGTCAGGGACAGTGTAATGACAACATGCAAACAGCTTGATTCACATTTGTAGAGCAACTGAGACAAATTCATCCCTGGTGCAACTCAGCCAAAATGCAGACATGGATTTAGCTCATTATCTAGCTAGCAGTTCTGTATTAACATGTTCTCCCAAACTATTTTACAAACAACACCTAATTTATTAAAAGGGAAAGTTTGGGAATGTTTTTTTCATGATTTATTGCTACTTGCCTGCCAGTAGTTTGAACAAGGCGTCCGCCAGCCTGTTCTTCTTTGGATTTTTATTTGCTAAAAAAAATGCTCTAGCTTTGGGATTTCAAATCTCCCTCTGCAGGGTTTTAAATCAACAGCAGCAATCCATTCTCCCTTGATTATCACTTATTTTTATGTCTTTTTTACAAGACAACATTTCTAAAGTAATCAGCAATTATTGAACTCCCATTTGCAATATCACACTGACTGTGCAATACTTTTACTCCAGATCTGCAGTACAAATTACTACTGTAGATCACGGTTACATTTTTAAAGCAAGGGGTTGCAATCAAAATACTTCTAAAGCTCTCTTGTGCTTTAAGTGCTTCCTCAGTCCCAGCTGATTCATGCCCTCATCCTACATCGTGAAGATCAATGGGAACTTTGCCATATGCGTAGGATCATGTACACTGATCTGGGCCATGACCATAAAATAAGCTCCAGGTCTCTGGGTCTACACAGGATCCTCTTTGACTTCAGCATAGCCCTAAGCATGATTCAGTCCTTGTTTTATAATTTCTGTGCCTCGATGCTGTAGTTGTGCTGGATGTTTGCACCCAGTGCCTCTTCCCTTGCTACATAAAGTGGGAAAACAGGAGAATTTAGCTTGCAAAGACAAGGAGTTTGGGAATGTTCAGTCACTTGGATTTCAGAATAGGACAGGTTCATATCCAGCCAAGTTGAAGGAGAGCTCAGATCTCTATGTAACTCTCCTTGTGCTTTTGGAACACATGCAGATCTTCATCCTCTAGCAGAATTAGCAATAGCTTTTTCCAGCAAAGCGAAGTTGGCATCAGTTCTTCCTGCTTTTCCAGCATAACTGGAGAGAAAAGCTGAGCTTCTCCAAATACAAAATGTTTTTCAGGGGAAATACATTTTCCAAGAAACCTCTGATGTAAATCTCAAGGACAATATGAAAATGTTTCAAGGTTTGCAATACAGAACTGAAAATGACCTAAATGTAACTGAATATTTTTTGGTTCTTTGGGTTTACAGAAAAGCCCCAAAGGTCATAGAATCGTAGAATGGTTTGGGTTGGAAGGAACCTTAAAGATTATCCAGTTCCAACCCCCAGCCATGGGCAGGGCAACTTCCACTGCATGAGGTTGCTCAAAGCCTCATCCAAGCCAGCCTTGAACACCTCTTGACCTGCAGCTTCTCTGGGTGACCTGTTCCAGTGCATCAACCACCCTTACAGGAAAAATTGTCTTCCCAACATCTAATCTAAATACCTCCTCTTTCAGCTTAAAATCTTTACCCCTTGTCCTATCCCTGCACTCCCTGATAAAGAGCCCCTCCCCAGCTTTCCTGTAGGCCCTCTTTAAGTACTGGAAGCCTGCTATAAGGTCTCCCTGGAGCCTTCTGTTCTCCAGACTGAACAAACCCAACTCTCATCCTGAAAGCTGCCTGCAGAGGAAACACGCATTTAGCAGTTATTAGACTTGATTCTTGCTACTTATGTTGAGTATTGATATGTAAACTGTCAGGGTGACTAAATCTTTCTCTAACATGCCAAAGAGGAAGCAAGCTGAGGTCAGAAGCCAGGGAGGGGTAGGAACAGATCATTCTTAACAGAGAACTTTTAGTTGTGAAACGAGCTTTAGTGCAGTTAGGAGACAGCCTCCCTGCTATCTTTAGGAGCCAGGAAGCAGGGAAGACTAATCTTAATCTTACAAAAGGCGTTGCTACCCCAGCAGAAAATTAAGGACACTGTTGGAAACTTGACATTCTCCACTCTCATTGCCATCATAAAGGTCTGAAATATTCCTGTGAACGTTAAAACTGGAAGCAAAGGTAAAAAAAAAAAAAATAAAGCTGAAGGCTCTGAGAAGTTCAATGAGGACTTTTACATCTGCTTCATACTTTATGTGGAAGAAGCTCAGGTAGTACAGAACCTGATAGCAAGTGCAAGTTCTTAAAGATGGGTATGATTCCCCACCAGCTCACTGCAGGGCATCTTGGGTTGCAGCATAGTTGGTGTTTTATGTTGTTTAAGGAATTGGAATGTCACTGCAACCTTTCTTACGGATGAAAGGCATTTATAAGTAAGGATTTGTTGCTAACTTATCCTTCACAAATGTCTGCTGTTACTTTTTGCTCCTGTAAATCTAATGTATATTTCTAGCATGCTGTTTGCTGTTATCTGTGGCACAGGAACATTGGAAAAGAGGAACTCAAACAAATTCAGTTTGAAATAATTTGGGATGCCCTGGAGAGATCTTATATTGGTGGTTTTGGTTTCGGTTTCAAGAAGCTGTTACATTTTGTAGACATGTAATACCACATTTAAAATAATATAAAAATCCAAGATCAAATTAGGCTGCTCATGGGCAAACTTAACAAAGTTTTTCTGTTCCCTGTCAGACACACAGATGGAACTTGTGCCTTTCAGTGCCCATTTAATTTCATTTCTGCATGATTTCTATTTATAATGCCCAAAATAATATTATTTGCCAGTAATACTTTAAATGATGCCAGCAATATACTGCAATGTGAGCAGTACAGGAAAGAGGAGAAGGCCTTCCTAAATAAGTTAACTGACAAAATTTCTGTCTCGTTTGGATCATCAGGGAACAACAGGAATGAATTAGAAGTATTCAAGGTTCACACTGGAGCCTGGCAATTGTTCATTAATAAGGGGCTGGGGAATTAAAGGTTCTGTTAACCATGTGGTGCCTTAATGGGTTACACAGGTAAAAGCAAAGTCCTTGGACCACTGAGTTTCTGACTGGAAGTCAGGAGGTCTCATCTGTAGCAGATCCTTCCAACCAATAGATTCTTTCCCCATTGGGAGCTCAGCTTCAGGTTTCATGGTCAGCAGTCAGAGATGAAAAAAAGTGAGATAGTTGGATTTCTGAGTCTGGTCTCAAGTATATTGTTCTGTCAATTAAACTATGTTACAGATCACGCCTAAAAGAAGATAATCACTAAAAACATTTAGGAAATGTAGCGATTAGTAAACGACAGGTATAAAACAAATGAAAGGAGACAGTTCTTCATGCAATGTTCAGTCGAGCTATTGGATGTTTGGGAAGTCAGCAGTTTACATGAGTTCATTAATGGCCAAATTCATAAAATACACAGAAATCAGCGAAGGTTACTAAAATACAAAGCTACAAGTTTTGGGTCAGCATATGCCATAGTTTGTTGAGGACCGGGAAAGCACTACAGTTTTGTTCTGCTCTTGCATTCTTTCACATACCTTTACTGTTGGCCCCTGTTGGAGGAAGACATAATCCAGAAAACAACCATGAGACCAATCTCATACTTTTATGACACTGAAATGACAACTAAATATGAACTTCATTAAAGAAAAATACTGCACATCCTCAGAAACAGGAGGTTAAGCCAGTGGCATCTTACACGGGATGACCATCCATCCTTGGATTTGCTGCTCCCTTAGGTTTACTGTTCAGTAAAGTTACAGTAACTCAGAGCAGAGACACAGTCTGAAGCAATTAGCTTTTAGTCAGGAAGTTCCCTGCAATGTCAAAAGCATAAATCTCCCAGCCCACGCAGAGCTTTGCATTCCTGTAGCACATGGGGACTATTAACAGTCCTTGTAGCCCTTAGGAATGGTAATGCCAGAGCAGTTCCACTCCGGGGTCTTTCAGCTTGTATGTCTAGCCTGTTCGCCCTGGTCTCTCTGAGGACGCTTCTGATTTTGTTTGTATGGCAGATGCTGTCACAATGGCAGAGCCTGTAGAAAAGCCCTTGTGGAACTTCTGTGCTGATCCCAAGGTAATTCCATTTGCTGCAAGAGAGGCTGGTGTGTCTTTTACTTCGCTGGCTTTGAGGACAATCACAGTGCTGAATTGCTGAGTGGTGCCAGCAAACCCTATAATTTTCTCTCATTATGTTGTAATGAAGCAGGATGAGACAGAGTATCAATTTGGGGCTGTTCTTTTCTGACAAGACTGGAGGAGAGATGTCATCTATCACTGAGCAATGAAGCTCAGAGGACTCAGCAGTGAACAAATTAAGATTTATTCTGTTCAGATGAGTTCTTTAGAAGTTAAAGGCTCTTACCACAAAAAAAAAAAAAAGAAAAAGAAAAAAAAAGTTCTCCCAAACTCTTCATTTCTTTCAGCAAAGCTTTCCACCACCATACTTATAAACAGGCCAGGACTAGTCTGCAGCTTCAGTGATGGAAAGTGCTCCAGGACCTGGTCCTGACTGTGGAATAGACTCTTGAATCTAAGATGTCTTTCTGAATGACAGACCTGCATCAGTAAAACTTTGTGAGAGAGATGTCTCCTTCTCTTCATTGGCCTCATCTCTGCACCTCAGCTGTGCTGCAGCATGGAAAGGGAAGCAGGGTCCCAGAGGAGAGGTGCAGGCACCTCTTCATATGGCTTTGCTACCAGGTTTCCCTAAACTACATCTGGACAGGGCTATTTGCTGGAGAATACACCAGCCGTTTTCTTCTCATGTGATTAGAGTCTTCTAGGTAGAAGGAAATGGGTTGTAAAAGATGTACACCATTTTCTCACATGGTGAAAAACGCATATGTGTGTCCTCCTACTGGAAAAAAGCAGTCAGATATGGCCCACAGCACGGGGTACCCAGACCCATCTGGACTAAACCTGTCTGAATTTCAAGGTTATTTATTTATAGTTATTAACAGGCATATTAAGAAACCAACACCAGGAAAGATTTCATTCACTGCTCCTCAAGAAGTTGAGACATATAGTGTGATGGAAAATGTGTTTAGGGTTTAGAAAAGTTTTATACTATTTTCAGTTTGAAGGGTTTCTTCAGAAGTCAGGTCTCCAAGCTTTCCTGTAGGCCGTGTGTTTTCAGGTAACTGCTCATCATGAACACCTCCAAGGCCCTAAGTCAGAGTCTGGAGTGAGGTGATCATCTGGAACCTCAACTCAGTCAGGTACAGCTTATCAGAAACATTTCAGTAGACACCATCTTGCGACTTCACCCTGTCTAAATAAAGACCCAGCTCTGACCCTTAGCCTTAACTTAATGAGTCCTGTGAGACATTTTCAATCATGTTCAAAGACATTGGGAAAGAATCGTTGGTGACCTTGCAGGCAGGGCATGTGCTGGAGATATGAGACCTTGGAACAAGTTATTTGTTCTGAATAAGCAAATGGCAATTTGACATTGGGACCCACATCTTAAGTAAATGCTTTAAATTCTGGTTTCTTGTTGTTCTGAGGGGGGAAGAGCTGATTGTTGCTTTGTGTGGTTGTTCCCAGAAACACCATTGTCACTGAAAATGGTGTGAACTTTCACACAAAACCCTCTGAGTTCAGGTAGATCAGTTTTGGTTTTCTTTGTTCCTCTGCAAAAAGCCACCTCACTGGAAAATTCTCAGTTCTGTCTAAGCATTATCCTTTTCATTTGCACCCATGGATACATAATTGTAGGTGCATTTTGTTTTCCAGAACTAGGTATAAATGAAGCAATGCCTGCAGTTTTGCTCAGCCCTCTGAGAGGCACAAATTGTACTCCTGTATAACTGATGACAGAAAATCACGCCTACAGTCATCTGCAGGTGCAAGAGAAGAAAAAACCAAACGGAAGTCAAAGCCCTGTCACAGAGCAGGGACCCATGTCTGCTAGGTTCAAGTGCATATTTGGAGTGTGAAAGGGCACAGAGGAGTGAAAAGAGAAGGCGTGGGAGAGAGAGAGACATAGCTTCATAGGTACTGCAAGGAATTTAAAGCCATGTCAGAAAAAACAGGAAAGCAGAAAAGCAAACTGAGAAGGTAAAACAAAGCGTGGGGTGCTGCATGCTGATTAATGAACTCCTCGCCCTTGATGTCTGTTATTGACCAAAGAGATGGGCACAAGAATGTCCTATAGCTGAGTCCTTAAGCATAAAACAATAAAATCAGTTTTACTGTCTTATTGGGTTTTTTTTTTTTTTTCATTCTGCTAATGAAAGTAGTAGAATTCTACTCATTCTTCCACTTCTAATTCATGGCATTTCTGACATTGGGAAGCCCAGTTCCTTCATGACTAGCAAGGAATCCCTGTACTAGTTGAAGAACATGAGCAGGGATGTGGGATCTGACCTGAATTGTTCACACCAAAATCAAGGCGGGCAAAACTTGGATATTCTTCCACCTCTATGGAAGTTTATACAGCTGGACCTTATTTTGCTAACAGGTTAGTTATCCTTTGCAAAGGGTACCCCATGCAAAAACGATTAAGGACATAAGAAATTCCTGAATGGTTAGGTCAATAGTCCAATTGTAAGCCTTTCTCCACTACCTTCTGGATGTGACCACTGTTCCATCTGGGATGCCTGCTTGCCTTCCTTGGTGCTGTTGTGTCCCCTTGGCAGCACTGCATAAGCTCAGTGGATCCACTGAGCAGCTGGTCTCTTGGAGCGCTGCACTAGTTACAGCATTGAGGGATGGGTGGATAACTTTGTTCTTTGACCTTACCCACCACCTTTGTTAGCTGATATACCTCAGTCATACCTCTTCTTAAATGCCTTTTCTCCAAACTGAAGAGTTTCAGCCTATTCCCATCTCTCCTTGTAAGGCAGCTATTCCATCCCCTTGTCCACAGCTTTCTCTGTACCTTCTCAAGCTCCACTAGGTCCTCTATCATCTCTGATACATCAAAGTTTCCAGTTGACTGCTGAGATGAATTGTTCTAGTTTTAATTCCTGCAGAGCCAACCGACTTGTGTGCAAGTTATAACAGTCTCACAATCCTGGCTAATACAATTTGGAGACCAAGAACGATCTCTAATTTGTAACATATTGTCTATCAATTATTCCAATAATGAATAAACGTTTTCTCATTTGTTTGCTTGTTTAAGCTTTGCAATCTGTTCATGAACAGTTTATGAACTCAAATAATACAAAATCCATGGAACAAATTATATACTTGGAGTTATTTGCTGAGCTCTATGTTTCCTGCTTTTGTTTTAGTTAAAATCTCACCTTAATTTCTTGAGCATTCCTTGCTTTTAATTGCAAACTTGTGAGAATCCCCTGGAAAGACCTTGCTTGCCAGTTCCTAGGAAACAGATGAGCTTGCAGCTGGGCTTAAGTGCAGTAGATGAGAAAGATATTTCCTTATTTCAGTCTAACTACCCCCTTCTCCTTGTTTCCTTCCACTGTGAACTCTCTATGTGAGCAGAAACTCTCTAGTTTCCTCCAACTTTGCTAGGAAAGCTATTGTGCTTATGGACTAAATAACTCTAACTCCACCCTTTTCTCCATCCTTTCTTGCCATCACTTCAGCACATTCCTACGATCCCAGGGACACAAGTGGATTTGCAGACCTAAGTCCTGTATCCTGTAGTCAGAGCTGTACCAGGCGACTTCAATATCTAGCAATTTCTGTAGGTGCTGTTTTATTAAGGAAATTGGCTGGGACTATTGCATCATATACAAAATATGACAACCTCCTAGCCCATACGCGCAAGTTATTAATGATGGTTGAGATGAAATAAGATAAGGCGGCAATACAAAATATTCATGCTCTGGAGGTCTGGATGATCTAAAATGTCAGAAACACTGAAATTTAGTCTGCTTCTGTAGGTCTAAATAGTTTAGGATTGTTTTAATTGGATTATGTATTTAGTTTATATGAGCACAGGATGGCTCTAAGAAGTCATTGAATAATGAGATTAACAAAGGACATGGACTGAAAGCAGAAGCATTTATCTAAAGCTTCCCAGACAGGGACTTGTGATTATGTCCCAGTCATTCCTACTTTGGATTTTGCAAAACAAAACTCATCTGGCATACACTGCCCAATACAAACAGTTCTTCAGATTCGGTGCTTGGACTGGTAAAATCATGTTTGTATGCAGGACGTGGCAGGTCCCGGGAGAGCTGGTGACACGTGGTAAGCTTCAGTTTGCTCTCTCTGAACCTTTGATCTTAAGGTCTGTGAAATGAAATGTGCCATGGGACAACTTTGCCAGCCTTTCTCCATTTAATTAATTACTAATAAAATGCATGTCTTGGCTGGATGCGGTGAGACCAGGACAATGAAGCCCATGGACAAAAACAAAAAGCCATGACCAAACAATACCAAGCTTCCCTTTCCAAAATCCACCTTGTAAAACATACACAAACAAAAACCAGCCACTGATTTTTCATTCTGTCTTTCTGGAAAGGGAGATCATAGGAGACAAATGACATATCCCTCCACTACCCATTAAATCCAGGGAACACAGACAGTGAGAGAAACACTTGATGTCAAAGGCAACAGATATGCCACTTGTCCAGGACTTAATACACAGGAGGGCCCTGTAAGCTGCCCACAGGGAAGAATGAACTGAGACTCACCCACATAAAAGGGTCTGCCCAGGATTGCCTGAAGTCTAACATCAGCTCCTCTATTATAGAAGAACTGGTATCTCCAAAAGAAGCTTTTCCCAGAAATGGGTTTTTAGACTAAGTGGAAATATTTGTCAAAAGTTTTAGGAGGGCATGTGCTTTTTGGTTAATACATGAATGAACCTGGAAAAATATGTTTGATTTTAAGCTGAAACAAAGTTGTTTTCAAGTTTTCATTTAAATACATTGCAAGAAAAACAGAAATTATGTCTAAACAGCTCCTTTTATCAGATCAGAGTCAGCTTGAGTACGTGTACCAATAAAGACATAAATTTGCAATTCAGTAGAACAGCACAGAGAGGTTTACATAAACTACTGGCAAACCCCCACCCTGTAATTATTTCCACCCAGGTGGTACACTTTCCCCTTGTGTTTTCCACAGTACAAAGGCTTTTAATATAAGTAAAGATTAGGGACCAAGTGCCTTCTGCAGGGGTGAGACAGTGAGCAAATGCACTGGGAAAACTCCATTCCTCTTTATAGGCAAGATGTTTACTATTTCACTTCCAGGATTGTATTTTTGTAAAGGTTAATTTCTGATGTTTTTGAACTATCCTTTATTTCCACAGGACACTAAAATGAATTATTTCACCTCTGTGTTTCCAGGAAAAGCTAGCAGGAAGCTTTTTGTTTCCTTTTCTTCCTCTTTTGTGCTTATGGGGATTTATTTAATACAGCTGGGAGGCCAGGGCCCCCTGATGTCTATTTGTATGTAACTTTACAACTGACTTGCATTATAAAAGAATGTAAATGCAACACATGTTGACTATGTAGGTCATGATGGCACATCTAGTTTGGGAAAATGTTGAAGTTATCTATAAATAAAGAAAGAAGGGAGTCCTCTTCATTGAAGCATACTGTATTTACGGGGTACCTCTGCCTTAGTTAATAGCACAGTAGAAAACAGGTGATCAAAACCAGAGCAGAAATGGTATAAATTTGAGGGGATTACGAAGAGATCATCTGGATTTAAATCCTTTGATAAAAGAGGCTACAATTTAGGTAGATGAGTACTGTTGCTATGTAAATGAGAACAGAGCTTTTTATTGGACCTTTTTGTTTCTGTAATTGTTTATGGGGCAGCCCCACTCACCATTCATTAGCATTCATCCTTTCATTTTACCTTAAGAAACACTCTGTAGCTCTTTTTTTGAAGTGAAATCAATGTTTTGATGCATCCTGCTAGAAATCAAAGCAGTATTGCAAAGCCAACTGTATTAAAAGATACTGGCTACTTAGGAGATGTTAAATCTCACTTTAACTAAGTCATGATTTTGAATATTTTTTTCTGGTAGCCAGGACCTATCTAAATTGTAGACCTACATAAAACCAAGAATCTCTTGCTGATTTTAAGGAGGTTTGAGTTAGACCATGTTGCTGAGATCCATCACCAAAGAAGACTGCATAAATTTGCTTCCATTGGTTGCAGAATTATGGTTCCTACAAGAAAAATTTTACTAAATGGCAAAGATTAACATTTACAAAGCCTATTTCTACCAATGGTAGCACAGTATCCTCTCCCATGAGAAGACTATTGAGCTTTGCAATTTCTTGCCAAAAGATATCGCCAAAACCTTTACATGAATATACAGGAAGGCTGGACAGATTCAAGGGAAGGAGATCTACTGAGAGTTATTTATAGAAATCTGTATCTATTTGTAGAAATTAGTAGAAAACTACATCCAGCTCAGGAAGCTGCAGGTAGCTGGGGGTTGTGATTGGGGTGTCCTGCCTGTTTGCCCTTTTCTTGTGGTATTCCTTGGGTGTCTTTTGTTCACTGACAGAGATGGGTTTACACGGATCTGTAGTCTGAACACTGCAACCACTCATACAGTCTTTTTTACAGAGTGTTGTGACTGGGAAGGAATCCACGAGGATCATTGTCCCCTCCTCTTGTCTCTGCACAGGACAACCTCAGCATTCACAAGTGTCTTTATCCTATATTACTGATCAGGAGGAAGTGCAAGAAAAGAGGTTTCCAAGAGGATCCTATAAGGGTTGTCCACAGGACAACCTGTAACTGTAACATAGACTGAGGAAAGATGATCTGTGTGTACTCCCACCATGTCCTCAGATGGGTGCTCCTCCTTCTATCATCTTACATCCCAATCTGTCTTGCCCTCCTTGGCAAAAATTAATGATCTAACAAACAGCCCAAGTAGATGATAACAGCAATGAGACAGCTTGTTCATTTCCCACCAGAGATGGCAAAATTCACTCTATATTTGGAGCTGGGTGAGTAATTAACTTCCTTGAGATGAAAAGAAATGCTGTGGAATAAATGTTTTTGTGCACAATTACAATAAGTCATTAACATTACATTGAGTCAAACTGCTATATAACTTTGGCTTGGGTTCACAGACTCCATTAATTTAGTTGCTAGAGGTACATTCGCTCCTGAATGAAATAAATACTTCTGTTTCTTCCTATTTATCCAGATGAAAACACAAAGCTATACATAGAAGTCGGCTTATCTATTAGTGCCGAAACATACTTGTTAGATTTGTATAAAGAAAGCATGCAACTCTACACTATCTCCAGTGAGAGGGTGCTCACAAAAGACAACGTTCAAGAAAGGCCAGAGCTCAGGCAGGACCTGCAAAGCTGTACACGGGGGCTATGATGTGCGAAGGTCATAGAAAGTGATGGCAGTTGTCTCAGATGCTAGAACTTGCAGCAAGTGCTAACCCAGCAGGAGCTCTAATGGGGTCCTTTATTCACCCTTTATTCAGTATGGTAAGATGCTTCTACAACATGAGGTATTTTTTGTTCACGGAGCTCTGAACTGGACTAACTCATCTCCATCAGCACTGATGTGTTGAACTCATCCTGCAATCCAGGACATAATTTATCTTCGTAACATGCAAAAATGTCAAGATAAGTTTGTTCCTTTTCCATTTGCTCTCTGTCATTCATTGATCTCAAAAATTAAATGTCTTTCCTCTATCTTGGCATGGAGATGAAGTATCTTCCAAGGCTTTCTGCAGCAGACTGGAGAGTCTAAAGCAAGTGACTTATCCAGTACATTTCCTAGAGTTGTCACCTGATTGTCACATGTGGTTCTTGCAGACAGAAATACTTACAAGTAGTTCCACTGACAGGCGTATGGACATCTAATTTTTAACTCAGTTTTGTGGTGAAATAAGAGTCAACATTAACAGGAGTGGTGATACATTATTCTACTGGAAACCACATGGAAATCAGGAGACTGGCCTGGAAACGCTTAGCTTCACTCTTGAGTATTCATGTTTACACTACTTAGGAATGGTTTATCTCATTTCATGTTCACCAGGGAAGTCACTTCTTGAACAGTACTCTCCAATAATTGAAGAGACATGCAGGATTAGATCAGGTTTTATAATGAGGGGAGAGCAGCCCTGAGACAGATGCTCTTAAGCAGAGCTATAATTTACTGGCAACTTTATCTAAGACATGGTCAGTCAAGAAGAAAGCCTCAGTGGACTTCAGGGTAGCCACAATCTCAATCAACCTGCTGATTTCTTTATAAGGAATGCCAGCTGGTTACTAAACCACAGGAGGCAGACAATGAAAACGAAGAGTTGGGGACAGAATAATGATTTAATTCAAGTGGGAAATCAGGAAAAAAGTTGAAAACATTTTTCTGTCATTTGCTTGTGTTACTGTCATTACTCTTTATTACTGTTTGTATCAGAATTTTTGACTAGGGACTCAGCCAAGGTCATAAGCTGATTAAGCTGAAATGGATCTATTGAGCTCACACTGTGCCTACCATACCCACTGTTGAAGACTCTGATACAGTGTTCTCCATATTTTCCTTCTTGATAATAGACAATACACTGTCACCCTGCTTTGAAGCCACGGTTGGAAGTGCAGGCTATGGCCCTGCTTTCCCTTGAGACACTAAGCCATTTACTTTGCCTCTTCAGTTTTTTTCCCACAGTTTTCCCCACGTGTCCAGAAAACCAAGACAAGCGCTCCCATGATGAATGACTCACTGAGAAAGAATCAGAGAAACTTTGAACTTATTTTAGCACAACTCCCCCAGGAAGAATGACCCCAGACGTCCCAGTAGCATTCAGGGGCAGAGATAACACAGGCAGAATTTCATGGTGGGACAGTCTAAGACATGCCTGAACTAGCCAGAGATGTCACATGCAGATCAGACACCTGAACTGGTTCTGGGGTGGAGACGCAGTGTGCAACCTACCTGTTACTGGGATAGTGAGAACCAGGAGCTCTGACTCCTGTTCCTGGAATTGCTAGTAGCCCAGAGTGTTGACTTGTGTGTTTCTGTCAACTCTACCACGTCTCTAAGTTATCTGCCATCCTGTGGCTTTTTCTGGTTTTGTAGGAATTTATGGACTTGGGCACATCCAAAACTCTTCAGGCACGCTGTGAACGTACCCACTGATTTTTCTGAGCTGACAGAAAAGGTCTGAGATTTTGAGCTTGCACAAGACTTGCTGTTCTGCATAGCATGAGCCACATTCATCGATTTCTGCATAGGAAGTCTCACATAGAAATGCATGGAACTCAACAACTAGGGGATAAACTTTCTGCTTTTAGATGTCAAATGCCAGCAGGTATGATGTAGGGTTCTTTTTCTTTTTCTTCCCTTTATTTTCAGTTGTAGTTTACTCTAAGGCTCCCATTAACTTCAACAAGGGTTGGCAGTTCTTGGAAAATGAAAATCTGTAGTTTTCCATCTCTAAATTAGACATGCATATGTAATCTGGTGGTTCTCATGCTGGAAATGGCATGGTTATTGATTTCGCACAGTTGTTAGGTTTAATCAACACTTAGAGATCCTACAAAGGAAGATGCTGTAGAGTCCCAATACATGTACATGTTCCTCTGCAAACGTGTACATGACCTGTGGAAAGTCTTGGGACTCCAATCATTGCTACATGGAAAACAGAACAAAAGCTACTTGCCACTTGCAATGTGTTTGTACTTTATGGTACAGACCACAAAGGGTATCTGCCTGTCTCTCCTTTTGTGAGAGAAAGATCACTTTATTTTGCTTTAGAATCATAGAATGGTTTAGGTTGGAAGGGACCTTAAGGATCATCCAATTTCAACCCTTTTCACCCACCTGACCATGAACACCTCCAGGGATGGAGCATCCACAACTTCTCAGGGCCACCTGTCCCAGTGCCTCACCACTCTAAGAATAAAAAATTTCTTCCTAATATATAGTCTAAATCTGCTCTCTTTCAGCTTAAAACCTTTGTCCTACCTTTGTCCTACCCTTGCACTTGCTGATAAAGAGCCCCTCCTCAACTTTCTCATAGGCCCTCTTTAGGTACCAGAAGGCTGCTCTAAGGTCTCCCCATAGCCTTCTGTTCTCCAGGCTGAACAACTCCAACTCTCTCAGCCTGTCAGTTTCCTTTTAATGGAAATAATATGAGATTGACTGTTCCAATTGCCATAAGGCCACCCTGACTACAGTCTGCTAATGGACCGTTCTCTTTAACAAATAAAACCTCTTGGAAATTGAAAAAATTGCCCAGCCTGCACAACACTCCAGAAGTGTCCTGGTTGGAGGTAGGGACACACCTCCTCAGAGGCTTTGTCTCAGGTTTTTCTGTGTCTCCAGCTATTACAGCTGTATTTTTATAGACTTTTCTGTGTCATCCCTGGGAAGACTGCTGGGCATGTCTTTATAGGCCCAGTCCAAGCAAAATTCCTTGTGATCTCCACAGGAGCAGGAGTAGTTTCCAAGCCTTCATCAGGCTTTGCTGCTTCATCTCATTGAGGAGGAAGGCAGAAATGAGGGCTCAGTCTAAACTCACTTGAGGACCATGGCAATTCTAGCAATGGCTTTAATTAGCTAAGGATGAAGTTTTCTGTGTCAGACCTGACTCTACGGAAATCAAATGAGGAGGAATTCTGGTATTATTAATCTCAGCATCTCAAGGCTTTAACCCCAAAGCAGATGCCAGTGACATGTTGGTTTGAGTCTGTTAGAAAGTTCTGCATTACAACTCTGGGCCCACCTACTACTGTATATTTGAGGATCTGATTTCCTCAGAAAAGTGCCATAGAGTGCTAGGCAGGGGCCAGTGGTACAGAATGATCTAGTGTTATTAGAATGATCTAAGTTGACTACAATGACGTGAGAAGGCAAATACAATCTAAAGACAGATAAGAACTGCAAGATGGGGGTAGAAGGTGGCTGGAAAACCATGATTCAAATGCAGTTATGATTTTCTATCCTAATCCTGTGAAACCTCTGGATTGTAGAGGTCCATATCTAATTTTGTCTGAAGAAGAATTTTGTTCACTGTCTTCTATCTGCATATTTGAAACTGTGTCAGCAAGGAAAGCTCAGTTATTTTTGCTGCTCTGATAGACCAGAAACTGAGACAAAATCACTAATTTCAGGTTGTTCTGGCAGCCAGTAGCAGACACTGTACAAGAAGGGTGATCTTGGAAGTCCTAGTTGAGGAAGTGCGGAACAGCTCTTCAGAGGCTAACCTACAGGCAGGGATACAATCAGTCATCAAAAGAGTGGTCAAATAAAATTCTGCTGTTGGAAGGTAAATTAAATCCCCCTTTTTCCTGCAGCCTGGGGAACGAGCACATTTTGGATCCAACTGTGCAACATTAATCACAATACGGAATATTTGAGCCAAAGGTCAGCCACAGGGGGCCAACTATTAACATATGGGATTTATCTGTCTCCATCTTCCATAAAGATGCAGCCTGCTGGATAATTAAACTTCTGAGTGCCAGCGTGGAGTGTAGTCTTTTTTTTTCCATTGCTCTTTGTGATTCGATCCAGAACCATTTCCTTTCACTGTATGCTCAGAAGGGGAGGAAACAAAGGTGGCATCCTGATCTTCATTATTAATACACAGGAAAACTTGGAGGAAATCCCTTTTATGCTCCTGGCTTTGTGTAAAGAAAACCCTGCAAACTCTAAAGTCGTATTGTTCAGCTCCTGTATATATTTATATATCTATGTGCATAGCAGATGTTTCTTTGAATTCTTAACCGATGTTTCTGCAGAATTTTGGTATGGAAAAATCTTCATAGCAACCTGCATTCTGGTTGATTTATTTTAATTAAATAAAAAAAATCTAGGAAAAAAACCACTTAAAGTGGGTACAACGGAATGAAGAAAACCACATTCTCCTATGATGCAAGTCACTGCTTCTCTATGTTATGTGGAATAAAAGTACCAGTGGTGTACAGGCAGCACTCATTTCATTTATAAATGGAAATAGGCAATAGGGAGGTGTTTTGCCTCTTTGGGTAAAGGGATGACAAACAGCTAAAGACTATCTGAGGAAGGCATCTAGCCGAATCTTGTATGCCACTGCCTTATATAGCCAGCAGAAGCACTTCCAGAAGCAATTAATCCAGTTCTAGTACAGACACCTAATGTAGGAGGCATGAATCTCCCTCTGGAGGCACCTACCTCTCTCCCAGCCTACATGACCTGCTTAGATGAGACGCCTGCTTTCAGACAGCTAAAATTAAGCAAGGGGAATCCCACAGCTGCTGAGTCTGTACTCCACTTTGTTTCTGCCACAGTAAAATTGTTGTTATTATTATTTAAGGGTATATTATGGTAACATTCAAAGGGCAGGTATGCTGCAAGCATGGAGTAAAATGCAGTTCCCTACTCCACAAAGAGGACAACTCAAATAATTAAAGGGTGATTTTGCTTTTAATTCTGCAGTTTGACTGAAAAGAAATACAAACACCAACAGACAATTAAAATACATAATACTTGATTCATAACATATCAAAATGCCTAACCACATACTAATTACGTCCCACGACAGTTAAACAATAGAATGACTATATACTTTTGGCTATAATATTAATAAAAAAGGGATTTATCTTGGTAACTATTTCCAGTGCATCTTTCTGTCTGACAGTTGTTCTAAAGTGCAGCCTGTTTATTCACAATTTGAATTCCAAATTTTCATTTAAAATAAAATGGTAATGTCTTACATTTCTATCTTTCATCTAGAAAGATCCCTGAGGCCTTCCTGAGCCTGGAGTTTCATTACCCACAGTGCTGGAGGAAGAAGGCTTATCATGAGTAAAAAAGCAGTTGTGGCCAAATTTCTGTATTGCATGAACCATGCATTTTCCTGAGGTCAAGAGGCATGAGGCATACACAATGTGCCTTAAAGAGGGAAGGGGAACACCAGGAACATGAGTGGCTCACAGATGGGAGACAATATTGACTCCTTATGCATCTCTTCCTCATTTATGGGCTGGAGGTGAGCTGTACTGACTCACTCTCTCCCTCGCCAGGGGTTTTGGGTAGCTAGTGGCTCTTGCACCAAAATTAGGCAAAAGCCTGATGAGACAGGCTATTCCTTAAATTACTTGTGAGATGTTTGACTCAGAGCTGTCATTTGACCACTGTCTCATAAGAGGCACTGAGTAAGGAAGTAAGAGTCGAGGATGTTGATTTTAGCTCACACTGGTTCTCAGGTGTGTTCTTGGTGTACCCTTTCAGCCTTCTGCATCTCCCAAATCTTCCTCTTCATTGATTATATCCAGCAATAGTTTTCAAGTTAGGATACAACTATGGAGCTGCATGACATTACAGTCACTTCATGGAGCATAAGCTGACAGTGTATGTGGGGACTGACTTTGCTAAATTTGCACCTGGTATAGCCAGCAATACCACATAACCACACACTTAAACTGAATGCAACACTGGAACAAAGTAGCTATCACCATGAAAAATACCTGTGCTCCTTTGACAAGCTGTGGCAAGATACTCGGAAATTTTTGGTAGCTTCAGCGAAGTGTTACATTCCATTTAAAGGTGTGGATGTGCAGGATCTGCTGGGGAGACAGTTACATATTGCAGCAAAATAGCTGTATGAGCGGAGAAAGTGTTGGGAAACATTGATGTAAAGTGTTGGATTTCAGAGCAGGGACAACTGCCTGTGCAGTGTCTAAGGCAACAGAGTTGAAAATTCCATCAGGACTACAAAGTGTCTTTAGAATACAAATGGTTAATACTTACATACAGAAATGATACGGAGAGGTCCATAAGGTCAAGAATGCAAAAGATAGGGAAATCCAGCATTCCATCTGGCCTTGCAGTTCATTGTCTTTCTTTGCTGTTTGCAGTTCTGAGGTCATATACTATTTCCCTCTCCTGTGCTTCAGATAGACGGTTGCTCACAGAACAGGGAACTATTCAACATTTATACTCCCTTATTCATCTAGGCACATCAATTTACTGCATTTAATTAAAAAAAATCAATTTTTATGAGGTTTTTCTCCATACAGTATCCATGGGCTCCACATACATAACAAAGATATCTCGCAACACTCCTGTAAAGGAAAGGACACATGGGGAATGAGGCTGTCATAATGAGGGCACCAAATGGGTGCTCAATGCCACAAGTGGCCTTTTAGAGGAACGTGTAGTATTTTATAACATTTTGTTTGTTCAAACATAGCTGTGACTGCATATGTAGGTGATGGCCAACAGACTCGAACTAGATGAGGCTCTCCCTGCTCTGGATTTTATCCATTTGTCAAGTTTCACCCAGGCTGACTTTTTTTTTTCCCCACATAGTGAAAGCACAGGCACACATAAAGACCTGAGCAGTCTTTTAGTACGTACCAGCAACCTGGGTTTCAGCCCTAAGCCACAGGAATCACATTTCTCCCTGCCTGCTCATGCCCCTTGCCATGCGGGGGCAAGGGATTACTCAGGCCAGGTTTGGTACAAACAGCACCATCTGCTGAGCACCCAATATCCTGCCTGCAGGGACACCTTGGGACTGTGGATTTTTGGAGGGGAAGGGTCTGTCTCTGCTGCCCAAGCGATGTTGAATGCTCGGCCCCTGAATTTATTGAGCTCCCCAAATCAGTCAGAAGTTTTCCATCCCTAGGACGACTCGAGTTGCTCCTGTCACTTCCCTGTGATTTGAGTCATCTGCTGTGAAGAAAAGCAAAATAATCCTAGTGATAAATATACAAGGGATCTATTCCATCCAAGTTTGTACACCAATGTATAAACATGCATTTTATCCCCAAAGGACTTTTGGGTTTATTCCCCGAACCTGTGCACACTTCGCTGCATCCCAGGCTCTCCATCCCTTATTAGGGGCTATGAAACAGATTTTAGGGCACACTGAGGCACGTTTTGGCTGGCTGGCTGTGATTTCTTGGCCTTTTTCTTCGATGGGTCCGCTCCCAGAGCCGGGACATGAATTCCTATGGAGAAACATCCACAGGGGATGGGGAAAGGGAGAAGAAACCTCGTGGGGAAAGTTAAGCGGGGGCACAGATTCCTCATCCACGAAGAGAAGGGAGTCCTTGGCAGGAGACTGGGGGCACCCAAGAGGACCAGGGCCTCGCCAGGGGTTTTGGAAGCGACCCGCGGGCTCCCCACGCGTGTTGCGCTCCCGGGGACCGCGGGTCGCGGACCGGGGGCTGCTCGTCCCCCCGCGCCCCGGGGAGCCAGGGCTGCAGGGCGCTCCCCTCCCACATCCCCCAACTCCTCTTCTTTAACCCCGTTTCTCTCGGGATTCCCACCCCCCACCCCGGATTTTTCCACGCCTGACAACAAAGGAGGCTGTGGGGCGGTGACTCCGCGGCGGCTCCGCCTCCCCCCGCGCCGAGGCCGGGCGAGCGGACACCGAGCGGGACCCGGGCGGCTGCCGCCTCCCCTGCTGCCCCCGAACCGCTGGGCGGCTCGGGACCCGCCTGCCCTCGCCTCCGGGAGAGGTAGGTTTGGGGCTGCGCACACAAAGGCGCGGCGCGGGTTCCCATCCCCGCATCCCCCTCCCAGCATACCCTCCCCGAGCTTCTGGAGTGGGGGGTCCCATCCCAGCATCCCCTCCTCGAGCTGCCGGAGTGGGGGTCCCATCGCCGTATCCCCTCCCCGAGCTGCTGGAGTGGGGGGTCCCATCCCCGCACCCCCTCCCCGAGCTGCTGGAGTGGGGGGTCCCATCCCGGTACCCCCTTGCCGAGCTGCTGGAGTAGGGGGGTCCCATCCTGCACCCCATCCCCGGGCTGCCAGAGTGGGGGGTCCCATCCTGCACCCCATCCCGGGGCTGCCAGAGTGGGGGGTCCCATCCTGTACCCCATCCCCGAGCTGCTGGAGTGGGGGTTCCCATCCCCGTATCCCCTGCCCAGGAGCTGCTGGAGTGGGGAGTCTGATCCCCGGTATCCCCTCCCCGAGCTGCTGGAGTTGAGGGGTCCCTCCCAGCATCCCCTCCCCGAGCTGCTGGAGTGGGGAGTCCCATCCCAGCATCCCATCCCTGAGCTGCTGGAGTTAAGGGGTCTCTCCCTGTATCCCATCTCCGAGTTGCTGGAGTGAGGGTTCCTATCCCCGCACCCCCTTTCTGAGCTGCTGGAATGAGGGTTCCCATCACCGCAAGTCTCCCCAAGTCGCTGGTGTGGGGGTCCCTGCCCCCTTTCCCCAAGCTTTTGGAGTAGGGGGAGTTCCATCACCACACACCCTCCCCAGGGTGGGAGGCAGCAGCACCCCCAGGCTGTGAGGTTCTCTGTTCCTTCATTCTTGAAGGGAAACAAAAATAAAAAAAGGGGGGAGCGGTATACACGGGAACCCAGGGGGCTGTAAGGGGCAGTGAGGGGACTACAGGTCACTGCTTGATAAGTCCCCCCCCCACTGGGCTGTGGGGCTTCTCAGTGGGGCAGCACTTGTTCTGTGGGGGCTTTGGCTGAGGTTGGGGACCCTAGAGCCCTTCAGGTTCTGTGGCTGCAGCCTGGTGTGGTCCAGGTTGGGTAGGAAGAAGAGGTGGAAAAAGAAAACCAAATACATATTTTATCTCCTATTTGTTCTTCCCTGGGAACTGATGTGGAGGGTGGCTGTTGCCCTGCAAATTTTTCAAAAAAGTAAAAGCTGGGAGCATGGTGAGCCGCAAGGACTTCAGCTTCCATCCCTCCCTGTACGGTGCTGTCAAGTTTCCCTGGAGGGTCCTGGGAGTCGGAATGTCCAGATTTTCCTATGCATTAGATTGAAAGGGGCTACAGCTGGCCAGAGTAACTGCATGAATAAATGTCTTTTGGGGATTCACAAGGGGAAGGGGTGCAACGCAGGAGCTCTGTGTAACTTGACTACTTGTTTGCTTCTTCAATAGGGTTTTTGGTTTTCATAGTATTAATGAGTTCTGGCATATGTCAGTACTGTGGGGATGCTGTGTACGGCAGTGGCTGGCATTGAAACATGGTCTGGTCCTGTAAGACCAGGGAAATGCTCGTAGCAGACTGGAGAGAGAGAGGCAGGAACGTGAACTTTTTGGGTTTTGTTGCAAATTTGCCTGGTCAAACAAAAAAAAATGCAACAAAACAAGGAAAAGATGTGAGCATTACGTGGTTGTTGTCTGTAGTTTGTGTCGGGAGTATTTGCTCTGGCAGTGGTGCTTCTCTGCCTCGTGGTACGTTTATGTGTGCGCTAAATCCTGTAGGGCCAATGAGGATAGTTAACTTTCAATGATTTGGCAGAGAAGTGGGAGCATGGAAGAACATTGTTAAAATTGGGAAAAAGTGCTTGTAGATCTTGTAGGCAATTTGAGAGGCATTTAAGCTGTCTGCAATCTCCCTGTGGTATGAACAGAACTCTGAAAATCTCTTCCTTTATTGATGGCTACTTTCCTAGCAATATATGGACAGACAGCATGTACTGTGAATGTGATAGCTGCTTGCTTATTGTCAGCGATATTTATGCAGGGACAATAAACAATTGTTTGCTGGGCTGTATTAAAAAGAACCACAAATGCCCCATAGCTCCTAAAACAAAACCTTTACTGTCTTAAAGCAACTGATGGCTGATTTTGTGCTTAGTGTGGTTCCACTGATGTCAGTGGAGTTTTGCCAGGGATGATTATAGCAGATGAAGTGTCACTTCTATTTTTCAGAGTCCAAATGCTCAAGACTAATGTTGCTATTTTGCCTCAAGCACTTCAGTATTGTTAATTGAAATGGTATGCTGATGCTTCCCAAAAGTAAGGGGTAGAGGTCAGAGGTCAGGACCTCATCAGGTCCCCTGAAGACTTTCCTTCTTGGCTTCTCCTTTCTGCTTCAGAACTTATATCCTAAATTTACGCTCTTCCTTGTTTTTCAGTCTTGGCATCTTTTTTCTCTCTTCAAAATTAAGAAGTTTCTCTGAGCTCCAGCTCATCCTTGAGCATTTAAAGGTTTTGAGACTTTGTTGAACTGCCCTACAACACCACTGCATGACGAGGTAAGTGAGGAGCTGTCTGGCAGCTGCACTTTGGAGATCTTTCTTGTCCGTTTACTTTTCTTTACAAGCTGATTTGTGTGGTGGCGATGATCAGGGCGTTTGCTGAAGTGGCAAATTGTTTGTCAGAGTTGTGCAATGGAACAGTGAGACTTGAGAGAGACTGAGTAGACTGGGGTGGAGGAGGCACTCAGTTTGTACATAGTACCATACCAGACATTGAGGGACAACTGATTTTTGAGTACACACCTTCATAACATCCATAAGAACAGGGAAATCATCAAAACATTAGAGCAGAATAAAAAAATGGGATAGAAGCAAATACTCTTGTTTACTAGCTGTAGGAAGAAGCATGGGACTGTTTAATCAGTAATTGGCTTTAACAGAACTTTGGCTCCATAAACGTTTTAAAAAAAAAAGATGTTATTGAATAAAACTATGTTATCTTTGTATGCATTTAATGGTATTAAATAGCACTTAATGGTATTAAATACATATGGCCAACTCTAAAGGCTGTTTTAAACAGAGCAAGTTTCAGTGCTCAGATTTGCAGAGTCTGCTAAGATGTTTTTGTATCTAGTATCTTTGTGCTGTACACCTTCCCTTTGCAGAGGGGGAATAAAAGCACAAGAAACTACGTGGGTCATACATGACCATACAGGAACTGTGTTCTGGGATGGGGGAATCACTACAGGAACTGTGTAGTGGTGCAAGGACTTAAGCTGATGTGTCCTGGACTGTTGGCTGGCATTGAAAGAACTTCCCCCTGCATGAAGGAGCAGGAGAAGAGAGGAGCGAAGATGCACGGTATGAAAATCAGCGTGGTTACTGGCTGTGATGCAATTAATGGTTAACTGCTCCTCCACGAACAACATGCATATTTGTCTTTGTTATATGAAAAACAGGAGGGTTTTCTAATGATAAGTGCGTAAACAAAAACATTCACCATTCATAGGAGAGAGAAAAAGTCCAGTAAGGGACATTTTTCTTCTCCTTTCTGCACCTGCCTTTATGTAGCGGGTGCAGTTTTTACAGGTGGGTCTCTGGATGGATCTTTGCAAAGTCCTTCCTCTGACCAGTTCTACAGTTGCACGTGAGTAGGTGCTGGCAGAAAGGAAGCAGAAGCTCTGTGGAGCCAGGAGGGTTGTGGCAAGACCAGAACTGCCTCTCTGTAACCCCAGCATGATGCAAGTGCAGATCTCCACCCTGAGATACCAGGCTTGTGCTTCTTTTTAAAGGTGATTTGTAAAGGAGTGGTTGCTCTTACTTCTGCTATGCACAGACACTCTCTTCCAATTCGGGGCTTTGGTGCAGAGGGCTGTGTGTGTTGTAAGACAGCGGGGAGCTGCGTGTAGCAATTCTCTTGTGGCAGTAGTCTTATAAGGATTATATTTCTTCACAGAAAGGGTCATTGGGAACTGGAACAGGCTGCCCAGGGAGGTGGTTGAGTCACCTTCCCTGGAGGTGTTTAAGGCACGGGTGGACGAGGTGCTAAGAGGAATTGTTTAGTGTTTGATAGGAATGGTTGGACTCAATGATCCGGTGGGTCTCTTCCAACCGGGTTATTCTATGATTCTATGATTCTATATGAGCAAGGAGCACTGGCATCTGCAAGAAGAGGAAGGATGTAGTCAAACAGAACCTTTTCTTCCCCTTTTTATGTAACTTGAAAACCTGGCACCTGCTACCTTCATGTTTTGTCACTGAGTAAACTGAAATTTGAAGTAACCCTTTTCCTCACAGCACTGTGCTTGGCGGTTGACTGTTGTAATTGCCGTCTGTCATAGTTCTAACTTGAGTTTCAAAACATGTTGTGAGCTGGCAGCCTACTTCTTGTGTTTAGGCCAACACTGTAAGATTTGTGCAGTGAAGGGTAGGAAACTCACAGGTGGAAGAGAAAGGTTTCCAAGTTGTGTCTATAAAAGAATAAGTTACAAAAATTTTGGAGCAGTTGTATGCAGTGCTCTGCCCACCGGTCTGCATCACATTTTAAAATAACATTGGACATCATGAGTTACTCTGGTTCTTTAGCCTCGGTGTATATCTGTAAGGACAGGGTTTGTAGTGGCTTGATGCAGTTCACTTTCTAGAATAGATCTTGTCTACCTTGCTTAGATGGAACAAGGACCTTATTTAGCTTTATTTATCCTAGAAGCAAAACTCCTGGATTTGCTTATGTTTTTAAAATGTCTCTAGGAACATGAAGCCACAAAATTGCCTTTTGTGCAAATACATGCTCTTCCTCAAAGGGAGGAATAGTGTAGTAACTTAGAAACAATGGGACAGATTACTGTTTCAGGTGAGATCAAATTCTTTATTTTTGCCTTTATACTGTGATTTCAAGTTCTGTTACATGCCAGATGAAAATCTCCGGTCTGCCCTTTAGCAAATCTCAGCCTCTTTTTATTTACAGTCCGTCTGTGTGAGCTGTATTTGTGTCCTGTAGAGAGCTATATATACAGTGATGAAGCACGAAATCTGCTCTTGCTGTAAAGAGTGCTTTGATGTCCTGGGCAGCAAGCATTCTGCTTGCTTGTGGTGAGATGGGTCTTACTTTTTAACCTTGTACACAGAAATTGTTCACCTTTCCTGTAAGCTAGAGAGCTAAAACCCAGAAATGCTTCTGAAGGAGAAACTGTCTTCATGTTTGACTTTGGTTTAAGTCTGCTTTGCATTGTAGTGTATTTCAGGGAGGGGAAACTGAGTCTTCAAAGTGTTTGTTGTTGTGTAAAGGGAAACACACGTTAGGCTGCTTTGGCTTGCTTGAATATTAAGAGTTCTTTCTGGTTTGGGAGGATGTTCAGTTCATCAGGCCTGTGCCAACTGGTGCTAGCTAACTCGTCTGGTCTGGTGGCGTCTGTTCTGAATGGGAGCCAAACGCTGCCAGTCAAAGGTATTTCTATAGCAATGGCATTTTGTGGGTCTTTTGGTGGGTTGGTGAGAGGAGGATGATGATGGGAAATAACTGAACAATTCTTTTCACTCTAAAGGCAGGGAATGAATGGGCATTCATAAGCCCTCGTGTATGTACACAGGCTTTTGTTCTGGTGCTATTAATAAAACAGAATTCACAGCTCCTGAGTAGTCACGACTATGTGATGAGAAGTGGGTCAAGACCACTCGTGTGTGCATAACTGCACTCCTGATCTAGGCCAGTGCCTGTGCTGGATGCTTCTAAACAAGCTGAAAAGATTTCAGAGGAGCTGGAATTTACACTGTCAAGTGGTGAAGTTCACCTCTAGCTGAGCAGAGCACTTAGGATGGGGATCAGAACGGATGGGTTTGAGTTGCTTTGCATGTTAATATGACCATAGAGGAACAGCTTCACTATTTTGTACCTCTGGAGAGCAAGGAATTTAGTTTGAGCCAAAGGAAATTTTATTCTTCCTGGCAGGTTGAGTTGCTGAGCAGCCCAACAAATATGTGCACTGCTCTGCTATTTCAACTGAAATACATCTCTGCTACCTCAGTTTTCTCTTCAGTGTCAAGATGACTTGCTGAGTATCCATCCTGATGTGTTGGTGCAATGATCTCCAGGCTGGCTGCGGTTATTGAGTGCTTCAGTGCCCTTCAAGGAAGAGTGGATGCCTGGGCTTGTCTTGGGATGCAGTTTGGGGCTTTTGGCTGTTGGTAGAGTAAGAAAGACAGATTTTATCTGAAGCTGCTGGGATGTTTGAAAGAATAAGGAGGAATCCGTTTGGGTTATGATAGTCTTTGCATTGTATTATGATTTTATTCCTTTTTCATCCTAGAGCTTTTTCCAGGTAACTTGTCCTTGAAGATGCTCTATGTCATATAATGCAAACTGCAATACACAGGTTTAACTCATGTAATGGCTGGCATGTCACTGCTGCCCCCTGAAAACAGTCTGGCAGAAACTGGTAGCCAGGTTTGGGTGTCTTAGGAGAAGGGAGGAGAGGTTGGGAAAAGAGTTGTGGCGGTTTGGGGAATTTCTTTGGGTGGGAGGTGGTTTGATACTGCTAGAAGGAAACCAACTTTTTCTTCCAAGCCTTAGGACCTTAGAGGCCCTCCTTCTACGTAACATGCAGAAGCAAACCGGAGCGCTGTGTATTGTAGCCGACTCCCCAGCGGTGCTGGCAGTAGGGTCTGCAAGATGAAGAGATGACTTTTTGTGGGAGGCTGCTAGGGTAGCAATGGGCAGCTGGCACAGCTTGACTTGCTGCTCTCCCACCCTTCTCCTGTGTCCTCCGACAGAGTGAGCAGCGCAGCGACACGTTAACTGATTAGAAATGCTCAGGTATGGGTAGTCTTGCGTATTCTGGAAGGAAGCCCTGGCAGTGCATGAGGTTGTCCTGTGGGTACTATTTGTTACCACAGAGAGCAACTGTGAGGAGCGGGATGGCTCTTGAGAGACAGTTTAAGCATGCCCGTTACTCTTCATTTACCTATTTCTTCTTTCAAGTACAAGAATGAAAAATACGAGTGAACATATTAATCCTTTTTCAGAAAATACCTTAAAAGCAAGCTTTAGAATTCAAGAAATCTAATGTCTCTGAAAAGCAGAAAGCATATGATCTCTTGGGGTGAAGCTGTATCCCCCGTATCCCACTGAAAATATTTACAAAGCTGTTTTTCTGAAGTCTAAGCAATGAGACAGCAGCCTTGAAGCCTGTTATGAAGTCTGTAGTTAGTGACTGTCCATGCCAATCAGCCGCAGGTGGAGGACTTAGTCTAAAAGGTTGTTTTTTTGGTTTTTTTTGCTCAAGGATGTGAGGACAAGTTAGCACATCAAGTTAGAAAATAAGTGTGCCATCTACTGTTTTGTTTTCCAGTGGCCTGGGGGCCCTTCCTGCATAGCACTGTCCTAAAGAGACAGTCTCTGCCTGGAGGAATTTACAGCTTGAACTGGGAAGAAAGAGCACCCAAAAAGATGAGGCATGTTTGTAGGGTGGGTTTTTTTGTGCCACCAGCTTCGTGATTTTGCAAACTTGAAGCAGAAATTTTTTTCTTGCATCAGAGATTAGTTTTGCATTGAATACAGCTACTTTGCAGGAGAGCCAGATATCTACTGCAGCTTCCAGTGCAGATGTAGCTTTATGCATCTGTACAGAGGTGCTTTGTCATTCATGTTTATTGCATTACAGGATCATACTTCAACACTGTAAGTTGCCCTGTAGGGATCTGTATACTTTCCAGCTAGTTAAGGTCTATTTGTTTTCTGTAGAAACACTGAAAAGGCATCACCTCAACCTTCTTACCTGTTTCCATGTAACTAGTAGGATTAACAGGTCCAAGACAGCCTGTTACTTTAGCAAAATGTAATCCATTTGCCAGCTTCAGCCAAAAAGTATTGCAGGGAATTGAAGCACAGGTTTATACAGTAAATTTTAGAGTAGTGAAGTGTGTGCTTTCTAAGAGCTTGTTCCTTCAAACATTGACTGAAATTGAGTTAATGAAGGCCCATCAAATTGGGCATAGTGTGCATTGATGAAATGATGTTTTGTTAAATAACTCCTCTAAGGGATCATTTCAACCACTTCTTCCCATTTAAATATTGGATCTTAATCTCTTTATTATAAGTAACATCAGGATTAGTAGAATTAAGTATTTAAATTTGAGCCAGTGGTGAGTTCATTTATTCCTTCTTTTATCTTTAATGGTGAAGAAGCCTCAGCTGATTTTCTGTCCAGATTTGATGCTTCACAAGTCTTGAAATTCATTTTTATTTTATCTGCAGAATCACATTTTGCTTTAGGGTGTTTTTTCTTTCCAGTGGGAAGCTTATTAAGCTTATTAATTGGCTGCTAAAACAGCCACAGATGTAGTTACTGTACTTTCTAAGCACATATGTTTTGAATGCTACGAAGTCCGGCAGATTGATTTAGAAAGCAAGATTACATGCACTAGTCAACAAAACATTGACTATCAAAGATAACTCATTACTGTAAAAGCAATGAAATAATGAGCTCCCATTTTTACTGGGTATTTTCACCCAGGAAGAGGACTGGGAAAAAAAATCTAGTCTAAACTACGACCATTCAGATTCCTAAGATTAAATGTCTTTGCAATTAATATACTGTTGCATTTTCTTGATTTTGTTCTTTTTTTGTTAACTGCCATAGTTAAAATGACATGAACTCAGTTTAGGGTATCATGATTTGCTAAATGGGAGGCTTAGAAGCACACTGTAGGAAACGTCCCTCAGGAAGAAAAGGATACGAAAGCTCAACAAGCCATTTGCAAAAATTACAATCATTCCAGTTAGTGTGGTTAAACTAGGTAATTTCTGCTTAGGATTTTATAGACTTATTGTGTATTTGAAAAAAACCCACCCTGTGTCAGGGTAAACAAATCCTTCAAATATCTAATTAAGATAAATATTTAGTATTGTATGTTTTCTACAGATTGAGAAACAAAGTCTGAATCGACTTGCCTACAGCTAAAACTAATTAGTGCAGGGATAGAATTTGAACTTGGGAATTTGAACCAAGAGAAGACCAAACAAGCTGAAATATTGCAAGCATAAACATAACGAAAAAGATAACATAAACTTTTTCAAGCATATTTCAAGAATAAACTCACTATCCCAATATAGAAATCATTTTCCCATAAAGGCCCTTAGGCAAGTATGCAGCCTGAAAAGCTGCTGCTTACTAAAACCAGGATCTGATTGGACCATGATCATTACTTTACTTGCCAGTTTTGTGCATTTTGCCTTTACCCCCATTAAGGTTGTTGCTTCTGAGAAAATTCCTCAAGACAAATGGGAATTCAGATTAAATTTTCAAATTGCTGAAGTTCAAATGAGGAGCAGCAGGCAAATTGCACCTAATCTTGAGAAGCTACAACAAGGTCATGCTAGGCATTTCCTTTACTTATCTACCAGATAGGTTATTGGTGTGAGCCACCTAAAGCAGTTGTACTGAATGTGGAAATGTAGCTGACACACATAAGTCATTGGCATCATTTTATGGGATGTCACTGAGTGCAGTTGCATTAAATTGCAGTGCTACCTGTCTCGGTCAAATATTTATTTTCATTACAATTTGGATTGAGCATAGAATAAACTTTTTTTTCTGTGTGTCTGCAATTGTTAAGTTTTTGGGATCACCTTTAGTTTTTATTGTAAAGGTTGTTGCATCTTAAAGGACAGTATTCACTTGCTTCCACGTGGGAGAGGTGGTAGCACTCACAGTTACTGCACAACTTTAGTAATTGTGCACTTTGGGAGAACAATGTGATCCTGTAACAGGGTTTGGGATTCCTTCCCCTTCTTTTCTGGAAATGCTTTCGTAAAACATTTAATTAATTGCAGTACCTAGTGTTTTCAGTCAATTGGTTTGTCTCACTGATGAAAATTAAGAGATAGGGAGTTTTTAGTGGCATTTCTGTATACATTTAAGCAATTTTATACTTTAATTATTTTTTTTTTGTTTCTAAACATACACAGTTAAAAAACAAAGCGAACTTTACTTAGTTTTCTGGATGTCTAAATGTCTTCTGTACTGAATGTTGTTTGAATCTCATTCCTTTGCCTTAGCTGTCATGTTTGCTGTGACGCTTTTGATTGATTTGAATGTGAACAGGCCAGCATGTGACTACTGGAAAACTAAAAGTGATTAGTGATAGTGTGTGATGGAGAACCTGAAGGCCCTACACTGAACCGTGATGCTCTTTAAAACAATGTAAATATCTTTCTATAAACCAGTTGTTGAACGAAGAGCAGATGAATGGAAGTTTAAAAGCTTGAATCATAGAAGTTTGGGATATTTACAGCCTAGTCTAAAGTGTTATTACTTCAGAGTGCCTAATGGAAGTGGAGTAGAAAAGCGCATTTAAAAGAGCTTTCCGCATCTTTGCTTAGGGTTTATAGTTCAATCTAGGGCTTGGAGTTTACAGAGTCGGTTTGGCATTGGAGTGGGAGTATTGACGTACAACTTGAGTGTCAGCTATTCAGCTTAAATAATCAGAATTTTCTGTTTTCCTCTCTTAAACAATTTAGTCTCTACAGTGAATTGCTTTTTTATTTTTCCAATGCACATATCTTCTATGCCTCTTTTATGGGAGGCTTGAATTTATAGTGCAATTCCTGCCTAAGAAGTGTTTGTTAGGAATATCAAACATTTTATCTAGAGCCAACTGTTCTGAAGCTGAAAACCTACCTTCAGAAGCTAAAGTCCCTCAGCTGAAAGCAAGTTAAAGTGTACACATATGTGTGTGCTAAATAAAAGCAAGCTGCCTTGCAGCTGGTAGTTGTGATGGCACCATGGTTTCTCTCCTCCCAGCTCATTTCTGGACTCTGTTGCATTTCATAGGCAGAGCAGAGGGCATAAAGCAAAGCTGTGTGGTTTGGTACAAGCGTGTATGTATCTTCCAGAACCAAATCGTACTGGACTTAGGCCAGGTCTGTGCCTGATTCCGCTCTAGGCATGAATAAAATGAGCAAGAGAAGTAAAAGCAAAGTAGACAGTAACTGAAAAGAGTTCTAGTGATATGACTTGTCCTCAGCTGAATAAGTGGCCTGGGATTAAACTGGGTTTATTCTCATTGCAGCTGGGGTAGACCTTGTTACATTATCCCTTACCAGACAATTTGTTAGTTGTTGTTTTTTTATTTCTAAAGTGGAAACACTTTATATTGTGCGTGACAATTATGTAATTGGCAAATGTCAGGAAGTTTGTAAAATGATCAAAAGTGGTTCTTGCAAAAATCTAAAGTTTTAATCATGTTCAATACAATGATGGTGTCTTTTTCCTAATAGAAATGATCTTTGTACTTAAATCTGGAATAGTTTGGACTTTGGAGGTGTTTTCTGTTTAGTTTTGCTTTTTTTACATTTTCTTAAATGTGTCACAGAAGCCAGAGTTATCCTACAAGACACTCACTTTCAGAAGGAGTGCAGGCAGGTAGGTACGTAGGAGTTGACCTTTTCATCTAGGAAGCACATTTTCATTTAGGGACTGCAGTGATAGGATGAGGGGTGATGGTTTTAAGATAAAAGAGGAGAGATTTAGATTGGATATTGAGAAGAAACTTTTTACTCTGAGGCTGATAAGGCACTGGCCCAGGTTGCCCAGAGAAGTCATGGATGCCCCATTCCTGGAGGTGTTCAAGGCCAGGCTTTGAGCAACCTGATCCAGTGGCAAGTGTCCCTGCCTGGGGGGGATGTGGGTGTGGTGTGTCAGAATTTGAAGTGAATAATCATTCAAGGCCCTTTGAACCCAAAACACTCTGTGATCATCATCATATTTGATAAATATTGACTTGATCTCTGGATTGGGGAGAAAATGGGTCAGACTGCAATACTGGACTGGAAAGAAAATGAAATGTAAGATAACTTAAAAAAATAAATATTTATGTGTTGTATCTGTTTGTACCGTATCTATTTGTACTGTAAAAGCTGTAAACCCAAAGCTGTAAACTTGTGAGCTGATTCCCACAAGATAAGCTGCAATGAATCTTTCACAGCAACATCACAAGCTTGAACTCCTCCCTGCTGCATAACTAATTACTGCTGTAATCCAGTTCACATGTAATCAATGTGAAGATCCTCCAGTTCTGCCTTCCATAAACCTTGGGTTTGTTTTCTTGACACTTTGTTTCCTGTTGATCGAAATTCTTAGAGTTGCTTGTTAGTTTTTCTGGGTTTTGTTTGGGTTTGGATTTTTTCTTTTTTTTTAATGTGCTTCCAAGGGCTATTACTTGCAACTGTTGTCTGGCAGCATGGGAATGAGCCCTGTCAGAGCCTGGACTCCTGAGTGGAGTCCTTCATTACTCAGCCACCAGTTTACGTGAAATTTAGGGGAACTTTGTGTCCTGGAGGCTTCCAACCCTTTAAAAATTTGGCTGAACCAGCCAAAACTTATGAGGAGGCGTGCAAGTGCACACTTGAATTAGCATATAAGAAATCTAAGAAGGTCATTTAACTTAAATACCTGATCTACTCCTATGTTTGTTCCTTGGTTGTGAAGCAATCTCTCTGGATATGTTTTTGCAGCATAGCTTTGCACCAAGGGAACTCCCTGCGATGGCTCTCATAGCCAACTTTTGCTGTCTGGTTTTGTGAGAGCCATACTGATTTAAGTAAGATGCTGGCATCAGAATAGCATCTTAGATTCTTCCTACTTTGTGTCTAAATGCTTTACGACATGGTTGCTACCTTTGTAGAAAGTCTGTTGCATAAGCAAACCACACCAATTTCCCTCAGCTCTGTTTAACTGTCATTTGGTGGGTAGCCGAGGTGGGGAATAGTAGATAGGCTTTCACTCTTGTAAACTTTCTGATCACTGAACCACATAAAAATTTTGTAAAGCAGAAGGCAGGGGAAAACCCCCTCTGTATTTCAGTCTCCTCATTTGGTTACAGCTATCAAGGCGTAGGGTTCGTTTATCACTCCTTCCAAAGCTTTTTGTAACTGAATGAGCTATGCCTGTAATTTAATTACATGTGCCTCACAAAGTCTTTAAAATTAGAACATATAGAAAACTCTTATTTCACATTGTTCTGTGTTTGTAAACTAGCTTCAGGCCTTTTTGTTGAAAGGCTGAACACACCTCTGGGCTGTGTCACAGAAAGACAGAAGTTGGTTTTACATGCAGTGGAAATGTAGACACAGTAGTGTGAAACTCAGTAAGCCCACAGTGAATATACGTTGGCTGGAGGTTTTTTTTACAGTCACGGATTGTATCATAAAGCAATTTCTTTGTATCAGTGGCCTGTCACATCATATAGGATCAGTCTTCCCCTAAGTAGGAAATACTTACTCAGGAAAGCTGCTGCGGACCTGAGCTCGCGTTTTTAGCTGTATTATCTCTGCTGGCCAATAACCACATGTTTTATCTGGTACTCTTTCCAGCCCACAAACATGCCTAGTGAGTAACGCATGAAAAACAAATATAACAAAGGTTGATACATTTGGCCAGCTTGCAGAGTATAGGGATCTCATTATTTTTTCCTACTTCCTGTCTTTTTTTTTTTCATTTGAAACTCACCTTTTAAATACACCATTTCCCTTTAACAGCCTAAGCAAGATTCTGTCCCATTTGACCTGCATGCCAGTCTTTCTATGGGGATGGTTATGTTGAATGATGAATACAGTATTTATTTTATTTTTAGTAGTACCTTTTTCATTTGGATCTTCCAGGAAGTTACATAGTTATTCTTAATTTTTTGTTGTTGCAGTGCATAAAGGCTAAGGACTGCATTCTCCTGGGGAAAAAATGAAGGATGTCAGAAATGTACCATTTTGTGCTATCAGTAAAACTGTAATTAACTAAATGCTTTGTCTGGTCTCTTGACCATCTAATAAAGAATCACAGAATCACAGAATCACAGAATAACCAGGTTGGAAGAGACCCACCGGATCACCGAGTCCAACCGTTCCTACCAAACACTAAACCATATCCCTCAGCACCTCGTCCACCCGTGCCTTAAACACCTCCAGGGAAGGTGACTCAACCACCTCCCTGGGCAGCCTGTTCCAGTGCCCAATGACCCTTTCTGTAAAGAATTTTTTCCTAACGTCTAGCCTAAACCTCCCCTGTCGGAGCTTGAGGCCATTCCCTCTTGTCCTGTCCCCTGTCACTTGGGAGAAGAGGCCAGCACCCTCCTCTCTACAACGTCCTTTCAGGTAGTTGTAGAGAGCAATGAGGTCACCCCTCAGCCTCCTCTTCTCCAGGCTAAACAACCCCAGCTCTCTCAGCCGCTCCTCATAAGGCCTGTTCTCCAGCCCTTTCACCAGCTTTGTTGCTCTTCTCTGTACTCTCTCCAGAGCCTCAACATCCTTCTTGTGGTGAGGGGCCCAGAACTGAACACAGTATTCGAGGAGCGGTCTCACCAGTGCCGAGTACAGAGGGAGGATAACCTCCCTGGACCTGCTGGTCACGCCGTTTCTGATACAAGCCAAGATGCCATTGGCCTTCTTGGCCACCTGGGCACACTGCTGGCTCATATTCAGTCGGCTGTCAACCAACACCCCCAGGTCCCTCTCCTCCAGGCAGCTTTCTAGACAGACTTCTCCCAGTCTGTAGCACTGCATAGGGTTGTTGTGCCCCAAGTGCAGGACCCGGTATTTGGCCTTGTTAAACCTCATGCCATTGGACTCTGCCCAGCGGTCCAGCCTGTTCAGATCCCTTTGCAGAGCCTCCCGACCCTCCAGCAGATCGACACTTCCACCCAGCTTAGTGTCATCCGCAAACTTGCTAAGGGTGCATTCGATGCCTTCATCCAGGTCATTGATGAAGACATTGAACAGGGCTGGACCCAGCACTGAGCCCTGGGGAACCCCACTTGTCACTGGCCTCCAGCTGGATTTCACACCATTTACCACCACTCTCTGGGCCCGGCCATCCAACCAGTTTTCCACCCAGGAGAGTGTGCGCCTGTCCAGCCCAGAGGCTGACAGTTTCTCAAGCAGAACGCTGTGAGAAACTGTGTCAAAGGCTTTGCTGAAGTCCAGGAAGACCACATCCACAGCCTTTCCCTCATCCAGTAGCCGGGTCACTTTGTCATAGAAGAAGAATCAGAGGCTCCCCTAAGCTGTTATTACCTATTATTTGAAATACTTATGTTTCCATTTACGTTTCCATCCCACAGTGGAGCTGAAGAACAACTTGCTAGCAAGTATCTATATGCAAAGGAAACCTGATTCCCTACATTTGCTTGTTTGCACTGATGTCTTAGAGAGTCACCTTTATCAAGCAAATTTACCACAATATGTGGGATGCCACCTGCAGAACTCCTTGGAGAAGTAAATTCCTGTTAGGCAAAGCCTGCTCCTTGCTTCCTCCTATACCATTAACCCGGTTTCTGTGGATGCGAGGTCTTTCTGCAACCCAGTAAGTCAGGATTTAATCTGTCTGAGCAGATATTGGGCAGCTGGGCTGCCAGTGCAGACAGCGGCTTAGCTTTCCTTCCCCAGGAGGAGTTTTTGCTAGTTCTCGACGTTTTTTAGTGGACACTAGAAACTACCCAGCTCTCCAGACAGGAATGATCCAGTATCAATGCTGCCTGTGAGTAGTTGTCCTTTAGGTGCAGTTACAGTGATGAATATTGTGGAGGGAAGCAACAAATTACCTGCCTTGCTTTACTTTTCATACCTGAATCTCCTGTTTTTTATCTCTAATCTGCTGTGAGGTTTAATTGCAGATCCTAACACTGAGCTGATTATGCACAGATCTGTGGGTGAGGTGTTAAGCTATCGGAAGAGACACTTGCTGTGTTGCCTGCTAGATCCCCATCAGGCAGACCACGTATTCCTGTGTCCTTCCAGAGCGCTACTATCAGAACTAGAATTGTGGGGGTCACTGGGTGCCATCCTGTACCACACGAGGGGAGAGTACAGGGTCATCTTCTGTGCTGTGTTTGAAGTGTGCACATCTGCACATTAAGGGCTTCCTGACTCAGACCCAGGTCTTTGTATTTAGAATCATAGAATCACCAGGTTGGAAAAGACCCACTGGATCATCGAGTCCAAACATTCTTATCAAACACTAAACCATGCCCCTTAGTGCCTCATCCACCTGTCCCTTAAACACCTCCAGGGAAGGTGACTCAACCACCTCCCTGGGCAGCCTGTTCCAGTGCCTAATGACCCTTTCTGTGAAAATTTTTTTCCTAATGTTCAGTCTAAACCTCCCCTGACAGAGGTTTAGGTCCTGTTTTGCCTTGCAGTTTCTCCCTGTCACGAAGCGGGTTTGCCATAGCTGACAGCAGCCTCTCACAACAGCCAGCAAAGGGTGGTGGAAAGGAGACATCATCCTAAAGTCCCACCCCCTACAGATAAGGAGCGATGGTGAACCCTGAAACAGGATTCTCTGTTTAGAGCTGGGATTTCCCAGACCTGCTCCTTGGGGCACAGGAATATCCATAATTTTCTTCCATCCCATTTTTTTTTTTTCATTTCCTGGTTCACCACTCCCGTTAAATTTTTTTAAGTGCTGTTTACATTTGCAGCTTTAAAAATGTGGGAAGGGCACTGTTGTGGCAGGCTGTAATATAATAATTATTCCAGAGATGGCCCCAGTGCTGCCTCTTGCCCTCTCATCTGTCATCAGCTCCCTCCTGTGTTTTGTGAATTTTTGTTTCACTGCTGACTGTGGCACGGCAAAAAGTGAGCTCATACGGAGCTCAAATTACTGTTGAACTAGTTCAAATCTCTTTAATGGAAACCTTGCTTCTCCAAACATTTTTGCATTCATTTTACTGAAATCATAAAACTTCTGTTTGAACTTTGTGAAAACAAACCAAAACCTCTCCTGTGTTAATTACAAAACACTTTGATTGCCTTCTGTGCTTTTGTATTATTTATTTAACTGCTGCTGGAGTAGCTTCTTGGGGTAAAAAGACACTGCTTCTTAGCCAAACAATTTAAATTTTTCATAAAGGGAGGTGTATAACCAAACTCTTTGTGAAATGACTTAGACATCTATTCCAGCCTAAGCTTTAAATAGGAAGTGTGGATTACTTCAAAAGCCAGGAAAATTTGGACATGATAGAGTATGGATGTGATAATATTTTTCAGCAGCTTTGGGAATAAAGGAAAATGTCTGACTGGTTCTGGCGAGAGCTTTCATAGATGTATAGCTAGGGGTGTGTGCATGTGATCTCATGAGACAGAACGAATTTTTGCAACAGCATGTAACACTGAGTGGTATGCGATCACCAACCTTTCTTTACAAAATCCTGTTGGTAAGTGTCTTTTGAAACTTTTAACGTTGTTTTTTTCCCAAGGCAGAGATGTGCCAGGATCTATTACAGACCTGACTAAGTAAATTCTATCTCTCCATTTGTATTCTTATTCTGCTTTTTGACTTTATGTGCCAGTGGCTGGTCTGTTAGCAGTGCTCAAGTTTAAAGGGACCTCAGTTGTACAGTCATTCATGTGGAAAAACAAGCAAAAATGTATATACTTCTAAGTTTCTCTCTGAACTCCTTATGTTTCCTCTGTTTTTTTGAGACAGCATGATATTGTCTAAGTTATTTTGGCAGGTTGTGAAAAGCTTTTTAAAGTAGTCAGCCTTGCATTTATGTAGGAAAAGCTTTGGTGTCTTCTGCCTTCAGAATTCCTATGAAGCTCCGGATCACTGCAGAATTATTTGGGTATGGGTTCTCTCCAATTGCTATGTTTGACTTGTACAAGGAATTGTACATGTGTTAAAAAAATGTAATGAGAAATAGTAAGATATTTTAACCCTACGGACTCAACTCTCTGTATGCATTCAATAAATGACTCTTAGTGAAAGCAATGGTTTCCTGTATTTTATTAGCGTGCCAGTTTCAGCTGGTCCTGTAATCTCACATTTCTTTTTATAACTATTTTATAAGGAGAAGGACCCAATTAAAGCAGTTCAGGTTTCTCTGTTACAGCGCTGTTATCCCTGCTCTCATCATAATGTGCCTGTCCTGGCTGTCCGTCTGCTGTGCTTTGCAAGCTGCTGTGTTCCCCCTGGCATTCCTGTGTTTGTGCCAAAAGCTCTTGCAAGCACTTATTCAGCCGTATCTTTTTGACCATCTCTGCCTCCTTTTATTCTGATGTGTACACAAAAGCGCACAATCCTGTGTTTGCTTTGTATTTTTTAGCCAACAGAGGCTGAGATTACGAGGTGGTTCCACCTCTCTGTGCAGGACTGCTCCAGATGTTGAAACTTCCAAAAGTGGGGCTGTGTGCCTCTCTTCTCCCCTGTGCAGTTACTTGCTTCTGTGCCAGCCCCAGCAGAGCAGGGCTGATGTAGGGAGGTGAGAAAAGAGTGGAGAGGGGGAAGGGGGTGGCCAACTGGGACAGCTTCTGCTATCTGATCTCGTAGCCAGGTGGTTTCTGTTGTTGCCAGTAAAAGCGAGGATACAAGGCAGGCAGGAAAGAGGGACCATCCTATACCTGCAGCAGCCGTCGCGCAAGCGCAGGTAGCTGGGCTGTAGTAGGAAGAAAAAGAAGAGTTCAGCTCTTTGAGCAGCGTGCCTCTCCAAGAATTGTTTCCTGCTTCTCCAGGGAAAAAAATGCAGGTGAGCAGAGCCTGAAGATATTCTGCTGGGCAGTAAGTCTGATGTGAATCTGTTCCTGGCGATCTGGGTTCCTGGTGTGTGGCAAATCAGCACTGCTGTGGTATTCACTGCTCTACTATTTAACTGGGAATTCAGTATGGTATGGAAGCATCCACTACGTTTGTGCCTTTGTATTTGTATGAGCATCTTGCCGCTGTTGTGATACAGGAATGAGTCTTATCCAGGGTGTCGTCAGGGCAGTGTACTTAGATTCTCTGTTGGGGTTGTAAGACTTAAATGCTAACTGTAAATTCAAGATTGTCAAAGACCTGTTTCGTGGTGGAATGATCAATGATTTCAGTTTGTCTACCTTGAGTTCTTTGAGTATATTTTTTTATGTGTAGATGTGTAGGTGGAAATATTAATTTAAACTGGATTGGATATATGTAAAAGTAATGGGGGGAAAGGAATTCTTATTTACAAGTAAGATCAAAGTAAACGTGTAGTTTAGCCATAATGAAATATTCAGTCTAACTTCACCTCCCCTACTTCCCTGATCTAAACACCTTAAGGCGTTCCTCCTTGCCCTGAACATTTGTGACCTTTTCACATGTACTGGATAAGAGGCTGGAACCAGTTTTGTTGAAAAACGAGCAAAGTTTCACAGTAGTTTTTGTGTCAAGTTCAGAGATATTTTCTTGGTTTTGTTTCATTTCATTCAATGAATTCCATAACTTGTTATTTCAATTTAATAAGTAGTTATTCCAAGGCTGAGAAAGTGGTGAAGAGTCAGGAACGTGATTGAGATAGGAAAGGAAAACTCTGCTAGTTCTAAAATCTGGAATTGGGACCAAATATAATCAAATTGCTAACTCTAGATAACCATAAATTCGATCTGTAAACAAAATGTCTGATCGCCTTAATGCCCAGCCTGTTCATGTGATTTTATCTAAGAAAATAAAATCAGTTTCACTTTGATGGTTTTGTGGACTTACCCTGTTTACACTTAACTCCCTTAATGCAACTTTGATAGGAATAACAGCTGAAAATGTGTTCACTTAGAACATTGGAACGGAGTAATTTTCCATATGTAATAAAGAATTTGAATAAGTGTGTGTTATATGCGGCCAATTAGTGGTGTAATTTATCTGCCTCTTCTGCAAAGAAAAGGCTCCTGTTACATCAACCCTTCTGCAGAGAATAGCTGAAACATAGGAAATGCTACAAATATTTAAGAATCAAGATTTCTGCTTAAGTTATTTTCTTTTTTACCATCTGTTCCTTAATAGAATCAACACCAGTGCTTTCTCCTCTGATGTGACTTGAGTCCCTTTTAGCTGAAGTGAAAAATGGAGGCATGGGGTTATTTTGTGTTTGAAAATTGAAGCTTGCTGTGATTCCTTTCTTAAATCTAATAGATGGTTAGATAAAGGGAATTAGTCATAAGAGGGAAGTCTTAAAACTGTTTTGAATTAGATTTCAAAGGTGAGGGTTATGTTGGTCATCTAAAACTTTGGATTTCTCACCACCACCAGAGTCAATGAACATTAATGTAACATGAGGTTCTGGCAAGGTACAGTCTGGCCTGTAAAGGGCCTTGTGCAAGTTAAAACAGATGTGGTTTGGGATCTTATGTACCATCTGTGGCTGGTGAAAGAGTAATACATGAGAGGAATGACTTGTTCTCATCAGCACAGGATGGCTGTAGATTCTGCTGATATCGTCCTATCATTTCTGCATGTTTTGTCTAGTCCTTCAACTTGAGTGGGAGAATATAGGTCGGTTGCACCACTGAGGCTCTGGTTTCTGAAGGAAGGTTGCTGATCCTATCCCTGTGCCTCTTTCCAGTACTCTTTGGGCTTTCCCTTGGAAGACTTCATTAACAGTCTGCTTCCTGGCTCTCTTCTGCTCAGAAGTCATCTGGTATTCATTTGCCCAACGGCAGCCATGCAAAAGCTCGCATAAAGGATCCTCTAAGGGAAGCAGAAGGGTCATTTCTTCGAGTCTGTGCTTCCCTCTGTCATCTCCAGCCAGTGTCCTGCATTGACACATGTGAGGATGTGCACAAGACGTATGGTCGGGGAAGGTCCCTACTTCTGCACAGTCTTCTTTCAGTTGCTGTGACCTTCTCGTGTACCTTTTCTGGCTCGTGGAGGAAAGGAAGCATGTGCTTCTTTACGTGTTTGCACAGTAAATAAAGGAAATGGGTATCAAGTACATTACATCCTTCCAGAGCTGTAACAATTTTGCCACCACCACCTTTATTATTGATCTGAATATTCAATATCAACAAGAACACCATAGATTAAATAGTGTTTTCAATCCCAGCTGGATGTGAATGCTGTAATTGTTGCCAGGCGGTATCTGAAGACGTTTCTATCTAAATACAAAACCTAACCACTGGGAGAGGGAAGAAGAGGCTGCTAATGAGATTATGAAGTAAAATATTGACGAGCAACATTCTCTGTCATGGAGACTGGGGAGGAGGAGAACAATTTATGCAAAAGGAATCAAAAAAAGTCTTGTTTTGCATCTTAATTATGGATTGCAATTTGTAGTTTAAACAACGGGATTTAATCTGTTAGCTGAATTAGTCTTTTATAGTTAAAGTATGTGGGGTAAATGGGGATAAATATTCAAAATATAAGTATTGCAAGCATTTAGATCAGAAGCAGGAAGAAGGAGCGGGGGGTAGTAGGAAGGAACTGGTCTCTCTGTAAGGCTCTGAGGCTGACTTGTGTATCCCAACTGCATTTTTTGCTTTGAAGCCCTTTAAAGGGTAGTTAATAATACACATGCCATCTCCTTGAGAGGTCAAGGATTTCTGACAAATTACGTTTATCAAATGAAAACATACTGTAATTTGCTTAGCAATTTAAAAACAACAGAATGTTTCAGCATCTATAGCACCTACCTCTATTAAATTGTTTCAACATCAAAGGTCTTTCATTGAGGATAACGTTTTGCCTGTTTTACACAGTCCACACTTCGTTGTAGTACTTGAATTCTCCTTGTGGCTATTTCCTATGATGACATTTTTGTAAAGAACTTGTACATATTTCTGTTCTTTCTCACATACATCCTTCTGTGCAAGCTTTGAATGTGGGAATGGAGTTTCTTAATGTCGTGGTAAAGCTTTTTTTTTGTACTGAAGAGTACATCAGTCATTATTTTAGAAAACACTTGCACAGTGATGGCACCTATTAAGCATAAAATGCTTCTATGACATCCATTGGAAAGAATATCCATTAATAAAAAATGAACGACTTGAATCAATACTATTACTTTTCATTCTCTGCTTGCCTGTTGCTTTTATTCTCTTTATTATCTTTCCGTGATGGTGGAGCTTTCCTTTCAAAGGAGGCAACATGGCCCTCTTATTTGTTTCATTTGTTGTGTTGTTTCATCTGCAGTGCACGCAGTAATGTGATAGGGAAGGTGGGAGTTACAGTTTCAGAACTGTGCATGCAGATAGTTTGTCTTTAAAACACTCCCCCCCCTTTTTTCTTTTTTCTTTTTTTTTATTTTTGTTTTCTCTTGCTTCTTCTTGGATCTTTTGCCATATCAGCTCTACCTTGTTACCTCTTTTTATTACTTCATTTTATGATCTATTGTACATACTCTGTGAACACGAAGTAAACTGATGGCCTCTGAATCAGAGGCTGTTGCAGCATATTCATGATTTGATGAGATCTGGTTCTCGTTTACTTAAATCTTAAAAGAATCCAGAACACTTCAGGAGTAAGTATAGTCTTAATGATAAAACTTACCCTGTGTTAAATTCCTTGTGGTCTTTGTAACAGCAGTCCTCATTAGGGTCATTAACCTAGAGGTTATTAACTTTCAGATGTTCACTAAGACCAAATCTTGTTCATGTCCCTTCAGTATTCTTTTACTGATTTAATAAACAGCATCATTATATCTTTATTTCACCTGGACTTGTGTCTTTTGTGCAGAGGGTAGTGGTGAATGACTGTCAAATTTCAAGATTTCCAAAGTTTATATGAAGTGCAGTGGCCAGTGTTCATTGAAGCTGATAAACCTTCCCTAAAAGGCTAGTGTGATAACAATGAGGGAATGAAGATGATAACAAGAGCCGCTGTTTTGGAGAAATGAGTAGGTGTTAATGCTAGGCAAAGAATAACAAAGCGTGTAATGAACAGGTAGTGAGAGTAACTCTCCAGCATTGACTTCTGTTCACATCAATTTTGTTCCCTTATTTTTCTCATGATCACAAACCTGGACTGTAATTTAGTGTGGATTTTTATCTTGCCCTTCCTTGTTAGTGTCACAGATGCTGGTAGTAATGAGCCCACGTACTGTACAAAGTCAAGGGAGACTGCAGTTCACTGCTGTGCCCAGCCCCACTTAACGAAGCTTTTTGAGAGCGTGCAGCATTAGTGTGTGCATTTTACAATGATGACAAAGCCTGTTAGTTTTTAAATACATTTTCTTTCCAGCAGTTTGACAGGGTTTTCATGCAGCTTGGTGCTGTGTTTAAGGTTGCATCACCATTTCCATTACAAACCCCTTGTTTCCAGTAACGGTGCTGTGCAGCAGCCTTGTTCTGTTACAAAGTACTTAGTGGAAAAAGTTTTGTTGAGAATAAGAAAGGAAAAATTTTCAGCCTCCTCTAATGTTATGTTCACAAAAAATACTGAAGGGAAGAAAGCCTCTGAGTGCATTATTAAAATGAGCTCAGATGGATTTTCAGGTGCTTGGAATAAGAGGTAAGCTGAAAGGAGGAATGGGATAGCCCTTTACAGTCATTAAGGACTGTGAAGCTATTTGCATTGACCTACAGTAGTAAACACAAATGGTAGCAAGGCTCCTGCAGTGAAAAGAGAGTACCAGCTACTGTAATGCCGTTCTGCTGGAATGCATTACCCTGATAGCTACGCCAACCACAGACTTGGGCTGCAGAGCCATTTATGTATTGTCATTTCTAAGAAATGTGATTGCTGATGAAGGTCTCTGGCTTCTTTCATTTGGCTTGGTGCTGGAGAGATGTGATCTGTTTTGTTGGTAATTGTCTCTAGCTTGGAAGATAAACACTTGGATCTTTACTGGTGGTGAATTTGTGACTTTTAATAGACTTTTCTGTGACCTCGGACCACGTGCTTCACAGCTACGTAAGAAGAAAGTAATGAAACACCTGACTGTACTTTTTAAGGATCAGAGTTTCATTTTTATTTTCTTGACTAAAATGTCATGAATTCAAAGTGAATGCAATTTGCCATGACTTTTGACTAGGGTGAAGCATTATCTTGCCTTTCTTATTCTTTCCCCTTGACTTGTGAAACTGTCATTCTGAATGGTGCATGAGGTAGCCGTTCCTTGCTCATAAACTCAGATCTAAACTCATAGTTGGTGGCAGTTTGTGGTATTCAAAAAGGAAGCCTGGAGTTAATCAACTCTGTTATATTTAGTAAATGAAATCTTAGTGGTTAAATCGACAGACTTCTAGTGCTGGCCTTGTACACTCTTGTAGCAACTCAGCAGTGTGCAGCAATATTCACTTCCTAATGGAAAGGCTCGTTAAAAAGAAGTGCTGTCCTTGCATGACTTCAGTTCTTAATAATCTGTATTATTTTACATTTTCCTATTTTTAATGTAAATTAAATGAATGTTTGACTTAGAGCTAAGAAGGCAAACAGTATCTCAGATTTTTAGAGTGAGAGAGGATCTTCTGGCATTAATGATGAACAGGCTCATGTCTTATTCAGCTTATAACTTCAGTCTGCCAATCAGACTTTTTTTCACATATTTTCTTAATAGTTCACACATGTGGGGATTGCTTTTTTCAAAAATCACTGTAAAAATATCAAATAGAAGTGATTAATCAAGATCTGTTATGATTCTTAACAAGGGGTATATATGTGAGTGAGTATATCTATGTATGTTTATATTTATCTGTATGTGTCTGTGTGTTTTAAAACAATAGGCTTCAGGCTTTAACCACATGCAGAACATAATCACATCATTTTTTCTTGTGGCCAAGAAATGCATTTGGCCAAGAAATTAACTTCTTATTCTCCTTTTAAGTCTATTTGTGGACTTTAAAGGAGAGAAATAGATAGAAGCAATCGAGACTTTTGGGTTTATAAGGAAGTCTAGTATTCTCCATAAGAGTTAGGGTCATCTTTTTCCAATGGTGGAAAATTCAAGAGTCTTCTGTTAGAATTTAAATAGGCAGGGTTTGAAGTTACTGCGCATCAAGAAGTACGTAGTCAAATGCAGACAGGTTTTTCTCACAGGGCTCAACTGGGACTTTCACGATGCAACTCCAGTTTCCAGTTCTACCTAAGTTCCTATATAGCTTGGGACAATAGCTTGATTTCTGTGGTTGGTTGGTTCTATTTTTCCATGTTCACCATCTTACCAAATGAGGAGGTTCGAAGTGTTCAGTGCACAACTGCAGGCTTCTGCTTCTACCTTTAGCCCTGGGCTACTGTGATAACCAGTCAGGTGGTGAGAAATATTTCCAGAAGGTGACTCCAGACTTTTAACTTCAGACCATAAGTGCACGAGTGAATGCCAGTTCCCCAGAGCTGTCGAGTATTCTAGTTTTCTTCTCTGCTGTTACAGCCTTTCTGTCTTCTGGGTACTTCCTTCCAAGCAGTCAGGGAGTCGCTAACCCAAGTTTGCTCCAGCACTTGTTGTGAGCGGGTGTGCTGCTCTGCTCTTCAGTTGTTGGCTCTGTTTCTGCTGTTTGTTCCTGCAAGTCACTTGAACGGCTGATGTTTTGATATGAAACACTTTGTTTGTATATATATATTTCCACAGTGCTACCAAATAAAATGGCAATAATTACAAATTCCATTTTTGAACCTGTGAGGAATGTGTGCGTAGGTTTGTCAAGGGGCACGATCCTGCAAGACTACCTGCATAAATTCATGTTCCTAAAGACAGAACGCAAAGCAATTCAACAAAGCTTTTAAAACTGGGTGTGGGGGGGAATGTTGCTGCCTAATGGGAAGTCTTGTGCTGATTTAAACATATATTTGATTTGAATTTATTGAAATAACTGTGAGAACATGTGCTACTGAAGCCACTTTTCTCAAGACCTAATTGCTTTTAAGTCTTGAAAAACTCCTCTTGTGCATGCACGTCTACAGTTCTAAATATCTTTAACATAAATGTAGATTAATGAAGTGTCTTGAGGATGCTTGCCTATACGTGCACTTAATCTAAATGGATGCTGAACTGAGTATGTGACTGCTTCATTACAGTGAGACAGGTGAATCTGAAGTTTTTAATTTGAATGCAGAAAGCTGGGACTGACTTTTCTATGGGTCCAAGTGGTGCTTGCATATCTCCTTGCTAGGAGTCTGCCATGCTTTTACATTCTGATCTTATTCCTCTCCAACGAGAGCAGATGGAGATTCTTAAACTTGGACCAAATTCCTAGAAAGTCACTGCACTGACGTTTTGGAAATGTGTGAGAGGGAGTGGGAATTTGGATGGCAGAGGGTGCCATGACAGAGAATGATAAAAGGATCAAGCAGCAATGCTTTCCTTCGCTTTATTCAACACTGCAGTGACGACAGTGAATATAAAATACTTCAATGTGGTAGAATAAATGCTCCTCTTGCCATCTAGGTGCCATATCAGATGGATCCACTTTGCTTGATTTTTATTCACTTCCAATAACATAATTAGCTCAAAATTATAGTTCTTAATGGCACTTCCAAATTTAAACATCCCAATACTTGAGTCTTTTCCTGCCCCCTCCCCTATCTGGATTTCTACAAGAATTTTAACTGCTTTGCAGATATTTTGACAAGGCCCATACAGACAATAGGTGAGAGCCACATGCAGGTTATTTCCTATTCGTCTCCACCCTACATCTGCCTGTCTGTTCTTCTGTGGTCCCAGCATTGCTGCTCCCCTCCAGGGGAACCTGGGAGAGAATATTAAAATCCCAAGCAATTTTGAACAAGAAGGTGACATTGACTCTGCTACCGGTTGTTTTCTAATGGAACAAGCAAAGATGACTGTACTACTGTTGATAAAACAAGGTAAAAAAAATTTCTGAGTTATTGTATTTAGTAATAATAATTCTAAAATTTTCCACATGGAAATATGATTCTGCCTATTTGAACAGGCTGTTTGCACTTGTAAACCAGACTGGTAATCCCAGCTGTCTACAGCTTTACTGGTTGAGTTGTTCTTGCTTTGCTTGAAGGATTGGAAATTTTGTGAGCAATCTTACAAGCTGGTTAACCTTAATTTCAAACCAAGTGTTTAAAAGAACAGTGTGCGCTTCTGGCAGAGTAACTTCTAAACACAGAATTTTCTTGCTTCTCTCAAAACATTAAATATTCATACCAGGAAAGGTCTGGTGGTATTTCTTCAAAATGTGTGGCTTCAGCCTCAATACCAGCAACTTTTTGTGTTAGATTGAAATTGCCATATGTTATCAGACTACAGTTGTCTCCTTATTTATTAGATACTACTTGCATGATGGGCTTTTCAAAGGAAAGCTGAGCACATCTTTTGTTCTAGGTGGCATTAGTTTCATATGTGGAAAACCTGTGTGTGTGTGGTGTGTGTGTGATCATACACTGAGCTGAATCACTGCTTTGGAAATTATTTTCAGTTGGTAAACTTAATTTTTTTAATATTTTCTTTCTTTCTTTCTTTCTTTCTTTCTTTCTTTCTTTCTTTCTTTCTTTCTTTCTTTCTTTCTTTCTTTCTTTCTTTCTTTCTTTCTTTCTTTCTTTCTTTCTTTCTTTCTTTCTTTCTTTCTTTCTTTCTTTCTTTCTTTCTTTCTTTCTTTCTTTCTTTCTTTCTTTCTTTCTTTTCTTTCCTTAAGCTTCCATTTATTAGTTATTTTGTTTCGTTGTTCCAGCAAAAAATCAGATAATTTAAATATTTAAATCTTTTGGACCAAATGAAACTGTGTAACAGAAGATTGAACCAGGAAAGGGCGTTACTGCTGGTGAGTGATTAGATCTATGCTGTTTTTCAGTATCTAGCAAGAAAACTGGCAGATGTGTAGGCTGCAAACCTGGTATCTGTGTAATGCAGGCTGGTGGAGTTGTTAACCACAACACCCACAAGACTCCAACTAGCATGGACCCGTCTTGCGTGCATTTTTACAGCTATTTGCTCTCCTGAAGCATAGGTTGCTGTTTCTTACTGACTGCCCTGACTGCGTCCTTCTTTGGCTTTCTTTACGACAAAAAAAGCTAGCACTGAAAATGGCTCACGTACAACCACCCTGCTGTACTGAGCCGTGTCCTCAGAAACTACGCGACAGCTTCCAGATGCCTCTGGCGTCAGTGCAGTGCTGTGCTCTCTGCTTCTCTGTGCCGTAGAAACCATGTGCAATTTTTACCGTGCCTAAAGGCGCTCCAGTCCTGTACGAAACACGTTGCCATTTGGCACTGCTGGGTCAGCAGAGCGGTTTAGCAGTGCAGCTAAAAGACACACCAGAGAAAATGTGAGGAATAGTCTGCCTTTCAAGCTAAATGTTCAAGCAGCTGCTTTGAAGCAGCAAGCCTGCCAGTTCCTATAAAACCAGTTGTCTGCATGCAATGGATAATAGTATCCCTTGCTGCTGAATCTCCTTCGTTGTAACGAGCAGGTCTCAGCTGATATTTCTCGTGTTTTTTACCTGTTTTTTCAGGTCTGCTCATGTTTAGTGTGTTTTTCTTTTAAACTGTGTTACAGTTCCTATAGTGAGTCTTAATTTAATTCTTCCCTGTCAAATGTCCTCTTGTCTGTTTTACATGAAGCATATGCTAACATCCACTCGATTCTCTTAATCAAGTATTTGGCAGCGTAATTATGTATGAAGAGTCATTCAGACCACGCTGGCTTATACCTGCTGAAAGATATGGCTCGCACTGTGTATTTCTCTCTAGCTTTTGATTTACTCAGCTCTTAGAAGATACCTACAAATACTGGGGGGAATAACCATCAGTATTCAAAATATGCAATTGTTTATTTCACTCTTAACTATCAGGGTTATATTTAGTTTACTATATAAAAATAAAAGCAGTCATCTGCACTTGCGGATATACAGATTGTATAAAGGCTTTAAAAGGGTATGAAACATTTTTGTGTGCTTTAGGGGTTTGGCGACTGCAATGTTAATGGTTTGCTACAGAAAGCTTTATAATTGCTGTCCCTCTTGGAGGGACTTGTCCTCAAGGTGTTGTGGATAAAGGAGACTCCTTGGATGCTGCCTAACTTGTTGCTTTGTTCAATAGCAAGTCCAGACCTAAGAAGAGATCACCTGGTCTTTTTTTAGTGTCTTGTTGAACATAGGTTTCAGTAGCAGCTGGTGAGCTGTTAGTCCTTAAGTCTGCCCTGGAAATCCCCAGGATGGCTGGCTACAGGCATTTTGTCCAAGATTCAGGTAATGTGCAAAGTAACATTTGTGCAGTTCTTGTACCCCTGCTCCTGTCTGTGCTGTATGGGATTCAACTTTATCAATGACCTGGATGAAGGCATCGAGTGCACCCTTAGCAAGTTTGCAGACAACACTAAGCTGGGTGGAAGTGTCGATCTGCTGGAGGGTAGGGACACTCTGCAAAGGGATCTGAACAGGCTGGACCGCTGGGCTGACTCCAATGGCAGGAGGCTTAACAAGGCCAAATGCCGGGTCCTGCACTTGAGGCACAACAACCCTGTGCAGTGCTACAGACTAGGAGAAGTCTGTCTAGAAAGCTGCCTGGAGGAGAGGGACCTGGGGGTGTTGGTTGACAGCAACTGACCATGAGCCAGCAGTGGCCCAGGTGGCCAAGAAGGCCAATGGCATCTTGGCTTGTATCAGAAACGGCGTGACCAGCAGGTCCAGGGAGGTTCTTCTCCCTCTGTACTTGGCACTGGTGAGACCGCTCCTCGAATCCTGTGTTCAGTTCTGGGCCCCTCACCACAAGAAGGATGTTGAGGCTCTGGAGTGAGTCCAGAGAAGAGCAACAAAGCTGGTGAAGGGGCTGGAGAACAGGCCTTATGAGGAATGGCTGAGAGAGCTAGGGGTGTTTAGCCTAGAGAAGAGAAGGCTGAGGGGAGACCTCATTGCTCTCTACAACTACCTGAAAGGAGGTTGTGGAGAGGAGGGTGCTGGCCTCTTCTCCCAAGTGACAAGGGACAGGACAAGAGGGAGTGGCCTCAAGCTCTGCCAGGGGAGATTTAGGCTGGACATTAGGAAACAATTTTTCACAGAAAGGGTCATTGGGCACTGGAACAGGCTGCCCAGGGAGGTGGTCACCTTCCCTGGAGGTGTTTAAGGGATGGGTGGACGAGGTGCTAAGGGGCATGGTTTAGTGTTTGATAGGAATGGTTGGACTCGATGATCCGGTGGGTCTCTTCCAACCTGGTGATTCTATGATTCTATGAACTTAAACAGCTTTGTATGCAGATGTCCTAGATCCTTCATGGGGTCACTTGCTTTACTTGCTTTTGATGAAACTATTTTGCCATAGGCATTCATGTCTGTCCGTCTTGTTACCTTGTGAAGAAACAAAATTCATGCCGTCTTTCGCAGCGAATATGCCCTGAGAGTTTATCTGGTCAGTGACCTATTTTATTGTAGTCAGAGAGGTGTGCGAGACTTGGCTTCTTTTCTCTTTGCTAACACAGATGTAGAACAGGTGGATGTTTTTATGAAGTGGATGTAGCATCCAAGTTGGTGGTTGAGAGCTGAACCTGAATTACTGAATTTTAGGTACTCCATGTCCATCTTTGCTGTAGTCTCAGTCTGTATTTCACAGTTAGTAGATGTTTGAGTGACTGGCAGCACTGGGAACTGAAACTGAGGCTGCCCTCTGACTTCTGAGTTGGTGAGTCAGCTTACTCTGAATGTCATATGGCCCTTGTAGAGTTCCAGGGACAGAAGCCATGGTTACAGAACAGCTCAGCATTACTCCAGCTTTTACATCCTTTCTTTCCTGTTTGAACTTTTTTAAGGAACAAGTGGCTGACGCACCAAGTGAACAAACCTGATAGGCAGGGACCAGCTTCCAAGTGAAATTAAAGGCAAGACTTCTGTAACCAATATGCAGAAACGTTTCCATTTCCCATTTCCATGGGCTGGGGCAGAGCTGGCTGTTGCAGCAACTGGCCACTCCTTGCTGAAGTGGAGCAGTTGTTTTTATTGCAGCTGCCAGTGTGGGACTGGTTGGGTCTTTGGGAGTGCAGGACACCTCCAGCTTCACTGGGACAACTGTGCTTGTTACTTTTTAGAAAATAAGGACAAGTGTGTCGGAGGACAGCAGGGAAGTCCTGTGAGCTGGCAGCTGTGAGAATTTGAGCCCTGGGATGGAAAGCTGCCAGCGCAGCTCCTTGACCACGAGTACGACATCTCTACTATGGGTCACGGAGAGACTTGTGCATTTGTCACCCAGGAGATACCCTGCCTGTCAGAAAGGAACAGAGCCACCACAGATGCTCCTTATTCAGTACTTTAGCATTTTCTTGGTGATTATGTGATTTACTGAGGACTTTAATCCCGAGAACCACAGTGTTCAATTTTAGTTTTAATTTTATGTTTTATGGCTTCTAAAACAATGCTTTGTTTCCATCTCATTAATGTCTTTATTCAGAGCGATGATCCAAGCAGGAGGACTAATAATAGAATTTGACATTGTGGTTTTTGATTTGAGAACTGCATGAAGAATGGTGTCAAATTAAAATACTTAGTGTTTTGTGTGTTGCTTTTTGTAGTCTGAACTCTTTTTGTGACAAGCGATGTTAATTTTCATACAATTCTGGTAGAAAGAAATCTGATACCTATTTCTAATTGCTACTTGGTTAGGAATGTGATATGTGTATAATACAGGATAGATTGATTAGGCTCATTATGATATGAAATGAAATGTCAGTTGACAAAAATAAGCAATAGAATTGTTGCATTTTTTATTACACTTCTGCCTTGGGTTTTGCATAATTGAAAAAGGTTCGTACACACAAAAAATAACCTTGCCCTGAAAAACAGAACATCAGAGAAGAAAAAAGCCCTCTCAGTTATTGGAATAAACTGAATCGCAGGAGACTGAGGAATATGATTTGTCTGAATAATTGCTTGCAAAGAAATATATGTGGAAAAAAATAGAAGAAATATGTAGTCTGGTTTAGAATCACAATGAGGAGACTGGGCTGCATCTCTTTACAAGCACCAGATTGCTTTTGAGACTGTGGCAGAAGCAATGGAAACATTTCCAGACAAATCCTTGTGATGCCATGCCTGGAAGACATGGAAGGAAAAAGATGTTCGTATTAGTCTGTTATTTTCTTTAAATAAATTGCAGCGTGTTGTTACAAGAATTGATGCGTTGTTTTAATAGTCTGAAGCATTTCTAAGACTGGGTTCTGATGTCCAGACCCTTCTCCCTTTAACTTAGCCCAGAAGCACCATCAGCAGCACTGTCAGACCTGAATCATTCTGTGCTGGTGAGAACCATCCAAGTGCTGTTTTAGCAAAATGGCATATTTAATGGCTTTCCCTGCCAGCCTCTCCTTCTCCCCCCTCCGCAAACTCCATCTCTGGATTTGTGCCCTGGGAGGTTTGGGAGGCAGGGGAGTGGGAGCTGTCTGCTCCATGGGACTCTCTTCTGAGCCTGTGCCTTTCTGGTGGGAAAACAGAAGGAAGGAGAAGTACGTGCTCCTTTGCCATCGCAAGGGGACTTCGTCACAAGCTTGTAAAAGCTGGGGGATGGAAAACAGGCTTGGTTGGAACATGCTGGAGAGAATAGGGTTCTCTGGGAAAAGAGTGGCCTCTTCTGTATGGCAGAGGGAGGGTACATTCTCAGTGCCTGTCACGGAGAGGATGGCCTTGCTGAGAGCACTGCAGATTTTCTCATGACCTCTGTGATCTCATCCAGATGTTCTAAAAATATCTTCTGCAATGGAAATCTGTTGAACAGATTTTTTTTATTTCTGCTATGTTTGACTCGGGCTCTAAAAAAAAAAATCATTAATCCTACCTGTTTATATCTTCTGGTCTCCCCATGTTAGCAAACGCTAAGCTCTGTATTCACATAGGAACTAGCCAGCAGTTTGATGTTCTTTATATCTATGAGCATTAAAGGCTAACACCTGGAGCTTAAAATGAAATGAACAAATGTGTTTAAATCACATCTTTTTTTGGAGTGAGATCAAGAATGAAACATTTTGGCTCAAAACCCTCCAAGGAAACAGGAGGTGTCAGAGAAGTGTGTAGGTGTGCTACAGCTCGCCCTGGGGCAGGGAAGGGCTGAACAGCCTCTTGAAATTTTTCCAGCCCAGTTTCCTATGATTCTGCAAAAAAAGTGATTACATTGGTTGCTGTCTTTGCAAATTGCTGGAGATAAATTACTTCCAGCAACTTGTGTGTGGTTTACGGCTGTTTTCATCATTTTAGTTGATGTACTCTTGCAGGAGAAGTGCTAGGGGTGCATTCATGCAGGTCTCCGGCATCGCGCTTCTGCATCTGAAGGTTAACTGAGGCCATTGCCCCTGCCAGCACTTCTGCATATGCAACTCCATGGAGAACTGTAATATTAATAATTGTACGCATTGCCTGAGTGAGTCAGATAAGCTGAGGAAGATTAATTAATTTTAGCAGACTGGCTCCAGCTTGTGCCAGCTGAGAATCTAACCTGATGCTATTTATAGTCATATTTCATCTGATTGTGTAATCTTGATGTAAAAATTGGTAATCCCTTGAATGCACAGGTCTGATTCTTCAAGTACTCCTGTAATTTCTGAGCTCTGCAATTCTTGGTACTCAAGTTGAGCTGCATATAAAGTGGCTATGTTTTTAAATCTGCAGATATTTTGATGTTTTAAAAAAACAAAGCCAAAAAAATCCTCACACTCCCTCCCCACCCCAAAACCAACCCTGAAAACAAACAAAAAAAATTAAATAGCGATAACAAAGAAAAAATCCTCACAAATCCACACTGTGAGGACATCACGTTGATCACCTGGAAACAGAGTATTATAAACCACCATCTTAAAATTTTCCACCTACTTATTTTATTGTATTTCCAAATATCTGTGTCGGTATATTTTTAAACAAGTGCTTTGGGAATGCCAGTGAAATTGTTTCAAGTATTTCCACACAGACCTATTTGGGTAGAATTTATTCTGAAACTCATCTTTGTTGAAAAACCTCTCCAGGCCAATTTATCCCTGGAGTAATTTTCCTTGATTTTTAATAGCATTGCAGGAAGGATGAATTTGGCTAGTGTTTTAATTTATAACACAGGAAATATGTACAGCTATAGCACATCTTTGCCCAGGGTATGGTACACAAGGGGAAAAAAAGCATGAATCTATTAGTACTTTGTTAATTTAATTATAACAACAGCTGCAGCATTTAATCTATTTGACTTTTGTTATTGAGTTACTAAATCCCATTCAAAGAATATTTTTATTATCCCCAGCTACAGCACTGAGTGAGAAGCCTCACCACTTCTTGAAATGTTAAGCAGCTTTGCAACTTCCCCTCTCTCTGCATCAATAATCTACTATTTTTGCTGATAGCACTTTGTTTTGAAACTGGGAGATGTACATCTGTCTTCCTTTCTGCTTGTACCAACACCTATTTCCTCCTGTGTTCTCAGAAAGAAAAATGCCACAAGAGAGACCTTCTTCCTCTTTTTCCTTCCCTCCACCTCCCTTCTTTTTAGGTTAGAACATGCTCAAATTTAATTTAAAAACAGATCTTTCTCAAAGATGCAGTTTAGGCACATCTGTGTTCAAGAAAGCACTTCCATTAAAGGCATTTCTCAAATTGGGAAAACAGAGTAGTAAACTAGTAAGTGCTACGTGTGTTTGTCTGGTAATAACAGAAATATTTCCAGTGGTGCAATTTATGTTGCCTGCAAACAGAAATCTGTACCTCTTGCTTAACCAGGATGCACAGGAATGAGCCATTTACAGTTGTGCAAGCTGAGCGTGGTGGTAGTACCCGGCCACATCTGTGGTTACGGAGAAGTAATTCCGCTCAGGGGCTTCCTTCACTCACATGGGTGTCCTGGGTCTAGGAGGGCTTGGCACCTTGTGGTATCTCACTCAGTGTTGGACTGCGTTTATTGATCAGTACAAGCACCTCAAAACCACATTTATCCCATCGTATTATAAATCTGATTAGTGACAGAATCACAGAAGGGTTTGGATGTCCTGCCATGGGCAAAGAACATCTTGCACAAGATCAGGGTGGTCAAAGCCCCGCTCAACATCACCTTGTACGCTTCCAGTGATGGGGCATCCACGACTTCTTCTCCCAGTGTTGCAATACTCTCCTTTTAAAAAATTACTTCCTTGTGTTGTTATGGAAATTACGCATGCCAGTCACCATAACTGGCTTTCGCTGTAGGTTTCTGCTTGTTTTACTCCACCCATGCCTTGTACCTAGTGTTCGACAAGCCACTTCCATGCCAGGAGCTGAGCATTTCTGGGCAAGTTTGGGTGTGTGGGAAGAAGGTGAGGTGTGTGCATCTTCTAAGCAATCTCTGTTGGGATACACCAGGCTCCGCAGCGAGTTGAGCCATTCATGGTGTTGTGCCATTCATGGTGTTGCACTGTTCTTTGGGATTCCACATACAGGACTGAAAAACATTCACTGTATGGCATTTACTACACAGTAAATTGATGTAGTGATTGCTAAGAAGTTCTGTCTCCTCATTGCATTGCAGATGAAGCTAGATGTGCTAGAGTTGATGACCCTTCTCTCCATTGTTTTCAACAGTTTTGCTTCTAGGTATGAAAGCCCTTTCCTGTCTTCAGTTCTCCCAATCACTAGGACTTTCCACAGTTGTAAAATGTTTTAGTCACCTTCCTGCACAGGGAGGAAGGTTTTTTTTTTCATCCATATATAGCAGGTAGGAGGGGGTGGTTCTTCAGCTTCCTTTGTGCTGTAGATCACAGGAGCACATTGCTCTGGTTCTTTAGATGACTACATCAGACTGACAACATTAATGGCACTTGCAGTCATTTTGTTATCTAGATAATTAATCCACAAGGTATTGCACTCAACGTGGTGAATAATACAGGAAATGATTAAACTGACTATTTTCCATGGTTTTATGTTATGCAGCATGTGAAGCTGGAAGTAACTAGCATGCTGGAGATATTGTAAAAAGCAGTGGATGGTTTGATTTGTTCAATATTACTGTAGTTTAAGAAAATTGAGCTGGAATTTCTAACTGTTTTGATTTTTGAAGCAGTTTGGGGGTCTAGGCTCCCTGGATTTCTCATGATCCCAGTGGAGGGAGGCAAGTTACTCTGGAAGCTACTTGAGAGAGATGATAGTTGACATTCGTGCTCAGCATAGCTGCTTTGATTTGCCCTCTGGATACCCATGCTAAGAAGCTTGCTTTCCCATTTTTCCTACAGCAGTTAAGGGCCTAAAGGTAGGCAACATGAATGCTTCCATAAAAATGTATGTTTTAATCAAGCCGTTGTTATAATTAAATAATAATCATAATGGTGGGATATATAAAAGGTCTTAAGTGAGACAGAGATGGTTGTTGTCTTCAGGTTTTAGCTGAGCTCTTGGGTAAGATGAATTGACGGTGTCTACAGCTGAACTACGTTGATTTATCTGATGTAAAGAAGGGGAGAACAAGATGAGAATTTGGATTAAATTCTTGATGCATCTGCCTTACTCATTTAACATACTGTCTCCTCCTGCCTCTCAAGTCACTTATTGAAGTAATGCAGCTGTCCTGTAGTAATTTTTTGGGAAGGGATATTTAAATGACACCTGTTCAGAAGTTTTATCTAAAATGGATGTCAGCACCCTCTAGCAAAGGAAATACCCCTCAGAGGAGACTGAAGAACTCTAAAATCTTTTCTCTGATAAGAGCCTGTGCTCTAGCCTCTACACACTAACTAGGAAACAACTAATAAATATATTACTATCTCTACCAGCGAGACTGGTACTTCTGATGGCAGGCAGGCAGATTTGCTGGCATGCTTTCTGGTAAATCCATTGCTGCTGAATTTCAGAGCTCATCCATTGACTTCAGACTTTTAATGGTCTTATTGTAATTTTTTTTATCACTGCGTGAATTTAACCAAACATTGTTTTCCTGAAAGCTCTGGGTTTTCAATGGTAGTAAATGTTTATATTGGATAGAAGCCATAGGAAACTGCTGAGCACAGTAGGATGCGGATCAAAATTAATTTGCAGACATACACTTCCTGAATCACAATCTGTAGCCCTGTATAGCCACAAACTTATTGTTTGTTCTATGGGGCCCTGAGGTGTATGCTTCATTAGGTGTGTCTGCGAGAAGGAGTTGATTCTTGGAAGAGGGTGTTTAGCCCAAAACTGTGGAGCCGTTAGCTCAGCTACCTGTAAGATGATGCTGTGTTGGTGGACACTAATGGAGTGACTGTCACCCTGCTGAAAGACACATAACATTGCATCTCCTGCAGCCTCACTTTGCAGCAAACAGGTTAGTAGTCCTGGCAAGGTGAGGTTGGGGAATGAAGGTGGCAACCAACGTCTTTTTATCTGGAAAATCTAAACTAAACAGTTACCTAACTTGTTTGGACTCGATGATCTGGTGGATCTCTTCCAACCTGGTTATTCTATGATTCTATTCTATGATTCTATTCTATGATTCTAAAATGTGAGTGGGATGTATACCTGTGTATGAAACATGAACTGAGGGTCATGTCTATCTGGAGGGACACAACGTTGGCCGAGGGAAGTCAAAAAGTAAAATTTCCATAATTCTCCTGTTTTGTAAGCCCTGAAGGCCATTGGCTTCCAAGAAGATTTAAGATATAAAATGGGGATAATGATTTGGCCCTCTGCATGGACTGTAAGCTTGTGGAACATGACTCTCTCAAATGCGTGTGGACAGTGAGGTTGCTCTTATCTTGCTTCTAGTTGCTATTTGTAAAACAAATGTATGGCATGAGCTCTAATGAAACTCAAATAATAATGATTGAAATCTTGTCATTTCAGCCTTTTGTAACTCTTTCCTCATTGCCTTCATATGTCATAAAAGCTGAAGGAACTGGGATTTGTTTTTCTGACAGTATCCGTAATAGGGATATTTCACTTTTCCACCTGCACTTTCAAGTCTGATCTTGTTACTGGGATTCTGACCTGTTCCTACAAGTTGTACTGTTCTATCTGTAGGGTCAAAGTAGTTCAGTTCTCTGTGCTAGCTGTTGTTTATAATGGCTCAGCTGTTTCCAGTCTGCACTAATTTTGATTGACACTGATAAAGACAGACCAGCATGCTGATTTTCACTAGTACATTGCCATGGTAGAAGCTGCATGATCCTAGGTGCCTTTACCTGTCTCTTCTGGAGGTTTTTGCTTCCTTGCAGGGTCTGTTTGCTCATGGATATACCGTACAAGCTGAGGACTGCTGTAGTTTCTCAAATATGGCTGCTTTGGGACTGGCAGGAGCAAGCTGTTGTCTGCTGGTAAAGATCCGTGAGAGACGCATCTTGCTGAGTCAACACCATGTTCAAACCATGTTCAAACGTTTACTAGTTGTAATTTGGTGCCATCAGTACCTGGTGTTGCTGCTCTCAGCAGTGCTGGAAAGGTGTAGGTGAGAGAACAAGACATGTTAATGATAGATCTCTGTTGGTGAAGGCTCCTGGGTAACTTTTGATAGCCTGACTGCTTTCATAACCAAATGCATTTTCAAACTGGAAATGGATCCTGTTGCTGTCTGGCAGTAAGAATACTGCCCTTGTTGTGTTTCTGTGCAGCTTTTCTAATCACTTTATCAGGATCGATGATCCGATGGGTCTTTTCCAACCTGGTGATTCTATGATTCTATGATTCTAAGGTGGGACAGCACCCTTTGTGCAGGTAGGCTGCTGGGTTAAGCGTAGTAGGTAGGAGTTGTGTAACATCAAATATCTCAATGATAACAAAAAGGCTAAGGCTTACTTGTTAACATTTACATGAAAGGATGACTATTAACATTCTCCTGATGAAACGGGATGTAACTGTACAAACATTGGCTGTAATTTTAAGCACTAATGTGTATGGTAAACCCGCATTGATGTAGTGGCTAAAGATGCAGCATTTACACCCTGCTGAGCACTGAGACTGTTGAGGAGCACATGCTGTTTTAAAGAGGAGAGATTTTGATAAATGGGTCTCTGTCTTACTACTAACATGCTGGAGAAGAACATGCTGTATTCCCAACTGGGATTGGAAAGCCCTCAGGCTCCCAGCTCTCATTCTGGCTTTTCAATGTGGATCTTTGTCTTGGAGTCATTTCTGAGAACATATTTACTATTGCAGCTTACAAAAGCATGTGTTTAATGTGTCTTTCTTTGTTGTTGAGATGATAAATCCGTAGACAAATAACAAAAAAAGAAAACACCAGAGACTTTGCTAATAATTTGGGTAGGAAGAAATTCATAAAAATAGTCTTGGGGTGGAAATGGCATTGGTCCTTCAGGGATAAGAATCATAAATCCTTGGCCTTTCTTTTGCAGTATGTAGAAGTTTGCAGCCTGCATGCTATTAAATCCCAACATCTTTTCTAAATTTTCTTCTGTGTATCTGTTAATTTGTAAGTTTTTAGCTTATTTTAAACATCATCCATTTAATTTTCTAAACTTCATTCAGCAAATTACCTACTTATATTGCTTCTTGATTCTAAACCAAGCATCTTTTCCATAAATAAGAGTGTGTAACATGAAGTGGCTCCAAAACTTTTCACAAAATGCTGCCTATAATAGAACAAAGCATAACGTTGTTGTAATTTATGGTGTTTCTTACTGATCTGCTCATCTGAAAAAGCCTGTCTTGCTCTCTCAGCATTTGGTATCCGACATGTTGTCTTGCACTGACAACCACAGCCTATTCCAGATTAATTTAGGCCTCAGCGACTTGCTCAGCATTACAAATCCAGATTTTGGTACAGCTGAGAACAGAGCCTCTTTTCTGTCTCAACTCAGTTCCTGGCTGTAATTACAGGGCAGCTTTCCTGCTGAGTGAACAAGCCTCTGTTGTGACCAAGTCCATTATAATGCACAGATCCCACTTTACATTTTGATGAATTCCCCTTGCTTAGTAAATTTTTTTTGTAGTTTTAAAACCTAATTCTTCAGTGAAACATGGCAAAACATAATTGTCTAATTAAAAAAAAAAAGAAGCAGATGTTAATTTTCTGGTTTGGCAATCTGGAATTCTCCACTACTTGTTAAGAAAGCAGGTTAAGAAAGGGATCATATTATAAAATGATGGACAAGCTGCGGTGGATGTAGGAACTTGAGGAATTTGGGCTAAGATGTTTGAAAGTGTTGTGGAAGTTTGGTTTGTTTCATTCAGACTTAGGAGACTAGTAACAGATCAAGAATTTACAGTAAAGGAAAGGGGTTTCTGTCTTCCTTTACTGATGAAAATAGTGCTTACAATTGCCTACCAGCTTTCTTGTAGTGAGGCACAACCAGAGGAATGAAGAATGCATGACAGGCCAACACAAATAACAACTCCCCTTTCACCCTTGATCACAAAGACAGTTCCTCTCTTTCTTGAAGTCCATAACATCTTTGTAGGTTACACAGTCATGAAGAAAACTAGTAATTAATTTAGTGATGGGAGACAACAGGAGGCAGTACTCGCTGTGATGTGACATGGCACAATGTGTTCTCTAGAGTGCTGAGTATACACCTATGACTCTTGGCGTGTCTATTGAGTGTGTAGCAGAGATGTGCTTTTTGAAACATGACGGTCATACAGGCTCATTGGAATTTTAATTACCATTTTTCTCTATTTGGTGTTTTTGAAATAGCTCATTTAGCTGTTCAAGGGAGTAAAAAGAGGACCACAGAAATACCTCTTGCTATTTCGTCCTTCCTTCTACAAAAATCTGAGACAGTAAGATGATATCCTGCTGGGGACACCTTATGGTGACACTTTTAAGGAGTCTTTAACATGCAATTTATTGCCAGTGTATCAAGTTTGCTGGCCTGAAAATGTCCTTCTTGAACTGCAGGCCAAGCAGATGCTAAGAGCCCCGAAGTTGTCTGTTCAGCAGAGGAACAAACAACAAGGCTGGCTTCAGGTATGAAGAGGTGCAGCTGGCAATTGGTGGTTAAGATTGCCTGTCAATAGGAATTCATTGTATTAATTAAGATGCTGTTGTTAAAACTGGAGGTAGCAGACAGCTTTTCAGCCTACCTGTAAGCTGGGTCATCTGTGAAATGTTGTTAATAAAGGTGTCTCCAAGACTTATAAGAGGGCTTCATTCAAGACCTTTCTCTTCAGGCTGACAGCACCGTCTTTCAGAGACATGTCCGTCTGTCTGTCTGTCTGTATGTGAATGACAAATGGCATTCTCTTCCCTGGAAGCTCTGTATGCTGCTTTCTTGAACCTTGACTATCAAGAGCCAAGCTGTGTCCTAATATTGCTTTTCTTCCTCAGCTCCAGGCATCTAATGACAAAGACTTTCAGACCCTTTCTTGGCTGTAAGTGAATCTAGTTTTGCAGGACTGTGGGTTTTGGCTTTTTAAAGGTTTTTCTTTATTTTTGAGCATGAAGAGACAAGAATATGCACATTTTATTTTCCTTTAGGAGACCATTGTGAATTGGAATGTGACTCTTCAGAATGCAGGTGGTTTGTTTTAAGTTTGATGGAGACCCCTGCAGTGCCTCTTAGGACTACTGAGGGTTTTTTTTCTTATTTAACTTATGTACTTCTGAGTTCCTCTAGTTCAAGTTTAAGGCCACCTTAATTCCACTCTGTAGCCCATAAAGCAAGTGAGTTATCCTCTCAAAAGCCCCAGGGAAGTTTGTAAGGAGCAGAGCTGAGCAGTCCTACTAAATCTGATGGCACAGCTGACCCCCTTCATGACTGCTGCTGAGGAAGGACAGTCTGAGACTTTCCTCCAGGTGGTCTGTTAAGCAGAAAGGTAACAATTGTAGGAAATTCCTTTCCTACCACCAACTCACAAGCTCAACAAACAAACCAGTTGTTGAGAGACAGAGACAGAGGTCATCCCTCTAGTTTCTTATTTTTCTTCATTAACTATTTGGAATTTGTTGAGCAGTTCCTTTCTGGAGGGATTAGGGAGTGGTGGTCTGTTTCTCCCTTCCTGAACCTCTTCAAGCCATTCTAGGCAAACCGAAAGAGAAGATGACATAGAAAACATCCTAGAAATAGTCCCATGTCACTATACTTGACTTACTTTGTTCTGCCAGAGTACAAGCTTCCCCTGTGCACCTGCTAAGCTTGTGGGACTGCTTTTGTTTTAGGTGTTGACATTCTGTGATCTTCATTCAAGGGAGACTAAAAGACCAAAGGCAACTCAGTTGTGTGAGCAATGCTTCAATATACTGTGCAGATGGAGGCATGTTTCTTCTGTCTGAGAAGCAGGGCAGGCTGTGTACCCTTTATGTGCAGCGAACTGACTGATACTCAGCTCTGGTGTCAGAGTTCCTGATTTGTGAGGTTGCTGATTGTAGCTGCTCATAAGTAGTACGTAAAAAGTCACTGGCTTTGACAGATGTGACCTGGTGTCAACATTTTTTTCCAGTTTTTGTTTTCTAGAAGTTCTTGCTTTTCAGAAATTACATTTCTTCCATCAAACCGTGAGAAGATGATGTTCCACTAAATGCCCTGTGGCATGTAGTGTTCTTTGCAGAGCTCCTGTTGATCACTGCTGCAGTTAATAGCTGCATGTAGATCAGTCTTGGATGTCCGAAACCCATGTGATATATGCCCTTCCTCCCATAGCATGCATTTCCAGGAGCTTTGTTCTGACTGACAAACATTCTTACACTCACTTGTTCCTTTTACAGCCATTAGGGCATTGTGCCTTTGGTTAAGGTCACAAGTAGGGTGTGGAATAGCTTTCTCTTTAATTTCTTGCTCCACCTGGTAAGAAGATCAAGTCATCAGTTTTACTGGTCTCCTTGGTTTTGCCTTTTCCTTCAGGTACTTATTCCTTGCCTTGGCCATCATGTCTCTTTCACGTGAGTTGTAGTGAGGAGCCACACACCTAAAATACATCTCTGACAGTGGATAAAACAGGTCTGAGCAAGGAAGGGTGCCTCTCTCTGGACACAGCACAGGCTGGAATGTAGATTTAGTTGCCTGAGCCAAGACTAACTCATTGAGGTGAAGGTTTTATTTCTTTCTTGTGAGTAAGCTCGGAGTGTGTTAGTTAAGAGGAGCTATGTTTCAGAAGATTATTTCTTTTTGTTTCCTTTTATCTAAGAAAATATACTCCTTGTGTTAAGAAATCAAAGTAGATTGCTCTTGCTCTGAGCGGTTTGCCACCACAGAGAGAAGAAAAAACAATCATTGCTAGTACAGATTTTTTGTTTTCTCTTCCCACCCCCCATCCCTCTGCCTCTTCCTAGGAAAGGGATTTCTTCCTAGAAAATGAAGGGAACTCGAGTTGTTGAGTTGGCAGGTAAATCGATACATATCTGTTCTGTCTGAAGAAGTGCTTAACTTTTACATAACTCCCTATGAATATATTTAGGAAGATGGCAAGCTGGAGTGGACGGTGTGTTTTTCATTATGCCTGTGCTTTTAAATTTGTTGAAAACAGACTGCTTTTATGAGTAGTAGAATTCCTTTTAAACTGTCATTCAGAAACATGGAGAGAGGAGGGGAGGTGTGACAGCTCTGTAGATCCTGCTGTGCTGTAACTCCACGAAGGATGCTGGTGTGTCATAAGGAACATGAAGGAAGACCCAGAGGTTCACCAGCCCTGTTATGCTCTGACTAGCAAGACTGAGGGATTTACACCAGTGGTGTAACTTAGGCAGCATGTGAAATAATGAACTTTCTTGTTCTCAATTTTGCTCCTTTAATTACTGAGTAATTAATATACCTGATTAATGCAGAGATTTTAATCTTCAGACCTCCTTGCAAACATTTATTAATTGCATTGATACATTTATAAATTTGTGAAATTAGAAGGGATAATTATGTTCCTGTAATTTGGTCTCTCCAGACAATTGAACTATTTCTGATTTCCTACCACAAATCTTTTATTAAATACAGCATTTTATTCCCCTCGCTTTAAAAGCGTGTGCCTTATTTTAGGGATTTGTTTCCTAGCCCTGATCTCTAGTCACTGGTAACTGTTCAAATTGTTGGCCTTGTTGCTTGTAGGACAATAAAGCTGGTCTTAATCTTCAGTTTTTATAAACCAAATGGACTGAGCTATTATGACTGCTTCAGTATAGAGCATGTTCTCCAGGTCTTAGATGTGTTGCTCTTCCATTTGCTTTTTAACATCCTATTTTCTTTATAAATAAGAAAACTGTGCCTGATGTGCCAATCCTGTTTACATGGTTGCCAAGTAACCTCCCACTTCTCTTGCTCCAAAATCTTGTTACGTATATCAAAAGTCATTTTAACCTTTTTGTCTTGGTTTATATCCGGCTTAGACTTCTGCCTGGTTGAATATTTACCAAGATCCATCAGCATCATAGCACCCAGAAGAATATTTCTCTTCAGGGAGCGTGACTTACACATTTTTGTTCCCGCATCTTGTTTGGCCTGCTTGGGACACACTTTCTCACCTCACTTACCATATCTTAAGGAACAAAATACAGAACGAGTGAAGAAACAACCATCATCAAGGTGTTTCTCTCTTCCCTGTAAAAATCCTGATGAAGCCTTCTGAAGTAGAGTTTAAGAACACTCAAGATTCACCAGTCTCATTTTAAGCATCTCAAGTCAGGTGGTTGAAATGTGTCAGCTCTCCCAGTTCACAAGAGGCTGCTGGCTGCTCTGGATTTAGCTCTGTCCCTCAGAAATCCACCACTTTATTGGTAAACCTTTTGTTTTTGAAGAATCACTGTCCTCTAATGCCAGTGTTCTCAGAAACAGGATGTCTTAGAAGTAACACTTTCTGGTAAAATGGTGTGGGATTTAGTTTGTTTGCTCTTTGAGTTCAGTGGTTTTGTACATAAACATGAATTTGAGTTAGTCTTTCCCCTTCTCCCCACACCCCTTTTCTGCTCTGTTCCTGTCTGCAGGAAGGCTTTACCACTGGGTGACACTGTTTGATAGTTCTTAACATTTGCAACAGCAAAGCCCGGTAGAAACTGTCCTCTGACTCTTTGGACTTCTGATTTTGAATCAAGGCTCGATTTTCACACAAAACCCTCTATTTTAATGTGATTAAATTTGATTCAACCAAACCTGCCCTGATGTTTAATTTAGTGGTCCAAACTGACTGATATAGAATGCTGATGTTCCACTCTAGCTGCAAGGAGTATAAACTGATCTTATTTGCTTTTCTGACCTTAAAATATCTTTAGAAATGTGTCATTTCAGCATCAAATATGGATCACTGTTGGCTCATGTACAAATAAATTGCTAGGTACCTCTTGGGATTAATCTAGGTGCAAACTGTGCTGTGGAGTGTATTTCCTAGGAGGCACAATTTCAATGATCTTCTGAAAGCCGTGTTTACTGTGGCTCAGTAATTACCTGTGCACTGTATTGATGAAAGGCAGATATATATTCATTTTGCAAGCCTTTTGTAGTCATGCTTAATTGCTTTCAAATGAGTGACATTAGATGAGATGGAGGAGAGGGGATGTGTGTTTGACATGCTGTTGTTCTTCAGGAAGAAAGCAATATAATTACTAATGGCCGTTTATGTGAGAGGTGTCCAAAACCCTGGGTCTACTCCTTCTTGTCAGAATGGCTTTCCATGTGCCCAGCCCTGTCTAGGGATTTCAGTAATCACAAGGACCAGAACAAACTGAGTATGGAGTCCTTAATAAACGCACAGGACTTTTGGGGAAGAGAACAGATATAAGATGCATAGTCTGCTTTGTTTGCCATTAGTCTCAGATTGGAACCATGGTGTTACAGCAGGTTCAGCATAGACCGGTCGTTAGGGGAGGTGGGTGTTGTTCACAGTGTGCTAATCTTCATCCTGTATCTTTCTGTCTATTCCTCTGCTTGTATTAAAAATTAGATGCTAGGGACTTAGTTTCAGGGAAAGTCTATATCTGAGTTTTGCCTGCGACTGACAAAAAGGGGATCCAGTCCCTGCCTGCAGGGGTGAATGAAGGACTTCATCTCCTTCTTCCCTCCCAGTGATTGTACAGCCCCTTGTGAAAACCTCCAGTTGCAGTAGGAGTGGAGAGGTACCTTCTTATTCCACCTCTAATTACACAGCTGCGTTGATACCTCTTCAGCATTTTAACTGAGCAAGAGAAGAAATATAGCTATTCGGAGCTGGTACTTTCAGCTGGGTTCAAAGCCAGTGGCAGAGAGCTTCATTGCAGATCTTGCAACTTGAATGAAAATTTTTTTGAATTAATGCAAACTCCTGTTTGCTGAGCCTAGTGATTTTAGTGGAAGGTGAGGCTATTCTTAAAACTGTTTGTGTCTTTCTGCATCTCTTTTCCAGGTAGACTGGAGACCAAGAGGGACCAGCTGTTCTGTCCTCACTAGCACTGCTCTTTAGCCCTCAGCCTCTGAGGGGATCTAGGCTCTTCCCTTAGCACCCAAGACTTGACTGAACTTCAAAGCACAGGAACAGGGACCGCATGGTGCTGTTTAAATTGAACGAGAGCCATAAGCAGCTCTTTGCATTTGAGAGAATTCTAACAGTGTGGAGCACTGCCCCGCATCTTGCACTCTGTCTCCCTTTAGGTGTAAGAGCCAATGCAAACATCTTTAAAATGACCCCCTGTCTTCTGATTTCTCATCTAATGGATCATTTATTAGTGCTTTGTTGACATTACACTCTCAGCAGTACTTAAGGGAAGAAAATGAGCATTAACTGGATTTCCTTGAGATTTTGAGTGGTTTAGTTCTTTTTAACAGCCTCTAAACTGACAACAGGAACAGCTTCAGTAGTGAACAAGCTCTGTTTCATTCTGTATTCTTGACATCACTGAGATCACTTTGGGCTGCCCTGGTCAAGTAAGTGGCATATTTGTTCCCGAGAGAAGTCTATGTGGTTGGTCAGTCTTTTGGCAGCTGAATGAGTAAGGAAACCATTCCAGCGATACCTGGTGTAGGGAAGGGGCTCTGAGTTAAACTGTTCTGGCATAGTACAGGCAGACGTTTTTCAGTCCTGCTGCTTCATTTTCTCTGCTGGTTATTGAAGATTTTAAAAGCTTCATGGCAAGGATCAGTGAAATTGGCCTTGCAGAAGCTTGTGGTGATTTCTAAAATGCTCTTGTCTTGTATGTGCATGAGCTGAGGGACACAGGGATGAAATAACCTGCCTAAGATAAGTAAGGCAAGGCTGTAACCAGAAGCAAGAGCCAAGACCTGCCAAAGCATTAAAAAGTCCAATGTACCTCGTTTTTTTGAACAATAGTAACGTAGGAAGTAATCTGGTAGTGGGTTTATAATCAATAAGTGATCCCTATGGCACAGTAGGTACAAACTACCCTAAATATGTTTGATTTTGAGTCAGGTGAAGATGCTCTTATTTCTTGATCTAGAAGCAAAACTCCTGCAGCTAGGAAGTGGCAGCCTTTTTGAACAAAGCATGAGGGGCTGGGAGGAATTGCAGCTGCCAGGATCCCTCTGGTCCTTCCCTCTCCCTCAGCAGGCAGTCTGGCTGTGTTTTGCCATGATCCAAACCCCGTCATCCCTTTCACCCACAAAAGATGGTGTGAATTAAAGCCAAACTCCTTGGATGATGGCTGGCTTGAGCATCTTGAGTGGGAAGAGTATTTTGTATTCTGTTTTCAGGAACTTTGAATTAAAGGGTGAACTGGGGGAAATTATTAATGATATCTATAATCAAGGATTAATCAAATAAATCTCTCTAGTCAAGTGCCTTTTATGACACTGAAAGCATATGGATAGAAACGATGGTTGTGGGGAGCTTTGATGTGTAAACACAGCTGAGGTTGTGCTTGGAAGGCCCACTCTGCATTTAAGCAGTTCTGTAGCTTTCCACCCAGGCTGGCCCGTGCAAAGCTGTGCTGGTTGTGTAACGTCTGAGCAGGGACTTGCTGGGGTATTTTTATTCCGATTCCTCTCTAAATAGGAAGGAGGAGAGTAAAACCATTTTTCTTCTCAAAGAATGCCTTTGGGTTACTTGTAACAAACCGCAAGTCCATGCAGTAGTTTAAAGACCTAAAAATATAAATCTTAAAAAGTAGCATTTGATGGCTTACAGCTCAGAACAGATGTTGGAGATTTTTTAAAAGAAAATCTTGCTTCAGGAGTTATTCAGTGTTTGAGCTAATGCTTCTGTGGAAGATGTTAATTCAACAATTTATTAAGGCAGAAAGGAAATCACGTGAATTTAGCCTTAATGTAACTTTTGAATACTGGACTAGTCTATTATTTTGATCTTCATCGGTACTTTTAGGCATTTATTTATCTGCGCTTTAGATGGCCCTCACCTCTACCTCTGCTTTCACAGCTGGTAATAATTGTGGGAAGCATCTGAAGGGTGAAAATGCCATATGTATGTATAATAATATAGATATATGGTGTCTCACGGGAATTTTTATACTCAGATTCCATATGTAAAGGGTGATCTGGTATGAGGAACACCAGGTAGAAAATACATGCAATTCCCTGAATCCTATATAAACATAAGGGTGTTTTTGGCATGAACTCCCCTTTCTTTTGGAAGCCATGGGAGCCCTGTTGTAGGAAAAAGCTCTGGCAGCTGCTGAATCCCTAACCCAATGCTGTTAATGTCTACTTTGAATCTGTTAAAAACACTAGTGGCTGTCTGTAGATATTTTTGCATGCGTTTTTCCACTGTTATTACCATTAAGGGAATTTTGGTGGGAAAAAAATACGTCTATAGATAGCATAAAAAATAAACAACACTGGAAGCAAATGTGTCTGTTTGATATGTTTCCCCAAATGTAGCTTATGGGCTTTAGGCTCACCCCAGTGCAGTTGTATCTATTCAGTATGAAAAATGTAAAAGGTCTCATCTGCTCTCCCTGAATTTACTTGCCCTTCAAGGGAAATAAGTGAGAGAATTGCAAGTAAGTGACCATTTGGTCTTGACTTTCCACAACTACAGTGCCAGTGTGGTTCTTTATTGCTCCAAGTGCATCTTTGTATCTGAACACATTAAACTTCAGTCTGGGAAGGTAAGTGAAGTAATTATTTTTTTAATACAGAAGTGTTACATTGTCTACTGGGGCACTGAAATTGCTTTGCAGTCCTGTTTGAGGAGTTAAAACTCTTCTTCCATGCAAGATCCCAAATTTATTCTTTCTGGATGAAAATCCACGTGTATATGAGAAGTCATGGATAAAGTCTGTGAGTGTTACTCAGGATGCAACAGGGTAGATAAAGGCTTTTGTGCTGCTTGCGCAGCAACAGCTAATTCAGCAAATGCACTGGGGAAGCACCTGCCAAATCAGTGGGTGTATTAAACGTGAGCCAAGCTCAGCTAAAACATCCCTCAAATGCAAATCTCTACCCTTTGTTTTCGAGCAAGGTAACAGGGAAACCCAGAAATGGATTGTGCATTTTCATTTGGTCACGTAACAGCAGATGGTGAAAAGAAGCCTCTCAAATGCTCTTAAGGCAGCGTATTCCTGTGAAGTGATTATTTAGATTATTCATGTCCCACTGTTGCACCTAGTGATGATCTGAGAGCAGCTTTATGGGTTATGATTTTCGTGGTGATGAGCACTAGAGACTCGTGCAATTAATGTTTATTTAATTATTATTGCTTGAACATTGATTAAACTTCATTTAAGGACTTTTAACGGATTCTGTTATCAAGTTTGTGCCTGTCTGCTGTTGTGTATCCTTTGTGCCTCAGTTCCCTGTTGACGTGAAACTTGTCTGTGTCTTTGTAAATGTTTGCTTTGAAAGGGTGTGGGTAGGAATCACACTATCGTAATTGGATTGTTTGTTTATAGGATTACACAGTGACTCTGTGGGGATGGGTTGGTGGCCTCCAGCCAGACTGAGGGTTGCAAAGGCTGTGAGAGGATTCACTGAATGGGAGCTGGGTCCCCTGTTTTGCTGGCTCTGTTTGGAAATCCTAGCTGAAATAATTTACAGCTTAATCATACATGGAAAGCGTCTTCAGTTCCCAAGGGAGTTTTATTCATTTAGGTTTGCTGCTAGTAGAGGTACTGTTACATTGGGAAACCACAGTTCTTGACCTCAGAGTTGAACACATGGCCTTAAAAATAGAGGTGGGGCAGAAGAAAGAAGAGTAAATAGACTTCATTTTATGGGGTTTACAAAGCAGATCTAGATGCTGAAAAATATTATATGAAACCTTCTGAAAAATTATTGAATCAAGTTGTTTTTCAGGGGCTCATGTTAAAACAATAGTACATTGCTCATGACAGACAGTTTTAGGGTAATTCTATGTTTTTCTTCTTTGCCTAAGCAAATAGAAGACTTGCCTTGAAGAAGCAGAAGGTTACTCCCCAGGGAAATTGTGAATGTTCCCATCCCTGGAAGTGTTCAAGCCCAGGTTGGATGGGGCATTGTGCAGCCTGATCTAGTGGGAAGTGTCCCTGCCCATGGCAGGGGGGTTTAATTTGATGATCTTTAAGGTCCCTTCCAACTCAGACCATTCTATGATTCTGTGATTTTCAGATATACTTTAAAGGAGAGCTGTCAATGATAAATGCTTTCTAGAAGAGTTTCAGCCCTATCAGTGCAACTGTAGGGAAGTACAGAAAACCAAATATTTACAGTGCAGGTCTATTTCAAGTGGAGGCTGGATATGTAACATTTGAGCTGTTTTAGTTGCGATAAGCCAGACATGAACACTGAGGAAGCATTAATCGATACATCAGTATTTAAAAAATAAAATAGTAAGCTTATTCAATGTCTATGGTAATGAGAATAGACTTCAACACTTTTTATTAACGGTGTGGTGCTGCTTTGTATACGCTAAGAAGTGTGCTGTGGTTTGGGTTTTTTGGGGGCTTGGGTATTTTTATATTGCATGCCATTAAAGAGCAAGGGCTTTGCAGTGTGAGTTCAGTGAAGGGCCACCGAGATGAGTTAGGGGCTGGGGTGCAGGCACTGTGAGTGAAGGCAGAGGGATCAGGGCTGGCTCATCCCTGTGCAGAGGCAGCGTTGGGGGGACCTGACAGCAGTGCCCCGTGGCTGGAAGGAACCTGCTGAGGAGACAGAGCCAGGCTCTTCACTGTGGTGCATGGTTGGAGGGCAGTGGGCATGAGTTGAAACAAGAGCTTCATATGAGTGCAAGGACTAACTTCAGCCTGAAGGGTTGCCCCTAAAGGCTGTGCAGGCTTGGAAGACTTAGGACGTTACTGGGTAAAGCCCCAAGTACCCTGGTCTGATCTCTTAGCTGTTTCTGCTCTCAGCAGTAGATTGGATTAAAAATCTTCCAGGTTTCTTCCAACCTCAATTTTCCAATGATCCTGTGTATTTCACATGTGTGGTGATAGCTTCTTGCTTGACTGATGGGAGAAGTATTTTTGTTGTATGATCAATGTCAATTAGAGGTTTATGTCAGATACAGCAATATACTTACACAGTTTTGAACTGAGGGCAATTTTTGTATTAGTTTCAGAGGTTTCTGTGGGAACTTGTACCCCCACAGAGTTCAAAACCACTACATATAAACTTGCTTTGAAAACCTAATGCAGGGGCCACCCCAAGAGCTGCTTACACTGGTAAGCTGTTTCTCATTGGATTTGCTCCATAGAAATTTGGGGTGTGATACGTAGCACCTATAAAACACAATTCACACCGTCCATTCAAACAAAGAAGCTGAAAGGGCTATTCTGGACCTATTGGACAAGTTCAAATCCAGAGTGGCTTCCCTCTGTCCGCTGAAAACTTAGTCCTGTTGTTTTGCTTCTTCATCTGTAAGTGCACGTGCAGCCCAAGCAGGGTGATGCTGGTACAGATCAGTATTAATGCACTGAAGTGTTAGTGGAAAACTTTCCGCTATATCAAGTGGATTTTGAATCAGTCTTTCTAAACAACCACGTGAGATTCCCAATGAAACAAAATAGTTTAGGGGTTAAACTGAGACTGAATTTAGCCACGTTTTACAGCCTGTGGAGTGAGAGAGGGAGGGAGCGAAGGGCTGGTAACAGAGGGATCTGAATTAAAGCGCATAGTCAGCTTTTACTGGAAAATACATGGCAAATCCCAGTCATTCTCTGAAGTGTCTCATAGTCCCATGTCATACAGTGCGCAGCATTCAGCGGGTCTGCCAGTCAAGCTGATGGAGGTCTCTTGCCTTTTCTTTCATTCTTTCCTTGATTCATCTCTGTAAGCCTACATGCTGTGAGATTACCTTTTTTGGGTCTGTTTGAGGGGCCAGAGTTTCATCAACCTGATAATTGCAGTGTGCAGGTTTCCACAACAGCAAACAGAGGTAGAATTGCTCTGAATGTGCTTTGTTTTGGATGCTGAACTTTTTGTGGCTGAGAATTTAACGGAAGGAGGTATGAACGGTCGTGTATAAATTATTGTAAGCTGTTGATTAAAAGTGTTGTGATTTTGTGTACAGATACATTTTCTGTAACAGTGTAGGAAAGTGCCAGATTTCTAGTTGATATAAATCATCAAGACTTCGTTGCCTTCAGATCAGTGAATCTGTGGATTTCCACTGAGCAAAATTTCCACTCAAAATTCTGTCCCCCATCCAAGCAACTGCAGTTCTGGCAATTTCCACTGCTTGGTACAGTACAGGGCTTATCCGCAGAAGGAGTTTTTCTCATAGCTGGCTGATGGCAGAAAATAAGACACTGATTTTGGTACATATTCACAGTATTTACTTTAGTCAGTATTTAAAATGTCTTTAAGGTCTCAGTATTGCTGATCTAAAAATGCTTCATCTGAGTAGGTTTATTAAAATCAGTAGGGCTTGTCATGTGCTTAACCTGCGTTGTCTAGTTCTTAAAACTGAGGAGTCTGTGTTTCCGAGTCAATAGATGAAGGCTGTTGGAGATGGTATTGTGACATTGCTGCTGCTGTTTGCTCTGAGAGCCTTTACTTACTGCAGATAAAATTAATCTAGGAAAAGCATAACTGTTACCAATGTAATACGCTGGCTTTATGCTTTGATACATTTTTAAAAGGCCTTTCAATGTAGATTTACTGCAGTTTCCCCCTGTTTTACAGATACTGTGAACAAGGACACTGAACTCAAAGATCCATATCCCATTCCAAGAAAGATTATGGCTGAACCGGACTATATAGATGATGACAATCCTGAATTAATTCGACCTCAGAAATTAATTAATCCTGTGAAGTCATCTCGAAATCATCAAGATCTCCATAGAGAGCTCCTTATGAATCAGAAAAGGTAAGAGTTTAAAAATCACTTGTGCCACCCCGAGCACACAGCTTGAGTTTTAGTTGCATCAAAATGACATTTTAGCCAAAGCCCAGCATAATGCTTTTTGTTGATGCAGATCTCGTAGAAGAAAAGGCTCTGGTCCTTAACCATGGCGTTTATTTGTTTGAGTTTCAGTTGACCTGCAAAAGCCTAGTGTAAAAGATTTCTCACTGCGGTTCTGTGAACACTCACAAAGGGTCAGTTTCAGGGGAGGCAGTTCAGTTCTCCCCAACACATTTCATACTGGTTACCTGGGCACTGTAATTTGTCTTGAGCTCTTTATCAAATATGTGACAAAATTTTGCTGTTACTGGTAGGATCATAAAATCTGTGGATTTGCACCATTCCCAGCTCACTGAGTTTATGGGGCCACTTTTAAATCAAACAAATCACATATTTTATTTCACAACTGTTATCTACTTGCTTGATCCTTCTTGCAATGCAGTGTGATAGTCTGGTTTCTGCTCGGCTGCTGCCCAAGTGTTTCTTTGTATGTTATGCAACTGCTGCTTCCTTCGTTCTGGGATGGGTTGCACAGCTGTTGCTCTATATGTTGCTTTTAGATGTAAATAACTGGAACTTGATTTCCTCAGCTTCAGAGGCACAGGCATTTGGCCCAATTCTGTTATTAAATCTCTTCAGCAACGGAGGACTCATTGAGAAAGCATATTAAGAAAATAACCACCAGATCACATGGTGGAGGAAAGGCCACCAAGTCTGTCCAGGCTCCTCCATTTAAACAAACAGAAACTAAATTATGATATAAATTACTGGTTTACTATGTTGAAGCCATGGAAAATGTACTTTCCAAAGGCAAGGGTGTGGAGATCTACTTAACAGGAGTGGAAGAACAGTATTTCAGAGTGTATTTAAGAACAGAGTTGCGGGTAGCAGGCATTTAGGCTTTTTGAGACCTAGGACCTTGATAAAAGAGAGGAGGAAGCTATTGCTTTGGCTACTGCAGCATGACTGGATTTGTCTGTTTGTCAGAAACAGTCCCATTATGAAAGTTTCTCTTATTTTTTTCCCTCTTGATGGGGCAGTACTTTGAGGGGAAGAAGGGTCTTTTCTATGTGTAACAGCAAAATGCTCAAAAATGCTAGGCTTAGATACTTAATTCTAAATGAATCACATACACAATACAGCATTTCTTTAGTGATGAAGAAATAGAAATGTCTTACAGAATACCAACTGAATTGGAAGAAACTGGCCTAAATAGGTGTTTGTCCTATTTTTCGTTAATGGGATTAAACATCAAAGTCAGTTCCTAGCACCAGAAATTTATAGGCATTGAAAGAAAGATAGTTGAAGTTTCCCGACTTATGGTATTATTCTAAAGGATATGGAGGCTGCAATAAATTAAGGCTATTTTTTTTTCTTTTAAGTTTGTGAAAAAGCACTTCTAAATAGTCTGGAGTTCTTTTCTTCTAGAAGAATATCCTATTACACAGAGGAGTTTTGCAGCCCTCAATAGCCGTTCTTCTCTTATTGTAATTTTGATGAACTGCAGCTGTTAATTTTAGATTCTTATTATTGGTGCAGAAATGAAATACTCTGAGGGTTTTTACCAGCAGAAAGCCTGGTATTTCTAAAAAGAGGGTTAGTCTTCTGTGCTTTGTGCCACTGCACTAGTTCTGATATGAGGCTTTTTGGTAACGTAGATATTATGCCTGTGTTCTGCTTTGTTATTGCAAACTGCCATATGTTTGGAGGTCTTTTAGTGCTCTTATAGAAGTCCATTTAACATGCATCTTATTTTATTGTGAAGACTCGGTGTGTAGGCACCAGCAGCTTCACTTTTGGAGCAGTCAGCTCTGAGCAGCCATTTCTGTGTCTTAGAAGATACTAGCCAGTACTGGTCTGATCTTTCTCCATGCCTGCTGTGAGCAGTGTCTGCTGGGTCTTGAACTGATGTTGTTATTTACCTGCTGAAATGGTAGTTGTTTGGTGAAACAAAGATCCAGGCAGTGGTACCTCAAGGTCCTAGTCACTTCTTTTAAACTATTCTTACTTACTCAGCCTCAAGTCCGCAGAGTATTGGTCCTGTCCCTTCCAGAGCTTTTAATCCTATCAGCCCTAACTTGTGTTATAGCACATTTTGCTTACTCCATACCAAAGCTTTAGTGTTTTATATTTAACCACAACAATCATCAGCAGATGATAAAAGACTCCCAGTTAATCCAGTACAGCCTGTTTGTTGCTTTTCCTTCTTACATAGGAGAGGGAAAATAAGATTGATGTTACAATTGTTCTGTTACAGACCTGACTACCTACCCCATTTGATTAGACTGAGAGGTTGTATTTAGTTTTATTTTCTGTGGGTCCCCTTTATTATAGCAACAGCACATCTAAATTGCTCTTGTGGCTCTGCTTTCTTGTGCTGCAACCTTACTGGAAAAAAAAGCAGGAACAAGTACTTTTACTTAGCAGGTTGCCTCTGATCATTGTTGTCTTGATTATGAATTGGCAATATGGAAGTTTCCATCGACATGGCTCTCACTGACTCCATACTAGTAGTAGTAATAAAAATTCATTCCAGCTTTTCTCTGCCCGATTTTAGTTTTTTGTGTTAAAATGTAATTAAAATAGCATAAAACATAAAATATTAACACAAACTTGTAGCTTCTGTTGCATTCAGGCCACAAGAACTGTTATGAGAAATAGGGAATAACATTTGGTGTTACTAAATATTTGATTTTGCTGTCACGGTATGTACAGGGATAGAGAGTTGCATAATATATGGAGTCATTCATAGAGGTAACCATAAAATGGAATTTTAATGCTGTCAGATATGCATATTTATAGAATCATAGAATTGTTTGGGTTGGAAGGAACCTTAAAGATCATCTAGTTCCAACCCCCCTGCCATGGGCAGGGACTCCTCCCACCAGACCATCCAACCTGGCCTTGAACTCTTCCAGGGATGGGGCATCCACAGCTTCCCTGGGCAACCTGTGCCCGTGCTGCATTGTAAAGAGTTTCTTCCTAATGTCTAATCTAAATCGTCCGCCTTCTAATTTAAAGCCACTCCCCCTTGTCCTATCGCTACACGCCCTTGTAAAAAGTCCCTCCCTATCTTTCTTTTAGGACCCCTTCAGATACTGTAGGGCCACTATAAGGTCTCCTTGGAGCCTTCTCTTCTCCAGGCTGAACAACCCCAACTCTCTCAGCCTGTCCTCGTAGCAGAGGTGCTCCATTTCTTTTGTAGTCCTCCTCTGGACCCATTCCAACAGTTCCATTTCCTTCTTATGCTGGGGATTCCACAACTGGACACAGTACTCCAGGTGGAGTCTCATGAGAGTGGAGTAGAGGGGCAGAATCACCTCCCTCAACCTGCTGACTACGCTTCTTCTGATGCAGCCAAGGATACGGTTGGCCTTCTGGGCTGCTGGTGCCCGTTGCTGGCTCATGTTGAGCTTCTCATCAATCAGCACTCCTAGGTCCTTTTCTGCAGGGCTGCTCTCAATCACATCATCCCCCATCCTGTACTGAAACCATGGATTGTCCTATGCCAGGTATAGGACCTTGCACTTGGCCTTGTTAAATCTCATGAGGTTCATATATGGTTCATATTATGAAAGAATTAGACAACTGTAGTTGTATATAGCTAGTAAGCAAGGCTAAAAATAGACTTTCTGAAAGCCTAATTCAGATTATTGAGTTCCTTAAGGTTGAAATAAAAAATCATTGATGTTAAACTCAATTTTGGATGTTTTCACGTAATATTCTTCACAGGGAAGACAAAAATAAGAAAGGTAAATTTTTGATCCTTCTGCTCTAACTTAAGTGACACAAATACCTGAATAATGAGGAGAGCTTTGAATCTTATTGTAACAAATTTTGAAAACTTCGTAACATAACAGATAAAAAATAGCTGAAGTCACAAAAAAAAGTGGGAGTGAGTGTGTATCTGTGCGTGTGCCTGTGCAAATAGAGTCATACATCTTCCCAAAGAAAAAGCTTTCTCATTTTAGAGTAGTTGGCTCGGAAAGCAATTTGAGGTGAACAGAGCTGAAACATTCAGTTGATGTAGTAGCTAAAATCTTACAAGAAGGAGAATCTTCCAGCCTTTTGTCCGGTCTCCAAGGTGACTGCAACGTTTTTTATTCTGGATTTTGTCATCTTTGACTCTTTGTGGTTTGAGTGTAGCCTTGGAGCTCTCACTGGGAATAGCTTTGCAGCCAGGCATGGGTAAAGCTCTCACATTTTCAAGAAAGGACAGAATCCATGATTTCCAGAAGCAACTTTCTGTCCATTCAAACTTCTATGGGCATAATACCCTGCATAGGACTGTCTGAACACAATCTCTCTGAGTTATCAGCCAGCAACAGAAGTCTCTTTGTCTAAAATTTTTTTCTAGCTCTGGTAGAGTCTTGATTTGTGATCATTTCTTTAATCCATTCTTCTGAAATTGAGATAATAGAAGAAAGACTTAAGATGAGAGTAAAAATAGTGAATTATCCAGAAGAAATACTAGCATGCATATTAAAGAGAAATATCCTTAGTAATAACATGGCTTAATTTCTAGCTTAGAGTTTTGGTTAGAAATCAGGCAAAGGTATGCTTGTTTTATCCCTGTAATTAATTATTTGTATTCTGATGTATCTAAATAGGCAACTACTTGACTTTAGAAAAGCTGCCTACAGTTCTGTGTGAATTTCTGCTAATTAAAACTGATTTTTTTTTTCCCCTGTTTCACCACCACTTCTCCCATTTAATTTGAAGGGGTCTTGCACCTCAGAACAAACCAGAGCTACAGAAAGTGATGGAGAAAAGGAAACGAGATCAAGTTATTAAACAACAAAAAGAAGAGGAAGCACAAAAGAAGAAATCAGACCTGGAAATAGAGCTGCTGAAACGGCAGCAGAAACTGGAGCAGGTAAGATGGGGAATAACACTACTTTTACACATCTACATCTGAGCTTCTCACCCAAGGCTCCCTGCGTACACAGGAAAGAAGCACCAGTCCATTGCTGGCATATTTCTTCTGACCAAATGCAAATATATTTTTTAGGATGAGTCAAATCACACTCTAGAAGTACCTCGTTGCTGTCACTTACTGTTTAGGAACTGTATATTGTGTCTGCCTTTGGTCAAAGGAATCCTGTACTAGACAGCCAGAATAGGTGGAGCCCTGACATGACTTAACCATTGAAACTGTGGTGAATTAATCAACTTCTACAGTGTAAGTGTAGAGATGATCCACTGTGAGTGGTTGTTAGGCTGTAGTGCATCAAAACTGGATGCTACCAAACAAAAAATAAATTCTTTCTCCCAGGTTACGTAAAAAAGTATTTTGTAGCCTTAAAACTTACGAGCCCACCAGCGTTTTCAAAAGAAGGTAAAGATTCTCAGGCCTAGAGTATGGAGGTGATGTGGAGTTCATTGTGGTGAAGCTTAGTGCTCAGCACAGGACCAGCCAAACATCTTTGTGCCTCTTAATGCACTTCATGTACCTTCAAAGAAATTTCTATACAGTGGAACACCTCATCAAAGAAGTCACTGTGCAACAAGCACTGCATTTATTTTTAAATAAATGAAGTCTTAAAAACAGTATATCCTGTTTTTCTCAATGGAAATCAATTAAGCGAAATAATTACTTTATTGAAAATGAGGTGTAATCCAGTCATCATTTAGGTTTTGAGATTTTTATAGTTCTTTTTAATTAGGCTTAGAAATATTTTTAGAGGGAGAAAGCTACTGTGTTTTTAAGTGTATCACCCTGTCACTTTTCCCTTCTGCTTTTAAGCACCCAGCTTCAAATGGTCAGCTTGGGGGAAGGTTTGATTTGAAACTGAGACATCCAAGGACGTACTTAGAATAGAAAATTCTGTTAGAAGATGAAAAGCCTGCCAATTGCAAACAATGTTGTGACTTTGTAAACATAATAGGAATGGCATTAATTGACAATGTGACTCCTGGAGGAGTGTTGTCATGATATATTTTAACAAGGCATGTCCCTTGTCACTGAAGCAGAGACAAAGCAGAGATTATTTAGGTGAGCTATACGTGGTCCTCATTGATCAGGGAGCCCTTGGTCTATTAAAAAACTCCAATAACTCCTTTCAGGAGCTTTTGTTAGTTTTCTAAATGGTTGTTTCTTCCTTTCTGCTGATTCATCTGCCTTTGTAGAGTATTGCTAAGCAATCTGTATGCTCTGCAATGTGTAAGCTATGCTCTGTATGGGCACTGTAGAGCCTTGCCCTGTAGAGCACAGCATCTAACCTCACATTATAATTTTGAGTGTCTGCATGGGCAGCAGCTCCCACTGGATTAAAAATGTCAGTGGATGGGCTCTCAAAAATGAGCAATTAAGGGCCAATAAGGAATTTTTTGTATTGCTTTTTGTAATAGAAAAAAACAGATACACCAAAAGGCTCAAGTTAGGTACAGGAATCCGTATGTAGACACTCAGAAATAAAATTTGCCAGTGCGCTCAGTAGTGGCTGTTTGCATTTGTTCTCCCACAAGGCACATTCATCCTTGCCCTGTTGTAAAAGCCAGAGAAGGGAAACACTGTTGTTTCTTTAATGTCCAAGAATTTCCTCAAAAATGCTTCATCTTGTTCTCGTGCTGGGCTTGCAGAGACAGACATCTGGAACAAGGGTTTGAAAAGATTTATCATTTATAAGAAAAGATATTCCCAAAGAAATGCCAGTATCTTTTCCATGAGAGAAAGAAAGGAAACAGTTTTAAGAGTTTTGTATGGCCAGTTATTGAAAACTTTAGATTTTTGTCTCATATTTCAATGACCTGGCTTATGTCCTTCTTTTTTTACGCTTTTAAGCTGGAACTGGAGCAACAGAAGATGCAGGAAGAGCAGGAAAACGCACCTGAATTTGTCAAAGTCAAGGGCAACTTGAGGAGGACGGTCCAGGAAGCAACAGAAGCACCAGAGTCCTAGAGCCAGCACTTGCTAAGACTTCCAGCTTTCCTGTGGAGAGAGGCTTTCGCAGGTTGTCTCAGATCTGCCCTTCAAGAGGGAAAATCACAGTGTCCAGCTGACACTTACTGAAGATGAGATTTTTAATTCCTGAGACATGTGGATTAAAAAGACTGTACCTTAAACAGATCGACTTGCCAAATGCATTTCTGAGATCAATGGATAAAGAGTCTGTCAGTTCAGTGTCATGGACCAATCTGATGTGCTTACTCAGAGATTTTAACCAGGGATACTAGAGAAACTCCTTCAGTGTTGCACTGCTTTATCTCTTGTGATCCTAGTTTAGTGGAGATAACACAGATTATATTTTGCTTTAAAACGCAACAAAAATCTTCCTGTGATATCCTATGAAGCTTTGCTGTGCAGGTAAATTTCCTCCATCTAAACCTACAGCTTGTATATAACCAACAATAATTCGTGTTTAGTTGGAATTTTTACCAAGTCCGGGAGGAAACGAGGTATGTCAAGCGCTGCTGCCCATCCCCACTAGGATAGGCAGGTGTGGGCAAACTGAGAATGCTTAAAATTCACCAGCAGTGAACAGTTAAGCAGCCTTAAAGCCCAGTTCTCCTGTTTAGGATGTAGAATTTGGGCTATGAAAGAGTAAAAAACTGATGATCCTCTCTCCAGAGAGAATCCAGAAGCTGATTTATCTCTGTCTCTAAACTTCTCCCTTCCACCATTGTGTGCAGGCGTGCGCAGTGCTACCTGTGAATTTACCTCTTGCGTCTCAATGCAAAATGACCTGTCTTCTACTTTTTGTGTTATGAAATCCTACATACTTTGCTGTTGTGGCCTTTCTCCTCCAAGGACACGCTGATCTGAGTACAGTGTTAACACATTACTCAGTAGTGTTTAAACTCGTTTGCTGGAACTGAAATCGGGAATCTGATCTGCCATCAGTTCCTGCTTTTGGCTTGCAGGACTTTGTTGCAGTTCCTGCAACAGAGCAGTGCTTAAGCCAGACCAAACTGATCACTGGAATCTACTGAAGTGGAAATTTTTTCCCTAAAGTAAGGCATGAAATGAAATTAATTTTATTTTATCCTTCCTTTAGCCTCAAGAAAAAAGGGAAATGTGTTGCCACTGAGTCTAAGGGTCCAATTCTGTCACCTTCTGTGTTTCCACAAGTTGCCCCTATGACTTGCCATTAAATAAAATATTGCTCAGCTTGCACAGGGATGGCAGAATCTGATCCTTAATGCTTATGACTACTAGTTGTCCACGAAAGCCTGGGATGAGGAGGGGGGAACAGATCACTCATGTAGGATTATAGAGTTGGATTCTTACCTGATGTGAGTGCGTGCAGATACCTTATCTTCAGAATCTGGGGATAAATCCTCATCTTCCTTGGCTGTCACAGTCCTAGGCCTCACTGAAGCTGTGTTTATCCGTATCAACTGAGGATCTAATCCTAGTATTTGCCTTAGGATGCTATACAAAATACTTTCTACTTTGTAGTTACATTGGACATAACTGTTTAAGAACACTTTTTATTAATATCAACAGTGGTGTGTTTGTATTGTAAAGGTGGTGGGGGAGGGTTTGTTGGCTTGTGTTTTAGTTCCTTTTGCCTGTAAGTATTGCACATTTTAAATACAATTTCAGTAGAGCACATGGGAAAAAATGCTCACAATTAGAAATGTTTCCTAGATACAGACTTCAATTTGTCAGGATCCAGGCATTTTTATGAGGTCATAATCAGATCAAGAGTAAATTGAATTGTGATAAGCATATTGCCATTGATTTAGACTTGCAGTGTGACTCATGTCTAGATTAAATGTGAAGATTGTCTACCAGACTGTTCAGATTATGGACATACAAAAGACAAAGGCCAAATGTAAGACTCTTCCATGTATTTTTCAAGTAAGGACACCCTGAATGCTGCAGGTTCTTCCCTCTCTCCTTCCCTTCTTCTGGAAGGAGAATCTTGCTTTTTGAGGCAGCACATTATTCAAATGCTTACACTGATTGAGTTTGTTTCATTTTGTTGAGACAACACTATATACGAGCCTTTCATGCCACACTCATGTTTTATCTTAGCCACCGTTGGCCTACCAAACTTCATGCCTGTTGGACTCCGCTCCACAATTAACCTTCTGTGCAGTATAGAAACATCTAGAAGTAGGTGAGGAAACCCTCCTCTGTCTTGAGCAGACTAATTCTTCTCAGCCATTTCCCCTAGGTGAGCATGGCAATCCTACCATGCATGCACAGTGAAATGAAGTTTGTGCAACCCAGATGGCACTGGAGTCAGTAGGGGATGAGGACCTGTCTTTGGCTTCAATGAGTGTGTTGGATTGAGCCCTTCAAGGCTGAAGGGCATTCTGCTTTCTTTCTGTGTTAGCTTGTGTTTCAGGGTAGCGTTTCTCTTTCTGAAACACAGAAGGCCAGAAAACTCTCTTGTACATCCAGCGTGAAGTAGGTTTTTGTTTTCACTTGGCATTAATTCACTGTGTGAACAGAACATCAATGTGTGTGTTAGAACATCTTTGAATTCTGCTGACCCTTTTGTATAGGAATCCCAGCCACCTTATGTTGATTCGACAGGCAAAAGCTTGTCGTACAGTCAGGATTGGGCTAGAGCAGGCAACCCTTAACTGGGCAGTCAGCTGGCCACACCACAAGTGTCCTGAGCAGCGACTCAAGTAAGAAACTGCTTGCCGCTGAGTGTAAGCAATTCCTAATCTGCCCTTTAGCTAAATGAGTTTTAAAGCAATCTGGCAGATACTTCAGTGATTTGAAAATGGCTCACTTACCACTTTGTACTTTTTTAAAACTCTTGCTTTTGATAGTATAGTAGTAACTTTTTTAGCATTTTTGTGGCTTTAACCTTCTGTTAATATCTGCACTTGTTTGAGTGTACATATATAAATATATATAAATATAAAAAGGGAGCCTTAATGGATTTGTTTTCATAATTTAATATTTTTTGTATTTGCTCTTGTATAATTGTTTTTAACTAAAGGTATTATGAGAACGAGGGTGGAATACTTAGAACCAAAGTTACGCTTAATAAAATCTGCTACGTGCTTGGCATATGTGGTGGTGTCTGTTACGTCCTAGTGAAAATAACACCTTGGGGACTGCACTAAGATCTGGGTTATTTCAAGTTCTGCAGAACAGGGGAAAGTATCAAGATCATGGTGACTTTTGGCTCCTTTAAGCTGTATCTGTGTATTTGTATGCAAAGTTATTGGCAAGATAGTTGGCAGAAAAATCTCATTGTGTGTCATAGTCTTATTATCATAGAATCATAGAATGGTTTGGGTTGGAAGGGACTTCAAAAATCATCCAGTTCCAGCCCCTCTGCTGTGGTTAGAGACACCTTCCACTGGCTCAGGTTGCTCAAAGCCTCATCCAACCTGGCCTTGAACACCTCCAGGCATCGGGCATCCACAACTTCCCTGGCCAACCTGTGCCAGTGCCTCTCCAACGCCACAGCAAAAAACGTCTTCCTAATATCTAATCTAAATTTCCCCTCTGTCAGCTTTAAAGTGTTACCCCTTGTCTTATCCCTGTGCTCCCTTATAAAAAGACCCTCCCCAGCTTTCCTGTAGGCCCCTTTGAAGTGCTGGAAGGTTGCTATAAGGTCTCTTTTCTAGGCTGAACAACCCCAACTCTCTCAGCCTGTTCTCATAAGGGAGGTGTTCCAGCCCTCTGACCATCATTTTGGCCTCCTCTGGACTTGTTCTAACAGATCCATGCCTTTCCTCTGCTCAGGGCCCCAGAACTGAATGCAGTACTCCAGGTAAGGTCTCACAAGAGCAGAGAAGAGGGGCAGAATCACCTCTCTCAGCCTGCTGGCCATGCTTTTTTTGTATATTTTTGATGCAGAAAATTTTCAGGGCTGTGTAGCTCTTCAGTTAGTGCAAAGAGGGGCAGAACATGAAGGAAATCTCTTGATGAGGATGAAACAGTTGTGGAAATCATCCCCTATCCTGCTAACTTCATCAAAATGCACCAGGCAAAGCTCACCCTTGAAATCATAGAATCATAGAATCATAGAATAACCACGTTGGAAGAGACCCACCGGATCATTGAGTCCAACCATTCCTATCAAACACTAAACCATGCCCCTTAGCACCTCGTCCACCCGTGCCTTAAACACCTCCAGGGAAGGTGACTCAACCACCTCCCTGGGCAGCCTGTTCCAGTGCCCAATGACCCTTTCTGTGAAGAATTTTTTCCTAATGTCCAGCCTAAACCTCCCCTGGTGGAGCTTGAGGCCATTTCCTCTTGTCCTGTCCCCTGTCACTTGGGAGAAGAGGCCAGCACCCTCCCCTCTACAACCTCCTTTCAGGTAGTTATAGAGAGCAATGAGGTCTCCCCTCAGCCTCCTCTTCTTCAGGCTAAACAACCCCAGCTCTCTCAGCCGCTCCTCGTAAGACCTGTTCTCCAGCCCCCTCACCAGCTTTCGTTAGCATTGCTGTAGCTCCATCCTGAAAGGGTATGAGGAAAGAGTAATGAGCCTGGTCCTGAGTTCAGCCCTACAAAGGTCTTTTTAATTTTGCTGGTGCTCAAGCCTGTGTTTCTAGTAGGAAAAACCTGGACATGTGAAAGGAAGTGCATGCACAAATGGTTTGTTGGGTCACATTGCTTGGTGCCATTGCTAAAAGCAAAATCCTGTGTCAACAGCAGATTGAATTAGGAGGGGAAAGAACAGGGCTGAAGCAGGTGTGGGTCATCAGATCTCCACAAAGATTTTCAGCTCTTAGCAGTGAGGCCTGGTCAGGCGGGGACAGGTGGTGATGGAGGGGGAGGTGGAGTGGAGTGCTGGTGAGATGAACTGGGGGAGGAGGACAAGAGCAGTGAATTCAGAACAGATGTCAGGAAATGCTTTTTCCTTCAGAAACTGCTCAGCATGTGGACTAGGTCCTGGCAGTACTGCTGATGCAATGATGCTGGACCCTCTCCAGGAGCTGTCAAATATGGGCGAGATAAGAAAGAAGAGAATTATAAGGGGTGGTTTTCTACGGCCTGATGGGGACACTGCCCTGTGCTCTCCTACCTCAAGCATATCCAAATGTGTTTTGAATTATCCTTTGATATTTCACTCCAGCTCCATAAAGAAAAGAGAGAGTGTATGCGATCTGTGTTTGTAGCGTGTCCAGCAGAAAAGATGATTTTCCTTTTGTATGCCTTTTTGGATTGAGTTGAGCTAATACACTTTGTCATGTGGCTTTGCAAGCACTGGTCTGCTGGGGGCTTTGCTTATGCTTCTGTGGCTGTATGCAGGTGGGTTGTGTCATGCCATTGCTATGTGGAAAGAAGGACCTTCCAGTCCCACGGCTGCTGTCACAGTGCCGTGAATGGCATTCATAACCTAAAACGGCTGATGGCTCTTGTGGTGACCAGTTATGCTTAAGAAAATAACTGAATGAAACAGTAGGAAACAGAACAGATTCAGCGCTATGGTTTCCACAGGAGCAGAACTGATGATGTTAGGGTGAAGAACAGGAGGGCACATGGGATTCACAATCGGAAGAGTACTAACACTCAATGAGATATGAAGGAGGGGAAATATGAGGTATCTTTCCCTCTACTTCACCACTTTAAACTGCTTGTGTTCTACTTAAGATCTTTCATCTGTCAGAGGTGGGGTTTGTGGTGCCTTTGTCAATATTAAGGATGAATCTTCTTAATGGAGGTGGTGGAAACCATGGGCAGAGGAAGTGTTTGGTGATAGTAATAGAGCACAGACATCCTGACATCTCACTCCAGTGCTTGTCTTCCACAGCCTGTCTTCTGGCAGTGCTTTAGAGCTAGGTAAAGGCTGCAGGAGGTCCATCACTCTGCCTGCATTGCCTCTCTGAGGTTAGAGAGAAGCTACTTCTGTTCTTTGGGTACCCAGGGGTCCATTTTGCTGAACCTGATAGGTGCATTTGAGCTAATCATCTGGATTTCATTTGTATTGCTGTGGAAAAATCAGCCCTGTGGAGCACAGTTCCCTTCCTTTCTTTGACTGCAAAGGAACCTGCAGCGCTTTACTGGGAGGGAACGTCATCTGCATTGCAAGGACTCTGAAGCTGGGCATTCAAATGCAACCTCTAAACCACCAGGAATTTTTCATGGAGTTTTGCTTGCCAGGAAAGGTGAGGCACTGGATACCTTTAGGAAATTCGGCCTTTAATCCCGATGTGGTTCATAAGTTAATAAAAAGCCTGTCTCTCCACTGCACTCACCAGCTCTGGTGCTGGTGCTGTGGAGTCTTCAGCTGAGCCCCTGAAGTGCTGGGGAGACTTGCTGGGAGCTGGGGAGAAGGGACCTGCCCCTGGCTGAACACCGATCAGCTGGAGGGGAAGTGGCATCTCCACAGTGGTGGTGAGGGACAGCGAGGAGGGTCGTGAAGCACCTGAGAGGGGGCTTCAAGAGCCAGAATCAGCCCATACAGCTGTAGTACTTAATTATCTGAGTAATCATTTCCTGAATTAACTTCTATTATGTACCCAAGTCTAATCTCTCCAGTGGATGGCATGAGCAATTTAACACAGATTGAGGCTGGCATTGAGTAACTCCAGCCTGATTAGATGGGAAGAAGAAATGTACTTCTTTTCCCCTCTTCAGCTATTTGGAAACAAATCTTTCATAATGCAATTGAAATGCCAAGTCTGCTTCATTGTGCTCAAAAATTAAAGAGCACCCAGCAAAGCCTAAATCCTTTAGCAGGGCTCATTTGAAGAGCAGATTGCTCGGTATAGAAAGTCAAAGGGAGCTGCCCTGGCTCCCAGCTGCTCTGGAGTTGGAGGGTGGCAGTCCTGCCCATCCGAAATAGGCTCCCTGAAAAAGGGGGTATGTCCAACAGGATCTCTGTCTTTAAACTCACCTTTGGTAAATGAAGCCTAAAAGATTCTCCAGTGTGAAGCTGATCAGGAGTTTGTTTTCATCAGTAGCAGCAGGAAAAGAGAAAGCCCCTTGAAGGCCCTTCATCACTGCAGTTGTGGACCATAACGTGTAAGTTTCCCTGATGTATAATTTCAGCACTTGTCTTTATCCAGTTTTATTTCTATGCTGATCATTTAGGTGAATTCTCCTCTGTGCAATTTCAGGGTGCTGCCTTCAGGAGCTGAGCTCAGCAAGGAAATGGCTTTTGGAAATTTGCTGAGCACAGTGGTCCCTATACTTCAGAACTGTGGGTTTATTAGGAAAATTATCCTCTCATTTCTAGTACAAATTGAATTAACTCATTAAGTACCAAGAGTATATTATCTTCAAAACACAGATCTTGCATTTCTTGTTATTTTCTTATTGCAAGGGAGTTGTTTCTGGTTTGCATCAAGAACTCTATTCCCTGCTTATTTGGAAATTGTGCTGATAACCAGACCAGAAGTGAACAGCAAACTGCCTATAGAGAGCTTTGAAAACCTCCTCTGCAGGGAGGCCCACTCAATCCTGATGCTGAAGAGCAGGGATTGCTGTCTGGGGAGGAAAAAGGAGGTGCTAAAAAGGAAGAAAACAGTGGGAAGGTGAGTCCATGACTGATGAAGATTTCTACCTTGAACCCAAGGTTAGACAGCAAGTTGAGGATGATGCAGAGCCTGTGTTCTCATTTAATGTACCAAATATCTCCTTCCCCACCCCCAAGCTTCACAGAGCTTTTGACTCCTTCCCTATTGTTTCTTTTCACCCAAGCTCTTGCTGCCTATTTTTTGTTGCCTATTCAGGCTCATTTCCCAGTGCTGATTTGTAATGAAAGGCACTTAATTAGTGAGGAATTCTTGGGATGGATCCTAAAATGGGTGTTTGGGATTGACAATTGCACTGCCTGCAGAGTGAAAGCAAACCTAGCCCAAACTCTCCATATGTTGGGAGTGGAAATAAAAAAGACAGTGTATGCAGGGTAGGGGAAGCAGATAGGAATAAAAATTCAAACTACATGTCTGATACAACATGAATGAGCAACTGGTATATGATGTCTGACACGAAATTATCCTGAGACTGTGTCTGTAACTGTTTTTATTTAACAAATTAAGAAAATTTGTGTCCGTGTGTCAGACCTCATAGTTGTATCAATGTATTTATCTCCCCACTTAAAAGGAAGGGCTGTGATGATGGAAGCCCAGTGGAGGTGAGAAGGAGGATGGATGTACGTTGTGTTATTAGCAAGAAGCCTAAAACACATAAAATGATAGAATTGTTAAGGTTGGAAAAGATCTCTAAGATCATCCAGTCCAACCATCAACACAATACCAACGTGCCTACAAAACCATGTCCAAAGCTCCACATATACATGTTTTTTTAACACCTACATGGATGGAGATGCCATCACCTCCCTGGGAAGCCTGTTCCAGTGTTTCACCACTCTTTCAGTTAAGATATTTTTCTAATATCCAATCTACAACCTCCCTTGGCACAATTTGAGGCCATTTCCTCTCATCCTATCACTTGCTACTTGTTTGAAGAGACTAGTACCCCCCTTGCTACATGCTTATTTCAGGTAGTTGTAGAGAGTGATGAGGTCTCCCCTCAGCCTCCTCTTCTCCAGGCTAAACAATCCCAGTTCCCTCAGCTGCTCCTTGATGCTGTGAAAAAGGACAAACTCAATAATCAATGCTAATTTGATTATTAAACAGGTATTGCTTTAATAAATAACGATGCTGGACACACAGGGAATCATTTTGCCTAATTTGTGTGTCCATTGAGACTGGTAACAGGACTTTTATACTGGTTAAACATACATATTCATATAGATTCTGAGAAACACTGGTTACATATTCTGGAAATATTGGTGAAACATACATAGAACCCATTATCATGTCTTATCACCCACTCTTGAATGTATATCTCAGTTCCTTTGTGTCTTCAGGATCCTCTGATGCTCTTTATCTTATCTCCTCCTTGTGTCCTCTTGGTGAGCTCAGGTATGTCCTTGTTTCAACTAGTAAACAAGCTAAACTCCTGTTACAATCACATTCTTGCTTACTGCAAGCTGGCCAAGATTTGATTCTTATTATTCTTAACGATTTATTCCTTCCTTCATCCTCATAAGGCTTGTTCTCCAGCCCCTTCACCAGCTTTGCTGCCTTTCGTTGGACGCACTTCAGCAGCTCAATATCTTTACATAGAAACAATCCCTGGGCAATGTCAGATTGCTCTGCTCAGGGGGATAAAAAGCTGCTTTGAATTATTTACCGTCGAGGTGATTTTTCCCCCCTTCCGCTGCGCCGCATCCCGAGGCTGTGTGGGCGCCGCTCAACCCGCACCCGCTGCTGCCACCTGCTGGGCAAAGCGGGGCCGAGGGGGGCGGTTCGTGCCCGGCTGGAGGATTTCACCCTCTGGGATGGCCCTGCCGAGGCTTTTTCATAGACTCATAGAATCACCAGGTTGGAAAAGACCCACCGGATCATCGAGTCCAACCATTCCTATCAAACACTAAACCACGTCCCTCAGCACCTCGTCCACCCGTGCCTTAAACACCTCCAGGGAAGGTGACTCAACCACCTCCCTGGGCAGCCTGTTCCAGTGCCCGGTGACCCTTTCTGGGAAAAATTGTTTCCTAATGTCCAGCCTGAACCTCCCCTGGCAGAGCTTGAGGCCATTCCCTCTCGTCCTGTCCCCTGTCACTTGGGAGGAGAGGGCAGCTCCCTCCTCTCCACAACCTCCTTTCAGGTAGTTGTAGAGAGCAATGAGGTCTCCCCTCAGCCTCCTCTTCTCCAGGCTAAATAACCCCAGCTCCCTCAGCCGCTCCTTGTAAGACTTCTTCTCCAGCTGCTTCACCAGCTTTGTTGCTCTTGTCTGGACTCGCTCCAGAGCCTCAACATCCTTCTTGTGGTGAGGGGCCCAGAACTGAACACAGGATTCGAGGAGCGGTCTCACCAGTGCCGAGTACAGAGGGAGAAGAACCTCCCTGGACCTGCTGGTCACACTGTTTCTGATAGAAGCCAAGATGCCATTGGCCTTCTTGGCCACCTGGGCCACTGCTGGCTCATGTTCAGTCGCTGTCAACCAACACCCCCAGGTCCCTCTCCTCCAGGCAGCTTTCTAGACAGACTTCTCCTAGTCTGTAGCACTGCACAGGGTTGTTGTGTCCCAAGTGCAGGACCTGGCATTTGGCCTTGTGTTGTGTGTCCTTAACAGTTGCTGAGACGTCCAGCTAAAAAGCTTTGGGTGTGTTTCGAGATCTCAGCAAGTCGGGAGGTGAATTCACAAAGGGGGGATTTGGTGTCTCAGTTTCTGTTGAAATGCTCAGTCTGATTTGCCATGGAGAGGGCTGTTGTGGAGCATCCAGGGCCGTTTTGCACAGGCAGATGGAGATCCAAAATGTTATCAGGATGTTGTGGGGGTGTGATAAGCCCAGCTGTGCCAGGTTTGTGGCTGGGACTGCCTTCTCCAGCAGCTGGTCCTTTACACTTAGCAGCAACAGCAACCCCTCTGTCTTACTCTGGGGTCATTGCAGAGGATTTACATACCCCTGCAATTCCAGTAACAAACACAAAATCTCTGTGCTCCATCCCCTCTGCCTCCTTCCCCCTGGCTGCCCCACCAGCAATGGTGTTTTTCCTGGTGCCACTGCGGAAGATGTTGCTTTGCCCTTTTTTCACTGTCAGCCCTTCTGCTTCTTGGCAGGAGAGAGACCCTAGCCAGACCCTCACTCTGCCCCGGGGAAGGGGCTCACGGGACGCCATCTGAATGCAGGCTGGGAGAATCCACTCCAACATATCCTGTCCATGCCTCTGCAGTTTCCATCTTGGTCTCCAGACCTTTGTCTTCTCCCTCTCTTCACCTGTTCAAACTCCCTCCTTTGCCTTCTAAAGATGCCCCTGTTCCCCATCCTCATGCTCCATCCTCTCGGCTGACAGCAGATTCCTGCTGTTGCTATAACAACGAGCAGCATCCTGGCCAAGTTGGCCAGACCCTGCCACACTTCTCTGCCTGCATCCAAATCGCTTCCCTATGTGTGAACACATTTGGTTCCTCCTCAGGCCTTCACCATCTGCCTGCAAGAGGGAGATTACTCTGTTCAGGGGGATGCCAGCCCTCTGCAGCTCCCATGTGCCTCCTTCCCCCTCTTTGCATGCTTTGCACCCCTCCAGTCAGGCTCACACATGACATGGATCACATTTACTGTCCCACACGCCCTCCAAGCCAAAACACCACTGTTTTGGCCCATCGACCCCTTGCAGATAAAATCACAAATATATGAAAATGAAAGGATTGCTTGAAATACGGTGAAAAATGATGTGTCCAGGACTGTGTCCTGACCTAGCCTGGAAGCTGGAAGACATGTCTAGCACAGAAGTATAGCAAAAAGAAAACAAATAAAATCATATATCAAAGTCATCGGCTATCCCTGCCCTGTGGTCTGAGCCTCAAGTCCACTCCACGGAGTATCTGCTGGTGCTGGCTAAAACCTCTCTTCTACTGCAGGCTGGTTATAGGGTGCTGCAACTAGAGCTTGCTGTGCCTGTAGAGAGTGGAAAAAGCAATCTTTAAACTCCTGGGGACGCAGCTAAACCGAGCAGCAAGCAGGTATTTGTAGCTTTTCCACCTTGTGTAGGGAGCTTCACTTAAAAGTCCTTTCTTTAAGCCTTTCTGCAGGTTGACTGCAGCAAAATGGAAGATGCAGGTGGGAAACAGCAAGTTCTCCTCTGGCAGGGAAAGTGTGGCACCAAGCTCCTCACCTCTTCTGAGCTCCACCTCTGCTGCTCTTTCCTTGGGGAAGCTGCTGCCCCCAGGGCTCATCGTGAGTTCTTCTGACAGCTGTGCTGAAGATGACCTCAGACTGCCTCCTGGGTTAATGCCAGACCGGTGGGACATCAGGAGCCACATGGTGTCCTCTGCCATCTCATCACCTCACGATTCAAAGTGTTCCAGCTGCCGCTTTACCTGTACCATATTCCATGCCAGGCTGTGGGTCTGGGGAAATCTGGGGGTTTCACAAAAGAAATATTACATAAGGTATTTCCCTCTAGTGGGTTAGTGAGCCTCAGGAGCTGGTCTCCTCCAGTGTTCTCTCTGTTTGTATGATGAATAAGGTACAAGGCAATAGGGACCTGCTGAGAGTTTGTTCCCAAAAAGTACTCTTGTGTGCACTTTTAAGTTCTCCATCCCCTTGGCATTTGTGACTCATCCTTACTAACTGAAATTAAATCACTTGAAAACCAGAAAATTAAAAGCAAGCTGGAATGCTTATGGCAGTTTCTGGTCCTTGTAGAAATGAACTGGTTTTGCAGTCCTGCCTGTGGCTGGAACTATGTATCAGCTAGTGATATTTTTGGTAGTGTTGTGACCTCAACCACAATATAAATTTATTTCTTTATATTAAATTTTATATTAAAGAGCTGTTCTTTAAGTTCATCTTTGGTTGCAGATGTGAAGAGCTCCCTTATTCCAGAGCTTCTCCTCTTTCCTTTTTTAAAACAGCTTTTGGGTGCAAAATGCTTTTGGCTCTGTGTACAGATGGGCTTTTCACACGGCCTGGTTTTGATAATTGGGAAGAAGCTTGAGACAAATTTGAGAAGCTACTGCTACTCTTCCATCAGGAGGAAGCATATGTTCTTCCTGTGACTACCCACAACGGTGCCCTTCGTGCTGGGTTTTGCATCCTTCAAGGTTAGAGAGAGGATATCTTTAAGGAAGCTCGTAAGTGCCATGGGTTCTCTTGCCAGACAGAGTTTTCATAGAATCATAGAATAACCAGGGTGGAAGAGACCCACCGGATCATCGAGTCCAACCATTCCTGTCAAACACTAAACCTTGCCCCTTAGCACCTCGTCCACCCGTGCCTTAAACACCTTCAGGGAAGGTGACTCAACCACCTCCCTGGGCAGCCTGTTCCAGTGTCCAATGACCCTTTCTGGGAAAAATTGTTTCCTATGTCCAGCCTGAACCTCCCCTGGCGGAGCTTGAGGCCATTCCCTCTTGTCCTGTCCCCTGTCACTTGGAAGAAGAGGCCAGCTCCCTCCTCTACACAACCTCCTTTCAGGTAGTTGTAGAGAGCAATGAGGTCTCCCCTCAGCCTCCTCTTCTCCAGGCTAAACAACCCCAGCTCTCTCAGCCGCTCCTCATAAGACCTGCTCTCCAGCCCCTTCACCAGCTTTGTTGCTCTTGTCTGGACTCGCTCCAGAGCCTCAACATCCTTCTTGTGGTGAGGGGCCCAGAACTGAACACAGGATTCGAGGAGCGGTCTCACCAGTGCCGAGTACAGAGGGAGAAGAACCTCCCTGGACCTGCTGGTCACACTGTTTCTGATAGAAGCCAAGATGCCATTGGCCTTCTTGGCCACCTGGGCCACTGCTGGCTCATGTTCAGTCGCTGTCAACCAACACCCCCAGGTCCCTCTCCTCCAGGCAGCTTTCTAGACAGACTTCTCCTAGTCTGTAGCACTGCACAGGGTTGTTGTGCCCCAAGTGCAGGACCTGGCATTTGGCCTTGTTAAACCTCCTGCCATTGGAGTCAGCCCAGCGGTCCAGCCTGTTCAGATCCCTTTGCAGAGCCTCCCTACCCTCCAGCAGATCAACACTTCCACCCAGGTAAGTGTCGTCTGCAAACTTGCTAAGGGTGCACTCGATGCCTTCATCCAGGTCATTGATAAAGACATTGAACAGGGCTGGACCCAGCACTGAGACCTGAGGAACCCCACTTGTCACTGGCCTCCAGCTGGATTTCACTCCATTTCCCACCACTCTCTGGGCCCGGCCAGCCAACCAGTTTTCCACCCAGGAGAGTGTGCGCCTGTCCAGGCCAGAGGCTGACAGTTTCTCAAGCAGAACGCTGTGAGAAGCTGTGTCAAAGGTTTTACTGAAGTCCAGGAAGATACATCCACAGCCTTGCCCTCATCCAGCAGCCGAGTCACTTTATCACAGAAGGTGATCAGGTTAGTTTGGCAAGACCTGCCTTTGGGAACCCGTGTTGATTGGGCCTGATCACCCAGTTCTCTTGCATGTGCTTCATGATAGCACTCAAGAGCACCTGTCCTATGACTTTCCCTGGCACTGAGGTCAGACTGACAGGCCTGTAGTTTCCTGGGTCCTCCCTGTGGCCCTTTTTGTAGATGGGCACAACATCAGCCAGCCTCCAGTCCAGTGGGACTTCCCCAGTCTTCCAGGACTGTTGGAAGATGATGGAAAGGGGTTTGGCCAGCACATCCGCCAGCTCCTTCAGTACTCTTGGATGTATCCCATCTGGCCCCATAGACTTGTAGGTGTCTAGTCAGGCTAGCAAGGCTCTAACCACCTCCTCTTGGATCATGGGAGCCTCGTTTTGCTCCTCTAGCTCCTGGGTTTGTACACAGACGGAACGACTTTCTTTACAATTAAAGACTGAGGCAAAGAAGGCATTAAGTACCTCAGCCTTTTCCTCATCCCCTGTCACTGTTGTTCCTTCTGCATCCAATAGGGACTGTATGGTCTCCCTAGTCCTCATTTTATTATTTATATATTTATAGAAATATTTTTTGTTATCTTTCACAGACTTTGCCAATCTGATTTCTAGTTGAGCCTTAGCCCTTCTGATTTTTTCTCTACACAATCTCACTTCCCTCCTGTAGACCACTCAAGAGGCCTGTCACCTCTTCCAGAGCCCATAAACGTTTCTCTTCTTCTTGATTTCACTCAAGATCTCTCTGTTCAACCAAGCTGTTTTTTGCCCCTGCCAGCTTTTTTTCTGGAACATGGGGATGGCTTTCTCCTGAGCTGCTAGGATTTCCTTTTTGAAGAGCTCCCAGCCCTCATGGGCTCCCTTGCCCTTAAGTACTGTCTCCCACGAGACTTTGCCAACCAGCCTGCTGAAGACGTCAAAGTCTGCCCTCTGGAAATTAAGTGCTACTGTCCTGCTAACCACCCTCTTCACTTCACCTAGAACTGAAAACCCTATCATCTCATGATCGCTTTCTTCTAGGTGTCCACCTACTGCCACATCCCCCACAAGGCCTTCTCTGTTCACAAATAGCAGGTCCAGGAGGGCACCTTCCCTTGTTGGGTCACTCACCAGCTGTGCAAGGAAGTTGTCTTACACACACTTCAGGAGCCTCCTAGACTGCTTCCTTTCTGCTCTATTGTACTTCCAGCAGATATCAGGCAGATTGAAGTCTCCCTCAAGAACAAGAGGCATTGATCTAGAGATTAACCCCAGCTGTTTATAGAAGAGCTCATCAGCTGCTTCTCCTTGGCTGGGTGGTCTGTAACAGACTCCCATCACAAAAGCTACCTTCTTATGGGCTCCTCCGATTTCAACCCACTTTGGTCCCATAAGTGGAGACCGTCAGCTGCTCTTTTTTGCTGCACACTCAGAGGTGTGTTCTATGCCTCAAAGCAGGCTCAGCTGAAAGCCATGGTGAGTCCAGCCTGTGCCAACTGCAATCTGGCCCAGATGTTCTTGTCCTTACTTTGGTTGTTTATATAACTTGCTAATTCCATTTGAATCTCCAGGTCCAGTTGTGCTGGTCCACCTTCCCTAGCGTGGGGATGCCCCAGAGGCAGGGGCGAGAGCAGCTGGCCAAGGAGTGACATGGTCTACTACACAGATGATATCCCTTGACTCAAGTTGACTTACCCAGTGAAATGGAATAAAACCCAGCTGCAGATCACCTTGACACCAGCAAACCTCTGTCACCTGTTTTCTCTGGAGAAAGCATCATTCTTTCTTTAAGCCCATCCAAATAGGTACGTACAATGGATCCTTGTTTCTCACCTGCCATTTCAAGGGCTATTGGAGGAAGACATCAAAGTTTCAGAAAAGTATCCTTGTTTTCCAGTAGCCTGAGTTTCTTTGTTCCTCACTAGTCTAAGGACTGCCCATCTGATCCCACAACAAAGCATTTGAGAATCACTTATTCACAAAGATGAAGTGTTTAGACCCATTTGGTCCTGTGCATCATTTCCCATACAATCCCCCACAGATCTGTGCTACTGTTCTAGGTTAGGGCAATCTTGGGCTTCCTCTTCAATACATGATTTATTGCTCTGTCAATCGATGATTTATTCCTCTACCAGTCCATGATTTCTTCTAAAGTTTTCATTCCAACCCCAGTCAGATTAAACTGAGAACACTACTGGTGCAGTATTTTACAATTTGGACACTAGCAGAGGTTTCCAAATTCTGGTTATTTTTTTTTCAAAAAGAATTGGCCAGTATCCACCTCCATCTAGCAAGTATTCAAATGAGTTTTACATGATTTAATACAACAATTCACAAAACCAGAACCCTTCTGATAATGCCAGAGTACATTAATCATGGCCTACAGGAAAGCTGAGGACGGGCTTCTTATCAGGGAGTGTAGTGATGGGACAAGGGGCATGTTTTTAAGCTGAAAAAGGGGAGATTTAGATTAGATATTAAGGAAGAAATTTTATTCTGTGCGGGTGATGAGTCATTGACACTGGATACTCAGAGAAGTTGTGGATGTCCCCTCCCTGGGAGTGTTCAAGGCCAGGCTGGATGAAGCTTTGAGCAACCTTATCCAGTGGAAGATGTCCCTGCCTATGGCAGGGGGGTTGGATCTAGATGATCTTTAAGGTCCCTTCCAATCCAAACCATTCTATGAGTCTATGATTCTATGAATTTGTGGCTTTCTGAGTCTGTGTATTTTTTCCATTCCCAGTTTTTAACTCACCAAGATATGTAGGGTTGCTGCTAGGAATGTGGTTAAGCCTCACTGGCTCCTATGCCTTTTTCTTCCTGCTTTCTTACTTGAGAAGTATTTCAGAAGAGCTATTTTATGTTCCTTTGTCGATTGCATGTGTCAAAGCAGTTCCCTCAATCTGTTTGTCCACACCTTGAATTGGATTTGTACAATCATGCATTCAGGAAAAGATAAGTTTGGGTTTTTTTTCTTTATTAGCAGTTATTATAATTCCTAAAGATTTTAAAAATAATCTGCTGTGTGTCATTCTGAATAAAGTTTGTAGTCGGATTTAGTTACCACTGAATTCATATGCAGCAATGATGGTATCCCAATACTTGGGCTAATTTAAAATTGAAGATATTTGGAATGTCGAAGTTTCCAAATAAGAGGAAAACATCTTAGAAAATATCTGCATAGTAAAGTGATGCTATTCAATGAAGGTGTTCTGTATGTACATATCCTTCAAAGTGGCTGTCTTCATCAAGGCCAATATTCAGCCAAGGGTCTTCCAAAAAATCACTTGTCTTGAAAATGTCAGGATTATCCCAAATGTAGCAAGAACGGGACTAGAAGACATTCATGATCTTTCTTTCAGCCATGGCTGTCTGTTTTGCCTGTTGTGAGGCAGGGGTTAGCTCATGGAAAGAGCACTGAATTCAGTTCAGAAATATCTCATCTGATATTCAATTTCAAAAATATTTGTATTGCAGGCAATGCAATCGTCCATGTTTTTCAGAAGCTGCTAGGAGCGGTGCTGGAGATATTTGAAGATGATGCTCTGAGCACATGTGGCTCCAGCATTCTCCATTGTGTTTAAATGTGCCTTGAGTCCACAGGAGTACAAGCACAGCTTGTGCAGCATGAGGGTGCGCCTGGGGAAAACCGCCTCAGGATAATTCATTAAGAAAAAGAAAACAGAGGATGCTGCTTGGATCATCTCATTTATGTAGTTTGTTCTTTTCCTTTGTACTACAAAAATACTTTACTGAGTGGCTTTATGTCGTGAACGGCTGCTTTAACAGTTCCTTCTGTTAAAAATTCAGTGTTCATTTTAATATATTTTAACATTTCTGTTTTGTAAGGAGGGTTGAGGAACATGACGCTAAGCCTTCTACAAAGTTGTTAATGCTCCTGCAAATCTACAAGTGTCACATTTCTAGAAGTTCATTGTTTCAATTGCATATTGCTGTACCAAGCAACATTGAGACCTGGGTATTTATTGTTTATAGATCTTATTTTTCGACCCAGTTCTTTGGGCAGCTCTGGTTTATTTCCTCTTGATTAACTGTGTTTAGATTTGTTTACATTCCTCCTCTTAAATATTTTCCTCTTTATGTTACCTCAAGCATCAGTCACTATGAATGCAAAGATGCACAGGCCATCTCCAAATTGTGCATGTAGCTTCCCAGTTATCACCCCTTATTGCTCTTACGTTAAAGCACTGAAGAGAGAAAGCATTGTTCTGTGGGCTGAATGGCAAACAAAGAGCCAAGAAACTCCTGGGTTTTATTCTTGGCACTATTTCTAGCTCACTGTGTGGTCCTGGCCTCCTCCTTGAGGCTCTGTTTCAGCCAACCATTACAGCTCTTTGCTCCTGTTGAGACTTTGAACAGCCCACTGAGTTCAATGGGAAGCTGACAGACTAAATGCTTTTGTATTTTGGTTTTAATCTTCTGGTATCAATTGTTCTGGTGTCAATGTCATGTATATTACATACCCTGAATGAAAAAAATATATCAACATGCATAAAAGATAGAGGTGAATCTACTTACTTCGGGGTTTCTCATTGCCATTTGTAATAGTTCAGAAGGCAAAAATTAATGAGGTGTAGTTAAAACAATAATGCAGCATGAGAGCACAAGTCCAGAACACCAATTAAGCTGACATCTTGTCCGCAGCACAATGAGAAAGATGCCTTTTTGACTTATGTATTTTTTATATAGGCATTGAGCTGCAGAGTTAACTTTGGTACTTTCACTCTATGTTGAAAAACCGAAGAGTGTCTGATGTTGTGTAGCATGGGTGCTTCAGGGAGTGGGCAGCAAAAACCAGATTACACAGAGATTCTGCAAGACAGAGGTTCTAGCTGCTCCTGGGATCCTTCCCAGACATGTGCAAAGGAAGGGGGTTCCTCAAGCAAGAACACTTCAGACTTGTTCCTGCACCTGGAGCTTTTTCCTCTGCCTTACTCTTTGCCTGGATAGGAAAATGAGATGCCTTTAGGTATGATTTAAAGCTGGTCATGCCGATTTAGGGATGGAAATCCTCTTATATTTTAATGTGATTTTTTCTGCCTCTAAGTGCCACTTTGAAAATATATTTCCTGGTTTTTAAAATTGATGAGATAGTCTAGAGGAAGGCAAATGGTGTTCGATACTCTCTACTTTCCGAGGTTTGGAAGGTTGCCTGGGAATATTTCTATATTTCAGAAGCTTTTTGAGAAAAAAGATGTGAAATTGAAAAGCCAGAAGAGAGTTCAAGTGACCTGGGTTATTTCTCTGCCTAGTTAATGAAAATCAAATAAATACACTTGTTCTTAAGCGGTGCTTTCTCTCCGGAACATCAAAACATAGCATGTTACTAGGTAAGATGCATATCATTCCCTACTCATCTTTTGGAGGGGCCAGAGCAAGACCTATTGTAAACAACCCCAACCAGTCTCATGGTCCTTTCTTGTGAGCCTCATCTTGACTTATCCCATCCCTGGGTACATCAGGCAATTTCAGCCAGTTTGCTGTTGCCTGCTCAGCTTCTCACTGGTCTACATTTGGATTCCTGCTGCTGATCCGGGTCCTGTGCTCAGAAAGCCACACAGTCCCTCCTGCCATGCAGGAGCTGAAACAAAAAGCCAGAAAGGACAGAGGAGGGTTATGTGAGCTGAGGAACTGTCACCTCAGCTGACAGCTTGCAGAGTTGCATGGGGGCTGGGCATTGCTGGAGGTTATATGGCAGTCCAGACCAAGAAATTATTCCTGATGGAGACCTGGTGTTGGGCTGCACCTGTGGAAAGCACCAGCAGTGCTCAGCAGTGCTGCCATCCTCGTAGTGCCATCCTTCCGCAACACTGCTGCTTAAGGCATGTACATGTGCTTAAGACACTGGTACTTAAGGCATGCAAGAGAAGATAATGGACACCCGATGTGGTGGACAGGTGTGGAGTCAAAGTCATATGAGATATTCTGTGTTTGTAGCCAGGCTGAAGTGTCTCTGGCCTTGCAGCTTTCTGGCCTCTCTGTGCACAGCAAGCATTAAACCTTCTTCTTGTGGCTAATGAGCTGTGCTGCCTGAGGCATGTGGGTAACACTGAGCTTGGGTTCAGACCCTGGAGAGCTGAAGTGAGAGCTTGCAATGCCTCATGTGTAGAGCAAGATGCTGCCAGTTCCTCATGCCGTGAATCAGTGGAGCTGCAGTAGTGACCTTACACTGGATCTGGCTTTTCAACCAGTTGAAGCTCCGATTCATTTCGACAGAATATGATGTAATTAGTGGAGCTAGAACCTGAACACGATGTGACATTCAAAATTTCTTTCCAAGGAGTTCTAGAGATTTGAGATATATATATATAAATATCTTATATCAGTATTATAATAACACAGATATTTAATGTATAATGTTAAACTTATAACATGACTAAGGATTTATCCTCTGATATGTGACATCCTCAGCTATGTGGAACATGATGAATAGGTAAATAAGCTGCAGGGGTCAACCACAGTCAGGCAACCCATAAATGTAAGCACTTCATTCTCTGCAAAGACCAACCTACAGTGATTGTATTAAAATGTTATATGGGTGCATACTCTACCTGAAAAAGAGGGCCTGTCAATACTAAGATTTCCATGCACAGAGATGGTTTTTCCTGCCAGAGGTGCATTGCAATAGACACAAACATTTGCATTTTCTGCTTCATGAGGCAACTGCTGGATGGGGAGTTTTTCACCCAATAGTGTGGAAATAAAATACGTTTGACAAAGGCAAAGTCTGAATGGCATATACCAATAATCAGAGGCACCAGTCTCAATCGGGGGTTTGCAAAATGCACACTGAAGTTTTTCTAAACAACATCCTCGATGTTTGAATTCTTGAGCTGCCAGATTTCTCAAGGCCCAAAGGCACTAAAGAAAAAAAAAAGAAAAGATGTACAAACAGAATTTTAAATAAAGCTCTCTCCAGAGAGGAAGCTAAAAAAGAATAAGACTTTGCTCCTGTGAGGGAGAAAAGGAGCTGAACACACAGGTCCTTTGTTGTGTTAGACTCTTGAACTCAGCTCACAGTGCTATCATTTCCAGTGTCTTTGACTTGAGGTGGCTAACACCAGAAAAAAAAACAATGCACAACTATCAGACGGCTTTATCTTGGGGAAGACTTCCAGGAACTAGAAATCCTGCCTGAACTGTAACAGTTTTATTTTCGTGAAGCAACAAAACAAAGTCTGGAGGAAGGACTCCCTGTGGAGTTAGTCAATGAAGCAGCTCCTTCCATGCTAGCACAGCCTGCACATTTGGCACTGGGCAGAAGACCCAACCCAAAGAGCTGGCATCCTGTCTGAATTCAGAAACAATTAGGGAATTTGAAACGGTCTGTGCTTGGGGCACCAAAGTGCTTGCTTAGTTACGTAAATCTCAGTCCTGATGTGAATGCCGCAATTGCAATTTGTTAGTGACCTGAGCCTGGGCCTTTAATTCCTGTTGAAATCACTGGAACGTGAGCATGCATCTAACACCATTGTCTAGAAGGACATTTAACTTTGTGAGGGAGCACCTTGGTCTGTCTTCAGAGAGGTATAATCAAGTAAGATCTCACTGTTGGCTTTGATATCTGAAAATCTTCCAAGACACCTTTCCTTCTCCTTTGACTACACAAGGGGCTTGGATACCTAAAGATAATTTTTCATTAGAAGCATGGACCCAGTTTCATACATCTGGTTCCTGCTGCTCATATCTGGATGGAGACTTAAAAGACATTCTTACAGTCAAGAGACTTCAACAGAAATTTAGCAGACATCTGAGGATAATCCCGCACCACTGAACCTAGGTGGGATGGAGCTCACTGCAAGAGATACTCTTGACTACATGCAAGTTTTGAGTAGGGAAAATAAAATTCTAAGGAGTCTGTAAAGGAAATCCTGTCCACAACAAGAAGTTACAGGTAATCAGCTGGTGCCCAAGTGAATTTTGCAGAGAAGCTGTCTTGTTTCAACACAATAAGACATTGAACAACCATGTAAAGATTTTTTTTCTGAGTTTCTGGCTCAGTGGAGGTCTTATGGATGGGTAAAAAGAATGAGAAGAACTGAAGGAAAGAGGAGAAAAAGCTGTTACCTCCTCAAAGTACTTTATATAGCTATTTATGCATCATCATATAAGCATTTTGACCCCCACCAAAAAAAAAGAATGCACACCCTTGGGAAAAAATGTAAGGAATTTTTTTCCAGGAAAACCCTTTTAGGGATGATTTGCATGCTAGAGGGAGGAAGTAATCTCAGCTGTGCAATTCCTATAGTATTTCAAAAAAATGACTTGAGGTGTACCTGTGCTGTAATGACTTCCAGGACTATAAAACAGAGTGAAAGGAATAAAGGATGAGCATGAGAAAGTTCCTCTGAGAAATTCATTGTCCTGTGATGATCAAGAAGCCTTTAACCCTTGGAAAATTTCTCCTACAGACTGCAGATGTGAAAAATGTTTCCTGCCCAGTAGTTCTTACGAGAGAGTTAACAATAAATGGGGTCATATTACACCCCACATCATTAGAGAAGATTGGTCTCATTGTTGCTGAATATAATTTCCTTCTGGCCTGGGATTAAAAATTACTTAAATATGAGCAGAGGATACCAGTGGGGATTCCCTATCATTGGTAGGGAGATGCCAGTGATTTTTTATACCTCTCTTCCTGCATCTCATGTCCAAGGGGGAAGGAAGGAATGACAGCTGCCCTTCAGCTGTCCCTTACCTGTGGGTTGGTCCTGCCAGAACAGCCTGATGCAGGCTGTCTTAGGATACAGCAAGCACCAGCAGCCAGCTTTTCTTAATTCTGCTGCCAGAAGCAGCCAAATCAGGGGCCTAAAGTTATTGGTCTCAAATATTCAAAAAATCAAATGAGAATTGCAAAACTAATGAAACAAGCCTTAAAAAAATAACTTGAAAAACACTCAGTGAGATTATTTTTTTTTTTTCTACCTACAATTTTTCTGCTGCTTTAGGCGCCAGAAGCATATGTTTTAAAGTGATGGATAAGCTGTCCATGCACACATCTTAGGTAAGCAGACATGTAAGGTCAGGAGGCAGGACTATTAACAAATACACCACATCTTTCTAAATACCAAAGTGTTTACCAGTTATTTGTCTTCAGCCCTTAGTTTTGTAGTGCTGCTGGTGAAAAATACGGAGAAGAATCTTTGGAGAGCCTTTCTCCACAGTGCTGCATTTCTGGGGAGCTCCTGATATTTCATTCCTTTCTACTTCACCATGGTGGTATCTGAACAACTTCTTGCTGAGCCTGAAGCTCATGAGTAATATCTGTCAAAACTGATTGCAGCTTTACTGCTGCTGAGACACTGTAATGTCAATTCTTCTTATATTTAGCTTCTCAATAGCCCCATTCTGAATTCAGACGTTTGCTGTAATTTAATAAAACACTCCAACAAATATATTTGTGTCAAACAGAAGTGTCCTCAGTGGTAAGTAATAAAACACTTAATCCAGCTGCAGAAGCATGGAGTGTAATATTTCCTGTAATCATTTCTATTTCTGTGTGGCAAGATGACCTTAAAATCTCGCAGAATGCATCAAACTCCAGTGCTGGAAAAGTTCTCATTTACCCTTCACCACCTAATGAGGATTTTTTCCTTCTCTGGTCTCCAGGTTGAAAGAAGATATAAAAGAATAAGTACTATGTGTGTTGTGGCACTGAATGATCCCAGCTACACACTGCTCAGTTTGTTTTAAGTAATTTAGCATCTTCTTTTTCCTTGTTTTTATTTTTTTTAAATGCCAAAAAATCTGGAAAGACAGTTTAAAAAATTGTTGTCATTGGAAGAGAATTTTTTTTTGCTTTGATTTTTAATTCTGTTAGGAAACCAATGTAGTTTAATGGAATGAGTCTGTAAAATTAAGAATCTCTTTCAACTACTGCTGGTTTTCCGGCTTCTTTTTCTTTTATCCAAAATTTTTGCAGAATATCTATTAACTCCTGGGACTCCACATTCTGGAGGAGCATTTTATGTTTCACCTTACAACTTCTTGGAAAGTCTGGAAGGGGTTTGGTTGGCTTCCCCCTGAACTTCAGACTGTTAGCAAGTAGGAGAGCTTTCCTTTCTTGATGTTTCTTCCCTGGGGCTTTTGAGCACACGAAGAATTTCAGTTAGGAGCTGCAAATAGTAAACACACCAGATTACAGTGAAGGGCACCATGGAAGAGTGTCAGCATCCAAACACCACCGCTCCAGCTTGGTATCACTAATAACTGCTACCGAGAGAGGGGGCTGTACAACACGCTCTTTTAGCTTATTTCTTTGTCTGGTGCACAGATATTTCTCATCTTTCTATTTTGTTGCAGATCCTCTCCCAGGTCCTCTTTTATTTACACAGCCATTTAAAATACATATATTTAAAAAGCTAAAAATAAGTATAAGGAAACAAAAAACCCAGAGGGACACATTGACTAGCTAAACTTCAAAGCCATTCCTTCCCCACTGCCTCCTGTGTCTACACATTTCTCAGTTATGAAACGCCAGTGTTTCATTTAACTTGCTGCCACTAGCACAGCGTGACCTTCCTCTGTTTATTCTGGATAGAAAGAAGAAACTGTCTCAAGGGAGTGCGATGGGCACTGCAGCTGCTGGGAGAGGAGGCTGAGGAGTCAAAGCTTGGCCATGGTTCTGCAGTGCACACTCCCATCCCAGGAAATGCCCAGCACTTGTCTTTTCCCAGACACTCTGCTTTCCCCTCCCGAGCACACAGATTCATCATTGACCACAGATGGGACTCTCCAGGAGGCAGCAGAGACTTGGGAGGTCCAAGTGGCAGGGTTTGCAGCGAGGAAGGTGTCAGTCATTTCTCAGTGGGCCCCTTCTCTTGCAACCAAGATGCTGGAGCTGTCAAGATGTAGTGAAGCTGATCAGAGGATTTCAGACAAGCTGAAAAGAAGATAAATCCAGAGGCATAGTGGGAAATTAACCCCTCTACTGTTTCTACAGCTGTTATGCGTTGAATCTTATGCACTCAGAGTTAATAAAAACATGGCAGAACACGTGGTTTCCACAAAAAACTGCATGTTTTACGTCTTTGATATCCTCTATCTCACTGAATTTCATTCCTAGGGGTGAGAATTTGTTTAGGGTCAATGGTTGGACAAATGAGGCTGAGGGAGGTCTTTGAGACTGGCGAGAAATGAAGGGGATGGGACCTGTACATCTGGGGGCTCTTCTTAGAAAGGCATCATGGCCTTGGAAAGCAGGAATCTGACTCTGAAAGAGAACTTTGCAGTTTCCAGAGTAGCAGTAACACCTCTAATGTATAACATGTCTACTTACCCACACAGAATTCCATGAGCCTGAAAACTGGGACAGAAAATCTAGGCTGTTGTGCCCAAAAAAACCCATAAGCTGGGCTGTTGTGCTTCAAGTATGCAACCAACAAATGGGTCAGATTTCCTCCCTGACTTATTGCTTATTTCTGTTCTTACAGGACTTTTTAAGCATCTAATTCACATTTCCAGTTACTAGGTCCTGGGTTTATATTTGGGTTCCCTCTTACCACTGGGCACAGCCAGATTTTTTGAGCCATATAGAGGACTAATAGCCAGCAATTAGATCATTCTCTCGAGTGTGAAAGAGCCAGGTGCTGGGCTGTCCTCTGCTTTTCTTGACATTTGCATTGAACTCAGGGCTTCTGACTCCTCAGGGACTTACCTACCTCTTGGGCATTTAGAGATGTGCTAAGCTGTGTCTGCCTTTGCTGGTGTTTAGCCACTTTCTATGGTAATTGAGATGATGGAAGAAGAGAAAATAAATGAGAAAACCTGGGAGAGGCAGCAAAAGTAAGCCCTTATAAAGTTGCTATATGTATTTTAAAAGATGTAAATGATCTAAATGTGCAATATATAAATTCCAGGTAACACTACACCCTCATTTATTCTTAAAGAAAATCCTGGGCTAGATTTTCAACTGGTATATTCCATTTTGTTGCCAATTTAAAAAAAAAAATAATTATGCAGATCAACACTTTGTAAAGAATGACTTGGCAGCACGACACCAGCTAGAGCTTTAAGGCTGAGTTTATTATTCAAGCTGCTGCCTTCTGACAGATGTAAAGGTTCAGGTTAAAACGTGATTTCGTGGATTTTTCTTGTGTTCGTGGTTGTTGGGCTGAGTGGCCAGCAAGAACAACAACTAGTTTACCTTGAAATGGACTTAAAAATTCTACCATAATTACACTATTGTGTATCAGCAGAAGATTTCAGCCGTGTTATTCAGTTTTCTTCTCCCCTTTTCACATGCCTCCATGAAATTTGGAGAGGGGTGAGTCACCTGCAGGTAGGTAGTTTTTCTGTAAGTTTTAGAATAATTCTTCAAGATTCAATAGAATCTGGTGTAATTTCAATCATAGCATCCATGTGGAATTTGATTTGTACAGACTCTGTGGATCTGCTCATCTCTCTGCCCTGATTAGACAGACACATCAGCACATCTCTATTCTAAGTCACAGACTCCTTGGAGTTCATTCTTCAGAAACATTAATTACTTCAGTGCTCCATTATGGGGAAGCCCCTTTTTCATGTCCTCCAAATCATTCTGCTTCTTCACATTGCCCATGAATGGCTGGAAAACCAGCATATCTGTGCTGGTGTGCTCAGAGAAAAGGTCTGAGAAAGGACTCATGTTTTGCTGGGGCACTGCTCGTACCAGTTTGGTGAGGAACAAATTGGGGTGGGGAGGGGGTGGGGAGGAAATCACATATGCAGACAAGGAGACAGCCAGCAATGTGCCCTTCAGTCTTTTTACAGCTATGTGCAATATATTACATGGAAATGAAATACACATTTAATTGGTGTTGAGGCTTGTGAAATAATTTGTCTTCCTTGAATCTAACCACATTTTTTTATCAGCTAGGCTGAGATATAACTACCCCTGGATGTCTGATGCTGACAGCTACGCAGATAAACCTATCTAGCTGTGCAAAGATGAGTATTGTATGAAATATGACAGTACTTGCTCATTTCAGCATTTTTTTCATGTGAAAAATTTGTGAAGTATAAAAAGCATGTGTGCTGTCTTGTGCACAGCCACCCACCCTTATGTGCCCCTTTCAGGGCACAGCCTGACAGTAAAATTGATGTAGAATTTTTTTATATAACATGCAAAGCAATGTTTTAAGTCTAATTTGTGACTTCATTGCATTTGGTTAGGAGAGAAGACCTTTAGATACAATATCTGTAATACAGACTAGTTCTCTGGAAAACCAGTATCTTTTCACTTGGACAGTTGCGGAGGGTTTGTACCCTGCTGGATCCATGACTGCAGACTCCCAGGTACTAGATACATCGTCAGAAGGGTCATAGAAAAATAGCATGGTTTGGGTCAGAAGGGACCTTAAAGTTCATCCTGTTCCAAACCCTTCCACTGGATCAGGTTGCTCAAAGCCTCAGACAACTTGACTTTGAGCACCTCCAGGGGTGGGGCACCCATGACTGGTTTGGGCAACCTGTTCCAGTGCCCTAACACCCTCACAGGAAAAAATGTCTTCCTAATATCTAGTATAAATCTCTCCTTTTTCAGCCTAAAACTATTCCCCTCTTATCCTGTCACTGCAGTTCCTGATAAAGAACCTCTCCCCAGCTTTCCTGTAGACCTCCTATAAATACTGGAAGGCTGCTGTAAAGTCTCCTTCGAGCCTTCTCTTCTCTTCTCTTCTCTTCTCTTCTCTTCTCTTCTCTTCTCTTCTCTTCTCTTCTCTTCTCTTCTCTTCTCTTCTCTTCTCTTCTCTTCTCTTCTCTTCTCTTCTCTTCTCTTCTCTTCTCTTCTCTTCTCTTCTCTTCTCTTCTCTTCTCTTCTCTTCTCTTCTCTTCTCTTCTCTTCTCTTCTCTTCTCTTCTCTTCTCTTCTCTCCCTGCCCTGCCTTTCCCCTTTCCCCTTTCCCCTTTCCCCTTTCCCTTCTCCAGCTCTCTCAGGCTGTCCTCATATGGGAGGAAACCCTGGATGCTCTGGACTGCAGCTCTTCCTTGCTGCCTGTAGCCTCATGGCCTGGGGTCCTGAGGGCTACAGAAAAGGTGTAAGGTCAGATCTAGGGTAGGCAAGAGTTCATCCTCTACAGACACTGCCCTCCATAAAAAGATGGTATTTTAAGCCCCTATTTGAGCACCAATGCAGGAGCTTGGGTGGGGTGGTGGTGTTGCTGTAGCTACGAGTGTTCCCCATAAGTTCACTGCTGGGAATAGACTTTGTGTCTGGAAGTGGAAGTGGGAAGAAACCTTGTTTTGTCTTTCAATATGTCATCATATAGCACCCAGACTGTTCCAGGGACAAGAAGGGAAAAAGAGACCTCCACTTCTCTGTGCCCAGAGGTGCTGTTTGGCAGAAATGGTCCTCCCTCTGCTGTCAAAATAACTATAGGATTTTCCATCAGGCTGCAGTGACCCCCTGCAAACTTACCTCTGCAAGTCATCCCAGTGCCAGTTACCCCAGAACCACCCTCGTCATCAGCCATTCAGACACTCACACTGTACTCTGTGAAAGAAGACGTGCTGGGGCAGAAGGAGGAGGAAAAAAAGGCCTAATTTACAGGAGTGGAAAAACCCAATTACAGAGATGAAAGCGGCAGGCCAGGCATATGTTTCTCGGGTTTGGATCATCAGACCTGCCAGTTCTCATTATTTTCTAGCAAGACTCACTCTCTCCCAAGAATGGGCTCTGCTGTTATATGGCCTTTTGGAGAAACATTGTGCCTGCCAGGCTTACCCACGTCTGTGTGAGCAAAGCACCTGGTGGCAGAAGCAGTAATGTAGGTGCATTGTCACAGCAAGAAAAGAAGTGGATTAAAGATAGGCCAGAGAAAGAAGGAAGAAAGAAGGAGATGAAGATGAAAAAAAAAAAAATCATGTCCCAGGAGAATAAACTAATCAAAACCATGGCATTAAATAAAACAAAGCATCTTCCATTAATAATTGAGGAAGCATGCCAGCGCACTGTGTGAGCTGTGGGTATCTCATTTGTCTGAAGAATGGAAGGAGCAAAAGGGAGCGAAGCAGGTATGAAAGGCTTCATTTCCCTGTGTCTCTAATGAGCAGTGCTGCTTTCTTTCTTTCCCAATACCTCCTCCCCCATTACACTTGCTTTTCCCCTCTCCTATTTATCATCTGCAAATGTCTTACTCTTAAGAGGACACTGTTGTGGTGTCAGATCTGAGGGAGGCAGCAGAGCTGCTTTGTCCTTGAGAGCTATTCAGGACTCATCCCTTGGTTAGGAGATTTCTCCAAAAGGAGAGACAAGCTCGGTGTGTTGCCCCTTTGTGATCCTGGACAGTGGTCCAAGCATCTGAAATACATGGAGACTGTATTTTCTTTAGGTGGAGAGACACAGGGATAGATATGTAAATACCTAACTCCTGCATGTAGCATAAAAAAATGCAGCTTTGAAAAATTAAGTGGGAGAAATCAGGCATTTTGAACGAGGAGCGGGCAGGCTCAGCATTTTAACCCAATCTGATCCCTGTCGTATGCTGATGCGATGCCTTCTTGTCTGACTGACTGTCATTTACATCCAAAGCAATGAGTGAGACTGCGTTGGTTGCCTGTAGTACCCTGCTCTGCTTACTGCAGCTGTGAGTGATCACAAAGGCAGCAGCTGGGGTTATGTGCTGCGGCTAAAGAGGTCAAATACAGCCCTTCAGAGCTGTGTCCCATGCCTCCCCAGGATAGCTCCCCACATGAAGGGCTTCATGATGGGTGGTGGCACACATGTTCCTCATTCCCTGGATCCTCTTCGGAAACTGCTTCCTGCAGATCTATTTAGTCTGTTTTGTTTGATATATCTGTGTTTTATTAGTCATAGGAAGCACCAGAGTTTACATGAAAGAAAGGTTAATCTTGTTAGAGCCTGGCCTTTTGCTGCTGTCCTTTGCTTTGGCACATCTCTAAATATCAGCACGGGGCAGGGGCATGCAAATGCAGAGGTGGGATCCCCATGTAGGAACACCACCTCTCTGGAAAAGGACATCTCTGCCAGAGGGACAACTATGGGCTCTCCTCTCTAGGAGGAGAAGATTAGATACGATTCAGCCCATTCACCAAATATTTCCCCACAGAAACAGGCTCAGCTTTTAGCTATACACCAGCATTTTTTGGGGGAAAGACAGCCTTTTTATTCCTGAGAAAAATTGCCATGCAGACAAAGCCTTTATTTGACCAAAGCAAACTGTTCCAAAGAGGCATGGCCAACCCTGTCTTCTCTGTCAATATAGCAACAAATAGTTGGCACTTCCAAAACAAGCCTGAATTTGAATGGCCTGATGGTCTCCTGTTGTTTACTGAACATCTCTATAATGCTTTATGATCACTCTGGTCTCTGCAGTGAAAATTCCTATATTTTGGTGTTGTCACCAAATGGCTTTCTGTCTGCTACCCTTATAACCAAGTCATTCTGATGCAACATAAATGTGCAGTGGTATCACTCCACCTCAGCACATCCTTGGGATGCAAATCACGGCAGTCTGGGAGAGGGTCAGGGAAGCATCTCGGTGTGACAAGCCTGTCTTTACACTTACTTCTTTTTGAAGAAGAAGATAATTTCTGCATCATGGTCATATCTGAAAAATACCTTGTGAAGGATCTTAGGCAATGAAACAAAAGTAGTTTCTCCTCATAAACAACGAGTAAGCTGCAAATGTTTTTTATCTGATCTTAGTGTGTTTTAGAGAGAGTTGCAAGAGACTTGACCCTAAACCCACTGAAGTCAATGAAGAGGCACCTCCTTCTCCTTCTATGAAGCTTTGGCTGGGCTCAGCACTTTCAAACTGTCCTTCCATTAACACAGATAAGGGTTACTTCAAAGGAAATCTCGGAGCATGTGCCAGTATGGAGGAGCAGTGAGAGAATCAGCATCGCCTGTTAGCTCAGTTGCCGAGCTCATCTGCCCTATGACAGGGCTCTGGGGGAATTTATCCCTCTATCACTCTGTGCTGCCTCTGATTGGGTTGATCTAGAGAGCCTAATCAGCAAGGGGAACTCAGTACTTTCTATAAGCATCCCCATCTGAAGGGATGAAAGAGAAAAAAAAAAGTCCATCTCTATTCAAATTCCTCTTTAGATTTCCAGAATCTGAAAGCCTCCTGCTATCTACCACCCAGGAGGACTCAGCTTGCCCCATGGTGTGAGCCCACCTCTCCCTTCACAGCTCAGGAAACTCAGGGCCACCCAAGATGCCTACAGCTGGCTGCAGCAACACAGATGGTGGTGAGGAACAAAGCTGAGAAAGGAGCTGGGTATTTTGACTCCTCCTAATGCTGTTGACCAGGCTGTGCTGCTGCCCAGGGAGGAAAGTCTGTGCCTTGTTTTCTCTCCAGCTTCCTTTCTAAAGACATTTAGCAAGGCAGCAACCGTCCCCTTTCCAAACCAAAAACGCAGCCACACCCAGGACCAACTTTCACAGAGGGAGGACATGGGCAGATACAGGAACCGTGTGGATCCATGCTGCTTTGGGTAAGATAAATGTGTTGTAGTGTGTTGGCACATTGAATAATGGTGGGAGTTTGGGGACTGTTTCTAGAAGCAGCTAAGAAATCTCCTAAACTCCAGCCACGCAGATGGGGATCCAATAGCTCTTTCTGGGCCCTGGAAATGGAGTTATTCCTCTTTCAGTTTACATAAATAGAAGCAAAACTAGGTCTGTACATTGCTCCCAAAGGTATTTTCAAGAAAGTAATTTGTACTAAAGTAGCAGCAAAGAGCCTAGCAAGGTTCAAAGCCGTGCTCTGATAAGATACGGACTGTTCCTCAGAAACCACTTAGTGTAAAGCTGCATCCATACTAGCCATTTGATTCTGAGCCTTGGTGAGATTTCCAAGTGAATCTCCCAGCAGTAGTTCCTGTGCAGGACTTAGTTTGGTTTTCAGGTTGTGTTTAGTGTGCATGGGTTGGAGTCCTTCTGGAGGTCACATAAGTTCTGCTACCACCACCATTGCTCTCCATCTCCTCATGGTGACATAAGGGTCCAATGGGACCAATGATTGCCTTCCAGATACCCTGAAAACACCTGTATGGTGGGATTCACCAAAGTAACAAGTGACGGGACTAGATGAAATGGCGTCAAGTTGCATAAGGGGAGTTTAGATTGGATAACAGGAAAAAATTCTTTACTGAAAGAGTAGTGAAAAATTGGAACAGTCTGCCCAAGGAAGTGGTGGAGTCACCATCACTGGAGGTCTTCAAAAAATGCATAGATGTGGCACTTCAGCACATGGTTTAGTAGGCACGGTGGTACTGGATGATTTGACTTGATGATCTTGGATATCTTTTCCAACCTTAACAATTCTATGATTCTATGACATTCAGTGTAAAGCCAACAGTACAGTTGCTTTCATCACTGCCAGCTTCTATATCTTATCTCTCACCATACTGAATTACTTGCCAGTGAAGATGAAACTTTAAGCCAGAAGAGGTGTAATTAAGGCCTAAATGCCTGGATTGCTTCAGATAAGAGAACATAGGTATATTCTGACTACATGCTTCTGTACTGATCAGTAGCTGCCTAGGTCCAGAGAGGACCCTGCGCTTAGCATGAGGGAAATGATCCCACACTTTTCAGTGTCTCCCAAATTCTCGGTTTACAGTCCTGAAGGGTATGCGGATGGAAATGCGCCAAAGGAGGTTTTCAGTTTAAAGGAGCTCTGGCAGTATATTGCTGAACTACCTGCAGTGAAGTGTAACCTATTGCTGGAATCGATTGCACTGGCAGAGAAATTCTGTTAAAAATCAGTTCTGCATTAAAAAGGACTCTAGGGAGTCAAGGGAACTATTACTTGAATTGAAATAGTTATTTACTATAGCTATGCAAGTATGTCTGTTTACTAGTGTATCTGATGAGTGTATTTGACTTCCACACTAGGAAAATAAGCTAATATAATATAATATAAAGTAAGGAGGGGATACAGGAATAAATACATTGGGGAAAAAAGCATGACATTTTTGAGCGAAATCATGCAACGCAGATGTGTCAGAGCTCTTCAGTGGTCTCAGAGAGGATGTGCTTAGGATACAGAGTAACTGAGAAGTCTTACCTGGGAAAGGTGTGTCTAGGGGGTCAAGGGGGTGAGCAAAGTTGTTGCATCTCAGTGGAATGCAGAAGGTGCCCCAACTGCTTTCTCTTTCAGTGTGAAGAGTTGCACTCTAAGAGACCTGCAGGTGCTAGGCTTTTGAAAACAAGTTAAAGGACATACAAACAGCCATACCATAACTGTGCACAGCAGTAAGGGTGTACTGTAGGGCTTAAGCTATTTTTTCATAAAACATAGACTTAAACTATGGGACTCCTCACTGCAGGATGATTTTGGAAACTTAAAAGGGTATAAAGAGAAAGTAGGCAAGTTGATGGAAGAAAAATCTGTTAAAGACTGTTAAACACTGCTAAACTCTGTTCAGTTCTGGACCCCTCACCACAAGAAGGATGTTGAGGCTCTGGAGCGAGTCCAGAGAAGAGCAACAAAGCTGCTGAGGGGGCTGGAGAACAGGCCTTATGAGGAGCGGCTGAGAGAGCTGGGGTTGTTTAGCCTGGAGAAGAGGAGGCTGAGGGGAGACCTCATTGCTCTCTACAACTACCTGAAAGGGGGTTGTGGAGAGGAGGGAGCTAGGTTCTTCTCCCAAGAGGAAATGGCCTCAAGCTCCGCCAGGGGAGGTTTAGGCTGAACATTAGGAAAAATTTTTTCACAGAAAGGGTCATTGGGCACTGGAACAGGCTGCCCAAGGAGGTGGTTGATTCACCTTCCCTGGAGGTGTTTAAGGCACGGCTGGACGAGGCACTAAGGGGCATGGTTTAGTATTTGATAGGAATGTTTGGACTCAATGATCCAGTGGGTCTTTTCCAACCTGATGATTCTATGACTCTAAATACAAAGCCCTGGGTCTGAGTCAGGAAGCCCTTAATGTGCAGATTTCTGAGTCCAGGGAAAATATTCAGGAATGACTTACAACCCTCTCAGTATCTTCGTCTTGTCCTTTTCCATGGAAAAGTATTGGTCACTGTCAGAAACAGCACCAGGCTGGACTCTCCTTTGGTCTTCACTCTTGTCAACATCCTTATGCATTTATTCCACAGTGTTCAGGAGCCATCTTCAAAATGACTGAACAGTAGTGCATTTTAAATGGATAACAGAAAGTTATTCTTAAAACACCAGAACTGTGGCAGTCATAACAAGTTATCATGGAACCCAAATTTAGAATGGGTTTGAGAGGAAGCTTGGCAAATTCATGGCAAATACATCCATACTGTACTACTAAACATGATGCCCAGAAGCAGCACAAGACTTGGAAGTGCCTGTGCTGCTGGTGGTCAGAAGTTCTGTGGAGATGCCAAGGTTACGGATGACAGTTTCTTATCTCCTCTTTTAAAATCCAGTATTAACTGCTGTAAAAAACTATGTCAGCTGAACTTTGCCTGTTGTCCACTTCAGCAGACCTCATCAGAGAATTTTATCTTAACCCTCAGTGCAGCAGGAGCCTGTGAAGATAGTTGTTGAAATGGCCATTCCATTAAAACCTACTTTTATCAATGCCAAACTTTTAGATCTGTTGGAGTGAGTCCAGAGGAGGCCACAAAGACAATCAGAGGGCTGGAGCACCTCCCATATGAGGACGGGTTGAGACAGTTGGGGTTGTTCAGCGCAGAGAGAGAAGGCTCTTAGGACACCTTGTAGCAGCCTCCCAGTACTTAAAAGAGGGCCTATGGGAAAGCTGGGGAGGGGCTCTTTATCAGGGAGTGCAGGAATAGGATGAGGGGGAATGGGTTTCAGCTGGAAGAGGGGAGATTTATGTTAGATATTAGGAAGGCATTTTTGCCTGTGAGAGTCTTGAGTCACTGGCACAGGTTGCCCAGAGAAGTCATGGATGCCCCCTCCCTGGGGATGCTCAAAGTGAGGTTGGATCAGGGTTTGAACAACCTGATCCAGTGGAAGGTGTTTCTGCCCTTGGCAGGGGCGTTGGAACTGGGTGGTCCCTTCCAATCCAAAACATTCTATGATTCTATGATCATGCAGGGGAATGATGTACTGACACAAATGCAGCTATGCTGGTGTTTATTGAATCCCTGAACATGGTAAACCCAAGGTAAGCAGAAGCCTGAGCTTTCAGTTTGAGTTGAACTAGTAAGCCAAAAGTTCTCTAGTTGATACAGAGCCAACCTCCTCCAGCCAGCTCACCTCCAAAGCACTTAGTATGCAGCCTTCTCTAGGAAGGAAGGGCCGCACCACAAAGGAAATCTTGTTCAAATTGAGTCCAAAACACTGAGAACAATTTTTCTCTTAGTAAACCATAAGCATTTCTGCAAGCTGCACAAAAATCTATAATCGCTAGACAGAAAGATCAAAACCGGATCTTGTTGTAAAGGAAGCCTATTTTAAAAATGCCCAGGCATTATGAGGACACTACTGCATTATAAACCCAGCATATTCAGCATTTCTCCAAAGTCATTTTTCCCCAGGCAATCACCTTTCACTCCAGCTTCCACCCCTGCATCCTCATCTTCCCTAATCTGTGAGAGGATGTTGATAAGATATAGGTTTTCAGCAGGAAATCTTTGATCCACTGAGTTTTAAGAAAAACGGGTTTTATCTTCATGAAAAGCAGATAGAAAATTTACTTTAAAACATTTATTTTCCTAGAAAAATGAATAGGGGGAAAGTTCATGGTCTGCCTGGACATCAGCTCTATCCAAAACAGTGGTAAGAAAATGGAACTGAATGAAAATCGAAGATTTTATTGTTTTCCTATTTGCAGCACTGCACACTTCATTACTATAGTAAAATAATACATTTTTTTTTCTAGGAGTATTATATGAGCTACTGGAATTGAGAGGAAATTAAATATGTGTTTAAGTGCTATTGTTAGTATTTAAAAGTCTTGCTAGGAAATGTATAGGTTCTCTTTTGTTATGACTGACATTTCTAAAAAGGATGTTGGGATTCCTCTGAGAGTAAAATACATTTAGTCTATATAGCAAGTGTCAGAAGTGTATGTCTCAGTCCTGATATATTTTTGATTCCTCAACCATGTATTCATAATATGTCAGACATGCTAAGAAGTTGCTGAAAAATGTGTTGACGGAAGAAATATGAGTTGAACTCCTTTAAAGCCCCTCCAGAATACCAATGAGTAGACTGATCCATCAGAAATATCCACAAAGACCTGATGTATTAAACCCCTCCCTTGTTGCTGCAAGTCGTATGATTAACATAGCTGTCAGATTCTTGTCTTTATCTCTCTCCCTTTCTAAATCATAGTTTAAAAGATAAATTTTTGCAGTTATCTGCCCCTAAAAGGCAATCCAATAATACTATGCACCCCAGAAGTAATTCTAGTCAGAGGAGCTCAAAGCATTTTACAAATAATCCCCAGGCATTGGATGAAATCAATAGATGCTTCTGGAGGGTATGAGGAAGACTTAGGATTGAAGTCCAAAGACACACAGCAATTTCACTGCAAAGCTGTTAACTTCTGGGCTCTTGTTGTCTCCTACCTTCCCTGTTAACAGGGGACCAGTAAGAAAACTTTAATACCAACAAAGCAGATGAGACATGATGCAGTTGTCACCTATGTCTCAGTGGTGACACTCTGAAATAGTTAAAGGTAATTCTCAAACAAAGAAAGAAACAGGGATTTTTCCCTGTGATTTGCTTCTCTCCAAACATAAAAAGAAATCTGGAAGTTCTTTTGTCTTACTAGTTCTCAAAAAGATGCCCTTTTTTTTGGCTTCTTGATACATTAAGAAACTACTTCTGTTCTTTGATTTTGGAGTGTGACTCAGCGATCTCTGATGTATATTATACTCATTTTTTTAAGCTTTATTAAAAAGGTAAGGACATAACGATATTCCATCAAAGGAATTTTTTGAACATTTTTTCCCCCAGGTGTTTGAATGACAATTAATGGAATCACACAGAAAAATAAGGCAGAAATCCTGAGCCTTGTGGCAATACTTGTGTTCAAGAATATTGGATTTCAGTAGTGTTTTAAAAAGCTAAAATTCGTCTCTCCTCATAGGCATTTCGTTTGCTTGTTGTCTTTGATGTCAATTTTCCAGTCTTTTAAAGACTTTTTAATAAAGTACAGGTTTTAAAAGTGTACAATTTCTAGCTAAAAAGACAAGACTTTGTTCTAAACTCATCAATTGTGGTTTAAACAAGGGTTCCTTGGCCTCTTTTTAGTTAATTCTCCTGGGAATGTCTACGGGATTCCTTGTTTTCAGCACTGATCAAGAACATCCAATGTGCCATGTGCAGTCTCCAACTTGACACAAATTATGACAAATCCCAGTATTTTAGAAGTCTTTTTTATTTCCAGACTAAGAATCTGAACTTCCTTGCTGTCAGATCTATGCCCTTACAAAAACATCAAAGAGTCCCAAGAGTCAAGAGGAGTTTAAAAAATAATTCATAAATAAGAAGGCAAGGTGCTTTTACTGTATCTGCTCGATTTTACTTCTGCGCATTAACTCTAGTCTCTGAGCTTTCCTCTTTGATCTTGGAGAACTATGAAAATTTTAATTCAGGCGAAGTTCTCATTCAGGGCAAACTATCTCAAACCTCACTGACAAAATAATGTGAATTCCCAGGACTCCAACTTATTCATTCATAGTAAACTGTTGGAAAAAGAAGCAATGGTTCTTATCAGCACTTCTGGTAAATATTGTCTCACATTGTATTTGTGGATCAAACAAGTTCTGTCTAGGTGAAGTTGTGATGCCAAGACTGATACCAGCTCTCATGAAAGGCTCCTGGACTGTAGCTCAGGGTCAACCCATATTTAAGATCCTAGCCATGATTATTCTGTCAGCATGAAGTCTTCCTCTGGTGGGTTAGCAATGAGGAGCTTCACAAAGAACTGCGCTTTAAATTAAGTTCTGAATTTGGCTGACGCAGATCTTGTACACAGACAATGGGATGACATCCCATCCATACAAGGTATGACAAGAAGAATAAAAGAGGGAAACTAAGGATAAAGTCAGGTTACAACAGACAACAGGAAATATTCTCATGTATATGTTTGACTGCTTCTGTCTTACCTGTAATTGGGTCATAAACTTCAGTATAGAGACTGTACATATTGGCCACAGAACAAATAGGTCCCATTTTTTACCATGAAACCTTAAGCTGCTGCAGCCTCTGGAGATGTTGCAGTGTAAACAGTAATATTAAAAGAAAGATTAATATTAGGGAATTTGAACAGTAATGCAGGTAAGAAAAAGCCATGCAGAGTTTCAAAGGTGATGCTGAAAGCTGAGAAGGGAATTCATCATTATTACTGTTGCTATTATTCATCTATATTGGGCCATAAGTGCGTGTGTCAAATCTGTGAAACGGAAGTTTGAAGAATCAATATTTTCTTATTGCATTTATGTATTTTTGTCAAAGCCTCATAAATTGCTACCATTTTTTGCATCAGATTCTGAACTTCATGCCAAATCCAGCAGTTGTGCATTTCTAACAGAAAGCATCGCTGCCATTTATTGTTAGGCATAAAATTGAGAAACTATCCATAAAAGGATGCTCAGTACTGTAACTCTGACAAATCCATCTCAATGAAGGTTGTTATCTAGAGATATATAAATATTGAATGGGAAGTTGCTTGTTTCCTTTCAGCACATTCTCCTGGATAATCCATTTGGGCATCCCAGAAAAAGCTTATATATAAAATAGATTTGTTTCTTTAGTCCCTAATCACTCTGCCTGTGCTTTGCCTTCCCACTAAACTGGTTGTGTTTCAGTTGCAGACTCCATGGACAGGAGAGAGAGAGCTATTAAAATATCAGCCTCCGAGGAGACCTCTTGCAGCCTGCCACTCGCTTGTACAAGCTGCCACTGTTTAAAACAGCTTTTGTAATTACTGCTGGGCTCCTCGTATGAGGAGATAAGGACAGTTAGCCACCGAGGTGTTAGGAGAATGTCCAGTGATTGCAGTGTGTAAGGAGAATGAATGTCAGGAGATGTAGGGCAATCATTATCTCACGTGCCTAAACCTCCAGCAGATGCTGCATTTGAAGTTCTCCTTTGTGTGGAAAACCACATATTTAGATTAAATATGTCAGATTTCCTCAGGAGATGAAGAGATTATGTGGAGATGGGATGGGGGGGACTACTGTGCTATAAATAGCAGCCTTCTTGAATATATCAAGGGATAACTAACTGCTTTATCATGTAGACACACACAGGAGAAAGCTACACAGAGAATCCTGTTATTCCTACCCAGCAGTCTCTCACTAAGGCATTCTTCTTTCCTCCACCTAATTGCCAAATACAGAGCTGAAAAGGGAAGGTCAGCAATATTGCCTTTATTTATGTGCATAAAATTAATCCAAGAATGTGCTTGCCCTACCCACTTCCATATACATGAATTAAGGGTAGAATTATTGTGTTCAGCTTCAGCTATTGCACAAATACAGTGCCAGCAAGGAATACACAACAGAAACATATATGACAGGGAGATGGAAAATAAGGGGTTTAATGAGTTAAGCCCAAAATAGCCACTTCATGTTTCATAATTTGCAAAATCTGATGATTTCAGAAGACTTCTGTAAGCACAGATATCCCAATAAACTCTAAAAGGTGGGCAAAAAGTAAAGAAGAGGCACATAGAAGAGTGATCTGTGAGTCTGAAGACTCGAGTCTTATTTCCGGCTCCTCAGTTGACAATTTCTGTGAGTAAGATATTTCATCTCCCTTTTGTGCATCTCTCCTTCCTCTCCTCAATTTATATAGTCTAGTTTGAAAACTCCTTCAGCTAAACTCTTTTAGATAACTTGGTTTCCTCCTGCAGGAAAGTGCAGCATAAAGAAAGTGTCTTTTCTGACTGTGTGGTGTCTTTGGAAGCTATTATAAATTAGGAATATTAGCAATAGGCTGCATATGCTATGCATTTTAAGGAGTCACTATTTTGCAAATGTTTAAACAGATATATTAGGAATATTTTTGTATTTTTACTGTCTGACCATCTGTAAATCCAGGTGTCCAAATTACATGACTTAAAAAGACTAAAATAGAGACATATATAGATAATATGTTTGGAAGCCGATGAACTCACTTTAACTCTCAAGCACACAACTGTACGGCATTTCTGAAGTGCGGTGTCTTGTGTGTGTCTAGAAACCTTGCATTGCTATACCAAGGTAAGCAGTTATTAGTATGCTGCAGAGAGCCAAACAGAGGACCGCTAAGATGATTAGGGGGCTGGGGCATGTGGTGTAAAGAGGCAAAGGGGATGGCTTAGCTATCTTGGAAGAGATAAGCAAGTGTGTGACAGCAGATTTCTGGTACTTGGAGGGGCTTGTACAGAAGACAAAGCCATTTTTTTTTCTCAGATATGCAATGGTCACACACTGGATAGAAGAAAGTTCTTGGAGACTTTACAACTCAATTGGCCAGAGCCCTGAGCAGCATGATATAATGTGGAAGTTACCCTCCTTTGTACAGGGGACATAGAGACCTTCCAAGGTCTCTGTGAGGGCTCCTTCAACTTTAATTGTCCTGTAGGTCAGTGTTTTTGTGATATGAAGCTCCTCTTTCTGTTTCTGAAGGTGTATGTATGATGTTTATTTCTCGCACACAGATGGTTCTGACCACTAGAATAACTAGTAATGCTTATTAACGGTTGGACTCGATGATCCGGTGGGTCTCTTCCAACCTGGTTATTCTGTGATTCTGTGATTATGCCTCACAGCTCCTGATGGGATGTGCCAGCATTATTACATCATTAGGAAAAAAGAAATCATGTCAACCTCTTTTCAAAATGGGAATTCATTTTGACCACATTTAGCCTTTATTTAGGAGTCTAATTGAATCGTAGCTTCAGCAGTGACTCTGTGCAAGCCTCCACTACACAAAATCACCTCTTCAACCAGGGCTGAGAGTAGAAGGTTCCTTAGGGCTGAGAAAGGTACCCAAGTGGTTTTGCATTCCTTTGATGCTGGACAAAAATTTCTCAGTGGAGAATAATAGACTTATTCATGGACTTATTGCATTAACTGCTACCAACTATCAGAAGATGGCCAGAGCTACTGCTTCTGCATTGTGGTGACCTTCCACTGTATATGATTTATTTCTTTATGAAAGCATCTTCCAAAGTTCTGCCAAATTCCACACATTTTCCCACATGTCACAGTTTGGCCCCACCTGGCCAAATCTTGGCAGCTAGAACCATGCAGCTGAGCATTCAAAATCCCTTCCCCCCGGATCCTGCAGGGAAAGGGGAGAGGGAAATGACAGGAAAAAAGAGTTGTGGGTTGGAGACTAAAATTACAGCTTTAATGAAATGATGACAATAATGATAATAAAAATAATTAGAGTAATAAGATATATACAAATATATGAGATCATACCCCCACCCCACAATGACTATATCATCATTGCAGAGCAGACATGAGGGAATGGGTCCATGGCTAGGAAGGAGCTGGACTCAGGAACTGGATTCAAGAACACACGGATTGGGGATAAGGAACAACCAGACAGACAAGGTCCTCACTGGACGTTGGCCATCACAGAAGAGAGCGAGGCCCTTGTGATCTCTCAAGTTTATAATGAGTATCATGTGATTGGGATGGAATCCTCTATTGGTCAGTTTAGGGTCACCTGCCCTACTTGCCCCTCCTCACAGGTGGCCCCCCATCTGCCAGTTTATGGATGACCTTGGTTACATATAAACATTGTCCATTTCGCATATCAATGCTCTCAAAACCACGCAGATAGTTTTCAGAGAATGAATTTACAGCAACTGAGTTAGTGAGGAAACTGACTCTAATTTAGCTCAAACCACAACACCACTCATTGCTAAACTCTTGTGACATTAAAGCATCAGGTTCTGTACTTGTTACTGGGGAATAATCCGTCCTTCAGAGCTCCTATATGCTGGACATATTGTTCCCAGTTTATAAGAAGTGTGCTAGCAGAGACAGTTCTTGATGCTTTTTTCAGCCTGCCAGAAGCATCAGGAGATGATTACTTCCAGGCACATCTTTTGAGAATGGACTCTTTCAATTTGGCAGACTTAAACTGCTGCAGCACTAGATCTACCATACTGTAATTAACTGTAACTTTTCTGCACCTATTTCTCTTCATTCTGAGAACCAGCTGTTTCCTCTGTACTACTATCAAGGAAATTGTAATTGTGTGAGAATGATGACATGGTTAGACATCCTACTTGTGTGTGTTGGTAAAGCTCTTTAATCTATGCCATGTAAAAATATGAAAAATATTTGTGGATTTTCCTTTTTTTTGGGTAACACTAAGAAAATTCCCTGAGAAGCTCTCACAACAAGGTGTGGACAGTGGAGGGAAGGCACTAATGTGAGTTTGTCCTGATATGTGGCTCTAAGCAGGTCATGTGGAGATGACTTTCAAAGGCATTTTATGTATATGTATATGTATATGTATATGTATATGTATATGTATATGTATATGTATATGTATATGTATATGTATATGTATATGTATATGTATATGTATATGTGTGTGTGTGTGTGTATATGAATTCGACCATTGTCAGGAAATTATGTGCATTGTGTTGTCGAGGGAGATAAGTCTATGCCATGGGCATTTAGGAAATACCTCAAGCTATGGGAAAAGGGTCACCAGACTCCATTAGCATTTGAGACTTACAAGTTCCCTGGTGGTTCAGAGACCATGAAAGGGTGAGATTTTCTTTATTCTCAGGCAAAGTCCAGCTTTCAATTAGCAGAATTGCAGGAGAAACACAGGATAAATGCCTGGGGTAGGAATCTGACCAAGTGACTTAATGACATCATTTAAGCTAGCTCCTTCTTTTTCCTGAACAGTAGAACTGTTTGGCAGTTCGTGCTTTCAACTGCAGAGCAAGCCTTGTTGTCAACAGAGAGCCCTTTAGCCGGAGCAGATATTCATACATTGCAACTAATTGTCTACACCGTGTGGTAATGTTCTGACAATACCCTCAGAAACAGCCTCCCTGCATCTAGTTCCAGCTGATGAACCCTTTACTGTCACACACACAGGCAAAAGGGCAAGCATAGAGTTAGTCTATGCTTGGACTTACCCAAACCTCCTAGGCAGGAAGATAACAGAAAAAAATAAAATCAAATCCCCCCAGAAATTTTGAAGTACCCAGCTCCAAATGCAGACTCCCGGTGGTATCTGTAGCTTTGGCATAAAACTTTGCTCCAAGTCTGCTAATCTTTCCAAAACTGAGGCGTGCACCATGGTCTGAATTGACATCTGCATGATGATCCATAGATGCTCCTAGAAACTAGGAACTGCAGTTCTGCTCTGCAGATATAGGGCATGACTCATTCGCTAATTAGACAGGACACCGAGAGTGTGTGAAATTTTATTGCACTGCATACTTCCATTTGTGGGTCAGGCATGATCAGCAGACCATAAGACTTAACAGCTTGGGAACATGTTACAATTAATAATGAAATACAGCTGCATTCATTTGTAATTTGTAAGCCATTGTTATCTAGAGGGGGCAGAGGTTTTGTAAATACATGATAGGAATTTCACACAAAAGGCATTTTTAGCAATGTGAACTTTAAACTTCTCACAGTATTTTGCTTATGAATGTTTTTCAGGTCTGAACTCTTCATGGGTGGAAGCATCATACTGGAGATGTAAATTCTATTCTTAATCCTGAGAGTTTTCCTCCCGTTTCTCCATCTTCTCTAGTAGGTGACTCCTATGAAACAAGAATGAAACAACTTAGGATAATGGCAATATTTCCGTGGTTGTGCAGGGAGTGTACCAGTTGAAAGACAAGGGAAAATCAGGGGCAACAGACTCTGTTCATGCCAAGCGCAGTACTTAAATACAGTTCAGTATTTAAAGTCCGTGACTGAAAATTAATATCTGAATACTGAAGTTCCTCACGTTTCTCTTTCCCTTTCCCTCATTCCCATCCCTTCCCATTACCATTCCTTATGTCCTTCCTGCATTTGTTTAATTGGATCCCGTTAATATTGGTAGGATTTGCACCTAAATAAAGAGAAAGTAAACTATTTTTCACATTCCATTTACCAGGGCAGACAAGATTAATACTAAGTTCAGGAGTTAGTAAATGGCAAAACAAGAATAACTTTTTTTAACCCTAACTCTGACCCTTTTTTGCACATGCACTCTCACTAAATGTGTTTTCAGTGTGCACTGTAGAAGTTTTGCATTTCTTCACATCATTTTCATTCACTGTATGAAATTCAGTGTATTTATGCATCAACTAAAAATAAAATCGACACTTCCTTTGCACTGAAAATAGAGATCTTTCCATACAACCTTTGTCAGTCTTCTCAGTATGATACTTGAACATTGTGCAAATATTACTTCTTCTATTCTAAAACAATCCCCTGAGTTTGAGAAATATGACTCCTACTATACTAGCAGGGAATTGAGGCACAGAAGGAATAAAAAGGCTTGCTGGAAGTCACACAATAAATGCATTGTACGTATAAGAAACATGCTTTGCCTTCCCCATGGATCTGGCTTCAGTCATCAGATATTGTACACCAGAGCTCAGGTCAGTCATCATACAGCTTGATCTTATTGGCCTAGGAAGGAGACGGTGTGGGCTAGAATCGAAAATAGAGGGGAGGAAGAGTTAAAGGACCAAACAAGATTTTCTTTCTCATGCCTTTAGAGTTCTTGTTTTCCTTTCACCAGCTGCATATGGACATTTAATTTAGAAGAACATCTTCACCACCACTGAAAATCCAGATATAACTAGATGCTGGTGTTAGAGGACATGAATTCCACCCTTTGCTGTGAAGACATATATTGAAAACTCCTGTTTTAAGTTACTATTTCTACCCCGTATTTGACTGAAAAATGCGGCTCAGAGTCACCTTGTTTGGTTAAAGATATTTACTTAAAGATCTTGAGGTCTCCTATTCCAGGAGGAAATGAATCTTCCCTTAGATCTGGATTGTCCTCTGGATGTGTCTCTCTGTCAAGTGACTACAAAGTGGGTGAAGCTGCTGGTTTAGATCATGGTGGGGCTCACATCTCAGGTAACAGCAGAAACTCCAAAAACTATCAGGATAGAAATAACAAGCACAATGTCTTTGCAACGTGAGTTCCTTGCCATCCTGCTGCATTGCAGTCCCACTCTGGACAGAATGATTTTGCTCCACAAAATCACACATCAAACAGAAAGGTCACTTATGAGCTCTTGTAATGTGGGCTGTCCACAATCACACATTTTTTTGCGTGTGAGACGCCTTTCCTTACTCAGTGCATGAAGTTACCCAATGCAGAAACCTGCATTTAACTGCTGTGAGTTTGATCTCATCTTTATCCAATGCCAAGGAAATAATGGTTCTTCTTGGTCATCACACTCAAGCCTGCATTGTGAATTTAGCGATGGACTTTCATGGCTCCTGTTTTAACTGGCATGACTTTGGTGGTGGTGTAATAGTTTAAAACTGGGGCAGAGTGATGGAAGACAAAGGGCTGCGATTTCAAAAGGTGTCCAGGAGCCAATTAATTAGTCTTCTTAGACAAGTTGTGCTAAGAAAATAGGTCAGTTTCTTCTCTCATTTTTACCATGGTAGGCTCTTGACTCCAATGGACCAGTATTGATTTTTCAGCAGCAAAGTCTCAAGACTGCTGTCTGTCTGAAGCGCTGCTCCCACTATCGACATGAAGTCTGCCTTTGCAATGGTTTACATCCCTTGAAATGATTTGGAATAGGCTGTGTGGAGTCAATAAAGAACAGACCTTTTTTCTCTGCACATTTCCTGTTTTAGCACCAGAAGAAAAAAAATTATTCTGCAGACAATAGGAACGTATATGGCCATTGGAAAGATAAACTCTTGCCTTAAAGCAGGTCTTATTGTTGTTTTTTCGCCAGGGTAATGAGACTGCTCTGTGAGCACTAATAAAAGCTGCAATATGTGAACCTAACTATTTTTGTACCTGTAACAAAAACCATGTATATCTTAAAAGGTTATGTGGGCATAAAAAAATGTAGTACAGAAGCCACATGAAAGTCAAGGTAACCTCATGAGAAATGTAACATAAAGTAGCAAACAGAGGGCAACATTTCTTGATAGAATATATAGATCATATGAAGCCCATAATGAAACACATAGATTTTATGGTGAAATTGCATTCTTTACTGATACATGTGTTATGTGTATGGGGTATTAAAGCAAATGGATGCACTTTCCCAGCAATCGAGGACCACACTCCATGGCACATAGGGTTGAAAAGCATGACACCAGTGAGTTAAAACTACAGTATTATGGAACTGGGAGAAAGAACAATTTCAGCTCATATGGTGGTTGCAGCTTCCCCGGGTCAGTTCCCCTGCCTATTCCACAGGGTAGAAACCTCTCATATATTTACTGTAAAAGATGTGGCTGGGAAACCTGAGACAAAATTACAGGTGGAAGCCCAGGGGATGATTTGACCTGGCATAATCAGAAGCATAGACAGGACTTGGCAATTATGCCTGGTGTTCTGGACTCAAGTTTCAACACCTGACCCCACTGTTGGGTAAACATGTGTGCATTACCACTGTTTATGTTAATACATTTTGCACGCTCATAAAAGTCCCTGATGAATTCAGGCCAGGATGTGGGTTTGATGTAGGACTTCTCTTGCAGCAAAAGGTGTAAGGTCAGGACACCCTTTCTAGGGTAATTTGGTCTGTCACGTGATGCTGAAAAACTAGGTCAATTAGTCCGTGCTGAGCAGTGCACTGCCGTTTAAACAGTGGCTAACAACCTCAGCCTCTCCCTTTACTGAGGTTTGTAGCATCCCCACCTTTTCAGCCTCTTATTGACTAGAATATAATATAGTTCCAGCTTTTGCTTGAGGGATAAATCACACACTTTGCATTAAGGAATAATCAAAATATTATTCAAAGGTAGGCTTGGGGACTAAACTGGGTTTAGTCATACCAGTATGACTAAAGCCAGTATGACCTCCAATTATTTTATTATGGCTTACTTTAAATGAGAGTCGTCAATGAGGGCACAACTTAATTCCTTGTTTATATTTGGATTAATTGCTGTTGTGTATTCTCATCTTGATATGAACTATCCTGCACGGAAAAGATTTGCGCTGAAATATTTACATAAGTTCCTGAGAGAACAGGCGTGAATCCTCATCAGGATTTTGTGAAGTCCATGGTTCTAATTTTCCCAAAGGACACAGGTATGTCATAGACGAGGGCACAAGCTTGGAGCAGGGAGTGCTGAATCTGCCTGCTGAGGAGGTTAAGGTCCGAGAAGGAAAAGTCTGAACTGAAGCCCCAGGAGACTCCAGGAAAATTACTGTATATGAAGATCTAATGCAAACAAATTATTCCTCACCTGTAATTCCTCACCTCACCTTGATAAGTATAGAGGCTGGAGTGCCATGCTATGAGTTTGATCTTCAGCTTCCCGGATGGACATGGAGAAGGAATGAATGAATTTAATCTTTGAATAAGCAGATAGTTTAGTTTTCTTTGTCTATTTTGAGGTTTGGAATTATGGTTAAGCTTCATCTGTCTCAAGTTTAGGGTGATTTTAAGAGACTAGGTTAACATCAAGATGTTCCATAATTCTGACTGTGTTAATACTGGTAGCTCAGTTTCTGATTAACCCATGAAGTCATAGAATCATTGAATAATATAGATTGAAGGGACTCCTGGAAGTCCGTAGTCTTGCACATGTGTCCCTTGCACAAAACAGGTCTAGCTTCCAAATTAGGTTGGGTTGCTTGGGGCTTTTTGTCCAACTGAAGTCTGAAAATCTCCAGGGCTGGAGGGAAGTGGTTGAGTCACCTTCCCTGGAGGTGTTTAAGGCATGGGTGGACTAGGCGCTGAGCGGCATGGTTTAGTGTTTGATAGGAATGGTTGGACTCGATGATCCGGTGGGTCTCTTCCAACCAGGTGAGTCTATTATTCTATGATCATATGACCTCTTTGGCCATCCTCCTCCAGTGCTAACTGTTCTTATAGTGAGGATTTTTTTTCTTGAGATCTTCCTTTGTTCCAGCTTTTGTTTAGTGACTTTGTTCACCTTTCATTGCGAATCCTGAGAACAGACTGACTCTGTCTCATCTATAACCTCCTCGTTAGAAAGAAAAATGCTGAGCTCCAACTTCCCAACACCTCCTCAAAGCATCTATGGAGGAATGGGATACAAACTCTCATGCAGGTACTCTGAGAACTAGTAACAAAGACGTCTGAGACAAAGGAGCGTCTTCACTGGCTCAGTGTTAGGCACAGAGCCCTGAGAGTTCCTGTAGCAAATGTACTTTCCTGGAACCTTAGTGCTAGTTTTTGGCAGCTGGAGCATGAAGATATTTCTGTTTCCTAGTGCCAGAAATTGCTGATGTGTCTTCCAATGGAAGTCTCCTAAAGAATATAGAAAATAGTCACAGGCCCAACACTAGCTATATATGATGTTGGTGAAAGGATTGCCAGTTATTTGTGAGTCGCAGGGAACAAGGAGCCAATTTCAAGAGAAACACACTCAGGAGCCCAGTCCGCTTTCTCTTGAGCCTCTGCATATAGCAGCCACTCGGTGGACTTCAAGAACAGGGCCTTTTCCTCTCATTGTGCCACCTGGCATTGTATGTCTTCTCCTAATGAGATACTGGACATCACACTGTATATGGCCTCAAGCTCCGCCAGGGGAGATTTAGGCTGGACATTAGGTAAAAATTCTTCACAGAAAGGGTCATTGGGCACTGGAACAGGCTGCCCAGGGAGGTGGTTGAGTCACCTTCCCTGGAGGTGTTTAAGGCACGGGTGGACGAGGTGCTAAGGGGCGTGGTTTAGTGTTTGATAGGAATGGTTGGACTCGATGATCCGGTGGGTCTCTTCCAACCTGGTTATTCTATGATTCTATGATTCTATATGGTTTTCATATTCATCTGGGGTAGTATTGAAGCAAATAATGGAAATACTTCATGGATCTGGTCATGGAAAAGTTTTAATTTTCCCATCCTTGTCTACTAAAAGTTTTGATGGTCAAAGTCCTCTGCTTAGTTAAACCACGGAAGGGGAATTGGATTATTCTGTCCGAAGTCCTTCATAACATCAGGATAATCATACCTATTGGCAGAGGGGTGCAGACAGGGGGAAGTGTGAAGCAGGATCACTCTTTCTGCAGGGCAGCAGTGAGAAGTGGAATTAGAAGAAGTGAAATCTGTCCATAAGTAAAATTCCAAACCCCCATTAGTGAAATGATGACAGCCTATTAGGGCCATTCAGATGTGTCCCTTTGGAGCCATAGAGAGCTGTTTAGAAAAGATTAAAGCTTGCTACAAAGGCTGTAAATGAGAATTATCTGTACATGATGACTCCAGTCAGTCTTCCCTGTCTCAGGCACTTCATGCAGCCACAGGCTGCACACCGAAGCGTGTTCCTTGCTCCAAAAAAAGCAAATCCCAATGGTTCATATTTCCTACCTCCAGCAAGTGTGCAATCACGCAAGGGCAGGACAAGCTATGGGACAAGTGTGTGAGTGTGTGTGTGTGTGTGGAGAGCCACTGTGGGCCTGAGATGAAACTTGTGAGGCTGTGAAAACAGATGAACAGGCTTTCTGGCAGTGGGGAGTCTGCAAGTGGTAACTGTGTCTTTTGTTGTTGCTGCCTTTGTTAATGCCGACTCCAACACCATAAGCAGTAGCAAGGAAAACTCTAAGCATTGATACAACCACTTGGTCTTCTAGGTCTGGTTTGGAAGTGTGAATGCTGATTGTGTGATACCAGCCAGAAATTACAAGCTAATCGACTGAAAGATTGGAAGTGGAATTTTTTTGCATCTAAATTACCTGCCAAAAAGTCCAGGAATCTGTGCAGAGTTAGGACGTTTCTGCTCAGTGGTTTTCCAGAGTGCCTGTCTTCATTTGATGCAGCAAAACTGATAATAATTCCTGGAGAGATGGAGCAAAGCAGAGTAGCAGCACCACATGCTCAGCAAGGCACTTGATTGTTTCTACTGTTTTCATCCAAGCATGCAACTCCATTTCTCACTGTGACTCAAATATCAGTCTGTCTATTTACTAGGGCTGGAAAACTCATAATGCACTGTGGTTCAGGGGAAATTTCTTCCTTTGAAAAACAAACCACTTCCACCTGATTAAGTTTTGTGGGTTTTTCCCTGACATAGCTAGTGATGGATCACTGGTGGAATGTACCAAAGTGTAAAAACAGCAAGGGATTTTATTATAATTTCTGTAACGTTTTTAATAAAAACACACTAAGCAATGTAAAGGAAATGCCTTCCAAATTTTATACCCCCAGATGACTTTGGTATCTATAGATCTTCTTATGAATAAAAATGCTCATCTATAGGAGACTTAGTAGAAGTCGGATTCTGCCATGATTTACAGTTATGAACAGTGTAAATATGAATTAATGGACTTAGGGCATCCTGCATTTATTTAGCCTCGGCTCACAGTGTATTTTTGAATAGCCTTCAACTACTTTGACATGCCTAGATTGTGTGCTAGAAACAGCCAGTTGCAATAATATTTTCTTCGAAATAGTATTTGAGAGCCACACTGCAAAGCCCCAGATATTAAGCCGACAGAAATGAAAACACGTGGGCTGATCTTTCCAACTTCTGAAAATTGCATATGCCTTACAGTATGATTGATACAAATGATACCAGGGGGAGAGTTTCCTTGCATCCATTGAAATGTCTTGACTGCAGGGGAGGACCTGCTAAATCATGACCAGGTCGGAGTTGTCAGTTTGGAGCTTGGCAATGAAAAGCCCTCAGAGAGCAAGCTGGTGCTACTTCACCTATTTTTCCATACGCTGCTTCTTGGAAGTGTCAGGGCTGAAGCTGGTGTCCTCCTGGGTAACAGTCCTGGGGGTAGCTTCTATAAGATTACTATGGAGAATACCAGAACAGGGAGCAGTCGCCTTCTACTGATCGCCAGAGAAAGGGTGAAAAGAAGAGGATGAGACCTGCAAATTGCTTGCACCTGGGTCTCTGCAGGTGTTTTGAGGCAGAGCCCTTTTGAACAGATAGGGTGGGTTGCTGGCCAGAGCACTCTCACTATGTTTATTTCTAACTCCAATTAATATACTATGCTGATCAAAAAACATCTTGTAAGCTACTTCCCAGATGCCTCTACCAACATTTTGATTATGACTGAAGTTTCTCAAAGGTCACCGCAGATATTTATTATTTATCTGGATTTTGGATAGCTGCATCCCATCCAACTCAAACAAGCACAAACAGCTTGAGGCTGTGAGGTGATGATGTGCAGACATACCTATCATATTGCAAAAACAAGCCATGTCCACATTAATTTCCTTTTTCAGCATGATCAATAGCTATGAGGTTTATTGACTTCGCACAGGACCCAGCTTGACAATAAAGTATGTATCACTGCGTACAGACCGATAGTCGCATCTATCCTTATCTTCATAGTCAGACAGTCCCCATCTGAATCATTCTACCAGTAGGGTTAGAAATTAAAGGACAGGGGTTTAAGGTAAGAAACAATAACATTCTTTTTTATTGCAGTTGCAAACAAGCTTTTCTTTAACCCTCATTTTCTCTCAATATAAAGTGTTGTGCAAGGGAATTTGCCTGCAGTTGAACTCCTGAAATTTTATCTTTGGATTGGGTAAAGGATTTCAGAGTCAGCATCACCTCAAATGCAGCCTTGCCGAAGCTCATTGTGATCTGAATGGAAGTACTTCAGTGTCTTTATTTGCTTAATCTCTGAAAAAGCAGTGTATCAAAGTGTGTTCATAAACACTGAAGTAGCATTTCTGTCTAAAAGAAAAGTTCTGGGATGTCAGTGCTTAACTCCTTTTATATATTTCCCTTGAAACAACACCAGGAATACCCCTGACTTGTCAGTCCAAAGCCAACGCCCTGCTGCTGGGTCTTGCTTGCTTCTAATTGGCCTTGAGCCCTTCTCCCTGCCCCTGAGACAGGTGCATTTTGCTTGCACTGACTTTGCAGGATGACAGAGCACACATTGCTTTGCCCTGTCTTTCAGGTAATTTCATGAAAGACATGGGTTTGCCCTGGCATGTACAAGTCTCCTACAGTCCAGACTGTCCAAGGAGTGAAAAGCAGGAAGATGAACTACAGCACAAGATGAATTTTAAAAAGAGAAAAGTGGTATGTGCTCAATTCTTGTGAGAAATAGAGACCTCCTAAGCTCTAGAGGTGGTGCTATTTGGGATCCAAAGATGGAAATTTCTCTTTGCAGGTCTTCTGAGGAGATGACCCACCTAACACAATGCAGAGGGAAGTGCAGAGCCCAACAAATGTATCTGCAATGCAGCCTCTACAGTGTGTAACTCCAGGATCAGTAGTCGAAATGGACCAAAACTAATATTCTCTTAACTAATACATTTCTTGTATGCACTTATTTCAGGAATTTCTGGAGAACTCATGGTCATGATAGCAAAGAGGCCAGGTCTTTTCTGAAATGAGAAACAGGCCTGAGTTCCACCTCTAGAGAGCTATGTTGTGACAAGGCCAAGGAGAACCATGCTGAAGGACAGCCACATCCCAGAAAAGCTTCCTTTAGAGCTCAGTTTTGTAAAGCATTAAGCCACCTGGCCTCTGTCCAGCAAAGCACTTCAGCGCATATTTAATATTAAGCATACAAGTAATGGTATTGACTGCAATAGGCATTTGGCAAAAATAGGCTCCTTTGATAGATGTCCCTTTATTGCCTCCCTTCAGGTGTTTCCTGACCATGTTTCCAGGGGTGTGACAAATTCTCAACAGAGTTTGCAAAGGGTACAGACAAAGATGACCCATAAATACACCTAAATTGCAGGCAATAGCTTTGCCATGCTCAAGGGACTAAGATGCTTCCACATGAAAAACTGCTCCTTCCTCTATTCAGAGTCCTTCTCATATTCTTGTTTTCCTGCTGTTTCTGAGGCCAAGGTCTAAGTTCAATGAATGTGCATGAAACTGTAATCCACCAACAAGGTCCTTTTCCATGAAAATTTCTATTCCACTCCAACAAGTTCCTTCTGTCTGTATAGGAGGAACTAAACAAGGAAACTTAATTTTAACAAGGATAATTTTAGGAAGATTTCTCTCTCCTCATTAGCAAAACACAGGAGAGAGGTGCATCATCTGGTGCAGACTGTAGTGGAGTTTAATTGGCTTCAGCTAAGCTATGGCAATGTATATCCCAGCACACTAGCTCAAGCTTTCATTTTGTAGCCATATCTGTAAGTGCGTGCTTATAGAGTTGATGTTCCTTTAGGGGAGCATGTGGTCCATGAGCCTATTTGTTCAACATTTTTTATATCACAGGAGCAGGTATATGTGATCACAGTTATTCTGAGACAATGAGAACAGCAAAAAATTACCACTGGCTTCTAAATGTTTAATTGACATCGGTCATTTTACAAATGAACATTTCTTTAGTGATGTTTCATCAATCCTTCTCATTCAGATGTTTCTCCCCATACTGATAAGAACCTTATAAAATTCTTTTTGCTATTTCCATGTGAAGGTTAAATTCGGCAGTGCAGCTAAGTAATTACACTTCACCGAAGTATGTGTGATTCATCTGAAAAAGATTGTCCTTCTGCCTCCTTATGTTCCAGAAATTTGCAACACAGTGTTAAAATGTAGACCATGAAAAAGGTTTTGTTTGATTAGTTCTGCAAAAAAATGTATTCTCAGAAGCTATGATTCCCTACACGTATGCATACATCTTGAGTGTGCCACCTCACTACTGAATTGCTAGGATGCCCAGATCAAAATCTCTCTGTTCAATTTTAGTTAATTTAGGAAAACAACCAAATAGAAGGCTATGGGTTATGAATGGATAATACCTCCCATTGATCTCTGCAAATAATTACTGATTCAAATTACCATGGAGAAGTGTATTTTCAGTTCCTCACCTCCTGCTTCGAAGAAAGGAAACCTAATCGTATTCAATTATTGTATAGCATTGCTACATGTTACAAAGATTTGACTCTGTTTTAGAGGCAGGAATAATTACATTAGCAATATTGTTACCATGGTGTCACCACTGCTTTGGAAATTTATTATGTTGTAGTAAATAAAATTCAGGCTCCTTAATAGCTTCCACAGACAAGTTTAATAAGAATTCCACCTCGTTATGAATATATGTATAAAACATCTGTAACTCTCATGGCTTAGAGGAAAGCATCATGTGCTGTTAGTATAAGAGCAGCATAAAAGCAGCAGAGATAGGTATGAGTGAAAAAAGGGTAAGGAAGAAGCAGGGATTTTCCATAGTCGAAATCTTCCACTCTTCCTTTTGGGATTAAGACTTCTTTTTTCTTTCCTGAGCATCAACCTGCATTTATGCGGAAGTCTGGTCCAGCAGCATTAGGAGACTTTTTCTACATCACTATGTCACCTCTAATTCCAAGTCTCCAACCCCTGTCTCAAACTCTCAGCCCTTGTAGGACCTAAGGCAGCAAGAGGTGAGAGATGTGACTTGGGGGATGAAGAAGGCTTGAGCTTCTTTCAGCAGAAAAAAATCTGCAGTGCTTTCTTTGTGATGCAAAGTTGCATAACTGCTAATATTTTTGTAGTTTATTCCCCATTAAAGCAGTTCTTTAATATCAGTAAAACAGCACCCATTACAAATTACTTCATGCTTTTGAAATAATTTAGCTGTTTTTTCTGCCCTTCAGTAAACAAGAAAGCTGTTACGATAGAAAGGTTTTCTATCTTATAAAAATGCAAGCATAAATCAATGCCAAGATGAAGTAAGTCACTGCAAGATTATTGCTGAAATGGGACCCTGCAGGCCATCTAGGTAATGGCATTGTGTTATGCAACGAAGAGCGATGCTATTAAAAAAAAAAAGGTGATGAACTTCATGAAAATGATGGTATTGAGCAGTGGAATTTGCCTTTTACAATAGGTCTGTAAGGTGATTCACATCCCTGACCACAATGCTGTTAAGTGCAATGTGCAATAAAACTGTGAATAGATTTATGAATAAATGGGAATAGTTATATTTGTATAAATTATTTCATGATATAAGTAATTCATTTAGACATGGGTTCAAAGGTAGTTAGCATTCTTGGTAGAAAGCCTTCTTAAAAAAAGATTCAAAAGGCAAGAACTTCCCTGTATTTTTCTGATTTGATGCCTCTAAAATGAGCTTTAGAAATGAATATTGGAGTTTTCAGTTCCAGTGTTTCTGCTACACTCTCTGCATCTTTGTGGATGCATTTTCAAATGTCTTGCTTATAAACCTGTATTCCTGTAACCAGGAAAGATGCCAAAGAAAGTCAGGTCAGAATAAGTTAATACTCCTAAGAAGTAAGCAAACTTAAACAAAACAAGACCAAACTCCTCAATTCCCAAATGCCAAAGATATTTAATTAATATGGGTCTTGCTTGCGTGCTGATAACCACTAATGAATATGAATGACTCTGAGTAATCCAAGAAAGGATTTCTGAGAATTTTGTTTGCACCTAAGGCACTGTTTGAAGGTGCCCAGCACAGCAGCAATGAGCTGAGATATGACACGCAAGACTGCTGAGGAGAGACTAATTTTGATTTCTCCCCTTTGGCCAGGTAAGGTGAGGGACCCTCGCAGAAGCTCCTGCATGGACGTGTCCCACCAGACCCTTGATGCTGCCAGTAGATTCTGCTGGGTCGTGGTGCAGCTCGTCCCATGAGATGAAGCCATGAAAGCCTGGAGAAACTGGTCACCAGGGATGCTGAGCTAGAGGGAGTGTGAACCAGTTTAACAACTGTAATATAATAATACAGCTGGGAGTGGGGATGACTTGCCATGCCCCCTGGTTTCTGGAGGGAGAAGACTCTATTTTAAGTATGCTTTAGCAAAATGAGTGGGATCACTTACTGCTTTCTCTTAAACATCCACTTTCCTAGGAGCAGGTCTTGAGGAATGGAAGAGGATGAAAACAAGCCACAAATGGGGCTTTCTTTTTTTGACACTTGCGTATCAATGGGCATTTACTTTTGTTGATTTTCCTCTATTCCATTTTGGTTTTATAGTCTCAAGAGGGAGACTTGCAAACCCAGAATATGGACCCTGATTAAATCCCAAATATTTCTGAATTTCATCCTTCAGTAGCTGTAGGAAAACCTATTTCTTCTAGAGATGGATATGTTCTCACACATGGCATAATGTGCAGAGACTAATCCCCAAACACTCATACATGTCTCTCTTGTCCTTTCAGTGGGAACTTGGTTGAAATGTCCCAATATCTCCTTGCAACCTCAGAGTAAGGGCTGCTTTTATTAGGATTTCTTTCATTAAGATAATGCATTTTATATTCCCCATAGAAATGAAAGGGTGTCCAATCAATAACAATTTTATTCTACAAATCTCTACCACTTACTAGAGAACATTTTCAGTAAATAATTTCAATATCCTCTATCAGAAGACAGATATTTCAATAGAATTTTTAAAATCAGTCTGCAGCCTTTTAGAGATTGTGACTGCTTCTCAAAAGACATGCAAGATGTGAAGCTAGAAGAAACTGCAAAAATAACTTGTTGCTGTTTATTTTCTCCTCCTTCTGGAACAGATGGGCACAGCACAGAGCCAACATTTAACTTGGGCTCTTTGGCTCTGCTCTGACATACCTGTCTGCAGGGCTTTGTTTTCTCCCCATAGTGCCTAAGTAATTTGGTACATCTATGTCTTGCCATGGAAGATATATAAATACCTGTGCCAGTTGTCACAGCTGCCAGCCTGACTATGAAAGCTGGTCCTTACATGCTCCCCACTCCAGCTCATGATTTCCAGCTTTGGCAAACTTCAGTCTTCATCACATCTCTTTATACCTCCTGGTTTTCAGCTCATATGAATGGCCCTGAGTAGTCTGCATGTTCTTCATCCAGCATTTCCTTTTTCAGCTGCTGAAACCATAACTGATGTGGAGGGTTTCCTGTTGCCTGACTTCAGGTGATTGCAGAATAGATGAATAAATCTGAGCCAGCTGACCAGGCTGTTGGTAGTGTGTTCTAGCACAGTCCTCCTTACCTACTGCTGTTTGGCAACCTGGAAAAATGCAGAGTAATTCAGTTCATTAGACCTTCTTACTGGCTGAGAAATTAATTTCATTCAGAAAGGCAGGCTGAGAGAGCTGGGCTTGTTTAACCTAGAGAAGAGAAGGCTCCAGGGAGACATTGTAGCTGCCTTCCAGTACTTCAACAGGAAAGATGGGGAGGGATTCTTTCTCAGGGAGTACAGGGACAGGATGAGGGGTAATGGTTTTGAGCTGAAAGAGGAGAGATTTAGATTAGGTCTTAGGAAGAATTTTTTTCTTATGAGGGTAGAGAGACACTCCTACATGTTGCCGAGAGAAGTTGTGGATGCCCCATCCCTGGAGGTGTTCAAGGCCAGGTCCGATGAGGTTTTGAGCAACCTGACCTAGTGGAAGATGTGCCTGCCCATGGCAGGGTAGTTGGAACTGGATGACCTTTAAGGTCCCTTCCAACCTAAATAATTCTATGATTCTATGAATTATTCCTTTCAAATTCCTCTAACTCTCCATTGACTGTAAAGGAGACCAACTCACAAGTAGGTGACTAAATTTTTGGATTAAGAGGCACAAACTCCACCACAAATGCCTATCAATTGACTGGAAACATGCTCCAACATGAGGAATGAATAGAGCTATGTATCTGCGTATGAAATTGCAGATACACGGGGGACACCGCTACAAAAGAAAGAGAGAGAGGAATCCCAGTGATGGTGGAAGAAGGTAACTCAAGACCATTGAACCAAAAGCTTGTAAAGAAATTTCCCTCCCTCTGAAATGAATATGCTTGACTAACAACTAAAATCTGTGTTTATTAATGTTATTGCTTCTCCTCTCAGCTTATCTAATCTGCTCTCTTATCAGCTCAGCCACTCAGTATTTTTTCTTGGTTGTCCGACAGTAGCAGAAGGGAAGGAGAGTCTGCAAACAAACAGACCATGGACCACGAGGGAAAAGTGATGTGGGCTGAGGATGAGCAATGACTGTCTCATCCAGAGTCTGCCCAGCATAGGGAGCCCTTGGCAGGTTTTTTTTAGTCAAACATTGTCACAATTGAAAATAAACAGCCATGTTTGTCCACACTGATAGCAGGCATTTGCCCACAGCAAATGCATCTGTTTACAAAGGGCTTTCTTGTTGGATGTGTTCAGTCTAAGTCTGGATAATGAGATGCGTATTGCTTCATTGGCAATTCTCCACCAGACAGCAGTTTAAATCTTTGCCCCCCATTTGTGTGCTGTATTTGGTCCATAATGTACCTATTTTCAAGTGTCATTTTTAATTTAACGCATGAGAGAACTTATTACCCCTGGCAGAGTTAAATAGTTAAACTAGGGTCTGTCAATTCCTCCTGAACTGTTGACAAGTGGAATAATATTGCACTGTGATTAGTTTATATGAAGAGTTGTGGACTAGTTGAAGCCCTGGGAGTCATGCAGTGATTTCTGCTCTGCACGCATCAGACGAAATAGGCATCTGCATGTTTTTGCTGGAACCTCCTGTGACAGAAAGAGGTAACTTGGACATAGACAGGTTTGGGTCCCTGAGCATCCCAGAGTTTGAGGTTGCTTAATTATCGAGTTTTGCAATGTTTGGAAGATGTTCCTATGTGCAAAACCTAACAGCAACTTAAACTTAACATCACAGCATTTAGGGATCCCTGAAGGTGGCAGATATGGATTTAGCAGTGAGCTATGCGTGATGCCACTCACAGAATCAATAGGTTGGAAAGGACCCACAGGATCATTGAGTCCAACCATATTAAAAGACATCCCCATGGAGAGTTACAACTTAAAAGAATTTTCTCATTGGCATCTTTCATGATCTGAATGAGACCTTGAGAAATCATTTTTGGGACACTTCTCCCCCTTTGCTTGCATTGCATGAAGGGTGTGTCGAGCTGCACCATCTTTTGCTGGGAGGCAGCTGGTGAGTTGGAGGCAGCTGCCAGTTTGGCTCAGCTGCTGAGAGCTGTGACACACTCTGTCCTGCCTGGTAGAGACTCCTCACAGGCTTTTATTCTGTTCTTCCTATAAGGAAATTAAAGGTCACTCTGGTTGAAGCAGCTGGTAGGTCATTATTGTATAGGGGCAAACATAACACTTACTGCTGCCGTGAAGAGTTCTTAAGCAGGAAATTAGTGAGAAGGAAAATCACATTCCTCACAAAACCCCCAGTGCTTTGGATAACTCTGAAGAAAAGCTGTCATGAAGTGCTTTCATACAGACCTAAACTCAGTGAACAAGATCGTATTTTCCTTATTGCTAAGGATATTTGAAATAAGTATTGCAGCTTGTGTTTGGATGGGGAAAATAATAATAGTATGAATTCTTATGTAAGATTTTTCACCAACAGGTCTTGCATCAAATCAGTACCACTGGCCGCATTTCACAGGAGGTGAAATTGTGGCATGGAGCAGGAAAACAACCCATTCCCAGTCATTCAGAGACCAGTGGCTCTGCCAGAAACTCAGTCCCGGTTTTCTGAAGCCTAATTCAGCTCAGATTACCAGTCGAGACTTCTGATTTCCATATATATCTCAACTTCATGTTTTCATCATTTTTTTTTGTTTGGAGTGAGCCAATGTTTATTCCCCAAGAGTGAAGTTCTTTTGCTTCCCATATAGCGAATATGATGACAGATAATCCTACCATGCTTCTGCCCAAGAACATAGCATCTTCTTGTGCTGATTTTTCAGTCTTGTGTGCTCATTGATATTGTGCCTGGCAGTCAGTTCATATTCAATCATCTCACAAAACCTCTGCCCTTGCTATGAGCAGCATCAGGGCCTGTTGTGGAGGGACCCAGAGAGCAGGGGAACAATGATTCTCCGTGAACACCAACAGACTTGGGTAGCTGGAGATGGAGTTTGTACAATGACATGTAGTGATAGGATGAGGGGGAATGGCTTTAAGTTGCAAAAGGGAACTTTTAGATTAGACATTAGGATGAAATTCTTCATGATGAGGGTGGTGAGGCACTGGCACAGGTTGCCCAGGGAAGTTGTGGATGCCCCCTCCCTGGAAGTGTTCAAGGACAGGTTGGATGGGGCCTTGGGCAGCCTGTTCTGGTGGGAGGTGACCCTGACCGTGGCAATTGGATTGGAACTGGATGAGAACTTTGCTTCAGTAGCTTCACTTTGCTTGGCCATGAACTCATAGCTATAAAACCCAAAAAGACATGAGTAATAATCTTGCATTTCTGATAACAGCTTTCCAACAGGCAGCCTGCCAATTTCATGAGGAAGAATTCCTGCATCAGGTGAGACTCTTGTTGGATTCTGTCATACAGGTGCAATATTTTTCAGTAGGAGACTGGTTTGAAAGGAGGAATTTCTTTGAGTTTTCCTGTTGACTTCTACCCATTCTAAATAAAGCAGATTTCAAAGGTCTCTGTAATAGAAAGTGTGACGCAGAAAAAGTCACTGCATAGTGAGAGTAGTAATTTATGATGCTCGAAACTGTCAGATTTGCTAGGAGCACAGATCATCTAGTCAAGGGAAGCAAAATAAATTTCCCTGAGACCATCATTTTTCATAGGATGTGACTGGAGTGAGCATGCTTGCAGCAACACAGCCACCATGGGCTGGCACAGGAGGCCCTGAGTTGCATTAAAATGTAGCTCAGCAACAGATAAATGATCTTGCACCCACAGAATCACAGAATCACTAGGTTGGAAAAGACCCACAGGATCATCAAGTCCAATCATTCCTGTCAATTACTAAACCATGTCCCTCAGCACCTCATCCACCCATGCCTTAAACACCTCCAGGGATTGTGAATCAACCCCCTCCCTCGGCAGCCTCTGCCAGTGTCCAATGACCCTTTCCCTGAAAATTTTTTTCCTAAAGTCCAGCCTAAACCTCCCCTGGCAGAGCTTGAGGCCATTCCCTCTCATCCTGTCCCCTGTCACTTGGGAGAAGAGGCCAGCACCCTCCTCTCTACAACCTCCTTTCAGGTAGTTGGAGAGAGCAATGAGGTCTCCCCTCAGCCTCCTCTTCTCCAGGCTAAACAACCCCAGCTCTCTCAGCCGTTCCTCATAAGGCCTGTTCTCCAGCCCCTTCACCAGCTTCTTTGCTCTTCTCTGGACTCGCTCCAGAGCCTCAACATCCTTCTTGTGGTGAGGGGCCCAGAACTGAACACAGGGTTCGAGGAGCGGTCTCCCCAGTGCCGAGTACAGAGGGAGAATAACCTCCCTGGACCTGCTGCTCACGCCGTTTCTGATCCAAGCCAAGATGCCATTGGCCTTCTTGGCCACCTGGGCACACTGCTGGCTCATGTTCAGTCGCTGTCAACCAACACCCCCAGGTCCCTCTCCTCCAGGCAGCTTTCTAGACAGACTTCTAGTCTGTAGCTGCTCAGGGTTGTTGTGCCCCAAGTGCAGGACCCGGCATTTGGCCTTGTTAAACCTCATGCCATTGGACTCTGCCCAGTGGTCCAGCCTGTTCAGATCCCTTTGCAGAGCCTCCCTACCCTCCAGCAGATCAACACTTCCACCCAGCTTAGTGTCGTCCGCAAACTTGCTAAGGGTGCACTCGATGCCTTCATCCAGGTCATTGATGAAGACATTGAACAGGGCTGGACCCAGCACCGAGCCCTGGGGAACCCCACTTGTCACTGGCCTCCAGCTGGATTTCACACCATTTCCCACCACTCTCTGGGCCCGGCCAGCCAACCAGTTTTCCACCCAGGAGAGTGTGCGCATGTCCAGGCCAGAGGCTGACAGTTTCCCAAGCAGAACGCTGTGAGAAACTGTGTCAAAGGCTTTACTGAAGTCCAGGAAGATCTTCCACAGCCTTGCCCTTGTCCAGTAGGCAAGTCACTTTGTCATAGAAGGCGATCAGGTTAGTTTGGCAAGACCTGCCTTTTGTGAACCTGTGTTGACTGGGCCTGATCACCCGGTTCTCTTGCATGTGCTTCATGATAGCACTCAGGATCACCTGTTCCATGACTTTCCCTGGCACTGAGGTCAGACTGACAGGCCTGTAGTTTTCTGGATCCTCCCTGTGACCCTTCTTGTAGATGGGCACAACATCAGCCAGCCTCCAGTCCAGTGGGACTTCCCCAGTCTTCCAGGACTGTTGGAAGTTGATGGAAAGGGGTTTGGCCAGCACATCTGCCAGCTCCTTCAGTACGCTTGGATGAATCCCATCTGGCCCCATAGACTTATGGGTGCCTAGCTGGGCAAGCAAGTCTCTAATCACCTCCTCATGGACCACGGGAACTTCGTTCTGCTCCTCTAACTCCTGAGTGTGTACACACAGAGGGAACATCTTTCCTTACAATTAAAGACTGAGGCAAAGAAGGCATTAAGTACCTCAGCCTTGTCCTCATCCTTTGTCACTGTTGTTCCTTCTGCATCCAGTAAGGACTGAATATTGTCCCTGGTCCTCCTTTTATTTTAAATGTATTTATAGAAAGATTTTTTGTTATCTCTCACCGACTTGGCCAATCTGAGCTCTAGTTGAACGTTAGCCTTACTGATTTTTTCTCTGCACAATCTCACTTCCTCCCTGTAGTCCACCCAAGCCATATGTAAAATTTCAGACCAAGGGTATGGGAGTGCATGCAGAAATATATGAGTTACATGCAGGAATACTTGAGCCTTGCTCCTCAGATGGTTTTCCTGCCTGCTTTTTATTCTCTGCTTACAACTTCAGACAATCACCTTCCTCTAGGGATGAGATCAGACCCAGGGTCCTTCTGGAGTAAGTGTCTCATGTTGCAAACACAGCTTCTGTTGAACCCCATGACATTTGTTTCTCTTGCCAGATTGAGTCAAAGTCCCCCTCCTTGTTTCCATTTCCCTTGTTTTAATGCAGGGCCTGTGAACAGCTCCTGCAGTCCTAGAAGGATGTTTGTAATCAGTCATCTTTGCAACTGCATTTAAATGTTGATTCTATGTTTGCTATTGTATAGATGAATACAAAAAATAAGGTTCTGGCTGTGGACACACTCCATATTGAGAGGAGGGAGGGGAAATTTTCCGCTTCACTGGGTCAAGGACTGTTAAGGATGTGACATCTGCACTAGCAAGGTTGTGCTTGCATCTCTAAGGAAGTGAAACGATGCTTGCTGTTATTAAACAGTCTGTCTAGAAAGCTGCCTGGAGGAGAGGGACCTGGGGGTGTTGGTTGACAGCGACTGAACATGAGCCAGCAGTGGCCCAGGTGGCCAAGAAGGCCAATGGCATCTTGGCTTGTATCAGAAACGGTGTGACCAGCAGGTCCAGGGAGGTTATTCTCCCTCTGTACTCGGCACTGGGGAGACCGCTCCTCGAATCCTGTGTTCAGATCTGGGCCCCTCACTACAAGAAGGATGTTGAGGCTCTGGAGTGAGTCCAGAGAAGAGCAACGAAGCTGGTGAAGCAGCTGGAGAACAGGCCTTATGAGGAACGGCTGAGAGAGCTGGGGGTGTTTAGCCTGGAGAAGAGGAGGCTGAGGGGAGACCTCATTGCTCTCTACAACTACCTGAAAGGAGGTTGTAGAGAGGAGGGTGCTGGCCTCTTCTCCCAAGTGACAGGGGACAGGACAAGAGGGAATGGCCTCAAGCTCTTCCAGGGGAGGTTTAGGCTGGACATTAGGAAAAAATTTTTCACGGAAAGGGTCATTGGACACTGGCAGAGGCTGCCCAGGGAGGTGGTTGAGTCACCTTCCCTGGAGGTGTTTAAGGCACGGGTGGACGAGGTGCTAAGGGGCATGGTTTAGTGTTTGATAGGAATGGTTGGACTCGATGATCCGGTGGGTCTCTTCCAACCTGGTTATTCTACGATTCTATGATTCTATGATTCTAAAGCCACATATTTTTTCTTCTGAAGATTTTAGTAAGAAATATCTTTAAACAGGAAAGATTAAGTCTGCCCAGACAATCCTGAGGGCTCAAACCCAGAAATTATCTATAAAATCTAGTGTCATCTACCATGAACAGTTTCTCTGAAGGATGCAGCCCATGCTACACCCTGGACAATCAGGATGGTGTGTGTAGCAAATTGTTGGGATGCTGTGAGAGAAAGAGACAGAGACACCAGGCAGAATTAACCTCCCTATAACCAGATTGTTTGAGAGTGCTCTTTCAATTTTTCAAGTTATCACTTTTACGATCACTGATATATATAATTTTTTTTTTGTGGTGTGTGTGTAAATAAAGATATTTATTTTCACTGTGCCTTAATGTAAGTTAAAGAACATTTCTTGTCAAATAAGAACTGACAAGACATCTCTCATATGTGACCCCATAGGGGTTAGGAAGAGGAAGAAGTGTCTTCTGATAACCAGTCCTGTCCACAAGAGCGTTTGGGGTAGGGAAGGAACTTGGATTCAGAGTATCCCCAGGGTGTCTGCTGTAACAGATTCTCCAGAATAGTATGCTGGTCTGTATTTTTACAACTTAGCAGCTAAGCCTGCTGGTAGAAGCTTTGCAGGATTTGTAGGATGCTGTTGCTCCAAGACAGTACTTCTGAAGGTGGTGTTGAAAATATGTCTACTTGAAGGTGTGACACAAGTTCCCTTCTCAGATCAGACTGAAGAGGACCAGGATGAGGCATCTGCCTTTCTCATACACAGATCAAGAGACCTCGTCCCACAGCCTTCAGTCCTGTGCTGCAAGTCACCAAATTCTGAGTCTGTGTCACCTTTCACTCAGTGAAACTGGGGAAATGAAAAGCAAACAGAGGTATGTTTCTACTCTCCCCACAGACCTCCAGGGTGGGTGCAATGTTTTGGGGTGCCCTGAGTAGCAGCCAGGCAATTGTGCCTTTCTACAATATGGAGGAAAAAAGGTGTTTTGAGCTTAGCAGGAGGGAAGGAAGAGAGTGTATCAATATCCTCTTCAAGACTGCTTTGTTCTCTTTTTGCACTGCATTTTGCTCATAACTGCTGCTGCTGAGTGTCCCTGTGGAGCAAATAACAGATCTGGCCTGTAGATATTACATATTTGATGTAAAAGACTGATTTATAGGATTGGAAGTTAATTAGATTGCAATGATAGGGTGTAAGTGCTGTGTCACTTGCAATAATTAGGTGATTTATGTCCATTAAAAATAAAGCTACCACTATAAAATACAGTGGAGCTGAAGATAGTTGCTTCTCATTAGCTATCAAGGACAGAGAACCTGATTTTGCAGAAGAAGGTGTTTAGTCATGTAACAGAAAACTGTGGCGATCCCAGCTGCATGTGCAGAGCCATTGCACGCAGATGGACATAAATGGCTGAAGCTGCACAGGCTCCTCCTGTGCAGGAGGTTGGCACTAGAAACATTTGCTCCCAGAGACAGTTGCATCAGCCTGGACAGTGCATTTCCCATGATTATGGGGTTGCAAGGTTGATAAATACGACTACACATTAGTTAACAGACTTTGGAGCATCACTGAACACCCACACTGTCTGGATCTATCTCCTTTTCACCTTTCTTTTGTCCTAAAGGATAAATATGACTATTAGGTATATCTGTACCAAACTACCGATGAAGTGTGGCTTGTTTCTGATTGTGGGATGAAGTTATGAGATATACCCATTGCATGTTTTTAGTCATTCTCCATGCCACATGCATAAGCACACATGGTGTATACATAAGTTCAGGTCTGTAGTTCACATATTTCCATTTCTGTTTGCTGGATGAGGAACTCTGCCCCAAGTGTAAAGGCATATTTGGCCCTGTGCTCTTGCGTAAATGTCAGCCTGCTCGAGAGGAGCCAGGACAGCATCAGGGACACGTAAGAAGCAAATGAAGCTGGAGAACTGTGAACCTGTTGTTTTCAAAGCCTGGTGAGTAGGAGTCTGATCCTCCAACTCCAATATTGGTTAATGGGATCTGAATGCTCGACTCCCACACACAGCTTTGAAAATTTACTCCATCTGCTCCGTTTCTTGTTATCCTTCCTCCCTCCCTCCCCCGCCCCACCCCCCACCAGCAGAGAAGACAGAACCCTCTCTTTTCCTGAGATAAGCTTTGAGAACAGTAACAGTTTGAGTACAAATGTTAATTTTACCAAAGCCAGATTTAATGTCAATTGGGAATTTGGTTTCTTCTTTAGCAGCACTATATCGACATTTAAAAATAGATCTGCGTGTCAAATGAATGCACAAGTTCACAGATGCAAAGTAGCAGTAATACGCAGATTAAAACATTATAGTGTACTGATTCTATCACTTCAGTCATAAAATGGATAGGGATCATCTGCAAGGTCAGTGGATTGGGTTTTATTGATCTCCTAGAGTTCCTTTTATTTTTCTTTGTGTCCATTATTACATCACTGGCACAGAAAAACACATAAGTTGTTACGATTACTTCAAAATGTGCTGACTAGTATCAGCTGAAGCCAGAGTGACTTAGTGGTGCTGCTGATTTAAAAGGAAGCTTGTGGATGAAACAACAGCCAAAATCTATATTTTTTTTCCTAAAATCTTTTTTCACCATTTGTTCTTTCAATGCCTTTTTTCACTCTTTTGAAGAAGTGTTGTCAAACTTCTCTTTTGTCTGTTTTTTATCTGATTTTTCTTTGCCTTTTCCCTTCAGCTCCTTTTTTTTTGTGGTTTTCTTTTGTTCTTTTGGGCTTTTTGTTGGCCTTATTAAATGGCTCTTTTAGCAACAATGACATGAGTCCCCATTTCACTTTTAGCATTTCACGGTCACTGATAAAACAGAGCTGAAAATTGTAGCCGAGCTATTGATTTCCACTGAGTATCCTAGAAATGCTGTAGATATCATATTCCTCTCTTTACAACTCAATAAGGGAAACTCAGGCACTCTTGTGCTAAGGAAATATATGACAATTCATGCTAAGTTAGAGCCCTGAACTAAACTTTGTATTAATTAGTGAAGCAATAAAGACATTCTCGCTCGTTATTTGTTAAAAGGCACACAGCACTTACACTTAGGCAGCAATCACTCAACCACTGGTAATACTGAGGCTACAAATAGCTTGCTAGATGTATTCCCAGAACATAAAACAAATGCATCACATTTTTATTTAACAAACATTACTACCTAATATGAGCCATATAGTCTTCTATTATGCCATTTGCAGTAAACATAGCATTAAATATGTTGTCTAGATAAGAACTTGCCTAGGAACACTTGAGTCATAATGCAAGCTGGGAGCACTAAGTTGATTTTAAGTTAATCTGACGTTTTAGAGGAAATTGTCATTATCTGATTCACAAGGAGCTATTCTGAATAACTGTACAGAAAACTCTTCATTTCGCTTGTATCTGGCACTGTGAAAGGTTACATGCTTCTAAGCAGACCTCCTCAGATTACAAAATATGCTTGGAGAGATTTGCATTTGTAGAATTAGAGTATTTAACTGTATTTTAATGAAAACAGCCAGTATTGTTTGTCTCAGAAGAAAGGGAGGATGGAAAGATAAATCCAAGAGGCTGAAGTTCAATTACCTGTTTCTGTGTGTTTGTCACTCACAAGGCTTAGCATATAATTGACTTTTTTGATTTTCTGTTTGTTTGATTAAATTCAGAAGTAGAAGGAACATTTTAGGTCAACCTAAAACAAAAGTAATCTTTTTCATTTTAATTAATTTTTTTTTTCAAATTAAATTAAATATTTTTTCTCCCAAAGAAAACACATATATATGTATCATGGGTTTTTTATATTAGCTAAATCTCTAAATGCAACCTCATTTTAAAGTACAGCATTTACTGAAATAAAACATTTTGCTTCAATTTTATTTTCATCTCATTAATTTTCCCCTGGACACTGTGGGCCAAATGTGAATACAGTTTTTGAATAGCTTCAGTTCTATGGGGGTTTTGCTTTCTTTTGTTTATGTGGCTGCATTCCTCAATGCTTTCACTGGAACCCATCTAAATACTTTCAGATTTCACTCTTGTTTTAACCTTACCAGCTACAGAGCAGGGATATGGGATTTTTCTTACCTAAAATAAAAATAGTGACTAAATGCCTTCAGGAGTAGCTGTTGAGATGCTTTCACCACAGGGGGAAGGAGGCATGTGTGACCCTCACAGACTTCGTGTCATCTTTACTGGGGAGAGCTTAGAAGAAGCCTTACAGGACAGTGATTTCAGTAGGCTCAGTTGTCTCCATATGCAAATATCCAGTTGGTGTACAGTGGGAATTTGCTGGCTCTTAGCTTGGAGCACCATTTGGTACCATTTGTTTGCTGATGTAAAGCAGAGAAATTCCTTACTCCCTTCATTGACTTTACCTGCCTCTTCCTAAACTCAGTGCAAGAAAGGAAGGGCGCTATTACATCTCTGCATGGTGCTACCTATTCAAATACTGTTTCCCAAGCAAAGACAAGGCTGCCTATTAATAAATAGGTGTACGGGTGCAGCACCACACCCGGGTGCTTCATCAGCCAAGCAAGCTGTTGTTTCTTTAATTATGTACAGTCAGTCCAGAGGATGAGACCTGCTGCATCCCTCTGTGTTCATGGACCCTGCATGATGTTTGTATCTCTTTGACTTGGAAGTAGTTTGGTTTTTTTTTAGTTTGCAATTTCATGTTTGCGTAGAAAATCTAATGCCCCAAAGCAAGAACTTGGAATGAGTTGCAGAATATTAGCATTCCCCTGTCCAGGAGAAAGGAGATGTAAGTTTCATGGCTGACCTTCAGTTGCTTGATTCCCGATTTCCAGATGCTGGGCTTGCCTCTTCCTCTTTCTCTTCCTTCCCAGGGACACCCAGTTCATCACAGACAGGTAAAACTGACTAATCAAGGTAAAAGTAGATGAGCCAACCAAACTTGGTGTATGAGGTTTTGATTGTTTGTTTCCTTGGTTATAAAACAGGTTATGAAAATCTGTGTGTAATACCTAAATGGGTCTCCCTTGATGTCTTGTCTCTGTGGTGGCTGCTGCATGAAGCCATAAGGAGTTCAAATAAGGCAAGACCAGATGTAGCCATACATGGTTCATGCACTGTTCACCCAGATTACTAAGCAATACTGGCCAAGAGAGTGACTCTCATTAAACCTAAGTGGGGTAATCAAGGTGAATCTACTTGGGGGACCTCGAGACATCCTCCGCTTGGGAGAGCGTTGGATGAATCGAGCTGTTGCTTATGATACTGGGTTCTCACTGATGGTCTCTTGCACTATGTGGACTAGGAGGGGAGTGAGGCCTTCAGGGCCACATTGAGCATAAGGACAGCAGTACAGACCTCCAGTGAGAAGGGAAAGCATTCCCACTTCTGAGCACACAGTCCAGCTAGGATCTCCTGAACCATGTGCAGAGGTCCTTGGAGAGACTATGTTGAAGATCTACCTCATGAGATCACAAGCAAATGCAATGACAAAAGTTCCTGTTCTCTTTGAAGAACTCCATTTATTAGTCATGCAAACGGAGCAGCATTCCTTGGTGTCACAGACTCAAGCTAACATCATGTTTTTCTTAAGCTTTGAAAATGTATTTTATTAATGGCCACTTGAAAGGCACTCTTACCTATGCCACTTCATGTTCTGCTGAGGATGTTGGGGAAATGAGAGTTGTTAAGTTGGGAAAATGGTGCAAAATTCAAGGTCTGAATATTGTATCTCAGAGTGGCCTTTGCAAATCTGAGCGCTTAGGTGTTGTAGCACTGAGACTGTGCAAAGTCACAGAGATAGCGCTGCCCTCAGCTCAAGCGTGTACTTCCCTGAATGACAACATGTTGCAGAAATCAACAGACATTTCCTTACCCAAGGGAAGGCGCTCCGAGTTAGATGTATATCTCTGAGCCACCCCCTGTTTGTGTGCGAGTAGAAGAGCTGAAATATGTTTTCCCAGTGAGAAGCTGACCTAAATCCTCCTTAATTTCAATAGGAAAATCTACTGAGCTCACCAGACTAATTCAAACAATCAGCATAGCTGAAAATGCAAAATAAAACATTATTCTGTGTTTATTTGCTTTGGAAGGAATGAAGCATGGTTTTTAGCTGCCTGTGTAAGTGGGGTGGGTGTTCAAACTACTGGTGAAAGGTTTACGATACTTTGTGAATCAAACAGCTTTTTCTGAGTAGGGAAGAACTTGGTATATTAATACTGCTTGATCCCAGAAAATTAAGGAAACAAATATAACAAAACAGCACTGCAAAGCATCAGGGTTTTACGTGTTTGTGAAGAACCAAATGTTGTGCCACCTGAGTCCCTCAAAGTGTTTTGCCATACTTGCTTTAGGAGGGTGAAGTGCAGTTCTCTATCTCCACTCTGTTGCTGCTGTTAAAATTTTTCTAGAAATTCAGTGGGAGATACCACCCAGAATATGCTATAAAAATGCACAAGAGGATGTCTTCTTAAGGAGATGTGATGACTCTGTAAATCCTCAGAGACAGGATACCTGGTTTGAGGTAAACCTCTGGAGTGATAAAGACTGGAGATAAACTACTTGCTGCTCTGCAGCTGTTGAAATCTGGTATAGTCCCTTGGAGTTGCATCTGCAAGATGATGTGCCCATGCTCTGCAAGGCAGCACTACACAACATCTCCAGGCAGCTGTGGGTGGCTAAGTGCTGCCAAGAAGTGCAATCCTGCAAAAACTCAGCTGGGTTACTACAGAACCACAGAAGACAGAACTCACTTGGTCCACCATAGGCACCAGACCATGGTGTCCCATGCCTTTTGGGGATATCCAGCCCCTTGACAGCTTGACTGAGTCAATTGCCTTTTCAGTACCTCTCTTCTGTACCTTCCTGCACTTCTTAGGTTTCTGAAATTGCAACCAGGATGCCTGAGCCCAGCAGGAGCTTCTGGGCTGTAGACTCCTCTAGGACCACACTAGGTTGGTTGGATGACACAATCTTCGAGAACAAGCAGATGGAAAAGCTTTCCACCTCCTCACTGCTCAGCATAACAGGGCATGATGGCTCTCTCCTTGGCAGTCTCATGCTCCTGGGAGAGAGCTTAAACTCATCGTGGTGTCCCTTGTCCTTCTGTAATTTGAGATGTTGAGCCCTCCATAGTCATCCCTGCGCTATGCTGGCATCTAAGAGGCATAGACTCTGTGGTCCATGCTGAGGTAGGGGCCAATACCTAGTATTTGAGAGATGGTGAAGAAGAGGAGCTGGGTAAGCTGCTTTAATGGCAAAGCCCAACATGGAAACTGGGGAAATTAAAAATAAATATTCTCTTGTAATAAGCTGCAGTTGCAGGAGTGCTGTGAAGTATTTCCAGATGAAGACTGACACCAGTAGGTTTCTCCAGTGGTACAAACTTGAAGTAATTGACTCTGCTAAAATGGAGATGAATTTCGTCAGATGTAATTATCAGGTACCATGCTCATGATCAACAAATGAGAAGTGGTGAGGAACAGCTCTGTATGCAGGCCTGGGTTGCTGCCTTCATATCTGCAGCAGATCTGCAGGAGTGGTCACTCTGTGGAGTTAGTTGTTAATTGCTGTGGTCTAGAAAGGCATTTAAATGCTTCTAACTCTTCCTCTGAAGAACTACACTCACTCTTCCTGTGAGTACGCACACTACGGTCACCCCTGATTTCTAGGCATCCCAGCCAGACCTATTATCTGTCTACCTAATTAGTCAGAGACACCAGATGTCCAGAAATCCCTGGCTAATATGGAAACTATTCAATATCCCATCAGTTTATGTTCTTGGAAAGGAAAATAAAAGCATATCTGGGGAAAACTGGACATACAATGTCCTCATATGGGCCTGGAGCCCCAGCTCCTGGCTGCCCAGATGTGATGTAGGGAGGACTTGATAAAGTGATGACCAGAAATATCTTTCATAACTGAGTTATACAGGCAACCATAAACACGGAACTACTGGACTTAGGATTCAGAAAACCAATTTTCATTATGAAGCTGCTTTACTGTGAAATCACTGTTGGCTCTTTAATACAGTTAAGCAGTAACTCTTTGGCAAACTAATTGCCGAGAAAGCAGAGGCAATCTATCTTAACGTTTGTTTATATGCAATGAGGTTTTATAATCTAATTTGCAGATTACCAGCCATGATATTTAGGGCAATTAATGGACTAAGCCGAATTGCTCACTCCCTTTATGTGATGTTTTCACAGAACATATTTCTGGACTGCGGAAGGGTACTTAAAATTCTGCACTCACTTCAGTTTATTAATGGCTACACTCTTTCATAACTGTAGATGTTACCTAGAGAACACAGTTCTGCTTTTATTACTATTCCTGTAAATTAGTTACTTGTAGCAGTAATTCAGAAGTGAATAAAACTAATTTTACTTTTTATTTTAAAATTGACTTTTGTTAAGTATGATACTGTTACTCTGACTGCATTATGAAATAGCAACTGAATCATAATCTCTTAACGCTTTGATAACATGCTCTGGCAAGCATCAATTTACAGATTGCTGTAAATATTCTAAATGCATAAAGCCTTTGCATCTTAGTACTGTGAGTACAATTCCACCCCCCCATGCCCTTCTCAAACTACTGCTAGTCCCGCCATCTCACTGTGGATTGTTAGCTCTGCAGCCTGAGCAATTCATCTTACTTAGGTTGTGCCACAGCAATCACCGCTGAAATTGCCATGATAGTTTGAGAGGTTACAGTACTGTGCTGGAAGCCAGGTGAAATAGACTGTGAAAGTATTCATCACTTCTCTATTCTTTAAGCCCAGATTTTACACTGAAGCAGTTGTGATTTGATCTGATGTGGGAGTGGTAACAAATAGTTGATAACAACAGCCCTGGTCTAGTAAAGTATCTGTACAATGCCTAACATCACTGGGTCATCTAAATCTCTTACAGATATCCAAAATCAGCCGTGGGTACACATAAATAATTTTGACAAGGAGATCAAGAGTGAATGTTCATGCTGACTTTCACATGTGAGATTGTGCTATTTTTATTCTTCAGCCCAAGGCAAATGACCTACATCTTTGGGTTCCCCATCCTTGCCACAGCTTTCACAGAATCACAGAATTATTTAGGTTGGAAAAGATCTTTAAGATGAATGAGTTCTACTGTAAACCTAACACTGCCAACTCTGCCACTACACCATGTCCCTAAACGTCACATCTACACACCTCTTCAATAGCTCCAGGGATGATGGCTCCACTATTTCCCTGAGCAGCCCATTCTAGTGTTTGACAATTTCTTCTTATTCGTCTAAGGGAACCTTCTTAAGAATCGCTTTTGTCTCTTTTTAAGATTACCTCAAGGCATAGCAGAACTACAGGGTAAACCTAATGGAGGATGGGCAATCTCCAGAGGAACATCCTGAGTGGTCAACAGCCTCCAGAACCTGGACTGAGTCTGAGCCTGTGGTTTGTGTGCATCCTCAAATACACACCCAGCACTGGAGTGGTGCTTCTGGGTTCAGTCTGGAAAGTCTCAGCTGAGATGTTCAGAGTATGCACAGCCAGCAGCACTCGTTGCTGAGAGTTGCTCCCAAACCTGATACTCAAGCCAAGATTTGCTGACCATGTTAAGATAGGCATTTAGGACTCTGTAGTAGCCAATGGAGAAAGTCTAGGCTCTCCAGAGAGCACTCATCCCGTCTGAAGATTAATAGGATGTGTAACTTACCCTCTGGAGGTGCACTTATTAGTCCACTGAGTAGGGTAGGAGCCTTAATTGGCTATTTTTGGCTAGACATCTCACCCATAAATTGTTTTTACTAGGCTAGGTGTCTCCTGGTCTAAGGACAAAAGATGAGAAAAAGACTGCTCTCAGTAATGTTTGCATTCAGGTAGATATTATTTGCTTTAATTTGTCTGACTTTTTGCCCTAAGGCATTAGTAGTAGAAGTCACTTTACTTACTATCCAGCCAAACAGAATCTGTATGAAATCCACACTGTGCAGAGACTGTTCTGAGGCTGAAAGGCAGAAGCTTTGTCAGGTGAGGAAAGGTACTTCACACGGGGGCATAGATGGGACTGAAGGAATGGGCATCCAGTCCCCTGTTTCATTACAGACTCTCTTTGAGAATATAAGCAAATCTTACACTGTGGCCCTAAAAACGGCCCAGTGGACTTGAGTTCAAAGTGCAGAGGCCTCAAACCTTCGCTTTCCAGGCACTGAAATCTGGTCTACTCAATGTGCAGAGACTTCTGTTACAGAAATTTCAAGAAGTCAGGTACGCCTTTCAGACCCAAGGATAGCACATGGGGCAAAGACTGGAAGCTCCATAACCTCAGGACATTTGAATGTGGTCTTGTACTGATGAACTCATTTCTGTTTGTATTGTGAATTTTTTTATGGGCCTAATGGCGTGTGTAACACATTAATCTGAACATATTTAACAGTGGAATATGTACATAATAGCTGCACTGAGAAGAAAAGAATTTGAATGCTGAGTCCATTCCCAAAGGTAAAGGGAACTGCATGATATGCACAAATCTGTGGCACAGTGTAGTGAAGATGTCAGGTCTCATCTAAAATAACTGTTTGTCAATGCTGTCCAGGAAAGATAAATCCTATATGGTACAGGTAGAAAAGAATTTCTAATGTAAAGAAGTAGTCTTCTCCTTGGAGGACTGCTAGAAGACCTATAGAGGGCAAAACAAAGGCTCAGAAGCAATTTGTCTATCCCAAATGTATCTAGAGATAAACCGTTAGGAGTTAGAGATACTTCAGTTGAATTAAAGTGTCAGTGTGAAGATAAAGAACTGGTTATGAATGAATGTAGATTGGAAGATAAAAATGCACAGTAATACAAAACCTAATGTTTTTCAGCACAGCTATGCAGAGGCTGACTAGAAGAGGAACCAGCCTTGTTGATGAGACTTCAATCTCATTCAGATTCTTTTAAATGAATACTAGGAGAAAAAAAAATTAAAAAAGTGCAAATCAAATCAGTTAAAAGTGCTGCTTTATTTCACTAAGACTGCACTTGCACAGTGCAGTCTAAAGCCCAATAGATCTTGCGATGGCATTTTCAGAAAATAAATATAACTGCAGCGGTAATGCACACTTGCAGACTTCCACAGGCTGTTTTGGGCCTCTGAGTTCAGCTGGTCTCGTGCTATCTGAGTCTGCTGGGGCCACCATCTTATAAATGTCAAATTAATATTAAATAATCATAATATGAAACCTAGGGCTTTTAAATTGAGTAAGATGGTTATTGAATGTTAATTACTATGTTGCTACTAAGTCATACTTTGAGTTATGACATGTTTATTTCCTAGTTGTTAACCTTCAGGGTTCTTTTTTTTAATTAGGATTGTCCCAGTACAGCATTAGCGTGAAGCTGCCACATGCTAAATGAAAAAGAATATAAGCTGGAAGGTCCACTTTTGCAAGATCTTTATGTTCGGTTTTTCTTTTAATCTACATCTTTTCTTCTAACAAGTTGAAATGCCATAGACTGCTTCTCGACGTTCAGAGTTCTGCTGGGAACTCGGCTCTTCTCCTGGCTTGCTCGATGTGAGCTGTGATAAACTTGGAGTGGGCCAGAGAAAAGTCATCTACATGCCTGAGACATATGAGTGCCAAGCAGCTACAGAGGTCAGCCCAGCTGTGGGTTCAAACGGCCGATCATAGACAAAGGGAGATGCTACGTCTGGTTAAAGGAGCTGTAAGACCTGCCCTGTCCAGGATGGCTATAATTCATGACCCCGAATGCCAAGGTTGCCCAGCCCCTGCTGAGTTCAGTACAGAAATTTAGTACTGATGGATGGTAGATGCAGGAGGTGCTGTTGGGTGTCAGCTTCCACTGACCAGAGCTCAGCAGGAGGTGCTTTGCCTCCCAAATATCAGGTACAGACTACCAGGATGCTTAAAATCTTCCACAGCACAGGCTGAAGGCAGAACCTGGAAGACAACAAGCTTTCTTACATTGAAAGTCAGAGAAAAATCGACCAACTACATCTCAAAATTGAGAGATGCAGTACTGTCTGAGGCAGCTGACCTTGTGCAAGAGTAGCAGAACAGCTCACACACGAGTCCATTCACTGCTCCTGATGGAAAGTCATCCAACTTCCAAAAAATATTTCTTATATGTGACTATGGTGCACTTCTCTCAGCCTGTTACTTAGTGTTCTTACTCCTGGTATAACTTTCTCTTTTTAGTTCTCATACTTATATACACAAGCTTTTTCTGGTCCACTTAGGACTCTTGAAAGTGGTCTAAGGCATGACACTGACTCATGGGTCACACAGAGGCCACAAGAAGCCTCAATTCTCTTCCTAGCCAAGGCAGCTGTCTGCTAGGGAACTCTGGACTGGTATTCTTGCTTTTCCAAGTCTCACCCTCGTACCTGCAGGAGAAGTGTGAAATGACCTTTCCTTGCAAGGATCTTTGTTCTCTAGGGATAGTCACCCTAGAGAACATAGTTTTCAGATAGTCTCTGAAGAAGTGTCTTCAGAGGGTTCAAGAAATATCTCTGTATCTAGCTATGGTGATATATCAAGGAAGTTCTGTGCTATCTTGCCCTTGTTATGATAAGATATTTCTAGGACTCTTATTATTCCAAAGCAATGCTTATCAAAGATAAATAGTGTTCAGACATAAGTCATCTTGGGAGAGGGACTGCTTAGCAATGAGCAGCCTGTGGGTTTCTTGCAGAGCTCTAAAGATAAATGATCCAGGGAGGTTCAATCAGGGAAGCACTCAGTACTGGAAGGGAGGCAGAGCCTCTTGTTTATACCGTTCATGAACAGCACCATTATCTAAGTGAAGAGCTGCCAAAAAAGGGAGATGTGGCGGTCAACAGCTAAACTGGAATTTAGAGATGAGTTCGACATCAATCCTTCTTTTACCCTGTGTCATAGTCTAGTTATCCACCTAATGTGGATAGATTTATAGCAATATTTTCTGTAATACCTCCTTACTGAGGAAGGCAAGGAAATGTTTTCCCAAACAACTGGTAGGGAGCCCTTCACTAACTTTCTCCTCCAGAGAAGGTAGCAGTGGAGGAGGAGATTGACCAGACACCCTTCCCCTTATGTATCCCCATGCTGGGCTTCGTTTGACAGACGCTGCCTCCAGGAAAGACATTTCTCCTCCTATATAGTATTTCTTTGGCAGTTTGGAGAATCATCCTTGTCACTGCAATTATAAATATCAAAAGCTTCTAAGAGAGTTTTCAAAGGAAACAGGGCCAGCCCTGCTGGGATCTGTTTGTGGGTCATGACAAGTGATTTTCAGAGTATTTGGGTTGATGCGATGGAGCATGGGAAGGGAAGTAGAAGCACTAATGTAATAAATTCCTTCCAGATCTTTTCTAAAGCTGAGTGAATAATACACAATAAATAATTCACTTGTTGGCATCAAGCTTTTATCTTCTTTTGGGATATGCTACAAGTGAAATGTAGGTCCTCAAATTTGCCTGTTTGAATTACGTGAATATTTCTTTTTGTGTAATTCTCTACAGTTTGGTTAGGCATCTTAGACATCCTAGATGTATTGCTTTGTTGCAGTTTCTTGTATGAAGTGGTTACTCCTTTGTGGATTAAAGCAGAAGCACTTACGTCATGGCCATTCACAATGTAAATTTGATTTCTGTGACTAACACGTACTTGAAACCCATCATTTGAGTTCCAGCAAACAGTTGAGATTCAGCAGGCACATGAATGGCTGAAGGAAATTCAATAAACTCAGCTTTTCATACTCTCACATCACCTCTTCTTTTCACACCCCTGAAAGCTCAGTGTCCTTTAAATTTAAGGTTGAACATATGCAAGCATGGCATAAACTATGATAGATCTCAAGTTATAGAGATGCTTGCTGGGTTTTCCACTGGTTTCTTGGGTGGGTGAGGGTCTTGTAGAGGGATCTGAATCTGGCCATATTGTTGCTTATAGTAATACCATCAACATTAATTGACTATTTTCCTGCCAAGACAATAGCAGGACTGTTATTATTAAATCATGGTAAACTGAGGTAAAAACTTAAAAATCCCCTTGATAAAGTTTCTTCATACACACCTTTGCTTAAATAAGTGATGTCCTGGCAGTTGTCAAATCACTAGATAACATTTCACTCAAACACGCATCTGTGATGCAAGGAGTCAAAGATTTCTTGTAGTTAAAGTATATATGCTAGCAATACACAGGAAATTTACTTTCCATTCAGGAAAAAAACCCAGGAAATAAATCTAATAAGAAATTTAATCTCAGTTCTGGCTGAAATCAAGTCTTGTCATTAACCCTGAATTCTATATTGTCTTTGTTCATACCATTAATAATGCCACCTTCTTCTTGGCCTCCAAAACCTCCTTGTATGGAGGACAATAGGTTCCTGTTGGGTTCTGTACATCCATGAACAGTCAACACGATGTGCTTCTAGCAGAGGATTTTCCTACCACACCACATTACCAGATGCTGAAATCACAGGCCCACCAATCACCAGCTCTAATGACGGTGACTCACCGTGGCATGGCACAGCCATGCTTAGATTATCTCTGTCAAATTATTATCAGTGATAACACTGGAACTGGAGGGTCCCTCTATATCTGTCAGTCTGTAAGTGCTTTGTGTCTCCCTACATGTATCAATTTTGCTGTAATATTAATCCAGCATTCTACATAATAGATTTTATTTGAGTGATTATAAGCAGTTACTTTATTAACCAATTTTAACACCCATTTCTCCTAAAGTATGGGGGGGGAAAGCCCCTGTAGCTAATAAGCATTTCTTTTGCCAATATCATAGCTTTAGGCCTTGAAAAAAACCCACAAGTCTGCACTTTTAACCATTTACTGGATAAGTTCCTTTTTAAAATTATTCTTCTTATCTCTTGACAAGCTGTAGTGAAAGATGATTTTTTTTCTCTCGCTCTATGAAATTTATTCATCTAAATAGAAAATGGCAAACCTGTACGCAAGTTTTCAAATGTAACTTGAAGCCATAGTACATAAACTTGCACACAGATGGCTCCCTGCATATGATCATTACCCTGAGACTTGCAGAGCTCAGGAAAAAAACCAAAACAGATTTTATTTCAAGGACACCACAAATAATAACTAGTTCCCAGTGTTTGACTGGGATTTCATCCACGTCAACTGTTGAGTGAATTTAGGATCTAGAGGTGGAAGAGACATCCACACTTCCAGATGCTTCATTTTAACTGCGTCTAAAAACGTAGGGATCGACTGTTCCTTAGAACCACTTGGCAAAGGAGAAACCTTGCTTGTCAGATTCAAGAGTTACTGAATACATCGTTACCTCAACTTCCTCCTTACAGTACTTCAGATTGGGTTAGTGTAGGGAAAAATGTGATAGCCTTGGGATATTTGTCATGGTACTGTTGAAAAAGATTTGGTGACACATTTCACAATTTGATGCCTTCATCTTTTATGCTGCATATTTTCGCCTTTCAAAAGATATTTAAGTAGCCTGCTTCTCTACTTATAACGGGCAGCAAACTGTTAATCTTCAGGGAGGAAGACAAATCTCTTTGGAGGGAAGGGAGCAGATCACATTGCATGATATCTCATAGCTTGAAGTGACTGTAAGGTGAAGAACAATCTGCTGCAGACAGCCAAGTGGGCTGTCTTGTTAGAAAACACCTTGAACCTCTGCCTCAGCTCTTTGGTCTGATTGAAGCAAATCACTGAAGCAAAGAGCACTTTGCTGCTCAGGTACCTTAATGCATTTGCGAAGCTTGGCCCCTGTTATCCATCAACAGACATGACTTGCACCAGAGGATGAAAAAACCTGAGGCTGCTGGCATAAGTGTGTTTTCATAGGAACTATGGTCACTGCAGTGGAGAAGGTCGGGTCTCAGAAATAGTGCAGTGTCACCCCCAGGTAAGACGGATTCTTCTTAAGTGCAGACGTCTGTGACCCAAAACCAAGGGAGGGGGGAAGAAACCAGAAAAGCCCCTCCTGTGTGCCTGTGAGTCTATGGTTTCCCTTGAGAGGCATCCCCTCTGTGTGCAAGTGGCTTCCTCCTCCCACTCCTCTTGGTGGAGAACCTGCTGGTGAAGGAGGTCCCTGCCCTCCCCACACACCACTCAGGCTTGGTGCTGCAGCTTTTTAGGAACAACGGATTCCAATGATTTCTATATTTATGCAAACATGGTGACGGGAGAGCAATGAGGGGTTGGTCCAATAGGTACTCCAGTGTGGTGCATGTCACAGCTGACCTGCCAGATGTATCTCACAGAGCCCAAGGGCTGAATTACTGCAGCCTGCTTTCATGGAGTCAGTAATTTGATTCTCTTTTCTATCCTGGTGCCAATTTCTATAAAAGTTGCACAAATGACACGTGTCAGAAAATCCAACTCTGGTTGAAATTGTGCGATGCTTTTGATTGGGTTCCTAAATCATGGGGGTGGAGGAAGAATGTGCAGGTGGGAGTTGGAAGATGAACAGACATTGTCATTGTGGGAAGCCTAACATTTTAGGAAACTCAGCCAAAATTCTGTCTGTTCAGAGGGAAGATGTGAGGGTTGATAGGCTCAAGTGAGGAGGCTTTTGAGTGCTACAAAAACAGCGGTCCTACAGGTCTGGCAGGGCACACCTAGGTGAGAGTACTGGCCTTCCTACTAGAATTCTCTGTTTATTTTTAAAGGCTTTCAGAAAGCCATCTTCTGCTTACAGCTAACATTTAAACAAGGGGCTTATTTTCAAGGCTAATTTGTCTTTGTGCTTTAACTGGCCACATTTTCACAATTAGCCATCTTCAGCCCCCAAAGCCACAGGAGCTCGGTGGGGGTTTGTGGCATGTTGCCTTACGAAAGGAGGGAACAGGGTGGCAGGGAGTGGGGGGCTGCCTGGTCGCCGTTTCCATGCGGTACAGGCAGCGCGATCACAGCGCTAACACAACAGCCTGTGTAATTACATGTTTCTAGGAAGTGTGTTAGCTCCACAGGGAGCTGAGTCCATTTGAAGAGGAGGGGGAGGAAGAAGAGACTTTTTTGGGGGGGGGAGGGGAAGGTGAAAAGGGTCAGTGCATAACCCAGCTCTCACTCAAATATGATAAAGGTAATTGTTACTCTCAAGCGAACGCTGGGTGCTTTCTGGTTCTGGCTCCTCTCACTCATTGCTCATGTCTGTATTATGCAGGCATCTGCTTTCAAAACCAGGTGAAGCAGGGCTTTGCAAGAGGGGAGAAGAGATTTGACCCTGTTGGAAGCGGTATGTTGCAGTATTTGACATTGCTTCTGCGCTAGCATCACCAGGGCAGGGAGGAAGGCAGAGTCAGAGGCATGGCTAGTTTACGCTATCTAGGCATTTATTTAGGTGGAAGAAGAAGAGTGCCAATTAAAGGCAATTAATTCTAGTCCATGTGCTGGGGTAGGGGGAGGATGGCTTGGACATAATCTGTCATGTAGGTGTTTGATGCATGTCCTGTGTTGCTGCTGCTCACTGTGGCAGCATGTGCCTGAGCTTTAAATATCCTGCAGTTCCCGATATCTTGTTTCTCCAGCAGTCTCTCCATTTCATTTTCCTCCTCTCTCTAGTGTAAAATTTGGCCTAGCTTAAGCTTCTTTCCCTGGCTGAGAAGGTTATTTCCTTCCCTCCTCTCCTCCCCACCCCCTCATCCATCCTCTCCTCCTCTTGCAAATGCTCTCCGACCCTGATTTGGGGTTTCTCTCTCTGCAGTTAGCTGTGGGCTCTGTGGATGCATTGCCGTGACGGAGGGCCGAGGGCTGACCGAGTCGTGGGGAGGATTTGTACATAGGAAGAGAGGCAATGGCTGTGCAGCGTGCTCCCGAATCTGCTCTGAGCTTGCTGATGGTAAGTGCTTGCTGAAATCCGTTTGGGAAGGGGGGGTGGGCGAGGGGAGCTGCACTGCACAGATTCAGGGCACTAAATCCACAGGAGGATTTTGTGTGAGCCTCCGCTTGGCTTTTAGGTCCTGGAGAACTTTTCAAACGGCTCATCTGATGCTCACACAGAGGCAGTCCCCCCCATGATGGGTTTTAATGCATCTGTACCAATGTTCAAAGCAGAATTTTGAAGTCACCTTTCTGTCAGAGCTGACACTTGCATTCGGGGTTTATCCTGAGCTGTAGTTTTTCATTTGGTTGATTGTACCAGTGTCTAGAATTCTCATGTTCTTCTGCTTTCTCCTGATTTTGTCCTTGCTAATTACAAGACAAATGACAAGAAGGAGAGTATGATTTCTTTGTAGGTTCACGGGCATGTTGTTCGCAGTGACCAGACACTCAGATGTTATATCATTTGGGGAATGGTCCTCTAATGCAGTGAATTGCCATTCCACTAGCTGCTGAGTGTGCCAGACTTGTTACTGACTGCAGACCACGGGGTAATCATTAGTATTTATCTGAGCTATTTGCTACAACATGTTGAGCCACTGACCTACTTCTCAAAGTTTGGCATATTTATAATATTTCAAAGAAGATTATATAGCAAAACACGTGGCTGAGTCCAGAAACATGCCACTGTCCTGCTGCAATTAAAATAAACCCTTTTGGTAGGTTATTAGAGATTTGTCTAGCTTTACTGGTTTTATTTTTTTCCCTGACTCTTAATGCCATTTTCTATTCTGCAGCATCAAGGGTGGTTTTAGTGTAAGATCTCTGCTGGATGTTTTTCTGCCTAAATGTCACTATAATGCTTCCGCTGGATAGTTGTTAAAAGCAAAGGGCGTGTGTGTGTGTGTGAATGCATAGATCTATATGCATTATATAGATATTTACATAATTATTATTACAGATTTTTCTTCTGATTGTATTAGAAAATGATCTCTACCACTCAGACATATGATGAAAAGGGAACGTTGCAGGATGATAGTCCTGTAGTGCCTAAGGTTGTTAATAAAGGTCAAGTGGAGAAAGGCAAATTTTCTGTCCATTACTCAAGAGGCTAAACATGTTATTAAGACTCTGCATGGTTTGTTTTATATTTCCCAGAGACTGACTTCCTGTGTAAGTTCATTTTAACCCCTCTTGCTTACCTCTGGCCTTCTTGGCTTTTTAAATGGCCTCTTTCTATTTATTTTTCAAAGATAATTTGACGGGTGTCTGTCACCTCAGTGTCACTGTTTGGGCAGTATATGCTTTTAGTTTCACTACCATCTTAATTCTCAAGTTAAACCTCTCCTTCCCCCATCTCTGTGCTCCTTGAAAAGACCTTGTCAAACTCTGGTACAGTGCCAAGCTTCCCACAGATTTTCTCTCCTAAAACATGGCTTTCTGCAGCTCCATGGTCTTGCCCTAGTTATCATTTTGAGATGGGTTGAGTGTTTCTACATCTTTAGCCTATCACCTGGACCAGTCAGGTCTCCTCACCTTGGGCACAGCCCTGGGCAGGGCTGTTGTGGTCTCCTGTCCCCACATGGATGGGCTGGGTTAGTTTTGGGGTCAGCAGCCGAAAGAGTTCCTGCCTTTGATCCCATGGATGGTCAGGGTGGTGATTATATATTTCTGGGTTGTAAGAGGACTCAGGTAACTCTTCAGGATTTGTTCTGCAATGGTCTCAGATTAGAGGCTGCTTATGCTCCACTTTTTGCCAACTACTTCTTTTACCCTAGATTTTTCTTCGGTCATGAGTCAGTTTAGTTAACTATAGAAACCTCATCCTTTCCCCTCTGCTTTGCCTTGGCTTTGATTGCATGCTTGATCAGGCTTTCCTTGAATCAATAATAAATTCTTGCATAATTCATCCCACAATGAGCAGCTATAATGGCATCTCTTCTAAAACTGCCACTCTCCAGAGATTAAAGGACTAGATGTCTTTGGGAAGTCCAGAGGAGTAGCTTTTAATACTTTGATGGACTTTCTCCATTGAGAGAGCTTTCTTTCTGCTATGAGGAGTATTTCAGTACTGCATTTTCCCTGCAATGGGATGCAGAATGTGCATCCAACCATCTACTTTTTATGCAGCATCATACTCAGTCTGAAAATAACTCCTTCTCAGTGGGGTACTTCAAAACACTTTGTGTTGCAGGTAAAGAAACCAAGGTACAGAGCTATTCATTGACGTCACTGGAATTTGATGCACTGAATTGAGTGACTAAAATTAGGAGTTTACTCATCTCAAACTCCTTTCTGGTCAACTGAGAAAGATGGGCTTCTTCAGAGTATGGGGTTTCCTTCCCATAGAAGGGCTGTCTATAAGACTTAGGGGTCTAGCATCACTGTGTCCCAGCAGAAAGCTGCACGTGGGACTGCATGGCATTTCTGTGTGCCAGACATGAAGACAGCTCACAATGACTTACTTGTGCATAGTCAGTGCTACCCAGGACATGGAGTTGACATGGAGCCTAAACCAGCTCCCAGACATCAGGTCAGCTGAGAGTTGCACGTTGCTCATACAGCACAGAATTTCATTGGACCTGCAGCCCTAGGTGAACAGATCCTACTTCTTTTTAGGGAAATAAATATTGACCACACAATGCATTAATCTAAAATGAATCTGTCTTTTATTTTGAACTTGTTTTCTAGCAAGTTCAATAGTCAGGTGGGAGTTTTTTCTGGTTTTAGTGATTTTTTTTCTTTTTTTTTTTCTTTTTTTAATCCCAGGCCAGGGAAAGGGCTCAAAGAAGAATTTCAGGCTTAAACACTTATTTTCCTAACATAAAGATATTGGATGTACCTTGTCTTGTAGGACTCCTCACTCAGACCTTGCTCCAGAGATCATAGCAGATGAGGGATGTTGCCTGGTTCAGCATGGAGGAAACGGGGCTGAACTGTGCCCAAAGTGGCTCTGCCTGTAACATTATCAAATCATTAAAACAGAGTTTCCCCAGCTTTTGTGAACCAAGAGGAAGGAGCATCTAAGCATGAAATAGAAAAAAAAAGGTGTCTTGTTAGGAATGATAACACCTGCTGTGGTAAGATAATTAAGGCTGATGGGAGCAAGTGCAATGCCAGTAGAATTTTATGTCTATCTTATTAGTATATTGTAAAATTTTAAAGCTGCAGACATATTGATTGTAGAGATTTTAACAGCACAATAAGATATGATACATGGTGTCTCTTGAGACAGTGTTACTACGTCTCATGAAAATAGATCTTAGGGACTTAACCTTCAAAGTACTGTAGGTCATAACACTAGCACTAATTAATCTGTATTAAGTAGCAACAGAGATTCAGATGAGCAAGGTATACAGCTCACTATATACCGATTAATCCAACACAGTCTTCAAATGGTAGGGAAGAGGAACACGGTTTTCTGCTTCCAGAAAATCTAGCTCCAGGTAACTCCTCTCATTCCTCCATCAAATTGAAGATTTACTGTACTTATAAGCCAGATTTGATACCTCTGGCATGTATATATAAATGATTTCCTTGAAGAAATAACAATGTACCATTTAGAAAACAAGTATACTTGTAAACTGATGGTAACTACTTGAGTTTGGAGGAGCATCTTTCTTTTGAGAGGACCTTTTGATGCTTTCCCACTCTAAAAATAATTATTTTGTGTCTGAGTTGCATTCAAAGCTGAAGCTGGAGTAGAAGAGAGATCCTAGGTGACCCTAACTACATGGGACTCTGTTACCTCTATCGTTCAAAGAGAAAAAGGGTACCAACAGGGAATTTGGAGCATTAACTCAGGCCATGGTGTTCACAATACCCAAGATGAGGAGTGAGAAGTTGGCTGGCCAGCCCACCACTGGGGCTGGCAACCTTGATTTTTCCTTATTCTGCTGAGTTGAAGGCAGATGCCTGCAACAGGAGGTCATGTGAAAACTACTCAATTTCTAAATCTTAGCATAAATAATTGTCATCTGACTGTTGCTGTCCACTGAAAATCCCAGTTTGCTGCTGTACTTCCAGTTCTCCTTTTAAAGGAAGATGTCCTGAATAATCCTTTCATCCCTCAAGGAATGCTACACTAGAGTTCTCAAAACAACGTGAATCTCCTTGATCTGATAATTCTTCTGAAATGAACTCCATAGCACTGAACTCCATAGGATCACCCTTAGAACACACTCAGAGATTTAACTGTAACTTTACTAAATGCTGAGAGCCATGCCCTGCTTGGTTGGCTTTTGAGATGTTGGACTTGACAATGTTACAGATATTTCATAAATTATTTCACATTTGACTGCTAAGTTTTTTATGGCTGATGTCTGTCCTTGTGAAGGTAAATTTGATAACTCAAAAGATAAAGAGTTTCTAAGCCCCGTTTAGACCTAGGACTGATTCCACCACCACCATAAAGCTATGCTCTATCCCACCCAAACTTCTAGACAGATTGCAGCAGCACAGCTCAGCTTGGAGGATCGTATTAAAACCTTTGGGAACAGCAAGGTTACAGTGAAGGATGAAGTCATTTTCTGCCTCTCTCATCTCAGGCTTAAATTATCTGTATGCTGACAGCATGCAAAAGCCCTTCACATTCAAACCTCCTTACTGCAACCTCATTTATGGACCAAGTTGACCTGGAAGGCAAGCTAAGCTTGGCATGCTCCTCCCACGAAAACAAAACCCACCCGTTTCTTGCCACTGCCCAGCATAGGGGTTAGTACAATTCCATCTGATGTTGAAGCAGTGTGACGTGTCAGCAGATTGTGACCCATACATGGGGCTGGGTGTAAGAAGTATTGCTTGAAATGAATGATGCCTTCCCCCAGGAATCGGCTGCACTGCTGACATCTGGCCCTCTTCAGACTCATATTCCAAATGAGGTCTGTGGGGATACTCGAACAGCAAGGGAAAGTGATTATGCAGCCCTCTCTGTGCTCCTTTTACAGATATTTCTCCTGTGTAGGTGTGTGGACTGCATCCACAGCCTTCCCAGAATGTCTGGGAGGGAGATGATAATGCACCATGGCACATGGGGGTCACTGGGGAGGAGCTGTGCTGGCAGGAATCTCTCTTCCTCTCCAGCTCCTTCCTTGCTCCAGTCAGGCAGTAATTTGCTAATGGGCTTCATGAGCAGCAAATAGCTGAGCTGTGCTGGTTGTTCTTTTGGAGGGTGGGATGAGAGTAGCAAATTCCTCCTCAGTGTTTTATAGCTGCTTGCTACTGTGGATCAGGAATTTAGCCATTTCTTGTTGATAGGTTTCTCTGAAACACTGAAATGTATCTGAACTTTACTGTATACCTTTATAAACTTGCAGTAAGACTTCAAACGTGGTGATTTAATTCAGCTGAATGAGATTAAACACTCCCCAGGATTGCTCTTGGATCCCCTGTGGTGGGTGTCACCTTTTACCCATCTGAGTTGCAGGACTGCAAAATCGTTATCCCTTTGATTCTGCCCTGGTGCATGCCATCAATTTTCTTCTCCTTGTCCCTCTTCACGAACGTGCTGTAGAAGAAGCAGACCAGAATGTTTGCACATCTGAATTTTCCCATTTATTACTACGCTTTAAAAGAGGACTAAGAGGGATTACTGGTTTATTTTTTTTTTATTATGAATGTGGCTTATGCCTTTTATTCCAGCTGCTCATTCTGAATGACTGATAAAATTATCTCATCAGAGATGCATCCATTGATTTTTTTTTTATGATTCTATAGAACGTGGCTATTCGTAGAAGAGAATTAACGGGCACTTGAGTAAATGATCATTATGATTAATTGGAATCTTTCTACAATTAGGCAGAAAGTAAGATATTAACAGATTGGAAAGATCACTAAATATGACAACTCCTTTTGACAATACATAAAAGAGCAATGTCATTCTGATTTTTTTAAAAAAATAAAATGCATTGGGAAACTTGACTGATATCCCTAAACCAAAATAAATGTTAGAAATGCTGTAATTGCCACAATTAAAATACAAGGGTATGAATAGCTAGTAATACATAGGAAAGACTTGTAACATTGGGTGATTTTGATTTTTCAATTCTTTGCCTTCTGGTTATGAATATCATAATTCTGTAATCACTGTGCTCATCACTCCTCAGCATGGCACAGACCAAGCTCTCTCACAGCTAATATGGTTAGCACATCAAGGCCCAGTGACATACAAATTTCTGCATGGATCCTTCCTTGGTAAATCCCATGAACATGCAGATTTTTGTGATTTGATGCCTATAGCTTTTGTGCTTAGGTGGCTGGTCGTGTGGATGCTCACAGAGTCTGCCTGTGACGGCAATGGCCACTTCATTTCATGTGTCTCTCAGAAAACAGAAGTCACCATTTGGAGGTGGGGTCAGTTAGAGGGGCTGGACCAAGTTTTTGGGTCTCCCCAGCTGGCATGCTGGCCCCAGCTCTTCATGGCTGTTGTAAATGCTGCTGGGGGATGGGTGTTTCCACCCCTAACACCACCGGCAAATTTTGGTTAAATATCTCGCCTGCTACCCTCCAGGCAGATGCATCAGTTTTGCCCCCAAGTGCCTTCATTCGTTCTGCTTTTAAGTATCAAAAAGAACAGAAACATGCAGAAGTGATTTGAATTCAGTCATTTTACGAACAGGTTTTAATGACACTGAGTGTCCAACTAACTTGCTCTTGCTAGTTCTAGTGCCTGGTATTAGCCTTCCAGGACTCCCAAAAGCTGGTGAATGTGCTGAAACACCAACAACTGACCAGGAATGATTAGACTTGAGCTTTGTTTTCAGGACATGGTACAAAAGCCTTGCTGAAATCACAAAATGTAATGAATGGAAATAAACCAGAAGAGCATAAAGCTGGATGCCTGATCATTGAATCATAGAATCATTAAGGCTGGAAAAGACCTTCAAGATCAAGGCCAATTGTCAGTCCAACACCACCATGCCCACTAAACCATGCCCTGAAATACCACATCTACATGTTTTTTGAACACCTCCAGGCATGAAGACTCCATCACTTCCTTGGGCAGCCTGTTCCAATGCTTCACCACTCTTCCAGTAAAGAATTTTTTCCAAGTATCTAACCCTGGCACAACTGGAGACCATTTCTTCTTGTCCCGTCCCTTGTTACTTGGGAGAAGAGATCAACATCCACCCCACGACAACCTCCTTTCAGGTAGTTGTAGAGGGTGATAAGGTCTCCTCTCAGCCTCTTTTTCTCTAAGCTAATTAATCCCAGTTTCCTCATTTGCTCCTCATGCGACTTGTTCTCCAGACCCCTCACCACCTTTGTTGTTCTTCTCTGGACACACTCCAGCATCTTCTTGTAGTGAAGGGCCCCAAACAGAACTCAATATTAGAGACGAGACCAGATATTCCCTTTAAACCAGTTACAGAGGTATTGGTGCACTAGGCAGTCTGGTAAAAACATAACATCCCTTCCCCTTCCTGGCCTTACCCCCAACACACACTGCCCACCTTTTGCCATTGAAGAGTTGCTCTATGCATTGCATCCTCTAGTATCCTCTCTCCTCTCGATCAATTTACAGCCACCAGAAAGCTGAAAATTATTTTTAGAGTGGTTTTGCTAGTGTAGAAGCAAAATCCACACAAGGTCTGGCTTCAGAGTATTTTTCTACCTGTGGGAAGTCTGTGACGATACTCATTTTGCAAGACACTTGGCTTTGGCTCCCCATAAATTGTGTGAAGTTAATGGGGGAGTGTTGTAGAACATATGTTTGGCTTAATACATGTTCAATCTTTTTTTAGTCTAACATACTAAAACAAAATCCAGGACAACTTCGCAGTAAATAAGATTGAAATGTTTTTCATTTTTTAATAATACAAGGCTAATTGAGCCATACTGGTTGAAGCACATTGTATTTCCTGGTAATTAATTGCCGTCTGTGATAGTTGACTGCATAAAACTATGCCTTGGGCTATTAACCCCAGGTCATTAGCACTCAAAGAAATGTCTAGTGAAGGTCATTATTACTGCTGTTCGATAAGCTAATGTAATAGTAAAAAGTTGGTATGAGCTTTTCAGAAATGCATTTTCCCTATTCTGGTCTCCTTTCAGAGATCTTCAGGAGCAAAGATGGTTCTCAATTATTCTGCATTTACATTGACTTTCAGGGGGTTAGAGTTTGCCCACTTTCTTAAAAACAGACACCAATTAATTGAAGGGTTTGAGAGGATGACCATCTAGTTTTATGTGGCCAAAAATGTTGGCGTTCCCAAAGGATTGGCATAGGTAGTCTTTTCACAGGAAATCCTAGGGGATTGGATAATGACTGAGCAAAAACCCAAGTGATCCTTTTTAGCAGCGTGGCATGGGCACTGGGTAGTTGTCTGTGGGGCAAATGGTGCAGTTGTTGCTACATGTTCGACCAATGGATTTACTTGGATTGAGTTTCCAGGATTTTGGTGATGGACCCAAACCAACCTTCTCATGAAAACCAGCCTTTGTTCTGGTTATCCTACTGCCTCCAGAGTGGATTCTAGCTGCCGGTGCTCACAGGAGCTATAGGGAGATTTGCTTTTGTGCTCTTCACCAAACTACACTGTAGGGCAGAGGCCCCAGAGCAGCAGGATGATAATCAGCTCTGCTGAAAACTAAAATTAAAAATGGCAATTCTAGGAAGGATTAATAGCTGGCAGGCTGGTGTAGTTGAGAATTTCTTATTTTCTAGTTAAAGACAGAGAAAGTGCTAATGAAAAGAAAAGAAATCTTTTTTAATATATTAGTAATAATACCACTTATTTACTGTATTAAATACAGATTTTCATTGAATGCTGTTTTCTTTAATCATGTGTTAAAAATAGAGTCAGTATTTCATGTGGATAAAAGTCCTTGAATCAGTATTCTGAGACTGCTGGCTTTAGTGATATCAAGAGGAAGCACTTCAGCTGTAAATAGACAAAATTACAGAGAGCAGAAGATGAGTGATCACACAGAAAAATGATGGGGAACTTTCATAACTTGCTGACGTTCCTAGTAGTGATTTTTTCCTCACTTCGAATTTTAGTTTTGGAGTCAGGAGTTAAATAATTCTGCATGAAGAGAACCGTATTGCCTTCTTGACTGATATAAAAACTCATTTTGTCCCCATCCTTAATCCAGCATATAAGCAAACACTTATTTGGTCACAGACTTCTACTGATGGATTCTCCTCTTGAACTCTCTTCCTTCCCTGTATCTAACAACAGATTCAGTCTCTGCTGCCCACTGCTTTGCATGAAGAAGAAAACTAAACATGCTATTTACATTGGTTCTAAAAAATGCTTTTGCGTAGCGGGAGTATTTTGACCCATTCTTTTATCAAAGTTTTACTACTAAACTTCTTTTGGTAGGTAGTGCTTAGGTCATTTTAGGGAGTTTCTCATTTTTGGATGCACCATTTAAATTTAAAGAGCTAAATAAAGGATCATCCACGTGAAAATTCTTTAAGAGCATTGATTCATCAGTGTCATGGTGAATGAAACCTTAGCCACAAAGTCCAGAGGACCCTGGTGTTTTGGACATCAATCCTGTTTTTAATGTTCCTGTTCGGTTTACCTCTGGTAATTAGCTTACCTGAGATATCACTTCCAAATACAGGTTTCAGTACTTAACTTTCTACATTTCTCCCAAGAAAACACATCTGTGCTCACATTGCAAATAAAATATGTCTGTTATGGCTAGCACCAAATATATTTGGGGAGGAGAGGAGGAAATGGAGGCTATCCACTTGCATGGTGAAAGGTAAACTGATGTCAGAGAGTAACTGGACATTTTAAGCCTGTATGACCACATAGGCAAATGAAAACCCAGCAGTTTTGTACATAATGGGAGTAAGCAACAAATCCTATTTGAAATCTGCATTATTGTATGTGCATTATCAAGCAAGGATGGCTTAATTGTCAAAGCCTATGCAAACAGAATAATACACAATCATCTCTGAATATGAAAACAGTAAGTTTTAATTCTTAATAATCTTTATATAAGTAAGCATTCACAACACTTCTGGTATTTCTGCATTAACACAACTGTCTCTGAGTAGCCAGAGTCATTCTTTCATACATAGTCTGGTGTCAATTGATTTTTCCATGGTCTGTAGTTGTAGTTGAGTCTGTTTAAGTTCTATAAAACTTCCCCCATTTCAGAAAACCATTCGTGTCCAAGAGATAAAGATTTGATCTTTCTTCTCTTAGGATCAAGCTGGGAGGAAAGTGTAAATCCATATTATTCTACTTATCTCCATGGCATTTCCAATTTCTACAGATGCAATCAAAAGAATTTGGCTTATTGATCTTCAAACTCGTTGACAATTTCACACTCCGAGCTGAGTGGTGCTACCCATACAATCGCTCTTTGCTTTTCATCAATAAAAGTTTTTACCTTCATCAAGATAGCAGAGTTGTTGCATATAAGCTATGAATCTTGGAGATGATTATTAGTTTACTGGTGGAATGTTTATTTGCAAAATGAAAGGAATTCTTAGATGAGTCATTGCACACATACCCTGCCTTGATATTTTTAGGTGCTAAAGCCACTATTTCAATGGGGTGGGGAAAATTGTCCATAATGTTTTGGATGTACAATTAAAGTGCCATCTGCCTCTGTGATGCAGCAGATGTATAATTGATATTCACTGCTGATTTGCCACTTGATTTTCTGCGCTGAATGCTGTAATTGTTTATACAGTATGATCCTAAATACCCATGTGAGAACTTTCCTCCTCACATGTTCCCTACCAGAAGTATCACTGCCATGCCTAACACTCAGAAGACAGATTCATTAAAAGATAATTTACTGTTAGCTAAGTTAAAATCTTGCAGGAATCCAGTGGGGAAGAAAGAAGCAAGTTTTTGAAAGGAGCAGCTTGTTCCTGTAGGCTCATGGTTTAATACAAGAGAGCTTGTTGGGAAAACTTAAAATTCTCGTCTCAGATCTGGTTACCTTTGCACACTGTTTTAAATGTAGGATGTAGCCAGCACTAAGTAAAAAGAGTTGGATTTATTTTCTGGTATTTCTTTGTAAGGATGAGAAAAAATTTATGTGGAGTAAACCTGAAAGGTCAACTGTAACCCCAAAGGAACTATTTTCTCCAGGGCAAAGACTACTTACATTATAGCTGGAGACAGAAACTACAGCAGTGAATTGTAAACAGAGGAAAAAACAGATGTGCTACCTAATTTTTTTTTAACACTGTCATTAATTTTAGGAAATACAATCACTAAAATCTTAAACAATCAGCAGGTGTTGATTCTACCTTATGACTGGCTTCTAAGATTCTCTTTCTGAGAATACCCTAGACCCGAATCTGCTCATGCTGAAAAAGGAAATGTTACCAGTAACTACAATGGCAGAAGGTTAGAAGCTTTATTTCATATTGCTGCCCCTCTTTTTGACTGCACTTGCTATTTCGTGCATTAGTAAAACTCACTATGGAGTGGCAATGATTGTCCAGGGCTTTGCATTCGGCTTCAAAAGATAGTACAGAATCTGACTCTGGCTTCATTGCAAGTGACATTTTGAGTAATTATTTCTTAAGGCAGTTACTGGCTTGCAGGAAAAATCAGCTCTCTGGGCACTCAGAGAAACCAAAGTCCATTTTGTTGCAACTTGTTCCCTTTTCTCAAGCCATTGCCTGTACATGGCACTTAGCATAACCTAAAAGGCTCTCCTGTATCTTCCCAAAGTTGAACGCATGTTCTCATTTTTCAATGTATCTAATGGCAATAGTCTAATTGTACCTAAAGGCCATTATGGCTGATAGTTGTAGCATGTAACTTGGGTGGCAGCATAAGCAAAGGACCAAGCGAGGAGTTAAGGTTGCTGCAGAAGAAAGGCACAGATGATGCAGGGGAGAGTTTGAGGAGGGGAAATGGAGTTGAATGTAAGAATGTATGGTTGGAATCGATGATCCTGGAGGTCTTTTCCAACCTACTGATTCTGTGATTCTGTGAAATGGGGCTGTGTTACTTCAGAGCAATCTGGTTCTTCTCAAGACGAGGTGCTACTAGCCATGGTTTAGTGTTTGATAGGAATGGTTGGACTTGATGATCCGGTGGGTCTCATCCAACCTGGTTATTCTATGATTTTAAGTTTTCTTTCGGATGTCTATTGCTCTCTGAAGAAACCTACCAAGTTAAAGAGAAACAGAGAGACAATCCAGGAGAAACTGTATATCTGGCTATGTTAATGCTTACTAAATATTTGAAGTAGGGAAGTATGTTTCTCCATGAGACATTTGGTCACAACTATGCCAGGTGCTCTGTGACAACAGCAAACAGAAATCCAACTACAGTGCAATATATAGTTATTTTAATTCATGTAGCTTCTTGTTGAGGTCTAGGTGGGTTGTTCAATGTGGAGAGGTGATGGCATCTGAAGGAAAGAAATTTCCAACCGTAGCTTGTGTGTTCTTGTGGATTTCATTTTATTTTAGTGTATTTCTTGTTTCCAGTACCTTTCTCTTATTTTTGTAACAAGCTTTTGGATATTCCTGGGCATAAAGATTCATCTTCAGGTTTGGTTTGTATTTACTGAGAAAGTGGAACTCCAATGGCAAATTTAAACTTTTATTCAAATAAAAAGGTCAAAATACTTACCAGCTTTTCAGTTCTTAGAAATGACTTGAGGATGTGGAACTACTTTCCTTCCAGGAGCTCAGAAGGCTAAGAAAGCAAGGCAATGGAGTCAAGAGACTGCAGTACCTGATGGTGGGTGGGATTGCAGCAGAGTCCAGTAACAGCCCTTGCAATGCATTTGAGTTTATATAAAGGTGCTGGGAAAAGTGAAGAACTCATCCAGGGGATAGGGGCATGGACCACAAGATTCCTGTGACCTGTCTGAGTGCTTCCTGAACCAGAAGACTTACGGACAACTTCCACAAATAGATCTGCCTTCTATGTCCTTCCTTTCCTTGTGGTACAGCTCTGGCAGGGAAGGGAATATATCTTGTGGGAAACTTAGATATGGACCTTCCCTGAGAGCTCATGTGCCTGCAGGCTTAAGAGAGACAGTGGTGGAGGTCTCCAGCTTCAGGGTAAAAATGTCTCTATGGGAAACAAAGCAATATGTTTGGGGGTGCTCAGATGGCATCCAGCAGCCTTTCAGATGGCAGCTTTAGTGACATCTTGTTCCTCCAAAGACATCACCTGCAAATAATATACATTCACCAGCTGCCTTGAAGTTGTTTTGTCCCTCTGTAGCAGTGCTCAGTTTATTTTATATGGTAACAAATTGTAGCTTGTAATTCCCATTGGATCTTCAAAAACATGTGAGCAATCCTAAGGGACTAGTCCATTATCCCTCCAGGCAGCAGGTAGGAAGGACTTCCATGTGGAAAGACTTCCATGTGGAAAGAAACAAGGTTTCTCTCCTCCATTTCTCTTCCATTACAGCTTTATTAGATTCAATTCTGTTTCTGCCACTCTAAATAAGAAAGCAGCTTTCCCTCAGAGAATCATTCCAAGCTTCACATAAAGTGTCTTAATTTTTATCAGGTAGTGCTGTACATGTCAGCTCTGAACTGCAGCAGTTACAAAAGCACCACAGTGTGAGAAACCATGGTGAAGGCTTCCAGAGCACAACATCTGGTGGGGGGTCTGCCTTGCCTGGAAAAAGTTTTATATTATTGCCAGAATCAAATTATCTGAAGCTGTCCTGCTGGTAAGCAGCAAGTATGAGCTGTATTGAGTCCTAAACTGGTGAGTACAAAAGAGGTAGTATTAGATTTTTAAAATCCCTCTTTGGATTATGTTGGGTTTTGTCAATATTCTCAACTAAATCCAAATACAAAGTGTCCCAAGATACAGGCTACGGCTGAAATAAATTTTAATTTTGTTTTTACACATTAGTATTATTTTCTCTAATTTTGGGGAATGTTTCTCACAAGAAGTTTCCCTTAGTAGTGTGAAGGGCTTTGCTGGGAAGCAGAAATTGCTGTCAATTTTGTCCTAAGACGTTTCTGTCTTTCCTTAAAATAAACTCGAACAACCATGGGGAAAGAAGCTTTCATGAGACAGAAGCTGACATAACTGTGGCTGAAAATTAAGCCTGCAGAGAAATGTGGAATGGCGTCCTGTGGGGTAATCTTTAATGTTCCGGGGATCAGGCCAGTGTAGGTGGCATCTGCATCCCAGGTGAGATGCAGTAACTGATCACGTGGATACTCCCTTCTGCTCTTTGTACTCTTCTTGACAGTCTGGGTGAACTGATTTTCAGCAGACAAAATTTAACTCCTAGGTGTCAACTGAGGAACAGTTACCTCAGATGCTTCAGTTTAAATGATTATGGTGGACTTATCATCCCTATTGCCCTATTCATGCAGCCATCTAAGAAAACAGAAATGTCGTGTTTTGAAGGTTTGCCTGAGTTTTTAGCTTTGGGGCATCGCTGGCAGTAGTAGATAAACTTGTTTTCTTTTCCACTTATAAGTAGCAGTCAGCCTCCTACTAGTGACTCACAGCTGTCTCCCTTCCCACATCCCTATAATCAGCTGGGATCATCTAAAACTTATTCCCTTGTGCAGTTGTACATCTATATGCTACCACCCTGCTACAGTGTTTGCATTAGAATGACACCTAGATTCTCGTTGGAGGCAGTAGGATTATTGTAACAGAAATTTTGAAAACATGGTAAAAAAAAAAGTAATATTTCCTTTTCATGCTTTTCGAGATTTGAGTCCAAATCTTTTAGATCACTGTAAATTGCACATTTGTCTCCTTCGTTTGGTAAGGACGACTGCTTCATTTGCGGGTTTTCCTCTGGGGAAATTTATAGTAAGATTTAAATACGAAGTGAGTGGTCCCCTTTAAAGTCACACATGCTAAGGGAATGTGACTTATGAATCCTATTAGCAGTAATGGCTGCATGAGAATATCAAACACTTAGTCAAATCAAGATTTTGCTGTGATGCATCTTGCACTACAACAGTTGCTATAAATTTTGTACTGTGCCAAACGTTTTTATGTACCTCAAGTGCATGGGCTGTTTGATGCTTATAGAAGCTGAGCCTGTTTTGCTTTGGCTACTGATTGCTGGAGGAACACACGCATATGTTTGCGTAGATGAAAAGAATTAAAACTCATCTGAATTGCAATGTTAACAACAGAGAATGCTACTGCCTGCAGTAAAACAGGAGATAATATTAAGCTGCAAATACGCTATCCAGGGAAGTTGCAAAGATCGGTGTTCTTTTCATAACTTCTAGCTGTCAACCCAGGTGGGTTCTTCTGGATAAAGCACATTAATTGGAGAGTAGCAATTTACTTAAAAACTGTCTGTATGAAATATTCATATAAAATCTTGCTTCTTGTAGTGAATATTTGAACAATTAAGAGTCTATTCACTGTCACTTTCTGTCCTTGGGCTACACTAGGGGGCTGGCTTGAGGATGGTGGTGTTTGTAGGCTGACAGCTGTCTGGTACTTATGGGATCCTACAGAAAGGCCAGATGGAGCAGACGGGAAGGCCAACAAGCCTGAAGGAGAAGGTAGCAGCCTGAGCTCCACCAGGAAGCCTGGGTTTTCTCTGCTGTCCTACTCCACAATGGCAAGAGGTGGTTATGGGGCCAAAGAGCCACAAATGTCTGACCAATGTCCAGGAAAGATGACTCTGTGTGCCTGAAATGATCTGAATAGCTAGGCTAAGACGTGGGCATGGGTCCAGATTTCACAGCAAATATATTACAAGCCTCATGCATAAGGATGGGTTGCCACAGCTTCCTAAGTCCCTCTTGAGCAGGTGATGTAGTACTGCTGTGGCTGAGGACAGGGATGCCTTCAGGACATATATTTGATCACATCATCTTTTTGAGCAACATGAGGAATTTTAAATGGGGAAAAAAAACAAACTAGAACTCAAAAAAACTGGATTGGGGGTTCCTTGGAGGAAGCCCCCCTCCAAACGCACTCACATTTCCTCCTGAAATGAAAATAAAGAAAAAATATTACAATTTCATCTTTGTTTGCTTAACCAGCAAAATTCTGCTTGTGCAAATTTCTGGTACTCTTGGTTCTTTTGTGGGTTTATTCTCTTTGAAGAAATATCTTTGTCATCTTTAATGTCATCTTTAATATCTTTAATGTCATACTAATTGCCTGACCACAGCGAGGATCTCGGGGCTTCTGCAAGATGTGGAAACACCACAGTGATGTCAGCTTGTCCCTCAGCACCCTTCTGAGCTGGGGCACAATCATGGGCTGAAGTTGTCCACTGGCAGATTCTTCTTCAGATGTTGTCTCAAACTTCCTCTCTAACAATGAGGCCATTCCAGAGTGAATCAGTGAGGTGGCTACTCTTGTGACTAGGTCTGAAAGGTTTTAAAACCAGCTTTCCAACATGACTATGAGGGCAAGCAGAAGGCTGTGATTTCACCATTCTATTTGTTTCTCTAAGCAAGACTAAAGAGATTCATTTCTTTTGGGTTGCCCACTTGAATACCACTGAATCGGGACAGAAAATTTCTGAATGCATGAGAGGAGTGCAGTAATCATTTGGGGTCAGTGAACTATAGATTGCAATATTTGGCAGAGTTATTGTGCTTGCCTGCGAGCCACAATCGTGTCCCCAGTTCACCCGCCAGCAGCCACTGGAAAGGAGGGGAAGGCTGCTCTGCATTTCGTTCACTTGGCCTTTTATATTGTGCCCCCAGGTCATCGGCCCTTCCCACCTGCCGAAGATTTCAAGATGCATTATTGATTATTTTTAATCAAAGGTTTCAGAGTTATTTTCCCCAGTTGTTGGTTTTGTTTGTGTCACTGTTGATTATTGTGACTCGCTGAGATACTGAAAATAACTGTGTAGATCATGAAGTTTAGAGGTAGAAAATAGGGAAAATCTGACTAGTCAGGGCAACTTGTTCTGTTTGACTTGATACTTGATGGTTTTGCTTCTCTGGCTCTGTCTGTTATGTACAAGCTGTTTTACTTTTGTTTTCCCTAGGCAATCAACCAGTAATTTAATGACAGTTGCCTGTTCTTAGTCCTTGGTTTCTAAGCCTCCAGATACTACACATGAATTTTAAGGATCTATCAAAAATTTTCTGTATGACCTTGCGCAGGCTCCTTCACCGCTGGGTGAGGTTTGTAGATGGGCTCATTGGGATTTGTAAATGGGTACAATGTCTTCCTTTTGCAGGACCACTTTACACATCTCTGGTGCACTAGGTATTTTGGCAGTTCACTAATCCAATAATGAGAGAAAGAAAAAGTAAAGCAGGTAGCTGACCTATGCACAAAGATGAACATATACTGACAAAGGGAGATCTTGGTAGGGAGGATTCATATTCTGCGTGGATGGGCGCTTGTGTGAGTGGAGGTTCATGTTGCAATGGGCAAGGCCCTGGCTGCTGTTTGCCATGCTAGTTGCAAATTCTACCTCCCTAAATCCATTCATTATCTGGAATTGGGCATCTTATCATTGCCACCACGACTCAAGCTATAACAGTGATAGGAACTTTCAAAGAAAACTTTATGACCAAACCCTTCCAGCTTGCTTATTAATGACATGCAAATTATTGAAGTTCAAACATTTACACTCAATGCTCGTAGCCGTTTCTTTGACTGCTAATGATGTTGATTCACAAAGAAAAAGCTGTCTAAAATAAAGAGACTATTTCATCTACCACACCAAAAGCAAATGAAAGGATGTTGCATATAGCTTTTTTTTTTTTGTCATGTTAAGCCCTGTCCAAACACCTCAGGACTCATAAATTAGGTGGAAATAAAATGCAATTTACTGGCTAATGAGCTAGTCTTTAATTTTTAAACAGAATTATAACTTAGAGTAAACAATAAACAGGCACATTTAGTTGTTAACTTCTGTCCTGAATTCTACTATGTGGTTGTCACTTATCTTTATTATTTATTCATGTTACAAGATCAACACAGTCATTGTACACATCCTAAAATGCTCATAAGTTGTCCACTTATAAACTTATGATGTGAACTAACTTTGCTACCTATCCTTGCAACTAGAGACTGTTTAAGAGTGAAAGACAAGACATCAGGCCACTAAGAAAGAAAAAAATCCTCATAATGTATTACAAAGTGAGATTCTTTCTGTTGCATTGCATTTTTATACAGGCTTTCATGAAGTCTTCCAGCAGCCATTTTATGTTTGGGTTTTTTTTATTGCTGAGTGTGAAGGCACTGAGTACTGTTTAAAATAAATACGTGAATAAGAATTCTTTTTTGTCATTTACTTAAATAGAAGCCTCATTCTTTGGGAAAATCTGGTCTTCAGTGCCCAAGCTAGTCTTCAACAGTGAATGAAATACCCTGGTTAGATCAGTGTTTGGGATATGAATATTACTTAATACTTTATAGGCAAATTGTAGACAGGGTTGGACTCACCTGGTCTGGTCATCTGCTGTCCTGTGAGTCAAAGAAGGTCAGTGGGTACTGCTAGGGCTCTGACCTGATTAGGAGAAAGTAGAAGCCTGAAACTGGGCAGATTGTGTCTTTAAAGTATTAATTTTCCTTTTGTTTACAATAAAATGAAGAAAAGAGGCAAGCTGAAAGTTAAAGGAGATTAATCCATCCTTGGTGATTTCTGGGCGCAGCCCCTGGCCTCTTCCAGACATACTTTAGATGTATGATCATGCAGAAGCAGCAAAATTCATCACTTGCAGCACTATCTCAGTTGTAACGTTTATTCCTGGAGTACAAGACTCAATGTCAGTATAGCAATGCAGTTCAACCTTATGAATTTAGGCAACAGAGTTTTTAACCAGTAAGTCCAATATTTACTGGTCATCAAGACATTATCTGCCCAAAATATATCCTCAGGCTTTAGGTGATTTCTGGTTCACAAGGAACCCGGCTAATGTGATGTGTGAGTACATGTGTACAAAGGTGAAGGACTCAATGAATAATTAGGAAGTGAAGAAACTTCACTGAGAGAAAAAATGAGAATTTTTAAAAGTAGAGAAAAATATCTGAACTTGAATATCAAGAAGACTGATCAGCAGATCTTGATGATTCAGCTAGGTCTCGTCTGCCGACCTATTTAAGTTTATATTATCAGGACAAATGGAGGAAAAGTTTATCCCCAGAGAGTCTGCTTTAAAGACTCTACAAAAAAAATATTCTACAACTGAAATAAAATGATGACACTTGGGAGTATGAATACTGATGGTATTACTTGAGAAATGCAACTACATCGGTTTTTTGCTATGCACTGTATAGAATTTTGCTTGGAAATTTAGTGCCATTTTGCTCTTCATAATGTTGCCTTTGTCTCTTCTGACACTTTAAATCTGTTTATAATACTATATTTTGCTGTGAAGAGGCTAAAAATCCACAAATATTAATAAATGGAAACGGGACCAGAGAAGTTGTCATGGTAGACAGCCAAGTTATAAAAGATTTTCTGCTTTGACTTTTAGACAATACTGCTGAGAAATGTACTGTATAAACTCTTTTCTGACTAAAATTAAATAGCAGTCTGTGTGTCTGCTGATAGAAAATACCATCAGGATTGATTTTATTCTTTCAGACATTTGGCTTTTTTAAAAAAAAATCTGTCTTAGCAAATATGAAACAGAGAACTGACACCAGAAATGTAAACAAGGAATGCAGAATTTCTTCAATGGTTTTAAGCAAGATTGTCACATATAAACTCCCAAAGGAGGCAAGATTTACAGGCACCCTCACTAAGATACTTATTCTAGTGACAGTCAGTGAGTTGCAGGTTGTTTTGTTTTGTAGTAGGGTAAAAGGTTTACCCCATTCTGGAGCAATTGGCTTGATATGCTGAGATACTGAGGACTTCACCATTCCATTCCTCCTGAGATATCCTTGGCTGAAGGATCTGGTTCGGATTTGTATATCGATGTGCCTGTGACCTTCAATGTGCATGGTGAGGTTAGCTGCCAGCCTACTAAGGATGCACCTGAGGTGCAGCAACTGTAAAGTATGGATTGATTTGAGCACTGTATGCAAAAACTCCTTGAGCCACCTGGATACTCCTCTGTTTTGTATTAGATTTAATTTTGTTTAAAGAAAGTGTGAACTCAGGAAAAGAAAATGATTACATGTTAAACCATCCTCAAAAAATTTGCATCAGTTTTTTTCCTACCATCTCTATCAATGCTACAAGTAGGACATAGCAGCAACATTGCACCTGCAAGACATAGAATTTGTATTGCGTTGGTGTCAGCCACTAATAGGATTCCAGTACAAAGCACTTTAATCCATTGCTAAGTAAGTGACAGTGTAGTAATATTGTTTGAGAAAGCGGCATGGCTAACGTTACTTCTGCTGTTCAGTGACTTAGTTTTATAATCCTCTGCAAAAGTCTTTGTTCAGGTTTCTGGAAGTATTTTGTGACCGCCCACACATGCCTTTAAATATTGTCTCAAGCCCTACCAATGTATTTGCTACAAAATTCAGTCTGTAATTAGTTATGCTTTCAGTCTCTGAATCACCATATAACGGTATGTTGTGTTAGAGCTGTAACTATTCTCTTTAATATTTCAGTAGGCTAATTGCTAATGCAGTTTTAAGAACCAGTAGGATTGTCACCACAGATCAGTAACTTTATCATCACTGCTAGATAAGGCTTCTGAGCTTAAATATGACATCTGGTCATGTATAGTGTGTCAGCCTTGTGTCTGAGTTAGGGGTAATAGATACTTCCAGACTCATTTTAACCTCACAAGTTTCCATGCTTTTGGGGATATATTGGCATATGTCTGCTGGTCATGCTGGTGCTGCAGGCTGGTGAATGTTTCTGGGTTTAAAGCCATGTGTGTTTGTGCAGTTAAAGTTTATTGTGGTTGAGTACTTTTCACTTTCTTCACCTTGACCTTATATTGAATCATTCAATCCAGATAAGTTTAATCCTTTTCTGAACGCAGTAAATCAAACCTCGGTTGTTTAGAACTCTTTGTTGGGATTCATCTGAAAAATTGCAGTGACTATAGGATATAAATCTAAGTGAGCCTAGGATTCCAAATAATAGAATAGAGCATTCAAATACAGACTCTTGTCAGTGCAGCTTACATTTGGTTAAATGAGTTGTCACCTAAACTCTGTTGACTGACTGAACTTCAAATTCTATGGTGAAAGTCTCAGGCAATTTGCTGAGACACTCAGACCTGTGCTGTGACATGTAATCTTAGGTGGCGTAGATCTTACCATTGATAAGATTACCAGACTGAAAGCTCCTTCTCCACCATTAACTCATTAAAACAGCATATTATTACAGTATTACTTAATATAGTAATCCTTGTTTTCTGTTGAAAGAGACTAGGTGCCAAAGTTTCAGGCTAAAGAACACTGTGAATTCTGCTGAAAACCATATTCAAAACTGAGATCTTAACACACTACTGCTGAATGGGATGATGCTCAGCATCCTTACTGCAGCACAAGACTTATACAAGTGTATCAAGTATGTTGAATCAAAGTCGAGATACAGAGTTCTGGAGAAGTCGCTTTACTGAGGCGTTGCCTTAATTTACTAATCTGTACAAACTGTTAAGATGCTGGAAAAGTGCGTATGGCAAACAGCCATATGAAAACTGCATGTGTGAGGGCAGGTTTGAATTACGCTTTTTTATTACTCAGCCTCCAACACAATGGGAAATGGACTGAGTAAAACACAGCTTCATCCAGTCCCTCGTTCAGAGATCGTAGAAGCATAGAATCATAGAATCACCAGGTTGAAAAAGACCCACCGGATCATCTAATCCAACCGTTCCTATCAAACACTAAACCATGCCCCTCAGCACCTCATCCACCCATCCCTTAAACACCTCCAGGGAAGGTGACTCAACCACCTCCCTGGGCAGCCTGTTGAATGCCGGCAGCTCTGCCTGAGTTGTCGGCAGAGCTACTGAGTGCATGATGATGAACATCTCTTCTAATTCTCACAGCTGCATCTTTGCATGTCCAGATCGTGGACTGCCAACGCTTGCTTATTTTCTGCAGTATTAATAATGGACTATAAAGAATGATGCTTTCACAAATGATTTAGAAACCTTATTCCCTTGAAGCTCAAAGAAAATCAGGCTGTTAAATTGTTGTATAGCTCATGAAAGTGTTCTCCCTTTAATATCAGTAGGTTGTATTAACTAAATATCCTAAAGGTGTTAGCCTTTCTGTCGATGGTACTTTGGCTTCAAAATACCTTTGTGAGTCCATTGAGACAGGCTTTGTAGGAAGAGTTAGTATCTTCTACAAAAGCAAATTATATAGGAGGAAAAGAAAAGAGGCTTTGGGGCACATAAGCCATTCTTTAGGTCATCTGTATTGAATCTAGACTTTAGTTCCAAAGTGATGTATGAGCCCTTCAAAATGTCACTCAGTGGAAAGATTTATGAATTCTGACTTCTTTCTCCCCCTCCCCTTTTGAATGCTGGTGTAAATCAGAAGTGGTTCAGTGGAGCAAGACTGTGTCAAACTGTCCAAGAGACACAGGCTGTACAGTATATTACTGGTACTTGGTTGTAGAGAGATGGTAACTATTACCTTTCCAGTACATCTTGAAAGCTCCCTGTCATTTTCTTTTCTCTGGTGGTCTCAAAATGGAGTAAAGTCAATTACTCTGATGGGAAAAAAAAGTGCCCTTTGCCTGGAAGATAGAAGTTAAAACATTTCTTTAAAAGTACTATATGCTGCTAAATAAGGCTGTGGCTATTTTCACCAGTTATTCAGGTTTTTTTGAAGCTTAATTGTTTTCATTCTATTCATGCAAATCAAAATTATACCCATTGGGATGGACCAAAAATAAAATCTAGCTGCTGTACTGAGAGCTGTGAAAGATTTTAGATAAACCATCTTTTATCCTTTGCCTTTTTTTTCTTTTTTCTTTCTTTTTTTTTTTACTTTTCCTGCAAAGCAATTATAAATATGTTCTGTGACCTGCCCTTATCTTTCTCTGGTGTGTCTGCATACTGCAAGGCTTGTCACAGGCTGCGTGGGTCTCTCTGCTAGCTGTGCATGCAAAGGCTGCAAAACTAAACGCAAGCTCTGAAGCTGTGTCCTATCTTGTTGCCAGGGAACAGTGACAAAGAAATGCCTGAGCTAAACTCGAATTTCAGAACTGTCTTTGCTATGAGCTGCTTATGTGACCTTGGGCAAACAATTTGTGTGGAGTGGGATTCCCTCTTCCAGTGTCAGGCTTTCAGTAGTTAAGGTTCCAACTTCAGTCTGATGGAGGACTCTGCCTATGGAGGGGAGAGCAACAGAAGGACACCGGTCCACTCCTTTAGATGCTTGTCTAAAAGTGGGACAGACCTCCCACTGGGGCCCCTTATCTCTCTCCAGCTATAGTTTGAGCCCAAATGGCTACCTTGGACCGATACCTAACATCTGGACTTCTGCAGAACTGCACAGTTGTTTGAACTCTGTATTAATCCCCATCTGACCTAGATATAATCTCTGAAGCCTCTGCAATTGTCGCAAAAGTTTCAGTCTCTGTTTGGTGTTACGTGACAAGTAGCTGCAACGTCAGAAGATTTTTGCACATCCTTAGATTTTTGAGGGTTGTTGGAGGTCAGCTTTGAAGGGATGATGAATTCTTCACTCTTCCTCACAGTATTTATGAAGCCTGAGTTTTGTTGTTCAAAGTACTTCATGGTCATGGCTGGTCTTATTTCCAAGACTTACAGACCTGACCCCCTCTCTGAGGGCCATTTTCTTTGAAGGCAGCAAGAAGAGAACTTTATCCAGTAGCAAAGATGTCATGTTAGCCAGTGGCTTGCGGCACCCATCACCTGACAGTGTCAGGACCCAAATAAATCAAGATAAGTAACAAAGAGCACATGACCAGTTTGGCAGAAGGATTATTCTGGAATAAACACAGTGAAAATCTAGCTGGAAGGTGGGACCTCCAGCTAGAATGACTTATTTCCAAAATAATTTGATTCTGATGCGATAATTCTGCAGTTGTAAGTGCATGTTCTGCATGTAAATGTGTTCATCTTGTTCTAAAGGATTTCACATGTCCTCTTTTTCATCAGTGAAGGCAATTGGGTTCATTTTGGGTGAGAAAGTGAATGATCAGCTCATAGCTTTTGATTTTAGATCAAGCAAGTTCTCTGCAGTAGGAGGAGAATTAAGAGACTTCTTTCCTTATAGACATTTCATTTCAAGTTCTCTTTTGTTTGTTTTAAATGCGTTTCATTCCACCAAAGGGGAAATGCTTTTCTAGTCTCATCTTTGGAAGAAAGCTGAAAGATTTCTTCTGTTAATGCTTTGATAGTTTGCTGAAGCATCTACCTTAGTTTTGATCTCCTCCTCTCCTCTCCTTATTAATTTTAACACTTGTTAAAAGATTTGTTCTATTTGTGAGTCACAAGAATGTGTCTTAATTTATAGACAGCTCAACTATATCTTGCTGTAATTTCAAAGTATCATTTTTTTCACCTTCAAGAACTTAATCCATGTCTTCAGCTACCATACAGCAGCCCAAATACTTTGAATCTTATGAAACTCTCTTGAATTTCACCTGATAAAGTTTCTGATCTTGTTAGTCATAAAATTTAGAGCTGATTTCTCACCAAGAAATTCGCACGTGAAAGAATCCTCTATCAATTCTGAAAAAAATTTCTTGGTTATCATTAGAAAAGAACATCAGGCACTGTATTGGTAGGAACTACTGAAGTTATCAATATCCAAACAGAAAAATGAATAATTTTTATTAAAAATATATGAAAATTCAATTTTCCTTTTTGAAAAGACCAACCTCTCAAATACTATAATTTTGAAAAGTTTTTGAAGTGCTTTATTCTCCTCCACTTACTTTTTTTTCCATACTGAGAGTGTGCAAGTTGTCTAGGCTACTAGTAGTAAACATGACAATGAAATTAATCCACAGTCTGAGCTTCACTGTGACATGTGTAATGTGACATGATTAACAGTATTAGTAGTACTATTTCTTGGGAGACCCCTGATTTTGTTTTTGTTTCTTTCTGTACACAGAAGGATTAGATTTTTGTCTCTTGTCCCTGTCCATCAGTAAAGATAAGAAATTTCTTATTTTCATGGTTTTTATGTCTGAAAAACTGCAAATTGCAGGACAACATGCAGGCACTTTTGACCATTTTCAGTGCAATAAAACCAGGACAGGGACAAAGGGGTGAATGAGACCAGTTTTAGGCTGTCATCTGAAGGGTAGTGTTGATGTAGTTTCAGTGCCAAATTGATCTATTTTTTGCTAGAGAAAATATTTTTTGTTCTGTGCAATAGACAAAATGTCTTTAAGGTTCATCAGCTCAATGAAAGGCCAGGCTGCTGTGATATCTTCTTGTGAAGCAGAAAAGATGAAATACACAGGCCATGGTCTAGAAAACTGTGCATCAGATCCCGTGGCAAGAGGATCAGCGCCCCACTGAGAGGGTCTGGACTAGCTCTGTGCTGCCAGTATTCTACTGCAACACACTGTCCTCTCTCAGAGGGAAATTTGGCATTTATTTGTAACCCTTGATATAAGGAATACTCCCCAGGCAACAGGTTAAAACAGCAGGAGCAGACTCTATTATCCTGACACATGCTACGTAATAAATGGCAGGTCATAGAAATGCTTTAGAGATGCCTTTCAACCGTAAAATTCACATCAAGACTTCACCCATTCCCCTGCTTCCTTCTGCCCTCCCTCTCATTTTCTTTTCTCTCTCTCTATCTTCCTCCCTCCGTTGTCGGTGATATTTGATATCCGAGACCTTTGACTGAAACAAAGCTTTTATTCATGATCTTAACCTTTGCTTTTTTTCCTTCCCAAGCTCAGGACATTGAACGTCCAAGCAGTGCTTTGGGGCCAAGGTACTTGCTGGTGTTTTTCTATTAGAACATCACAAACACACAATTCACTGATCTGGGGCTGTGCTTGCTTTGGTCCATTTACAGAGACAGACCTGTTTGGTAGTCCATTAACCCTCTCCATTGCCTCCGAGACTATGACAGGTGATATGTGGATGAAAAAGAAAGAACTTTGAATGCTGCAATATAGTTTCTCAGCTCTTTCCCTTATTTGACATGTTGGAACCTTCTTTTTAGGGTAGAAGTCCTCTATCAGCATCTGTACATAAAAGATGGCATTCAGATCTCATTTTGTTGCTGTCTCTGCTTATCTGGGTTGTAAACTAATTCCTCTGGAGCATGCTACAAGTACTCCTTCAAATACTCTTGTTATAGCTTTCGCAGGACTTTGCAACCACCTTTCTTTTCTATTCAACATATAGAGGCACAGGAGAATCATAGAAACATAGAATACTTTAGGTTGGAAAAGACCTTCAAGATTACTGTGTGCAACCATTAACGTAACAATGCCAAGTCCACCACTAAACCATGTCCCTAAGCACCACTTGTACATGTCTCTTAAATACCTACAGGGATGGGGACTCCACCACTTCCCTGAGCAGCCTGTTCCAATGCTTGATAACCCTTCTGGTGAATAACGTTTTCCCAATATCCAATCTAAACTGTTCCTGATGAAACTTTAAACCATTTTCTCTTCTCCTATTGCTTGGTACATGGAAGAAAAGATGGACACACACCTCATAGAACTTCCTTTCAGATAGTTGTAGAGAGCCTGGATCTAGGGGAAGACTCCTTCCACATTTTTCATTGACTTCCCCTTCTTCCTTCCTCTGGCATATTTTGGCAGTTTTGTTAGATCCTCTTTGGTGGCACAAGATTTTTTTGCATGTACTTCTTTGTTTGAACCTCCTCCATCTACCATTTAGCTACAAAAAACTTTTGTTTCCCTCTTCTGCTCAATGCTTTGTGTGTTCTGCTCTTGCATTCTTCTTTTGTAAGTCCTTTCCAAATCTTCTCTCATCTCTTCTTTTGCTCTGCATGATGAATTTCTATTGCTTCATAGAGGAGGGGGTGAAAATATAACTACTACTTCTCACATCCAGAACCTTCCAAAAATGCTTGGTTTTGGTCTGTTCTCAGCACAGCCATGGAATTCAAGTGCTCTGCTAATCTGAGTTTAGAATTACACAGAATCTTGTCAATAAAACTGCATAAAGGCTGAAAAAGAGACATATCTTAAAACCACAGTTTTCCTAGAAAGAAAATCTTCATGTAATCCTGGAATTTAGCCATTTTTAATGGATCCATTTCCCAAATCTTCACATTTAAGATCATAAAAATACTTGTTCTTCTCAAACCAAGCACAATAATGCTCCAAGGAAATCACAATGATTATACATTGTTGCAGTGAGAATGTATACTTATTGACATTTGCTAATTAAATTTGTTCAAACAAGTGAGGTATACCCTGAAGAAGGTGCAGACTAAATGAAAGCTTGAGAGGGAGGAAGTGTTGGGAGGAAATAGTAGTAAAAATATGAATTATTTGTTTCTTGTGATCTATTTAAAAGGCAATAACAAAATTTGCAGAAATGTAAAATGCCCCCGTATCAGTGGCCTAAGCTGTGCCCTAAACAAACAGTAGAATCCCAGCTGTGTGTGTCCTGAAAAGTTAAAACTAGAGGATGTCTGAATTTCAGTTAAGGTGCAGGTGCAACGTATATATCGACAAAAGCATGCTGAATCAGTTTACATCATCCTCCACAATAAGCACCAGTAGAAAGATCTTGCTTCCTGTGATGTTATTATTGATTGGAAATTTCATATCAAAGTGGTTTATAGCAGAGGTGCAGAAATCAGAACTTGTTTTTCTTCCTTATCCAAGAAAGAGGCGGTTTTGTTTGCATTCATTGCCTTTAATTTTTTTTTTTTTGTAATTTTATTTTAAAAGCATTAAATTACACTTTTTCAATGTTACTAAGAGGTGAAAAGTCTTTCTCAGGTATGAGACTCAGCTGGGGGTTATGCAATAGTATTTGCAGATGCACAACCCTTCTCTGTCTTACTTTCAAATATTGCGTCTTTTCCTCCTCCTTTTCTCTGCTTTTGCTCTTCTCACTTAGATCTGAGCCTCCAAGTTACCATCAAGCTCAGCTGGAAATCCATGTTCCTGCTTGCTCATTTAAGGACTACAGGCTATAATCCTATGCCATCACCTCAGCAAGTCTGAGTTCATTTCAATACCTTCATCTCTGCTTTTTGAGGGTCAGCAGGTGGTCTGTCAGCTCTCCCAAAGCAAAGTGCCGTTAATTAACAAAGAAATTTCATAGAAAGTATATTTTAAAATGATAGCACCATTATTTAAATCGCAGACTTAACAAGGTATCACTCATGCTGCATCAGAGCCAGTTCTTGGAGAAGTCTCAGCCTTTCTATTGTGCCCAGTCTTAGTTGTCTCCACCTGAGCTCTCTGTTCTGTCCGTCCTTTACAGACAGTGCCCAAAACCAGGTAGCTTTGGAGCAAGCTTCAGCCATTCTATATGCCTATTTAGGATGAAATGAATTTGAAGTAAAATTTCTAACTCAAAAGGAAGCTAGATAACAGCCATTTTTGTGTTGGGGAGCTGTGGGGGTCAAGTGGTGTGGCAGATGTCATGCAAATTGCCTTTATCGTCATACCATCTAGGACATACGCAACATAGTTCTATACGTAATTTCAATCAAACTAGTCACTGCTAGCCGGTGGTTTGTCAAGTATCTTGTTATCTCCTGTCATAATGGAGAGTCAATGTTATTTATGTCACAGAGTGATATTTCCTGCATGAAAAAAAAAAATCTGTATCTGACTTAGGCTATGAAGACTGCTTTTTCTAAACTAGGACAAAATACACGCTATATAGTTGAAACATTCCTGACATCTCTATGGTTTGCCACATTTTACCAGCCTATTCTGAGTGCTTCAGGTTCATGAAATTGCTGCCACATGGTGTATAAACTGGCCTTTATTCTATAGATGCAAAATACATTAGACACTACAAAGAGGGAGAAGTATTTTTCTTGACAGACAAAAATTATTCCTGTTTTGGGGTTACTGAGGTTTCAAAGTGGTGTTCAAAATGAGAAAATGCAAAACTGGAAGGAAAGGCTAGTACCCCAGATGGGTCATGCAACTATTTGGAGTGAGCTGAATAGCAGGGAGAGATAGGCTGACAGGAACCTCATGACACTCAGCCAAGTGAAATGCAAAATCCTGCATACTGGGAAGAATGACCCCATGTCTCAGAAAATGATAGAGCTGGCAAGCAGGAAAGCATCTTTGTGAAAGAGGGTCCTGGTAGACACCAAAATCACCATGCAGCCGCAGTGTGACCTTGTGGACTGTGCTAGGCAAAGCTTTGCCAGCAGGTCAAGGGCAGTGATCCCTCCACTCAGCACAAGGAGACACTTCTGGGGTGCTGTGCCCGGCTCTGGGCTTGGCAGTATGAGAGAGACATGGACATACTGGAGACAGTCCAGTGAAGGACCGTAAAGATAGGACTGGAGCACCTCTCCTATGAGGAAAGGATGAGAGAAATGGGACTGTTTGGTCTGTAGAAGAAAAGGCTCCCTGATGGGAAGAACTAAAGAATAGGGAGCTAAGCCCATCTCAGTGGTTTCCAGTGACTGGACAAGGCAATGGCCTCAAATAAAACACAGGAAATTCTAGTTAGACGCAAGAAAAACTTTTTTTTTTTTGCTGTAGGGGTGACTGAGAACTAGCACAGATTTGCCAGAGAGGTTGTGGAGTCTTTGTTCTCGGAGATGTTCAGAACCCAGCAGAACATGGCTCTGAACAACCTGCTGTAGGTGACTGTGCTTTGAGCAGGCAGTTGGACAAGATGCAGTGAGTAAAGCTCTAAGTGACATGCTGAGGCCAACCAAGCTTGTGCTTCAGAGCAGAGCACAAGTCCTGCCTTTGGCAGCCTGCTGGGAGCACACACTGATACCTTGGTTCCCTTTGGAGAGCATCCTCCTGGGACTTGTACTGACCATTCTGCCACTCCAGATGTAGGGTATAAAGTCAGGTGGTCTGATTCTTTCTTGTCTTTGAGCAATGGCCAAAGCTCTCAATGCATGTCAAAGGTGACATATCTGTGTTCAGGATCAAGTTTTGTAGTCTGCAGGTGCCTTTGCTGCAGCAAAAGAATGAATGGGGTATTCTTTCATTGGCCTAAAAATAGTAGTTTTTGAGAAGCCCTTTGGAAATATATTTAAAGCAACTATTGCCTAGAAAAAACAGAATTTCACCATGTGTCGCAGGCTGATTTATGCATTCCTCAAAGCACTGTGCTACCTGTAACTTAATTCATTGTTTTAACTCCTCTGCAGCGAGCCTTCAGCTGGTCCTGCTGGATGTGTGCTGCATAGCAAATCAGTCTATACAAAGCTTTACATTTCCATAGGGACAGAGGCTGTAGACATGCCAATGCATAAAAGAATACAGACTTAAACCTTTCTCTCCATGAATTAGATACTCTCCATTTATTCACTAGAGCCCAGAGTGCAGCAGGTAGTACGGGGAGAACTCCAGCAATTCTCTTTGCCATATTATTTTATGAAGATTAATGAACGGAGAAGTGAACAGGAGAGCTCAGCAATCTGTTAAATCAGGGTGTTCAGGCCTGTTTGTAACCAGCAAAGAGGTCCTGGGATAAAGTGATACAGATGAGAGGTGTTAAGACACGTTTGCTGATTTCAGAGATCTGCAAACAAAAATCGTGCTGTGTGATCTGTCATTCATTTTGATTATGGGTTACAACCAGCACTGGAAGACATCTTTGCAAGGTACTACGAGGAAGGTTTTCTTTTACTGACAGAGTGAAATGCAGACTCCATGGACTGAAATAAGCTGTTTTGTTTCAAACATGGAGTGAGCAGAGGAGAGAAATCTTTTGGAAGTGTCATTTTTTTGTCTGTTAATTTATTTTATTTTATTTTATTTTATTTTACTCTATTTTTTCAATTATCTTTAATTTTAAAAGACTGAAACTGTGGAACAAGATCCATTTTTTTAAAAAAGGTCTATTACATGAAATATCTACATTTTTTCTTCATGCCACAAACCGTAACACTTAGTTATGACATTTGCAAGACCAACATCTGACATTTTTTGAAAGTTAAAAGGTTGCAATTAAAGGATGTATTACATGTCTCTGACACTAAATATTTCTTACTTAGTTGTTTGCAAGATCTGTGCTCAGTAGTTAACAAAATCAACTTATGGCTGTATATGCTAGAATAATGCCATGCCTGCTTGAATAGGGAGTCCATGGGGCTTTGCAGATCCAAATCTTCACCCTCTCCTTCATATTTCTAGCTTCCAGCCCTGATGGAAACCTGTGGTGATACTGTCCATATATAAATTCTTGGGTACTGGAGCGGAGTGTTCCCACTAGCTGAAAACTCTCCATGCTGGATGAATTCCTCTGTAGATGCAGTGAAGGCTCAGAGTGGAGTGGTGTGGACAGCAAGAAGTCCTGTTAAGAGTCCATAGTCAGGCATGGGCAATAAAGGACCATTCCCTGATTACACCATATGTATGGAATGAGACCATTTCTTCACCCCAGCTGTGGGCTAGAAAGGGGTAGGACAATCTTCTTTAAAGACTATTATGTAGCAGAACAAATGAGACCTCTACCATCTGCCACATGTATGTACAAGGGAATTTGTTCCTTTCGTTAGATTGTGATCTTATTTTAAGTAGAATCACAATCTGAATTCCAAATGATTTAGTTCATTAGTTCAGAGAGGAAAGGCGTATTAACTGATGCCTGTGAATGTGAAGGTTTCTCATCTGTTCACATCTCCCTATAAGCAATTTCAAATGACACATAACAGTATCTATATCTTCTCTCACTGGTAAATAGATGCACCTTTCCTTGTGAATTTATCAGACTGGTTTTGTTCTCCATCTTTCAGATGAGGACATGGTATTAGGGTTACTGTAGGCCAATATTAGCTCACATGTTGCTTTTCAGTGATGTGGTAAAGATATAACTGATTATATTCTGCTTCCCTTTTTCTGCACAACAAGCAGAGTTATTTTGGCAGCTATCTGTTTTTTTTATCACTCAGTGTTTGTAATGTTCATAGTAGAAAGTGCAGAAAAATTCATACATATGTGGCTTATGACTGTCATAAATGCTTTCTTTCAAAAAACACCTCTTGAAATAAAATCATTTATATGGTCAAAGAAATATTTATTTCATGAGGCCAATGATGGAAATCTTCCTTTACGGCACTTCAGTTCAATGGTGCAAATATATAGACTAATATATTTGTGTATGTGTAGATGATTATTTCAAAATGAAGAATTTTTACTGCCAACTGTACCAAAGTGATAAGTTAAGGTTGTAAAATAGGGAATTATTCCCATGTAATTAATTTTTCATTGTCTCTATGCGCATATATTGTTTTATTGCCTTTTCAGTAGGTAGTACGAAAAATACACACAGTCTTACCTATGGGCAGTTCAACACAGTAATGAGTCTCTTCAGGTATGAAAATGCATCTCTCTTCTTTCTCACTTCCTGTCTCACAAATTGGAACTGACTCCTGCTGAGGTGTCAACTCAAAGTTGGTTGTTCGTGAAGGGAGAATGAAAACCAGAGTATTTGTCTGCAATTAGATCTGCATTTTTACATGTGTTGAATTACAGCTTTGGCAGACAAAAATCAAAGCATACCTTTACACCTACTTGAACACCGGGTTCCCCTAAATTTAAATATATCTTAATATTTCTTGATATATATGCTATATAAGTATGATGATATATAAATATATGTCTTTATTCCCTTGAGTTCACTGGATACATGGTTCATAATACATTTGATAATGTATTTCTGGTTTTCTACCAGTAGCAGGTAATGAAAGGAGGGAACTGTGAATATCTGAGTTACTTGCTGAAGAGAAGTGTTGTTCTGACCTATTTCACGAGAGGTGTATTGCAATAAGGTCACAGCAGGCTTGAGTGTCCTGTGGGAGTCCCTGTAGATTGGACTGTCTTTTCTGACTACTTTGAACTCATACTTTATTGATTTGAATGCCATCTTCAGGCTTAACATAGTCTTTAGAAGACAATTTAACTTCTTCAATAATATTTTTGTGCTGAGAGCAATGCTTAACCTCAGAGAGGAATCATTTTGCAGAGAGAAATGGTGAACGTTAACCTTTAAAACCATACTGATTTATACCCCTAATTCATTGCAGACTTCTACTGATTAGCATCGGGGGCAGATGGAGCTGTTATATTCATAGGTTATAGCTGTTACAGGATACACTAATGTTTCTAGACCAATACCCTTGGGAACTGGGCACAAAGTTTATAGTCACAGAATCACAGAATCACAGAATAACCAGGTTGGAAGAGACCCACCGGATCACCGAGTCCAACTGTTCCTACCAAACACTAAACCATATCCCTCAGCACCTCGTCCACCCGTGGGGTCCTGCCCATGCACGCTCGTTCCTACCTTTCTCTGATGTGTATGGTGCCAAGCCCACTGAACACAGTAGGTTTGCGGTATAATGAATGATCTTTAGAAGCAAAGCACTTCCAGTTTCCTTTGTTATTCTTTTGTCAGAGAAAAGAAAATAATGCTGCATCTACTGTAAAATAGCTCAACACAGTTTTCAGGAATAGCTTCCCAGAGAAATCATATAAATGTCTTAGGGTCTCTAGTTGTTGCTTATAGGAAATCTTTGAAATGAATTTAACATTGCTTTAGCATCTGTCTCCCCCTGAAATTCTCCATGCCTTGCTGCAGACCTCAGATGCAGCGTTGCATGTTGCCGTGGTGAACAGGGCCTGTTCCAAACCCTGATCATGTTTGCATTTGCACTTGTAAGGGGTGTCAGTTCATCTATCAATCACTCCCTACCACCTTGTCTCCCTTCAGAAGTCAAGCTTTTGATACCTCTTTCCAAGTAAGCCCATGGGAACTCTGAAAACCCTTCTTTGAATATGCCCAAAGGAAACTTCTGATTTTTTTTTATTGTGCCTCATAGCCCAAATGAAAAAACTTCCCAACACATATCATATACACCTTACACATATTACTGACTCTGATCTACCATTCTCCATTTTTATATGACCTTTTCAAGAAAAAATGGAGTGTCAGGAGCTCTAATAATAATAGCTAGGGGTCTTGCAGCAAGTGGGCACAATGTAATAAGCTATTAGGTAAAGTACTTACTGCAATAACTTTTATCGGGTCAGTGATAATTATTTAAATGGTTTCTTTTCTCCTTATCATATTCCTCCTATTTGATTGTCCTAAATCAAGAGACCAAGTTCATTGGAAAAAAAAGAGGCAGGCTCCTTTGACTGTGACTAGAGTCTGTGTAGTAAATTGGAGCAGCAGGAGGAAAAGAATTCTGATTTGATTTGCAAATTGACTCTCTTCCACTCCCATTTGCAGAAATCAGGCCCATATGCCCAGTAAGCAATTGCTGCTCAAGGTAAAGCTCTGCACCACAGAGGGTTTCTTGGCAGCAAATGAAAGGAACATTGCCACTCTGTTACGTATGCCAGCTCTAATAAATCTGTGGATTAGTTTCCTAGCTGCCAAAATTGAGCCAACTCAAAACCATATGGTTCTCCTTTCTTAAATGTTGCCAGTCAAAAGGAGCACGACTGCCTCCCTTCCAGACTCATTTTCGTTCTGAGTAGAGCTCCACAACAATAAAGAGTCATAAATACAGGAGAAGTCTGTGACTTAATTTATCCCTGTTGCCTAGTCCGACGGATGGTATGAGACCAGAATTGCATTTTATTGGCCTTCTTGCAATTTCCTTCTGTTTTCAGTCTGTCCTCTGGTTCTCTTTATGAATTGGAGTATGGCACAGCGTGTTCACCTGGCTTATTTATTTGCAAGAAAGAGTCCCTGGGATGCATTCTGAATCATACTTGTTATAATCCTAGAGAGTCTTATGAAAGAGTTTAGTGGTTCTTGGGCTTAAAATGAGATTTTTGTTCAGAGATATATTATTTATTCTCTTTTTTCCGAGTCTCAAAGATTCACTTCTACCCATTAAGCACTAATCTGCTGCTGCAAATGTGCTGGGGCCTGACCCATCCACTGTTCTCTTATGCATATCTCTCACTTCTGCAAGTGGTCTTCATCAGCTGATGGGACAACCCGCATGTGTGAGTGAGAGATATCCAACAAAGAGAGAGGATAAGACTATGTTACAATGGGGGATGCTTAATCTGTTCATCTGCAAGGCAAGGTTTACCTTCCCTCGTGAAATTAATCTTTAAAGTATCTTCTAATTTACTATGCTAAACTGAAGGGTCCTATTCTCATGTGTGAGCGGCTGCAGCTGCTGCATTGGCAGAGCCTTTTTCCAAGAGTTGTGAGCCTCCCATTGGGGCACCTAAACAGAAGATATTTTTACTCTTGAACTACCATAATTTAAAACTTTTGTGTTAATGCTGGTAGAATTAACAATTCAAGAAATGGCGAACAGTCTGTATTTAGTCCTAGCTCTGTAGTGGTTTAAGTGTTTAACTCATTTTAGGTAGTGATTTAACTACTTTAATTCGGGGTTTGGTATTTTTTCCTCAACATTCCCCCCTACATCCCATATTTCTTTTTTTCTTTTAAGTAAGAAAACCTTAACCTAAATTTTGATGCCAAGATAATCTCCAGATTGAATATAGCTATATAGGAAAGCAACTTATACTCCTTTCCAGATTCCTTCATTTGAAATAAAGCCTCTTTATAGCAACATAAGTGTCTCTGCATTGGAGGGCTTGTACGCTTTAACCTAAATCAATACCATTAAAGTAGTTCAATGCTTTTATGGAGACAGAGGTGTTCTTTAGAGGGCTAGTGACAGATTTCATTACACTTGCTGTGTTTTCACCAGGTAATCATTGTACAAACCATTTTCTGGTTTGCCTGGGTTGCATCTCTCCTCTCATCTCTCGTTTTGCTGTTGTTGATTCCTCTTTTCAGGCTTAGCAAGATGCATCACCTTAAAGAATGTTTTCTCTCCTTAATATAGAAGGGAAATTACTGTAGGTTTCTAATTTTTTTTCCCCTCTCTCAGCCATGGTTTTGTATATGAGATAAGTAATGAGTTCGCCTATTTCCAAGCAGTTTAATAGACTCTGAGAAGTCTTAGAAGGTGAGGTGGAAAAAGATACACTTGCTTTGATTCCTCTGCAAGCAATTTTACTCATTCAGAGCCTAAGATGAGTACCCAAATCCTCCTTCTGTTATACAGTAGGTTTGTATTTGTCCAAAGTACTCAATCCAAAATACATTTTTGTTCTATGAGTCCTAGACTTACAAAAAGATTACCTTCAGTAGTACTGTTGTTCGCATTTCTACCTTTTGTTACTGGACTCGCAGGTCTGGACTGCTGCAAAATCGTTGATGCATTATCTGAGGATCCTGCTGGCAAATGGATGATGTGGTGCTGAGGGTGCTGGAACAGGGCTTGCAGGAATTCCCATTTCTGCCACTGAATTCCTCTATGGTCTTTGTCGAATTCACACCAGCTATTTCCTTTTTTTTTTTCTGCTTGTATTGTAAGTCTATTGGTGAAACAGCTGCTTACTCCCATGTGAGTACCTTGTACACACAAGTCTCAGCTGTGGCTTCTACATTCTACAAAATACACATAATAGCTTCAGATCTGCCTATACTATTTCCTCTAAAATGTCTTGGTCATTAATAACTAAAGGTCCCAGCAAATTTTTTAACTACAAGGATTGAAACTGAAGGCCACAATGACCTGAACTTCTGTGTCTTGGATGTCCCAAAAGGGAGAAAAAAGTGCAATAAGGGGAGCTGTGAAATAACAGTAGAAAAGCTGAGCATATGAAAGGTAGGAGACAACAGAGAAAAAGTGGGAGTGATGTATCAAATTGCTCTGGAAAAAGATTTGAAGTCTGGCCTTACTGGGTGGCTTTCCAGGTCCATGGTCCCACTGAGGTCTCACCAGGGGAAGACTTGGGGCAGAAGCAGAAATCATTTGAGCCCCAAATTCAATTTTGCAGACTTTTCAATTTTCGTTGTCCTCATTTCATTTCCAGATGCAGGGAAAGTAGTAAGATAGGCAACGTGCATAGCTCGTGGCTGCTCTTGAATGCAAATTGTTCTTATAAAATGGAGCATCCATCTGCAAACCTGCCTCCTCCAGAGTCCCCTCCTGCACTGCTAATGCATCATGTTACTTGGTTAATTCAAACAGCAAGGTACCAACCCTTCCTCATTATGCACTTCAGAGTTGTTATCTCTTCCTCAGGGACAATCTATTGCTCTGGGGCAGATAAACTCTTTAAGGCAAATATATGGGACCAAATCCATCCCTGGTGCAATTCCATTGAAGTGAACAGGGTTTTACACCTGAGAGAGATGTGAAGCTTATTGCACAAAGACAGACTTTTTCCCGTCTTCCTTTCATTTACCTCTCTATGAATTTGAAATGAGCTCCTCTGCTCATGACTTATTTATGTTGAGCCACACATTTAAACTCTAGGGTTCCCTTTTTTTTTTTTTAAACATGATATCCTTTTACACTATTGTTTCTAGTGGAAATGCTCAAATGATTAGCCAGCAAAAGGGAAGTTTTGTGGGACAGCATCAGCTGACACCTTTCTTTCTCCCACTGAAACACAAAGGGATTGCACAGTTTCGATTTCTTTTCATTCCTCAGCTCTCCAAGGAGGAAACTTATACCATTAATGGGGAGGCTGTTGTACATTAAAGGGGAACAGCATCCTGAAAAGCTGTCCTCAAAACTCCAAGCACAGATTCACTTCAGCATCACTGAAGTGTTCTCAACTGATCTCAGAGTGTATTTTCCTTACTGTAGTGGATTTTGCAGGGAAGGCAAATGGTTGTAGAGACACAGATACAGGTTCAAAAGCAACGTTTAGGCCTCCTGTTATCTATGAACTTGCAAAGTGGCGGTCTTTCATCCCCTTTTCCTTCCATCTGAGCTCATATAGATATTGGCTTACAGAGGAATATTACTCTTTAACAGAAAGAGCCAAATAAATATTGAAGAGTGAAGATTGGGGGATATATGTGAATATAAAAGAAGACTAGTGGAAACAAATGCATGGCGTTACATGGATGTGGTTTCCTTGATCTGCATGCATAGCCCAATTTCAGTGCACTTCTCCAGCCAAACAGAATCTCATAATCCCTCCCACCAATCCTCCCCTTTCAGGATTCAGCTCATTTTGAAGGGATTTTTTTGCACTCCAATTTCACAACTTGGGCAGAGCTATTTCAGGATGTGAAAAGAAATCCCAGAATTTAAGTATGCTTTGGGGCCATAAGAAATGCATTGTCTTAGCGTGTCTAGGAGTGCCCCAAAGGTAATATTTGATTTAACACCTTCTTCTGAAGAGGTATCTCCCAAAAAGCATCAGAGCAAAACTTCTCAAACCAGGGCTCTGTACTGCCTTCGATAAACTGGCGCAGATCCATTGTGTTACAAAAACCCCTTGGTCTGGTTGTTAACATATGTTACTGATGTAAGTAGGGATGTTGAAATTCTTCCAGGTGTCTCTTAAAGAGTGGTGTGTGCCCTAGGAATTTCATACCATAGGACCGCAACTTGTCTGCTACTTGGCAGCTGTCAGGAAATAAAAAAACCCACTATTCGAAAGGGGTTTTTTTTCCTGAACAAATCAACAAGTACTGCTATGGACATCGTGGTGGGAATGAGTTCTCAACAGGTATAAACCAGGATGAAGGCTTACAAAATGGATGCAGCATAGCGGTGATACTTTTCAGCAGAAAGGTGGAATAGACAAGAGCAGAAACATGGACAAACAGGTGGAATGAGACTTGAGAAATATGTCAGGGAGGAAGAAAGATTTCTATAGAAAAAAGAAAGCCTGGTAATTTTTCTGTTTGTTTTTTATTACTAGTGTTAAGTGAGGCTCATTTGGATGCTGAGCAGGGAAATCAGCTCACCCAATGTAGTCTCTACAATATATATGCTTACATGTGTGCTATTTGTCTCAACACCGTCTATTATCAGAGGAGAGAAACAGATGTTTCAAGGACCTGACTCATCTCATCCCAATTTAGCTAAAATAGATGGTTCATGACCTAAACATGCTTGTTTCCATTAAGAGAACAGGGAGCCTGAGCAGTCGGCTCTTATCAGGTGTCTCAGCTGGGAACATCCCTTTCCAGACCTGCAGTACAAAACTTTCTTTTCTTTATTCAATGAAATTTGTGGAGAAAATCAGGTTGTGAGAATCCTGTCTTGTGCCATAGGACACAGTGTCTAGTTTAAATGCGTGCAATACATACTTCAAATAATGACATTTGTATTTACACATGACTCTGGGAAATAGCTTTATCTCATCCTTGAAATGCTGACAAAGAGAAGATTTAGTGGGTGTTTAGTGTAACTGATTATCTCTTGATTCAATCAATTATGTGAACCTGGAGCTGAAGAGAACATTATGAGGCTTTATGCTGGTATTGCAGCTGCTCTGTTGCTCGACCTTATGACACGTTTGCTATCTGGTGTAAATATTTGCATCTGTCAGAGAAACCTGGTCTGTGCCCTACTGCCAAATTGTTCTGCAACAGAGACTGAAACCTTCCTTATTAGCTTGCATAAGGGCAAGCACAACCTGTTCAGAATTCAGGTAGAATAAATTGAATGGAGGGAAAAAGAAATCTTTGAAAAAGAAAAGCTGGGTCAGCCTGCAATACAGCTGAAAACATTTCCAAGGTGGAGCCTATTGAAAGCCCACTCCTGCCTTAAGTGGACTTTCTGTTCTGTTTTCACAGAGTTACCTTTTGTACTGAAGTTGTTTTCCCAGTTGCATGGATGTAAAAGCAAAGAAAATGAGGCTGACAGTGATCCTGTGTGGAATGAATTGCGAAGGCAGATATCGATGAGGAAGATGATGAGCAATTCTGCATTGAAAAGGCTTAGGAAATCGAAATTCCTTCTCTGTGGCAGAGGCTTCTCTCCAGGCAGAACAAACAGTGCAGCTATGGGGGGGATCCAACCCACTGTTTCAGTTACAGTGACTTTTCGCAGTGATGACTGACGCTGACACTTTAGCACAGCAATTCTTAGTGCCTTTCACTTCAGCTGCCTGGATAGTGAGGGAGAAACACTCCTATCAAAACTACTGTATATACCTGTGTCAGGTTTACTGTCACCCACTGAACAGGAGCACAAACAAACACAGTTCTTCTAGACATGTGTTAAGGTCTGAAAGTTGGATTTGGAAGGACAACAATTTGACTGTCCCTTCCATCTTAACCTGGGTGGGGGAGGTTAATGATGATCCTGACATCACACTACCTACTGCCCAAAGAACAAGGGAGATCACAGGAGTGGCCACACTGTCCTTGATGTTCTTTCCAGCACAGCTGGGGCTCTTTGGTGCTCGGGAGGTTGTTCCATAGCCCTTGCTCCTGACAGCAAAGAGGAGGTGATGCTGGCTCAGTCCACAGCAGGAAGTGAGGAGCAGCCCTCACGGCATCCAGCCACAGGAGGACATCCTCAGCCCTGTGGCCACACCAAAGGCACAGCCCTTAGGAAGCGATATCCCTGCTTTTCCTTCTCAGAAACAATTGTCTCCAGGGCTAACATTCCCAAAGCTCTGATTTCACTGGCAAAAATCATTGCAGTTCATCAAACTTGTTTGGAAGAAGTGGCTGTGTCTCATAGCGATGTGATGCATGGACTCTGTGGCTTTCCATCAGCTCACCTTCGGCTCGGGTCAGGCAGCACTGGATAAGTGGGACTTGGGCTGTGGGCTGACACAGGACAGCTGGTGAGTTTGGCAGCTCACTGCTGGAAAATGGCTTATCTGTTTGTCTCTCTCTTCCCTGTTCTGTCTGTCTGTCTGCCCTTGTAGCGTCTCAGACTGTAAATCTTTTAAGTGAGGAAACACTTTTTTTTTAAAAAAAAGATCTTTCTAGTGTCGTAGCAGCATGACAGCTGCTCCATGCCAGCTGTTCCTAAATACTGCAATAACACAGATAAATAATTGAAACGTGGGGTCACTCTAGTATAAATTGAGGCCAAAATCACCATCTCTCTTAGCTCTGTGTCTTACCTGGCATCACTTCCCCATTACCCCAAGGAGACTGAGAAAGAGAAAAAGACAAAACCACAGTACAACTGTTACAATAAAGCTGTTGTACTGTAGCTGTACTGTAAGGACATAATGCATTAGTTGTCATACACTAGGAAGAAGGGGTCACTCTGTGTTTAGAGCTGAATTTTTAATACTCACAAGCTGACAAGCATAAGTAAATGTTGAAGAAAGTCACACGGCAGCACAGCCTGGAAGGAGACTCCTTTTGGGGGATGTGAGAAAGCATGGAAAAAACTTAGCATGTTGGGTTTGAATTTCTAAGCATTATGCAAGCAGTTCAAAGTGGGGAAGTATGCACAAAAGACATCTTCATCTACAATACTTTTAAAGGTCCCTTGAAATAGTCTTTTGTTTTCCTTTATTTAATTTTCTTTTGAAAGGCCATTTCTAAGGGGACAAATTAATACTTTTTTTTGCAGGGGAGGGAGCAGGGGGGGCAGTGGTTCCAAAACAGTTTGAGGTCTTTGGGTGAAGATTGCTGACACTCTTGAAGACTTTGGGATGAGAGCCTGGGATATTTGTTTGGAGCCTCATGTCATGAGGAGGACCCTGTAGAGGCTAATGATGCAAATTATTAATTCTGTCAGTTGAGAGAAGGGGACCAAGGTCCACCCAGGAAGGAGATTCAGTAGTCTTACTAACATGATGTTGTTTCTGGCTTTCCAGCAGCCGCCACTGAACTGTGGAGGCTGCTCCAAGCACACAGAACATAACAGTGGGTGATACATATTATGGGCCAAAACCAGAGCAGTTTTGTCTGGATATATGGCTGAGTTACATTCATGCTTTCAGCACTTCTAAGGAAGGTTTGGTCATTCTTTCTGAGAAGTTCACAGTCAAGAAGGGATAATGCCTTCTCACCTTTCTGTCATGAGAACTGACTGTTCAATGTCTTCATCAATGACCTGGATGAAGGCATCGAATGCACCCTTAGCAAGTTTGCGGATGACACTAAGCTGGGTGGAAGTGTCGATCTGCTGGAGGGTCGGGAGGCTCTGCAAAGGGATCTGAACAGGCTGGACCGCTGGGCAGAGTCCAATGGCATGAGGTTTAACAAGGCCAAATGCCGGGTCCTGCACTTGGGGCACAACAACCCTATGCAGTGCTACAGACTGGGAGAAGTCTGTCTAGAAAGCTGCCTGGAGGAGAGGGACCTGGGGGTGTTGGTTGACAGCCGACTGAATATGAGCCAGCAGTGTGCCCAGGTGGCCAAGAAGGCCAATGGCATCTTGGCTTGTATCAGAAACGGCGTGACCAGCAGGTCCAGGGAGGTTATCCTCCCTCTGTACTCGGCACTGGTGAGACCGCTCCTCGAATACTGTGTTCAGTTCTGGGCCCCTCACCACAAGAAGGATGTTGAGGCTCTGGAGAGAGTACAGAGAAGAGCAACAAAGCTGGTGAAAGGGCTGGAGAACAGGCCTTATGAGGAGCGGCTGAGAGAGCTGGGGTTGTTTAGCCTGGAGAAGAGGAGGCTGAGGGGTGACCTCATTGCTCTCTACAACTACCTGAAAGGACGTTGTAGAGAGGAGGGTGCTGGCCTCTTCTCCCAAGTGACAGGGGACAGGACAAGAGGGAATGGCCTCAAGCTCCGACAGGGGAGGTTTAGGCTAGACGTTAGGAAAAAATTCTTTACAGAAAGGGTCATTGGGCACTGGAACAGGCTGCCCAGGGAGGTGGTTGAGTCACCTTCCCTGGAGGTGTTTAAGGCACGGGTGGACGAGGTGCTGAGGGATATGGTTTAGTGTTTGGTAGGAACGGTTGGACTCGGTGATCCGGTGGGTCTCTTCCAACCTGGCTATTCTGTGATTCTGTGATTCTGTGATTCTGTGATCAAGCTTACTCCTTTCTGACGTTCAAATCCTCAAATGTGCATGGAACTCCTATGGGACAGATATTTCTCCATTCTTTCACAGATGGAAGGAGGCTCTGGGTGCAGCCTCTTGTGTGAATTGCTAAGACATTGCTCATGGGATCAGCGTGCAATTCATTTTAAAGTGTCCATTAAAATTCTCCATCATAGACAGGCTTGAAATTCAGATTGTTCCAATGTAACCTAACAGGGTTTAGATATGACCTTCTAAAGAATGAACCCACAGTGATATGTTGATTAGTTGGAATTGTCCTAAATATCTGAGTACATAAATAGATAAACTCAGGCTTACCTGTGAAGTCAGGTCTATCCATAGTTTTTTCTACAAAGCTGCCAGTTCTAGTTTAGCAATGTAACCATTGACCCTCTCTGAAGTCTTTTTGCCTCCAGATTGGTCTGACAGTCCTGTAATCTATCTGAAAGGGGTTTTGTCTGATGCCCAAAGGACAGTTGCTCTGCCTGCTCCTCTCCAAACAGCTGTGGTCTCTGTAGTTGGTTTGGTTGGATAATTTTCCTTTTCAGCAAGGAAAGCTGAAACTGCTGCCAAGGAGCAAAGACCCACCACAAGAGGCTGTCCTGGCTAAACCAGGAGAAACATAGGAAAGAGCTGTGGTGAGCAATTGAAGTCCATCTGCAAATGTTCAACACTCAATTTATTTAATGATGAAGTAATAACAGAAGATCACTTAAGGAAACATAGTCTCCCTGTATGATAAGTTCTCTTTTGTTGTCCAGTTTTTCAAGGAAAAATGTTGCCTTGACAACATAAACCACTTGGCAGGGATCTACTGTCATTTAAGCAAGGCTGATCTGGAAGAACCTGATGTAGGGAGTGAAACGTTTCACAGTGACATCAGCTGAAGAACACGGCCCTGCAAAACCCTTCAGGACTTCCAAGAGAAGGATGAGAGAAAAGGGATGGGAGTGGGAGGGAAGAAAACTGGGGTATCCCTCTCGTAAGAGATGAATCACTACACGTAGGACCAGGTACAGACCACAGCTTGAGACCTCTAGACTGGGGGTGCACAATGCTCGTTTCAACTCCTCTGGCTCTAAACCCCCAGGGGTCTAGTTTAATGGACCCTCACTGTCGACATGGTGCAGTCTATGAACCTCATGCTGCTATGTGTGGTTATTTTCTATTGCTTTTAACCTGGCAATGTGAAGGTGTGTTAAGTGTAGACATGCTGATCTGGTTCCCATTTTGGATTTTTCTTATTTCACGTGCAACTTAAACTCTGACTGCATCCCTTCACTTGCATTTCAAAGGTCTTTACAAAATAAATTCTGATATTTAAATATTTTTACAACTTCTATATCAGGACATTGCAGCCTCTGCAGAAAAACCTGTATTGTACTGAGTAAATAAACCATGAGTTACAAGCTGCCCAGAGAGGAGAGAGTATGTGACATCTGCCTAATTACCTCATATTCTAGGACACCTTTAATGTTTTACAACATAAGCACAAAGAAACGAAGACATAAAGCATGCACCTACATCTTGTTTTCTTGCTTAGAAAGACCTAATCTTCTCTTTGAGTTGATTTATATAGCCGTGAATATTTTGTATGAAGTATCTATTGAAGTTTCCCTTTAATTTAAGACACAATAAATGCAGAGCTGTTTGCGAAGTTAAGAGAATGGCATACGGATTTCAGAAAATGGGACTACAAAACCCACAAAAAACATGGGGAAAATCTCAGCGAAAAGGTTCTCAGGTCATATGAAATTACTGCAGTACATCCTATACACATTAGGTCTTTGTTCCTGTCTTCACTCTAAACAGTGTCCATTCTTTCAGAAAAATCTGGTATTATTTAAAGACCATAACTGGTAAAGAAACCACTACATCCTTGGGTATATTGATCCAATAATTAATTCCTCTTCTTAAAAATATGCATCTAAAATTATATTACAAGTCCCAGCTTTCAGCCAGTGGATAATGCTACAGTATTTTCTTCTAAATCAAAAAAGCTCCTGGATAAAGTGATTTAAGTGAATTCTTTAAAATGATCAAAGAGATAAATCATGTTCTGTTGATGATTAAAAGCCTACAAAGAAAAAAAATAGCAAACAGCATGTTTGAAGTTCTATTTGGTTGAAGTTGTCTGAAAACTACACAAGGCTGTATTCTCCATTGGATGGATTCTCCAATTCTCATATTGGATGGATGTTCATGACATTATATACCCTAAGCCATAGCAACACAACCCTCTAAAAACCTGTATTCCAGATAAGCAAATTAAGGATTAATTTCCAGCCCTCCTCTTTGCAGCTCTGTTCATTCAGCAGAGGTTATTTGTCACCTGAGTTTGCAAGATTGACTTTTAGTTGTTTTGGCCAGGGACCCCAGTTGCTTTGCTACATAACACAACTATTAGGTCACTAAAATTTTTTAATGGTTACAACAGTCTTGGAGAGATGATGCAGTTCCCTCTTCCTTGTAATGGAAATGACCTGTGGCACCTTTGTCCCTCAGTGCAGTGATAGCAAATGCTGACCATGCAAAAGCAACTGTTGTCCCCGTCACGAGCCATCAGATTCACAGTCCAAACAAAGATAGAAGATAAACCAACGTGGATGTAAAAATGTCATCACAGCCCATTCATGGGTTTATTTAATTTTTTCTTTTGTGAGGTTAGTAGCCAGAATGAAATTGCCTTCTATAGCTGCACTTAATCACATTTACTACTGTAACAGTTCAGGATGAACACAATCCCACAAGTCAACAGGGTTTTGCAGTGACTGATGTTATGTAGACGGAGAAGACGTGTTCATCACAAGTCATCTGTATTTCACAACAGAATTTACAACCTAAGCCAAGAAGCCAGATGTGGCTGTGCTTTGGGGTCCTCTGACAGCAGAAGCCACCTGCATCCCCATCCAGGCTCTTGCAGAGCAATAGATCGATCCACTGCGGTGACCAACAGCACAAGACACTTCAGCAGAACCCTGGTGCCTGGTCTGTGCTGTTGGCAGGGAGACTACAGTTGTATGTGGCAGAGAATAGTCTTTTTTTCTTTTATTGTGTATGAAGACTTCCAGTTTGGTGACTGGAACCCAACTCAGTAGCTGCCACAATCTTCAGTCTGTATTTTGAGCTTTGAAAATGTATTTACTTAAAATATTGTTGCTGTAGCTGTGGCTGCCAAAAGACATCTATATCTGCTTGCTCCTCTATCTCTTTGCCTACTGGGCCTGAGTTTTTGATCTGCTTTAGTGCACCTGCTTGTCTTCCCCGTGGGTAAGAACAAGAATCAGCTTTCTTCATTTCATATAAAACCAGGTGCTGTCGGTTGGAAGTTATGGCTGTTCTGCTGTGAACGGTGTAACTATAGATCAAGTTCATAATTTGACTGGCTTGATGCTAACCATTTTTGTAGTGATAACAATGAATTTCTGGGAACTCATGAGACCCATAAACTCCTCTCAGTAGAGACCTGGTAGATATTTATTATGCAACTGGCCTTGCTGATACTGTCTTTCATCTGTATCTAGTTAAAAGTTCTCTCAGGTAATCCTGTAAGAGTAAATTTATGCTGTTTGGGATTCAAATCAGACTTTGGCACTTCTGCATTCCCAGGAAAATCTGTACTGTTTAGTTTATGCTCTCAGAATTGAAATCCATTTCCAGCAATGAATAATCTTTGCCTGGATTTCAAAGCTTTTGAGGGGTGCTAGCATTCCCCTGACATATCACTGTTGGTCATGCATGGTGCCCAAACCCAGAAAGACTCTAGAAAATAATTACAGAGGCCACTCGCTGATACTTTTATGAAGCCTGGACAGATGCTGAACTGATAGCGAACCTGCTATACAGTGCCTATAAACATATCAAGCAGCAGGCTGCCCTGGTGCAGTCTGATGGACCTCAGTTCTTCTCCTATTTTATCTTAGAAAGAAATAGGTTGTTCAACTGCTGTTTCAACTGGAGAAAGAAAAATACAAAACCAAAACTTTTTATTTTTTAGTGTGCTATTATGGTGTTCAATATCAGCTTCATCTGCACTGCATTTCTTGTAACGGCAGTGGGGAACTGATCAGCCTGTCACACTCTGCTCTTAGGGCATAAGCACTCTTCTGCTCAGCACCTCGGCAGCAGGCACCTCAGAGGATAAGAGAGAAGTGGGACTCTGGGTTTGCCTTCTCTTGTGCTTTGTACAAATCTTAGCAAATGTTTCCCCACTGCTGAAGAGACTTCCCATACCTTGTGTTTCCAAGAAATCTAACCCTTCACTCTGTGCCGTAGGGAGGTGTTTGAGTCACCTTCCCTGGAGGTGTTTAAGGCACGGGTGGACGAGGTGCTAAGGGCCATGGTTTAGTGTTTGATAGGAATGGTTGGACTCGATGATCCAGTGGGTCTCTTCCAACCTGGTTATTCTATGATTCTATGATTCTCTGACTGTTGAGAGCCTGACGTGGGATCCCTTTTGAACAGATCACATTATTGTGGCTTTCTCTCAACAAGTCAACAAGCTTTGAATTTAGTGGATATATACATATCTCCAAAAATCTTCTTATGAATCTGCTGCTATTAGCTGTCCCAGATGCCAAACACGCTACATGGGCATATGGTATCAAGCCCTCCACTGTACATTGTGTGTGATGATTCTTGCCCTGCTCTTGACCGATCATCTCACATCAGTAATCACAGTATTAAATAAAGCTTCCTGCAACAAATCCTGGGAGATTTCTGGGAGAGATTTTGCTGTTGCCTCAAGTAACTCTCTTGTTCTTTGGCTTTTAATACGGTAATTAGGGGGAAAAAAATGAGTAATATTAAGCAGCACGGTCATGCAGTTGAAAATTAGGAGATACTTTGAGTCTCCTTGGGCAACTACAGCAACTAACCTTGGCAGCTGTGTCCTGCTGTCACCCTGGACTGCCAATATATGCTCCTGCTTCCACCTCTCAGCCTGTCTCTGTCTCCTTCATTTTCAGCCATGCCTCACTGATGGTCATTCCCCTTTCCCCCTAACTCTCTCTCAACAATTGTCTATCAGATCTCATGTTTCTTCTCTTGTTTGGGTCCTTTTCATATATTCTTTGTCCAGCTAGACACATTTCTGACCTCCATACCTTTTCTATGGTGGCTTCAGACTTTCCCCAAATCCCCAGCTAATCCCAGCTCTTCCTACTTTCTCCTAGTCCCCAGACTTCTCCTCTTCCCACCACCTCCAAGTTGTGCTCTCCCTCTAGGCTTTATTTCCTTCTCCTTTTTCTGCCCTTGCCTTTGCTATAATTAAATCCCAGTTACTGGGAGCACATAGTAGCAATCAATACAAGAGGGACCTTACCAAGCAGAAGGAAACTTTGTCTCTGGCTGTAAGAATACAATAGTGTGCCATCTGGAGAACTTTAAGAGATGTTACAAGTTCAAGCTTGTTATCTGGGGCCAAAGAATTAGATAATCATAGCTTGACTTTATCAAATAAATGCAAACTTTAATTTTTTTGGAATTTATTTATTTTTGCAAAGTTTTACAGTTTAAATGAGTGGATTCCATAGAGTAACAAAATTCTGTGGAGTGATTATATTGCGTAGACCATGCGTAACAACTTTCAACTGGTTGCTGCTTTGCCTGAGGGTGCTACAACTTTGCAGATTACTGAGAAGGTTGAAAAATGCCTTCACTACACTCCCCTTGCTGCCCTCCCAACTTAGATAAATAACATTAACTTCTGCCTGAATTTAGGGGGTGGAGGAAATAATCAGCCTGAAGCAGACAACCAGAACGGAAATTTCAGTCTGTATTATTAAACCTGAGAAAATCATTAGCAAGCTGGAAAAGGTTTTCCAGTTCAGGAGGGGCGCACCCTTAATTATTTATATCTCCATGGTGGTCCAAGGCAAAAATTATTCCTGACCTGCAAGTATCCATTTATATCAAATATTTGCTGTTGCTTCTTTGTTCACTAAATATATCAGCAGGCTTTTACATATGCTTTACAGATTAGCACAAATGTCAGCATTTGGAAAGAACAACGGTGTATTTTCTGCTTCTGGGCTTTTCACACCAACAATCATGTGGCACCATATGCAAAGGGAATCAAATTGTGTCAGATACACTCCGTTTTTCTGAAATACAATCAGGATTCCTCTCTGTGCATTGCACCTTTTATTCATACTTCTGGTGTGGTTTAACTCTGCATGAACGATACTGTTTGTTTTCATATTGTTTTTATCCTCTTCTGGGACATGTGCATTTCTCTCAGCATTGCTCCGATGACTTAGGGCCAGCACCTTTTTCCTCTTTCCATACAGATTCAGCAACATAAGGGATGATTGACTTAGAGCCTTTTTAAACTAAATAAACCATCCCAACCCAATATTGCACGTGAAATTAGTCAAAAAAGAAGCTCTAGGACTCGAACACAAACACCATGCCTGAAAGTTCTGATGTGCAGATATGAAGGGATTCTTCAATGCATCTTTGAACAGAGTTCTGGAGTAATTAGAGCCAGCACCTTTGTAAGAGACAGAAAAAAACCCAAAAAAACTAACAACCAGGTTAAAATAGTTAGACTGTAGTCCTGCCAGTATGATTTTCATATTAATAATGCAAGTGAATGTAGAGAATACTCACTTCTGGATCAAGGAGTGAATTATCAGATAAATCTTCATAATGCAAACACCAGAGCAGACAGTAAAAATGAGTGCAAGACTGATATGTTTGGAAGCTGTGTGATGCACTCCTGATAGTCTGGAAGGCTCGGCTGTAATATGAAGGAAGCAAGATCAAAAACACGGCTATTGAGCATTTTTCAGTTAGCAGACCATGTTTCTGTTAGACTGCAATGCACTCTCAGGACTGTCTGGTTATTTCCCTGTGAACTTGCATTGATTTTCTTACAGATTGCATTAGTTCCAGTCACAAAAGAAATTGTATCTGTTCTACAGCTAATGCAAACCTACAGCCAGTGTTTTCCTGAAGGCTACTTTTTCATGTCAAATGCAAGAAGTCAAATACCTCTGGGAGCATGCATGGCCCTGTAGAAAGAATTTCAACATCAAAGGCACCAGAGAGGTGGTACCAGTTAACAGTGAGAGTAATAGTAAGTCTAAGGTGTGCTATATTGTCTCCTCAAACTTATTGTTATCTAGAAAATTCATGAAAAGCATTCTTAAAATCTATTTTAATCTGTAGGTTAATTTAATTACCAATTGCAAATAATAAACAAACACATATTGCCTCAGACTCCTGTGGATCCTGTTGGCATCTAAAGACAATGTTCTACAACTGGGAAAAAGGAGGTTTATCCAGCTGAGACAGTGCATCTACCAACCTGTCAGCCTCACATTTGTGCCTGGAAAGATCATGAAACAGATCTTCCTAGAAGCTAAGCTAAAGCACATGCGGGACAGGGAGGTGATTAGAGGTAACCAGCATGGCTTTGCCAAGGGCAAGTCCTGCCTGACTAACATAGTGGCTTTCTATTTTGTGGTAACTACATCAGTGAGCACAGGAAAACCAAGGGATGTGGTCTATCTGGACTTCTGTAAAGCCTTTGACACTGTCCCCCACAACACCCTTCTCTCTGAATTGGAGAAATATGGATTTCATGGGTAGATTGGTCAGTGGATAAGGCATTAGTGTTTGATGGGAACGGTTGGACTCGATGATCCGGTGGGTCTCTTCCAACCTGGTTATTCTGTGATTCTGTGATTCTGTGATTCTGTGATGGTCATATTCAGAGAGTAGTGGTCAATGGCTCAATGTCCAGATGAAGATCTGTATTGGGACCAGTGCTGTTTAATATCTTCATCAATGATATAGAGAGTGAGATAGAGTGCACCCTCAGCAAGTTTGCAGATGACACCAAGCCCAGTGGTGCAGTTGTCACACCAGGAGGACAGGATGTCCTCCAGAGGGACCTGGGCAAGCTGGAGAAGTAAGCCTGTGAGAACCTCTTGAGACTCAGTGAGGCCAAGTGCAAGGTCCTACACCTGCGTCGGGGCAATCCGCAGTTTTGATACAAGATGGGCGATGAAATAACTGAGAGCAGCCCTGTGGAGAAGGACTTGGGAGTGCTTATTGATGAGAAGCTTGATATGAACTGGCAAATGGGAGTTTGCTGAGCAGAAGGCCAATGATATCCAGGGCAGCACCAATAGAAGTGTGGCTAGCAGAGCAAGGGAGGTGATTCTGCCCCTCTGTTCTGCTCTCATGAGACCCCACCTGGACGGAGTACTGTGTCCTGTTCTGGAATCCCCAACATAAGAAAGGTATAGAACTGTTGGAATGGGTCCAGAGGAGGGCTACAAAGATGGTCTGGAGCACCTCTGCTATGAGGACGGGTTGAGAGAATTGGGGTTGTTCAGCCTGGAGAAGAGAATCCTCCAGGGACACTTTATAAGCAGCCTTCCAGTACTTGCAGGGGGCTACAGGAAAGCTGGGCAGGGACTTTTTACAATGGCATGTAGTGACAGAACAAGGAGGAATGACTTTAAACTGCAAGAGGAAGATTTAGATTAGACATTAGGAAGAAATTCTTCATGACAAGGGTGGTGAGGTGCTCGAACAGGTCGTCCAGGGAAGTTGTAGCTGCCTCATCCCTGGAAGTGTTCAAGGCCAGGTTTGATGGGAACTTAAGCAGCCTGGTCTCATGGGATGTATCCCTGCAAAGCTGATTAAATGCCATTTTCAGCCCTTTCTTCCTACTACTTTTTATTTTGTACCTACTTTTTCCCTTCTTGAGTTTTTTCTTTCTTCGCATTCTGTTCTTTCCCAGGATTTTAATTGCTTTGCAATTAAGGCTGAACAAATCTTTGTTCACCCTATAAATAACCAAGCAACTCTGTTCTCTCAAAAGTGGAGACTGTACCTTCCCCTTCTCCTTTCAGTTGCTCATGATGTCAGGGGAAAAGGGGCTAATACACTGCTGTTCCCATCACCCCCATGCTTTGATGTTTTTTAGTATCCTGCTGAAGCAAGATGGTTTTTGTCTGCTAACTCCTCAACCTCCTTTGCACGGGGTTTTATGTTTCCACAAGAGTCTGATCTCAGCCCAAGGGTCTGTTGCAGCAGCACACAGAAATCCTTTCCAGGGGAAGTCAGTACAGAGCTGGGGATTGTACAAACACACCCAAGGCATGGTCTGCTCCCAGAAGAGCTGGGATTCTTAAAGGCAAGAAAAACACTGGGAGGAAAGATGGACTTTCCCATTTTCCAGATGGGAAGGGCTGTGCCTAACCCTAATACCATTGGATAAGGACACAGTGTGGCTGAGGTGTAATTTTTTATCTTCTGTTTTGTAGTCCTGCTCTTCCTTTCAGCAGTAAAAGGTGGAGAGTTTTGTCTGAATGTTGACCGATGAATTTTAAGATGCTACCTCATACCCCTTTATATCCAGCTAATCTCATGGGTGAGTTGCTGAGTCTAATTCCTTCCATCAACACTGCGAAGGGGTCGAGTGGCTGGCTCAGGGTTAGGTTATGACATCTATGTCATACAGCTCTAAAATTATTTGAGAAAACTCCTCACCTAAAACTCTCTGAAAGCTTCGAAGAGGGCATTTTAGGCTCATTGCTCTATCCTGAAGGTCTGATCAGGACTGAAGGCTGAGAGATACAGAAGGGTATTTAATCAACTGAGGTTGAGCAAGTGATGCTAATTCCAAGCAGAACAGAATAATTTCTTGTCTGGAAAATATAAGCTTGAAATACCTGACTAGGTCTCGTGGGAGGGAGCAACAAGGCAATCATGATTCAATTCTAGGGTAAACAAGCAAATTCAAATCTAGGTCTGACATAAGATCCATAAATCAACTGACAATGCCAAAGTATTATGGCAAATAATATTTCATCTCCTGTACTGATCTGACAGCTGTGCAACTGCTTACAACGTAGAAAGTGTCACCCACAACTTCGACACATCTTGTTCTTTTTGTATTGAATCTAAATATTGCCCTGATGTGGGACTTGGGTAAATCTTGCAAAATTTGCAAGTTTAAAAGAGGGAAGGGGTAAATTGTTCCTAGAAGACAAATGCAACACAAGGAAAATGGCATACTACCTAATGAAGTAATTTAAATGCAAATGAAGAAAAATGTATGTGAAAATTGCTGTGAGTTTTTTAAAAGAAGAAAAGTTTGTCATTCATCAAAACATATTGATGTGATTTCTGGGTAAGCCCTTCTGATGCCAAATTTTAGACAAGAGAGGTTGCTGTTTGTGTGAATTCTGGGTTTTTTTGAATGCTGAGATGTCAGCTGCCTCAGAACAGGGGTTTTAGAATGAGTTGGCTGACAGCCTTAAGGACAGGAGTGGGAATAGCAACTCAGTAATTGATTTGAGATGAAATATTCATATAATCCCTGGGGAAAAGGCAGCCCACTACCCTGCTCAGCCCATATCACAGATGTCATCATTAAAGCTGGCGTTGCTCAATACACACTTTGGTTTGATTGGCGTAGAATCCTCATAACTTTTTGGGTTAGATTTTACCAGGTTTTTTTTTTTTCTTCTTTAATCCTGCAGAATTATAGCATGATCTGGAGAGTCCTGGTTCAGAAGAACTGGCTGTGTTCCCACTGGAAAAAATATGGCATCTTGTAAAAGCACATGAATTGCTGCAACTCCTCTTGGGGAGCAAGGGAGGAGGGGGAAGATGCTCGGCAATTAGGAGATGACATTAGGCAACAGTCGGAATAAAAGATCAAAGAAGCACTAGGATCATGGCTGTACTTTACAGGCACACACCTTGCGCCATGGCTCTGGAAGTGTGTCATGACAGATCTCAACAGGGGACTAGTAAAGGGATTTCTTTGTACCACCTTACAGTGGTTCCCTAGCCCAGTTTAAAGACAATGTCATGAATTTAAAGCAGGCTGGGGAGAGGACAAGCCTGTTGTGATCTTGCAAAACAAGATAATAGCCCTCTAGTGCAATAGGAGATGGGATACTTGTCATGTCCAGAATGGCTGCTTGGATTGTGCTAAACTGATAATTTTTAACAATTGCTGAGACTTATACAGTGTGTAGTGAGTCTCTTTCAGTAGCGTGGATTTGTGGGAGGGGGAAGGGAGGCACTGTTTTCTCTGAGGTATAGCCGGAGCCTCCATCGTAAGTCAGTGGAAGCTCAGTTGCCGCTAAATTCGACGAAGGGTGCTGGATGCTGGTGTTGCCCCTAACAACCGTTGCTAAGAGATTTCTGCTGGCATACAGAAGGATTGAAATTGCTGCAGATTATGGCCCTATTTATCATGGTTGTATGAATAGCCTTGTTAAGTGAATGCATGACATATAAATTTAGCGTGCACATGATAGAAATGTAACACACAAGTCGCAAGAGGAGACTGGTATAGCAGAATATTTGCTGGCTTATAAATAGTCATCTCAGCCTATAGTTCCCTCTTACTGCTTTCGTGGTTTCTCATTAAAACTTTTGTGAGAGTCTATGAATTATAAAGCAGTGACTAACTGCTTAACAAATCGGCTTTTTACAGAGGAGTCTAGCAGGAGCAGGGGGATGAAAAATACTGACAGTGTCAGTGTAATATTATTATAAGGTGGCAGCAAGTGACGTATCGTGTTGGCCTAATTCTGCTGCCAATTGCTGCAGCTTGGGAGAGGAGGGAGTCCCTCAGCATCAGCATCTGATCTGGAGGATCCAGCCTCAGCCAGCCAGAGTCCTAACTGGCCACAAAATGAATGGCTTCTTTTCATCATTAGATCACTTTATTAGTAAATTACTGTAGCTCTCCTAATATAATTCACTTCCTGGGGTGAAAAGGGTTTATGCCAATACTTGTTTTGTGTTTAATGGATTCATTATGCTTTTCATCATAAAATTCATCAATGTTAATTGAATGGATTAGCTAAATGTAATTAGAAGAGGGATCTGTAAGGGGGAGGGAGTGTGTCTCTATGTCTCTACTTTCTCCTACTGCCTGAATGTTAATTCCACTCTTCCTATTACCCTTCCAATTTGACTAATCAATATGATCTCTGCATTCATGTCAGGGCTCATACAATGTATTAGATTGCAGATTAATTCAGGACCAAAAGAAACATTATCAACCTTTTAGGGGCAGTAGGTTTTTTTTTTGTGGTGAGAAGTTTTTTTTCCCCCCAAATGTCCTTTTTTTAGCAGAGATTCTTGGTTAGAAAACTATGCCAGCTTGTCAGAAATGACCATCTAACCCAATTATTCCCTCCTTAGTTGTGCAATGGCTGTTAGCCCACCTGATAATCATTTCCAGCACTTGTTGGAGGGTGTTCAGGGACAAAGTGCCAAGTACAGTTGCTGAGTGGTCTGGTTTTTGCTGGCTATAAGTAAATTAAGCAGTGATTAGGTTTCTGTAGCCACTTTTTGTGCAGATAAGATAACTGAAGCTGCAGTAACTGCCTCAGGGAGAAATGTCATACCTGCTTCACTATTTTCTTCATGTCAAGGATGCATTTTTGTCATATCTTTATAGGTCAATAAACAGCTACAAGGGAATTTCAGCTGTGAGATGTTAAAGTAAAGGAGCTTCTGTCTGCCTAGAACATTAATGGTTCTAAATAGACAAAACCTAGTTGTTTCAAATCTCAATTACATTTACTCAAAGATAGGAAGGTAGATCTAAGATCAATTTTTGCAAGGCAGAGAATACAGAAGACCCTTGGGCTAGGTTCAGTAATGAAATTAAGTGCTTGAAGTGTAAGTGTTGTGACTGCCTAAGCAGTGAGACCTTGCAACAGGAGTGTTAAGACACCTCCAAACTCAAAGTCTTTAAAGCCTAACTGTGCAGATGTTTCACTATTGTATGTGGACTAAGCTTTGAAGGAAGCCCTGTGTTGAAACAACATGACACAGCAGCCAGGAGACAGCACCAGTGTCCTCAGGAGACCCAGCATCCTTGCATCGGGTGAGGATGCCTGGGGCATGAGGCTGTTTGTCTACTGAGTTGGCTGGGGAGCTGGCATGTGTCATACGAGTGGGTTTACAGGCAGTGCCAGAGCTGTCAGCACCACGCGAGGCTGCGGAATGTGTCTACAGAGCAAGTTTGTCTTGGAACTGGCAGGTGATAGTGGATTCTGATAGAGGAGAGTGGGACCAGTCTGGATTCCTCTGATGCACAGAAAACACTGCTTGAATAAAGAGGCTGTAGCTGTCGCAGTAAAGAGATGATGTGCTAGCTCCGGTTGCTTTAGCTTGGCAATGTGTCCTGTCCTTCTCCTGTTCCATTAAGTGAACGTGAAGGGTTATCTGGGGATTACTAGAGTTTGTCTACAAGGAAGTGTTAACATGCACCTGTATTTGATTCCAAATACCCATTTTATAACCACTTCCATTTTCCACCTTTACAATAGTTGTTCATATTCTCTTCTACAGAAAATGCAAGAGCGATATTTTATGTAAGAACAATTCCACTGTGGGCAATAAGGAGCGTTTTTACTATTAGTGGCAAGCAATAATCTCACAGAAAAGGAGATCTGGTGCCATAATCTTCTATCTAACATCCAACCAGTTCTGTTGAGAAACTCTCTTTGCGGCTTTCTGTGCTGCTTAGTCTCTGAACACACTCCAAGGCATGTTTGGGGAGACTCTCCCCAGCTGGGAGCTGGAGCAAACATCTATTTTGTGTGAAGCAGGTTTGCCTCAAATTCACCTTTGCAACTGAGAGCAGGAAAAGATGGTCAGGCGACAGAGAAGGACATAGTAAGATAATACAACCACGTAGGTTTGCTGGGGAGCCCACAGGTGCACTGTGCAGTACGGATTCCTAAGTGTGCAGAATGGTTTCTAGAAGAAGGGCTGGACTTGTCCCACATCTTCCTGTACTGAGACATGGCAGCTCCCTCCCTGGCTGATCAGGAGGGGTGAAACTGCTCCAGCGAGGGGAAAGACAACACTGATTTAGGAGATAAAATCCAGTGGAAGGGTTAAACATTTTTCATTTGAGGCTGGACCGCTGGGCTGAGACCAATGGGATGAGGCTTAACAAGGCCAAATGCCGGGTCCTGCACTTGGGGCACAACAACCCTGTGCAGTGCTACAGACTAGGAGAAGCCTGTCTAGAAAGCTGCCTGGAGGAGAGGGACCTGGGAGTGTTGGTTGACAGCCGACTGAATATGAGCCAGCAGTGGCCCAGGTGGCCAAGAAGGCCAATGGCATCTTGGCTTGTATCAGAAATGGTGCGACCGGCAGGTCCAGGGAGGTTATTCTCCCTCTGTACTCGGCACTGGGGAGACCGCTCCTCGAATCCTGTGTTCAGTTCTGGACCCCTCACCACAAGAAGGATGTTGAGGCTCTGGAGTGAGTCCAGAGAAGAGCAACAAAGCTGGTGAAAGGGCTGGAGAACAGGCCTTATGAGGAACGGCTGAGAGAGCTGGGGTTGTTTAGCCTGGAGAAGAGGAGGCTGAGGGGAGACCTCATTGCTCTCTACAACTACCTGAAAGGAGGTTGTAGAGAGGAGGGTGCTGGCCTCTTCTCCCAAGTGACAGGGGACAGGACAAGAGGGAATGGCCTTAAACTCCACCAGGGGAGGTTTAGGCTGGACATTAGGAAAAACTTCTTCACAGAAAGGGTCATTGGGCAGTGGCAGAGGCTGCCCAGGGAGGTGGTTGAGTCACCTTTCCTGGAGGGGTTTAAGAGATGGGTGAACAAGATGTTGAGGGACATGGTTTAGTGTTTGATAGGAATGGTTGGACTTGATGATTCGGTAGGTCTCTTCCAACCCTGTCACCCTGTCAAGGATGATTCTAAGTCACCTACAAGTCCTCACCAAGTGATAAATCCAAAAACCTCACAGGAGCAAATGTTATCATCCTAAAATCTGTGTCATATGTTATCCCAGGGACATAGTAGGCGTCTGCATGCATACATCTGCCTATGAACCCCCATATCCCTCCCCACGTTTTGCCAGCAGGGCTGGCAGCATCCCTCCACCCGGGCTCATCCTCAGCTTCTGAAGGACAGAGGGTGTGAAGGAAGGATGCTTTTAACCATCCAGAAGAAGATCCCACTGAGGGAGCTGTGGCACAGGCTTTCCCCGGGGGGTGCCCGGCTCTCTGAGCCAGGAGCACACCCAAATCCTACCTCTACTCTTTCTGCAGAAGCAATGAGCATCCTGCACCTGCAGCATTGCCTTCCCAGGGCTGCAATTCTCTGATTTGCAAAGTTCACCGCAGAATCCAGCCTTGCTGCTGTGGCTGGGAGCGTGAGCATCAGCAGGTCTGGGGGCAGCCAGCCTGGGAGACACCGAGGGACTCAGGTGGGACACCCAAGGAGACCACACCGGCTGCCCCTTCTCAAGGGCAGGAGTGAGATTTGCTCTTGATTTTGGGGTGCCACCTCAGCTACACTGCTTTTGGGGGAACTCTGGTGCTCACTCATGAAATGGGTGACTAATTATGAACAGTCAGGAGGGAATCTGGGCTTCAAACACACAGTCTTCTGCCTGGTTCCACAGATGGTCCATGGGAGCAGCTCTTGTAGTGCCTCCTAGCACAGATGAGTGTTTGTATTGCAGAGAGTAAATGTGGGGAGCCCTGTGGGTCACCCCAGGAGGTGGATTATAACCAGTACACGTGAATGGGGATATCGAGCAGCAAGAGAGCTTTCTGACAGCACTGGGACAGGCTGCTTCACACCCAAGCACGTGTTTCATCAAGTGTGAAACCAGGAGAAGATTATTTACCTTCTTTGAAAAGTGTGATGAGATTCTTTGTTGAAAAGAGCAGTGCAAGAGGTCGTTATTTATCTTCTGGATCTGTTTATGGGAACTTTTAATTTAACATTTCATTCCTGATGTTCAGTAATTGACTTTTTTTCAGCCTGTCTTGCAAGATCTATTATTGGTGTTCAGTGGACCAGATCAAAGAGAGAAATTGATGTCTTTTATCGCTTGATCTATACACAGTTTGCTACTTGGGAAGATAAAATATTCCATGTTTATTGAGAATCTGCATTATTGAGAATTGTATCAATGCTTGTTTTATGCTTATTGACATTACATTTAGACTGACTATTTCACTGCTGTGTCACGTTTGACCAAGCTTAACTTTATTTCTAGGTCACAGTAGTCTCTTGCCCTGAAAAAAAGGTAAAAAGGAGGATTGCTATTTTAAACACAAAATAATTATAATTTAATTTTGCTGAGATATGCACATTGATGCATACAAGCCTTGATATCTGCCCAGTCCACTGGGGACTCGTTTTGACTTTGAAGTGCAGAATTGTGTTCATATTTAATAATGAGTTCTTTTTAAAGTGAGGCTTAATAGAGGTTTGTTGATAATTATTCTTCCTCATTGATAAAGATCCCAAACACACTAGTTTCAAATGATTTCACGCTGATATATATGCACAAAGTATAATTAGGATCATGTAATTTCCTTGTTAGATTGGTTCTCATTTGAATATAGAAAAATGTCACTTAGAAAAACTTTCATACTTTGTTGTTTGACTGACATTGAAAAATCAAATATGAATTGCAACCACAAAAAAAACCACCACAATAAGAAAGTATAAAATGCTGCATGCTATTACTGAGTACTATTGAAATGCTGCTTTGAAGACAGAATTATACATTGTGTCACAGGTGCTTTTAATGTATTCCCTACTATATATTATCAGAGACCTTCACAAATGTCAATTTTGTAAACACCTCGAAAAGGAGAGAAGATGCTATTACCATCACTTTACCAATGAGGAGCTGCGGTACAAGGGAGTTTAAGGTCAAAAACATCCACTCAATTTAGCTGCGTTACTGGAAAAATCTAGAACTTGATTTTTCAAAGCATTATACAATGCAATATATATTTGAAGCACTACTAAGGTGCACTTCAGTGCTTAGTATTATGCCAAATAAAATTCCAGGATTTTCTGTTGATTTTAGACTGGAGAAAGAGAAAAGCACAGGCTGTGTAAGAGCTGTAGATTAAGTGAGATACCTGTTGCCATGTGGGATGCCAGTGTTGGGGAAAGGGACGGAGTCCAGGTGTCTGCAATGTTGTCTGCAATGGAGGGTTTTTGTAGGAATATGTTAACAGATGTCCACATTTGAAAGAAAAAAAAAAGCCGTTTGTGAATTTTTCAGAAGAACAGTTTCTTTTCCATTGTGAGCATATTTTTTGCTTGGAAACTTTTCTTCTCTAGTGAAGTTAAAATCCAGACTGATACTGAAATAGTGATTCTTGTGGCCAGGGGAAAGAAGGAACGTTTGAAGTACCAGACAGTAGTGCTTTTTGAGAACTCGTCTCATCATCCTGGCATGGAATGGGAAAAAAAAAATCCAAATTATTATCTCATGTAAGGCAGGAGAACAGCCATTTTTTGGTTCTCTGTAAAATTGCCTGCATTTGTGTTAATCCTAAACACTTTTTTCCTTCTCATTTCCCTCTGCCACATTCTTTGCTCACTTCTCAGACTCAATAGGTCTACAGGCATCACCCTCCTAAATTGCTCAGCCACGATTCATCCTCAGCAATCCTGTGTCCTAAGTGAAGCAACAGTCCTCCAGGGAGAAAAAACCCACATGTGATTGTGTAATGAAAGGCTGTTTCATAATATATAAGTACCAGGTGTGGGATTGAGCCTGCCTAATTTAAGCTCCCAATTTGTATCTATAATTTAAGTGCCTAGCAACCCAGTCCTGGGAGGAGGGGCTGAAAATCCCTCTGCAGAGATAGGTAGGTGCCTTTGAACGTCTCCAAAGGGAGATAGAGGCTGCTGCAATCAGTTGCCTGTGGTGGACTGGTGGTGGAGCCAACACAACTTCCTTCCCTTGCATTTAATGCTTGATTTTCATTTGGGTAATTTGCTCTTTGAGGTCCCTGGTTGGGATACTTGTTTGAGCATGGACACATGGCACCTGGAGTTGCAGATATGCAGAACTGGGCTGAGGCTGCTGGCCAAAGCCCCTCCAAAATCCCATGAGGGGTGTGGTCTCCCCATGCAAGCACGTCTCTTGTTTCCCGGTTCTTGGGCACAGGGAGTCAACCAACCGTCCTAGCTTGGGGGAGGGCATCCAAGCAGTTTACATAAGGTATCATTAAAAGCCAGAAGAAAGTGGGGGGTTATGTTAAGAAAACAGACAGAATTTAAATTGAAGAGTATATGCAAGGAGCTCTGCATTTGTTTTTAAAATACATCCTCACACAGAAGAAAGGAAAGGTCTTGATATATGTCTGTCTATGATTCTTATCCTAATATGAAAGGGTTAGACCAAGTATTAAGAGACCTCAGTAACAACCCCTTCTCTGTTATTCCTAATGCAGTGACATTTGCTTCTTTCTTAGAGGTACACGGAATTAATTTTCAATCTCTCTCCACCTTGGGCCCCTTCTGGCTACAAGGGGTCTGTTGAATCATTGCATAGAATCATAGAATCATCAGGTTGGAAGAGACCCACTGGATCATCAAGTCTAACCATTCCTATCAAACACTAAACCATGCCCCTCAGCGCCTCGTCCACCCGTGCCTTAAACAACTCCAGGGAAGGTGAATCAACCACCTTCCTGGGCAGCCTCTGCCAGTGCCCAATGACCCTTTCTGTGAAAATGTTTTTCCTAATGTTCAGCCTAAACCTTCCCAGGTGGAGCTTGAGGGCATTTCCTCATGTCCTGTCCCCTGTCACTTGCTGTTATGACCTGTTTGACACCTCAGATCAGATCTGAACCATGGAGAGAGTGAAATTGAACTTCTCCTCCTGAACTTCCCCTTTCTTATTTTTCTGCAGGTCTTGATTGTGTTCAAGTCATGCTTCTATCAAGTGTCATTGAGAGTCTAATACAGCATGTATGTTAACTGTACTTCTACTCACAGGCAGATGAACCATCACTTATGAAAGGGATCATTTAAAGTCTGGCACTATAATGGAGTGCCAGACCCATACACTCAAAATGATGAATAATTTTCCTTCCCTAATGGTAACAGCTTAAAAATTGTACTAGCAGAAAAGTTGTGTTGTTGGTTTTATATTTTATTTTTCATCTGCATTTTGGAATTTCACATTTGAAGGCTTATTCCTGAAGAACAAAAGTTAGTGACTTTAATGCCATGGCTCCTGGAGCTCAGGTTATAAAAATTCTCTAAGGCATAAAACTGAAGGGCCCAGTTGATGTGTTGAAAGTAAAGACAATTCCATTTTACAATACATTTCACCAAAGAAAATGCCTGATGTCCTCTATATAGTCCATGCTACCCTGTTATGCTACTCTGTTCCATAGCAGACTGCACGGAACTATCACAGCTGTGTCAGGGACAGGAGGGCTCTCAGCTTCATAATGAACTTCCATCTATCACATATTTTAGCTCAAGTCTTCGTTCACCAGCCCATTCTTCCCCTACTCCTTGAGTTACTGAAGCCAGCATTTTCTGTTATGTTCAGCAGTTAAGAGCACTTCAATCGGTTGACTTCCAGACCTGATTGTTTAATGTGACCTCTGAAACCTTTGGAAAGTCCTTCACAACTTCAAATTATGTATAAAGAAAAAAAAGAAAGAAACAAACAAAAAACCCAGGGTAATTATGCACCACTTCTGTGATAAGTGGGGCAAAAAAAAAAAAAGAGCAGAGAAGATGCAGTAACGAACAATTCAGCATTTGCCAGTATATGAATTAGGGGTCCTTGCCATGCTAAGCTCATGAGCATCTCTCATGTTCCACTTAGGCTGAGCTAAAACAGACTTGTTGTCTCATAATATCGCATCTGTGTTTTGACTTGGAGCCTCTTCTGTGTACCAGGAGAAAATAGTCTTGTAATCCGACCATTTAATATTGTCACCCTGTCATACATATAATGAGGTTTATGGTAAAGTTACAGCATTTGAAGCTTTGGACCAAGTTTCCTTAGCAAGTAGTGTGACTCAACAGCAGGTTTATAAAGTGAAAGAGTTTGTGTTGAAGACCTCTCTTATATGCTAAAGCCATTTCATGGCATTTACTTCGGAAGAACTCTAGCCACATCCCATGAACTATCCGGTCCAACAACGTTTGGAGCACATTAGGTGTGTTCCTGAAATGCTTTTAAATCATCTTTTAGTTGAGGCCCACCTGGAAGGAATCCAGGTTATGTGCTTCCAAGACCACTCTGTGAGGAGAACCACACAGCTGTAAGGGAAGACAGTGAGAAGATTCACTCCAAAAGAGGATTCACCATGTAAAATAAAACATGACCTTATACACAGTCCTTGTTGGCAAGGTGCAGTGGTAGGTCTGAGAAAAGAGGGCTGGCTCTGCTGTTGTGCTTTCTGTCAGAGCTGCAAGTGTTGTGCTCCTTTCGTTTGGCAAGACCTGTGTTGCTGGTCCTCAGGCTGGTTAAAGAGGTTGCTGTTTCTTCCTCAGGAAGTGTCACAAATTGAGTGATTCACCGCTTCACAGATGACAGTTGCTAGAGCAGAGCGTCACTAATCAGCAGTGATTGTCCTGCAAAATTATGCAAATCATACCAAGAACGAAGTTGCTTAGGTACTTATAAAAATGACTGAATGGTCTAGAAATGGACAGGGAGACAAATCGAAGGCAGGAGAAACCATCTTTGTCTGTTCTAATTGAGAAAAGCCCATGAGCTCCATCCTCTGCTCTGGCTGTGACATTGGCCAGGGAGTAGCTAAGGGGCATGAAACAGAATAAAGTTTATCTGGACTGAGAAAGACCACGGTCACTGAGAATACCTTCATTTGCTGGTAACACCTTCGTGGATATGAAGGTCCGTCTTTCTACATCCACTCCAGATGTTGGCATAGATCTCATGACCATGATACAGTTTTCAGTAGCCATTCTGGTCCTTTGAGACCTATGATTTCAAGAGATTTCTTGGGTTTTTATGCTTTCCTGAGTTAAATTTACTGGATGAAGGAAGTAGGTTTATTGTAATCTAGCTTGCAAATACGTTGCTTCCACTGATCATACTGTAAATATGAATGAGCCTTTTTCAGTGTTTTATGGAAGTACGGGTTCTAAAGTTATGGACATTAAAGATTGTTAAAGACACAGGATTTGCAAGGTAAACCTTGCAGCACTGGGACAAAGTCCTAGGAAGGGGGCGTTCAGAGTTTGGCAGTGATTTTCCAGATCAGATTTGTTCAGTGATTTACCAGAAGAAAAGGAGAAGACTGATTACTGCATGCATTCTTTGCTAATTCAAAGGCTGGTGCACTCTCACAGATGTAATCCAAGAAATTTTGAGTTGTCCCTGATGGTGTTGGATCCTAGCCCCAGCCTTAGCTGTCCTAACAGATTGTGTGAATGCCCTTAGATCATCTCAGTTTGAACCCAGTCAGGTTTAATAACCTCTTGCCCCATAGCAATCCTGAGTTACCCAAGAGATATTTTTAATCATATGTGGTACCTCTTACTACAAGTGATCCGTGCAGCTCCAAAGATCAGCAGGCATCAGTCACACCAGGCAAGCCACTCACACACCATGCGAAAAATGTAGCTTGTGACCTCCTGCTCTCTGAAGAACAGTTGATATTAAAAGCCGTCCCACAACATTCAATGGTACCAGCAGAGGGCAGATCAGACTGGCGCTTACTAATACACTGTGTCAGTATTTCTTTAGTGACATCATTGGTCCTCTCAGAATTATCTTTCTTCAAAAGATGTCATGTCTGTTTTGTTCTGAAGAAAATCCTCCAGATGAGAGCTGATGTTGCGTGTTCTTGCATCTAGAGAGAAGCGGTATCAGGAGGAGGCATTCTGACCCTTCTTACTCAGGGGGATTTTAACTCTGAAATTCAGTGACATTTCAGTTGCTACCTGTCCTTTAAGAGAGAGAAATACAGCCATTCTGGGTTTGTGGGTTTGGTGTGCTAGGGAAGTACCAGGAGATGTACATGATCAAAAATGCTAAAAGCATGTATGCAAGATCCCAAGCTGAGATCCAAGAGCAGATGGTCTTCTATAAGAATGAGAGATCAGCAACTGCATCACCAAGTCCACAAGCTCAGTTGTAGTTTGTTGTAGTGAGAGTGATTTTCACTGAGCTTATATTATTAATCAGAAAGTATGTATATGTGGGGTTTTTTAATAAAACATGGTTATGTTTGTTCCATTTTGGTTTTGTACTCTGTAAAGCTCAGTATGTTTCATCAGTTGGTTTGCCTTTCAGACTTTGGCATTTTAACCAAACTAAATAAATTTTCTCAAACTTTATTAAATGTATATGCAAAAATGCTGAAAAAGTGAAATTTGCCACAAATTCCATCTTTCCACAGAGTTCTGAGCCACCATTTTAATCTTGCTATCATTTATTTGAAGCTGCCAAACTCCACATGTAAATCCTAAGGGAAGAGGATGGTGGGTAGGAAATAAGTTTGGAGAGGGTTGGGTCTGTTTTTTTGCCACCTTCTATTTGTTTGCAGTTTGTGTTCATGCAGTTTTTTTCATTGTCTTCCTTGCAACAATCAGACATTTATGTCTATAAAACTGAGCCTCATATTCTCTGGGGCCTTCAGAAAAAAAAACAAAACCAAAAAGTGAAACACTGTAAGATTTGCAGTACAATGATGGAAGTTGGCAGTTCTCAAATAGTAAGAAATTATTTTTGTTTAGTCTCATTCTTCTGTATCTCCTACTCATCTACCACCCTCCCTCCTTCCAAGTCAAGTGTTATCTGTGTTTTTTTCTAGTGTTCCTATGATACCTTTGCTCTCCACTTCATAAATGCAATCAAACTATAGAGCAGTGCAGAGCTGGTAAATTAAGGCACTTAAGACAAGAGTTGATTTCAGAAAACAGCCAGAATTTTGTGTGGTTTTCAGACAAAACCCATTCAGGTTCATACCTGGCTTTGCAACCAGCATTGCCAGATCATTAGAGAAAAACTGTGGCTGTGGGAGAGTTAGCAGATTGTTGCACTTGCATTTCTGTCAGTGTATTATTTCAATCCCTGCTCTGAAGAAACATTCTGGAATTATTTAGTTAACTGCTGAGTTCCTATTCACAAGAGAGGTTCTTCATGGAAATGCACTGCTTCGCACCCTCTCTTACAGTACGTATATTGGGAAGAAATAATTGCACAAAACAGACTCGTCTTATTTCTGCCAGGGTGGCCGCTCTTGGGAACAACAGCTCTTGAGAAGCCACAGAGTGGAGGTATGTGTCCCCAGAATGTCATACTCTTGATCAGAACACTACTCTTGCCCCTCACTGCCCTGAATACCAGGACTATTTGCAACTCCTTCTGTTCAGATTTCTCTGCTCTACCAGTGATCAACAATTTGCATTTGCAAATGTTCTGAGTATGGCCTCTGAGGTCCACTGACATTCAGTGTGCTCAGCAGGGACTGAGTGGTTTGCTGGCTCCTCCAGCAGACATTGGAGGGGTAATATTGATCCTTAGAGGTGGCTTGGAAGCAAATTTACAGCGAGGAGTCCATAGAGAAATCCCAGGTTTAGTTTGATGCCATTGGAAGTGGCTCCGTGGTTTTCACTCACACTGCTCAAGGGGGCCACATTCATGATACCTACTATGAGGAGATGGGACAACAGCCTTGACCAAGCTCTGAAGATCTCAGAAATAAAACATCTCCATGGGCAGCTTTAAGGACAAAGCAGTTTGAGGCATCTCTAATGGGGTACTGCTCCGGTGTTCAGGGTGGAAGCTGCTGGCTAAGTAGAACAGTTGGTATGAGGCACTGTGAGCCACAGACAGGTCCAATGAAAACCCATCATATCATCTACTTAAGCAAGCTTGTTCATGGAAAGTGGTTTGATGAGTTGGGGGAATGTTTTTTATACATTGCGAATGTTAAATGACCCCTGACAAATAACAAAAACCTATTAACAGGCTGCTCCGAAGGCAATCAGGCTTAATTATCTCAAAATACAGGATTTTGCCAGACTATTAAAACCTGTTACTTATTTTAAAAGTTTTGAAAACATCTGTAAGCTAAACATATTTGAATATGTATTTGTATATCTACATGCCTATGTATGTGGTGATTATTCAATCAGAATGACCTTCTGCTACTCATTTCTTCTTTTTGGCTCTGGTTGTATTTTCTGACTGTGGCATTTAAATGCTTGGTGTCAGCAAAATGCATATTCTCTCCCTGCATTTCTGGGCTTTTGAAGGAAGATTTGTTCTTGCCCTCCCAAAACAAAATCCTCACCCACAACCTACTTGAGAAGTCCTTTGATGTCCGCTTACTCAGTATAAAGATACAGAACTCCAGATCTCAGCCCTCCCCCGTTTGCCAGCCCAGGCACTAATTCTTCCATCTAATAAAACTTTGTAAGAGGACAGAATAGAACATCACATCTAATCATTGATCAGACCATAATGAGCTGCATATATTATATTAACACACTTGTGCTTTTATTTCACTGTGAGCATCTTCTCTTTTTATTAGAAAGGGGGATAGGGCATAGCATACTTTTTGTTGGTGTTACCAAGGGTAAGGAGAGGAATTATTTCAGGTTTTTTAAAAAATCAACCCAAACACTGCCTTTTCCAGCTGCAGGATTTGCATATATAAAATGAAAATGCTTATCTGATGGTTCACGCTGAGTGAGGCATTCCAAGCAGTCATTAATGATCCAAATCTTTCTAATTCAGGTGTTAAATTTTAATTAAGGCACTGTGCTGATTAATACTAAAGAACACAAGGCAGGAATGACTGCATTTTGCTCACCAGGGACTGGCTGCTGTGCAGATCTAGTGGTGTCAGAGCACCCTCATTAAATGTCTCTCAGCTGTGCTGCTTTACCCTCCAAAATCCAGTGGCAAAATTATACATTTACAGCCTTATTATATCAGTTTGCCCTGTATTCAAAGCATTGTCCTCTGTCTTGCACAGGAGTAGCTAAACAGGTTGTCAAGCCTCATCTTTCTTTCTCTTTGTTGTTGTTGCTATTGTTGAGAAATACTTTACTTGTTCGTAAAGGTGCATAAGGTAAATAAGAAGTAGCTACCATTGCCTTTTCCATCTTCTGGACTTCTGATGGCAAATACTTTGCCTGAAATTGCACATATCTTATGTCACTTGCATACATTTCGTTAGCAACATCAATCCCAAGAAGCAGGCCAAGACCAGCATTGAAAGCTGCCACCTTGACCAGCTGCTGCTCCGGATCAGTGGAGGCCATCAGAGTCCCGGCTCTCCTTACCTACCCATCCACTTGAGCTGCCGTCTAACTGGATAAAGTGATCCAATCCATCATGTTTGCAATAATCGCACTGAAGTAATTGATTGGGAAAGAGTGCATGAATGTAGTCCCACGAGCCTCAGTTTGCTTTGGCTCCTGAAACAGCCACTTGCTCCATGGCTGTGGCTAAGCCTTTTTGAGACACTGGATGTTAAGGTTTGTTTAGTACTCTCCCCTCATTCCCCTGAATATTGTTATTATAGAATCATAGAATCATAGAATCACTAGGTTGGAAAGGACCCACTGGATCAGGGTGTCCAACCATTCCTATCCCAAAGTAGTGAAATCCTTTACATTTACCATTTTTCCCTGAAAGGCCTTCAAAACACTCTGTTGAACTGCATATAGACAAAATAATTTCTTCGCAAACCCCACAGTAGACAACAGACGTGCAAAGGTGCTAAGAACAGGTGAAAAGAAATAAAAGACCATGACTCTGCACTGAGATTATCCCTAGCGGCTTCTTTTTTGCTTCATTATTCACTTTCAGTGTCCTATCATCTTCAGATTGCATCCATTGGGTGGTTCCCCAAACTAATGCACCCCATTTGATTATATAGTCCGGATCCGTCAGCAGGGATCATTCAGGTTTGACTTCCCTTCACACAGGACACTCTTGTACTTCCCTTCCCATCCAGCTGCCTGTTGTCATCATCCACCCTGGTTGTTCTCAAGTCCCTTGAGTGCAGGTCCAAACAGCTCAGCCCTTACCACAAGGGCAGGAGGTGATTTTTCTGACCTAGTTTAGGACATCTAATTCTGGACTATTCACCTTATTGTCTCCCTACAGTCAATGGAAACTACTAAGTGCCTCCTAGAGGTGGTTCATCTCATCCTAAAATTGGCATCTAAGATCAGTTGAGTGGCCTCTGGACACCAGTGCCTAGGAGGAAGCATGGTGTGGGGTGACTAACTTAAAATTATGCATCTGATTTTGACATGACTGAGTTCAGATGGGAGAAACCCTTCCCTTGATGACTGTGTTTACTCAGAGTAAGCCTAACTTGCATCTTCAGGCCGGACTTAGCTCTGTCTTGGATGTCCAGAGCATGTTATTTTCTTTTTTTTCAGAGCTATATGATGACTGTCACATTTTTTTGGAAAGAAAAAATCTGGGGACCTGTGCCTGTGTCCCATTGCAGTTGTGGGTTGCAGAGGTGAGGGTCTGGGTGATCTGCCAGGGTCCCATGAGAAAAGGCAGGTCCCTCCCCCCAATAAACTGTGAGGTCCCTTGGTGCTGTGAGGGGCTCCTTTCTGCTCAGCTGCATCTGCAGAGCCAGATGGCTTAATACTGCTCTGTGTTGGCACTGGAGATATTTTTGCCATCGCTGAAAAAATAGTTTGCTGGAAGCCCCTGGGCCATCATCAGAGGTCATGAACTTCCTAACTGATAAGCAGCAATGACAACCTAGGTGAGGCAGCAGCTGTACCTGAATGCTGAGTCTGAGCACACATGACTGCAGGAGAATTAATCCCAGACAGCGAAAGCACATCGCATGGAGCTGATTATTCACTGCATGTAGCAGAACAGGTGGTCTGCTGTCAAACAGAAGGACAAGTGCTTTACCCTCTTGGAAGCTGGAATCCACAAAATGACATTTCTTTTTCTTTGGCTGCTCTGGCAGAGAGAAGGGTTTTCTGAGCTCCCATGGGGAGTTCAAAATCAGGAAACATGGAGGTCCTGACGCTTCACTCCTGATGGTTCACCCAGTGCAGAAAACAATCAAGACTCAGTGCTGTCCCAGGGTAGCAATGGCAACGCTGCTATCCATGCAGGCAGCAGCAGGGGTGGAAGACGGCTGTGCCGCCTGCCCCATCTTCTCCCCTCTCTGCATAGCAAGTACTGTACAGCATCAAAATAAATACATTTTTATCATATGCAAGAGGCAATTTAGGTGACAATGTTATTCTTGTGGGATGGTAGGTTTGCAGGGGGAAAAAAAAATAAAAAAAGCAAGCCTGCCCAGGTTTAAAATTGTGATGGTTTTTAATGTATTTCTCATCCTAGTATTTAACTTTCGTGTGTTGAAGGTGTGATTGACAAAAAAAAAAGTGGCAATCATCAAATTGTAAATCAAATGGGAAAAGTAGAGTAGGTCAATAGAAATAAATAAGAGGGATAGTCTACTGGGTGGGGTGGAAAGTGCTTACTCTGAAACACACATTTCTCCTCCCTATAATCAAAGGCATTTAATTGCATAGAAAGACACAGGTGAAGTAACTTATCCTGAGAATGGTCATTGTCCAGTGCACCACAGTAACTGCATCAAACTAAACTGTGACAAAACACGCAGCAAAAGAGGCTGTCCTGGTTGCAGTTCTGGGTACTGTTTCCCACTGTCCCCTGACTGAAATATGCCATGCACTGGAGAAACTTGTACCCACAAGCCTCTTATTACTCTTATAAGACTTCTCCTAGATATTCAAATTTCTTAACGGTACTTACCTTCTTCCCGATCAGGTAGTCTGGTAACACCTTCAGAGTTAGCATTCTCTACTTTGAGCTCCTCCAATCCCAGCACAAACCTTCACATACAACCCAGGCTTTACCTTTGCAAACTCTGCAATTCTCCCTGGAAGAGATGCTGGTTCACAGCCCCGTACGTACCACAGTAAACTCTCCAAGTCATTTTTACTCCTTGGTGCAGATAGATTTGACCTCTGGCCTTGAAAGATCAAAGGCTACGGCCTGACACCATTCTACTGTCTAACTTCCACTTCATTTGTTCTGTTTATATGGCCACTATTTTCCACATCATTGACAAGACACTGGTTGGGTGATTTGTCACAAGGTTGACAGTTATAGACTGTAATGTATATAAATAGCCCCTGTTTTTTAAGGTAATCAATGGAAAAATGAGTCTCAAAGTCTGAAAGGCTATGAATATATATATTTATTCCTGCCTTTTGCACACACAAGGGGCAGGGGTCTTCACTGGAGACTTCCGCTCAAAACATATATTGCATAGGCCATCTGTAAGCCAAGACCTCAGCTGATGTAGGGGAACAGAAGCTCTCTTGGTGACACCAGGGCTGTCTTTTTATACCAAACCCTATTTTGCCATCAAGAACTGTGCCGTGTAGTTGTGCTGCCTCTGTAAGACGGGGTCTGTAATGTGCTCAGGTGTCTGAGGCACCCTACAACTTTAGGGCAAATAGTCATCAAGCCCAGGGTCCAGCGTCTGCTGATGGGTGCTTACAGAGAGAAATAAGGATGTGTTTCATACTGCTTTCCAGCAATGAAACTTTTTTTCTTGAGCTAAAAGTTGCAGACAGATTCTTGTGTTTAATAGCCACAAAAGAACTTGACCACTCTAGAATTATCTATTTCCTTTATCCATTTGCTTTTGAGTTTCCTATACCTTGGGATCCGTGGTATCTTTTGGCAAGAGATTTCAGTTTAATGACATATTGTATGAAAAGTGTTCTCTTAGGTTCATTTTAAACTAATGCTTGATGATACTGCTGCATGACTACCACTGCCTATATGATAAGACACAAACCAGTACTATTTTTCTGTCCCTCTTTGCTGCACTATTTGTGATTTTACAGGCCTTTATCTTTAGCTCCTCTCTACCACTTTTCCAAGCCCAAAAGTACTCTGTTCAGTTTCCTCAGTTTTCCGAAAGCCTTTCTATACCTTTGATCATCTCTGTCTCGTCTCTCTTCTCCAGTTTTTCAAGATTAAGTCTTCAGAACAACTCAGAATCTTAAAAATATGAGTGTGCAGAGATTTCTACAGCAATGTAATGAAGTCTGCATTTTATTTTCAACCACTTCCCTTAGATATCTTTATGTTCACTTTGCCTTTTTCATCACCACTCAGTATAAGCCAATATTTTCAGAAAAACATCCTCAGTGTCTCCAGCATCTGTTTCATGACAGAGACAAGCACTTTAAAAGCATCATTGTGCACACGTAGCTAGGTTAATTTCCCCCTCCCCTCTATCCCCACTATTCTCCTTGCACTAATTGTCACTGAATTTCATCTGCCACTTTAATGCTATATAATTCAGGACCCTGATGTCCTTCTGTAGTCTATTACAGTTGACTCTGGAGCTGCAAGTTGTGGCACTTGAGTGTCTGTCCTTTCTGGGATGAGCTGGGAGCAGGGTGGGCAGCAGAGGTGCGAGCACAGACCTGCATTACTGTGAATTTGACCTCTGGTCTTCTCCAGCTCTATACCGAGGAGTCTGAGTTTCCACACGGGTTTGGTGGGGACTTGCTCAGTCTGTGGAAAGTAGCACTCACGGCGTGGGCTGAAAGAGGGGCTGTTACATATTGCATGCACACAATGGGCTTTTTATGGCCTTATTAAAGTCAATGGGAGTTTGCCATCTGCTTCATCAGGGGAGGCACCAAGGTATAAAAATATTGCACCCTGTTTAGATGCTGCATTTTTCTGAGCATTGACTGATCCTTGTGGTAACCCCTGAAGTAGGTACGAGTTATCACTTCTGTTTTTCAGGAGGGAAAGCAGAAATTGAGAGTAACGCAGAGATTTCAGTGATGACTGTCTCTCAGGTGGCCAAGTGTGTCTGAGTGGAGGGAATGAGAAGCAGATGAGGGAATTCTTGGCAGCCTGTCTTATGTGACATCCCCTATCAGCGAGTCCCTATTTCTGTCTGACTTTGTGATCTCTTGTTCTCAATCTTGCAACTCCAACGCTTCACAGTAAGCTGGGAGTCTGCCAGGAAGGCTGTGAGCTAACTAGGTGACAGTGATAGTGAGACACAATAGCAGAAGCTGTAATAAGCAGTATTGATTTTGAATAAACACGTGAGTAATATTGACTTGGAGAAACTGTCTCTTAACAAGTGGAAGAACTGACTGGCTCTAAAGGATGGAGAAGTGGCAGTTGCTTTCTGGAACTGGATAAGGAAGGTTTCAGTCACAGATACAAACCCACAGTTTGTTTCCAGCATCCTGTTTCTCAGTCCCGTTAGCAGATAAAGGTAGAAGAACTACAGGGCCTTGTAACTGAATGAAGAATAAAGAAAGTGTTTTAAAGACGTTGGTAGAAGAAGAGGGACAGAGAACAGAGCAATGCAAGCAAGTGATTGAGTGAGCCATGGTCCAGTGCTCAAGAAGAAACTGACATCTGAATGATGCAGAACTGTTGAGGGGAAAGAGAAGAAAGGTTTTGCTGAAGCATAGCTGTGAGAAGCTGGAAAAGTCAAGCAGTGAAAACGTAGGACTGTGATTTTCCATCTGTGGTTGACAAAGCATCCCCTATAGATCCTTATGGATGGATGCCCAGGCATGAGTCACACCTGGATAGAGCAGCCTGGATACCTTCTCACAAAATTCCTACAGTAGATTCCATTCCTTCTTATTTACAATGCAAAAATCTTCTCTCTTTTATTCTCAATGGCACATATCATCAGTTTGCACAGTCAGTTGCATAAGATGCCTATGGTGACACCATTTCTGGAAAAGGGATATGGAGGAAATGTTTGTATATCTTTTTGAATAACAGTAACTGGAAGAAAACACGGGGGTAAAACTTCTGCCTGTGGTCAGGCAGCTCTCAGCAATCTACACGACTGCAATCAGCAATCCACAGCGGGAAAACATTATCTAACACATGGACACCAACAAGATCTCACAGGTGTCACTGCTTTGGGCTCCAGCAAAAAAACCCTAACATTGAGGCCAGTAATCTTCATAAGTGCTTCTGCCCAAAACCCCACAACCCCCACAATTTCAGATCTCCACCCACACTGCTCTGAGGTCCCTTCAGGATCGATGGAGATGTGTCATGGACTCAGTGGACTTTGGATTGGGCTCACAAGTCATGAGACATTGGTCTTGAACCTGAAATTAGCAATGAAATTACCTGGAAGTAGCACTGAAATTAGTCAAATGATATACAGTGGCAAATGGTCACTCTGATGGCTCATGCCTTGAACAAAGGTGGAAGCGCTTTAACACTTCTCATTTCTTGATGAGCAACTTCAACATCTTTGGGTCAAGGAACCGTCTCTCAATTCTGAGACTTGTTTTGGGTACCTTTCTGTCCTAGCAGACAAGCATAGAAATGTTTCTGTTCTGGGTAGTGCTGTAAAATAACTTTAGAGGACTCACCCAGGCCCCAGAGATCATCAAGTGTCCATGGATCTCTACATGGGACCTGGTCATACTGATATTCCATGGATATGTGGATTATGCTATGTGTAGTAAAACTGTAGATGCTGTGCACAGTAATAAAACCACTGAGATCCTCTGCATAAAAGCTCAAAGAAAGGAAAAGTAGGGCATCTGGGAGGCAAAATCCCCCATCTTTTACAAACTCCCTAGTTGTTATTTCTGTACGGCAGCGAAAAGGCTGCTGTATGCAACAGGGGTCTGCTGAAACAAGGTCATTCCTTCTGCACATGCATATTCAGAGATTAAAGAGAGAGCTTTGAAATATTTTCAGAAAAGGGGTCAATTATGTAGATTTTACATGCCTTGTTATTAAGGCCAAAACTCACATCATTTTCACAAAGGCTGGAGGATACCAAAGCAAGGGTGTAAAGGCCTGAGTCCAAATTTGCCAGTAAGAAGGGAGGGAGAATCAAAACATTGTTAATTATGTCCTCTCGAGAAAGGGCTTGTGGTGCTAGGGATTCATCCCAAGAGGGCTACAAGTTGTAATATATATTATTGCTGGTCTAAGCAGGAGTAGGGAGGAACTCCGACTGTTGCACCTTCAGTAGTTTTGTGCAGGGGACTTTACTTGGAAATTAAACAGCCTCTTCCAAGAAAAATTATATCCTTTCCCCAACCTTTCTGAAGTCTTCAGCACTAATACAATAATGAGTTCAAAGGAAACTGGACAACAATGGTTTTTTTGGACTTTGCAAACTCTGAGAAAGTTTCTTACAAAGGCTGTTAAAGAAAACAGAGGAATTTGATGAAAGGTAAAGTATTGTGTCATTGATTTAAAAACTAGCCAGGACAAGAAAAAAAACAAAACCAAAAAAAACAGAGCAGGAATAGCTAGTTAGTTATTACAATGCCAAAAGCCTAACAAAAAGGTATCAGAGGGAACATATTGGCCATCTTTTCATGCACAAATTAAAGGTATTCACTTAGAGGAATTAAGACTATTATATTTCTTTGATATCCAACTAAAATTCCAGAGGTATTATTTTTCTCAACTTTAATTCCCTGTCCAGGGTTTGATGTATTTCTTCAGTCTGGGAAGGAATGTTGGGACAGGCTGAGAGAGTTGATTTTGTTCAGTCTGGAGAAGACTGCGGAGAGACCTCATAGCAGCCTTGTAGTGTTTAAAGGAGATCTACAGGAAAGATGGGGACAGAGTTTTTAGCAAGACCAGTTGTGACAGGACAAGGAGTAATGGTTTTAAGCTAATGGAGGGGAGATTTAGTCTGGATATAAGGAAGAAATTATTTACAATGAAGGTGGTTAAACACTGGAACAGGTTACATAGGGAGGTAGTGGAGACCCCATACCTGGAAACATTCAATGTCAGGTTGCAGGTGCCTGTGAGCAACCTGATCAAGTGAAAGATGTCCCCTAGTCCTGCAAGGGGGAGGCGGACTAGATGACCTGTAAAGGTCCCATCCAACCCAAAGCACTCTATGATTCTATAAAAATTATGTCTCGTTGTTGTAAATGTGCTTTTGTGCTCATAGTTTCTACAGTGCAAAAAGGAGAATGGATAATGAGTGGGAATGATCAACACTTTATATCTGGGCCAAAAATTCACTGCATGTATAGTGTTACATTTGGATGGCAACTGGATGCTAATGAAAATTTTAAACCCTGATAAATCACCTTGCTGTTCCACAACAGATCACAAGATGATTGTACAAAATAATTTTTCAATGGAAAAACAGCTTTCAACTAAAGATTTAGAGATCATGAACACGTATAACTTTCCAGGAGAAAATAGTCAGTTTTCTCAAAAAGATAAAACATTTGGACCCAAGTAGTGTTTTCCAGAGAAAATTGTGGTCTTTTATGATGTACACAGCTTACATCAGAGGGAAAAATATTTTCTGATCAGCTCTGTACATCCTACATTCCTGACATCCTAGCATGAATTATCTAGGAATACAGAAATGATAGGGTGTTCTTTAGCACTTTTCTTCTAGAGTTGTCAAAACATTTTACAAAGGCATTGATGTATCTTTAGCATAGGAAGGCTGATGAGACTGATAACTCAAGGAAGTACCTAAAGCCATCATGAGATCCTGGAAGGCAACCTGAACATCCTAACTTCCCATGCAAGGGCCCTTTCCAGTAAATTGTGGGATGTGTTATTATCAAATGAAAATCTCTGAGCTGATCCTTTAGAGCTGGTAGAAAGAGGGGATGAATAGTCACAATTAGGAAGCTAATTTTGACTTTTGCTAAAGAGGAAAAATATAGGACTACCCATTTATCTCCAAACTGAATCGAAGACTATGCAACTCTGTGTAAGCATTGTTATTTTCCTTTATCAGCAAGGCATTGTTTTGTTGCATGAAATCTGTATGTTCAATAGATTTGATTTTCCAAGCAGCTGGGTTATCTTGCACTGTGAAGGCTCTCTCTTAATCTCAATTTCTGTGCTGTTCTCAGCGCCATTCCCAGCTGTTCAGAAATGAGCATGGTGCTTTCATCTTTCTTTTTGTGCTCTTATTAGGTGTGACAGTTTCAACAATACCCGTATGTAGAAAAATATGCAAGTTTTAATTTGTTTTTTAAAAACGTGATTGTCAAAAAAAAATATGGGCAGAAAGATGTTGCTTTTAAATAATAAAAATCCTGCCATGATCATACAAAAATGATATAATTCCTTAGAGAGATGGTGGGTTTTTTTTCAGATTGCTGTGACATATAATTGCAGCCAATCCTTATTTATCCTCAAGAGACAAGGGAACAGAAAAAAGCTGAAATATGCATAGTTTGACCATAGGTGCTTTTCAAGTGCTAGTGACGCACAGTTAGGATTAATATATGTATCTGATCATTTGACTTCTGGTTAATGTCTTTTGAGAGACTAGACTGTAGATTATGCACTTTTTTTGTGTGTAAAGAAACCCTTTGCTGGCATGAGGGGTACATGATTTTAGAGAGCACCTACCTTGAACTACCAACACAACAGGAGAGAAAGGGGGAGCAAAACTGCCTGGGAGGATGGAGTGCTTCAGTGGAAACTCTTCGCTCTGAAACTAAATAGCATTCGATGTTACAAGAAATGCTTAGAAAACCAAGTTGGAAATGCCTGAAAATTAGTGTCAGCCTCGCGACTATCTTGGAGGCTGAGCATCTGCAGTGGGAGAGACAGATCTCTCTGCCTGCTTTCCACACTCAGTGTGTTGCCATTTTTGCTTGAGTTTGCTCTCTTTCAGTGCAAAGGAGAGCTTCACAACCTGGCTCCTGTGAAGGCAGGACAGCCAGTCTCATTCTGCAGAGAGGGCCAAGCATGATAAATCATGAGATACGATGAAGTGGTGACTGTACATAGCCTTGGTCCAAACGTTCTTCCCCTAACAGCCCTGGGGAAGAGAGCAAAGGGAAAAGCGATATGCCAAGAAGCAGGAAACAATGTGTTCAGGAGTGAGGATTAGATTTGCAAAGGTACCTACATTTGTATTTCTTACCAGTGCAAACCAACTTCCCTTGTTTAAAGTTGACTGGGCTGCTGTGTTGTCGGTGGTTTAAGTTAATAAGCTGCACTCCAACCAGGGCAACTGACAAGTCATCTCACAGCCAGCTGGGCTACAGGAGTGCTGACCCAGAGGCCAGAAAGTACTTGGCCCACTGTTCTAAATCCAGCAGATCCTAGACACAGCTCTGATAAACCCTGCATCGCTCCATCAGGAAAACAAGAGGGTGGTGCCTTTTCTGGACCACTGTCGCTCTCCTGCCTTTGTAACAAAATGGCTTTGACAAGGAAATCCTCCTATTACGCAGAAGGAATGAGCAATTGCTCTGGTTATGTCACCATCAGATCTAAACTAATGCCATTTGGATAGGAAAGGTCTATTCCCATCGGCTGGAATGCTGCAAAGAAGCTAAGACAGACAAGTAGGTAAGAAGCCAGCCTGTAGTCTGTTAACTTTTGTGTATTTTCCTGTTCGCCTATTGCAACCATGTTTATGAGACAAGCATTGGGAGAATACAGAATCACAGTGAACTCTGTCAACATCTAACCAATCATGTATTGGACACCTACATTTTAGAAGATGTAGAGATGCTGAAGTTTTACATATCTGAGGCTACAATAAGGACGGTAAATAATTTTCGCTTTGTATATGAAACTCAGGAAAGCAACTGATCTGCCTATTCTATGATATTAAAGGTTTATTGATAAAAGTTTGATCTATAGTCCAAGATTCTTGGGTTGGGCAGCCCAGGACAAAAGACACCTTGCGTGACAGAGTTTACTGAACTATTGTAACATAATAGATTACCAGAAAAAGCATTATTTTGCTAGTGCAAGTGTGCTTAAGGGATTTTTCTATATAAGAAAAACTTAAAATTAAGTTTTTCCTTTATGCTGAGATTGTTTTTCTAACCCAATATCTCCCAGATAAATAGCCACACCAGCTTTAGGAACTGGGGAATGGATTTGGGTTTGGAGAAGCAATGGAAGAATAATAGTATCTTCGCTTACTACTGCTAGATAAATCATCACACCAAATCATAGTCTGCGTGTCTGACACTAGTGCTTATAGTCTGCATTGCTGCAGGATGAGTTTTCCTTGGATGAGACAATTTTACCTTCCAGGTGGTTATCACCGCTGGGTAATAAATCCAATGATGTTTCTAAGTGACCTTTTAAAATAAGGACCACTTAGTTATCCTTGAGACACTGATTTAGGGTAAACCAGAAGTGAGATTTCTGCATCCTGATATGGTTTTCTGCCTGTTTTAGGTCCATGTCTGTGACACAGGTTGCTGTTCTCTTGGACATGCGGTATTTGTGAGGGAAAGGCAACAAAGTGGTGCACTCCACAGCCCACTGGTGAATTGATGCCAGGACAGGACAGGCTGCTCAGGCAAGGGTGCTGAGCCCAGTGGCCTCATTCCCACCTTTTCAGAGTCTGCTACAGTTATAGCTGGTATTGATTTGGATGCCCTGTTAACGGGTTATCCAAGACTATAAGGAGCAGCTTGCTAGTGATTTTTACTTAGGAGGAAAAAAAAAAGCATCTAAAAATGTACTTCTGCCTGGCAGGGTTGCTCTGCAGAACTAATCCTTTGCATTTCTTTTGCATCTTCCATCTGTGATTTCATGGTTAATTGACTTATCCATGCAATGTTCCTCTGAGGCATAGTTTATCTCCACTTTCAGGGTGATAAAACCAAGTGCGTAGGGGTTTGCGACATAACTTGCTCTAAACCCTCAAGGGATTACAAGGCAGGGAACAGAGCAGACCTAGGTCCCTGCTCCACACCCCAAAGGTGAGCTCCCTCTCCTTGTGGACACGTGCAAGAAATCATGCTCCATGTGGTTGAAAGCCACCATGTGCTACACGCAGTGGACCTCAGCATTGACCGAAATGTCCAGCCAGGATTTACTGGGTCTAGTCACGACACAAAACATGGAGCTGCTCTTGTCCCACACGTGAGACCCGAGACACAAGTCAGGCCAGTGGTCATGGAGAAATTCTATAGCCACTGTCACGTGTTTGGCTTTTATTTTCAGTCATCCCAGCATCAATAAGTACACCAGAGAACTGGTCATATTGATCGTGCTGATGCTTCGAAGATCAATGTTTGTAACAGTCCTGGCTAGAGCTCTACAGGGCAATCAAAGCTCAGTCCTCTAGTTGTAAGGCTGAACTTCATCCCTGTGAAAGCTGTGGGAGATTTCTTCCTGTTACGGGTTAGAGGGAGACACATAAACATACTTTGGGTTAGGCCTGCATAATGCCTGTAAGGGCTAGTAGAAGACAAACATCAACTTTATTTGAATCAACAAGAGATAACCCCCATCCAGAAGATTTCTTTCTTTCACTAAATTGAATCCTTTCTTAGATCTTCAATTGAGTGTTTGTAGAATGGTGCTGCCTTTTAAATTTTTTAATAAGGTAAAAAGGAAAGGACAGTAAGAAGTCCTGATGACCTCAGAAGTGTAGTAACAGATAAAAAAACATCTGAAGAAACACTTAGAAAAATTGGGTTTCCAGTAGTCATTACATCCAGGTGATGCTAAGACTTCAGTGCAAAGTGAATTAGCTGATTAACTTATTGAACTGCTGTCCACTACCTTTGCAAATAGCATGCACAACAGGCAGGTGTCAGGCAACTGATACAATTTGACCTTATCTCCTCAAACCACAATTTCTGGCTGTTGTCTCATATTGTATGTAATCTACTATTATTTCAAAAATGTCAGCCCCACCAGCATGGTGACTGGCTTTCTTGTCACATGCCAGGTAACTCAGATAGACAATCATGGTTAGAAGGTAATGAGCAAAAACCTTAACAAGATGTTTTCATCCTTATTTCTGCCAGGCTCGTGGCTTGAGAAACACAAAGACCATATTTCTGTTTGGAAGACAGGAAGCGCATCACTTTATCCTAACACAGTTCAAGGGAACTGAGCCTTAGAAGTGCCACTTCATTCCACTTACTATAAAGAAATTATAATGAACCAGCCAAGCTGGAACCAGGCACACTGTAGACATTTCAAGTTAGCTGAGAAGAATCCCACCTCTAAAGACTGACCTGGCTTGGTTAGTTTTGTTGTCATCACCAGCCGAAGAAAGATTGGGGTCCCTGAATTTTAATAGCGTCTAATAGCGGCATGAATTCCAGCATAAAATATTAATTCAGATGAAGCTTTGATGTAAGTGAGGATTGTTGCTTAGGCTGAAAACAGGCTGATGATATGTATTCATTATATGTACAAACTCTCCTGTGCCTTGCTGGGGATGCTATGCTGGCATCATTATTTTACATCTTTATTGACATTCTGGGAGATGGTTAAATGTCCCATTAGCCCAGTAAAGATGGAGAAATGAGGCATCAGGGAGACCTAAGACTGAAAATATTCTTAGAAGAATATCTGCATGACTGTGGCTCGTACAGTGAAAGGAGCACCGAAAAGAGGGTAGCACCTCTGCAGACAGCTAAAGCCCCTGCCCCAAAGAGTGGAATCCACGGGGTGGAAGGGTTTGAGAGTACCAAGAGTTTAAATGAGCTGAATGAGATCAGAAAAACAGATGAACAAGAAAGCAAGGCCTCTGAGTCACTTTAGTCTTCCTCTTCTTTCCAGAGACAATGAAACCTTGCTCAGGAACCATCACACTTGGAACATGTAGTGACCAATAGCTGGTGGGCCAAAGGGCATCCCCAGGCAGGCCTGGAGCTCACAGAGGCTGGTAACCTAAGGAGGGGCTCACAGGAGCCTGAAGAAGCAGCAGATGCATGTAGCTAGAAATACCCATTACAGCACAGGGCAGCAATACACTACTGGTATGAGCTGAACACAATCTTTATTTTGGGGAGTGACAGGGGGCCCAGCAGAGCTGTTAGGAGAGGGGCATCTGTCTTCTATACCATAAAGTAAATCTAACAGACATAGTGATGATTCTGAGTTTATGAACAGTTTGTGAGCACTAGAGGATGGGATTCTTCAGGGTTTGAACAAACCAAGATGAAAAAAATACATAAAATGAAAAAATACATAAAATGAAAAAATGTAGGATTATCATGGTGGAGAATAGTTATATCTTACTTCCCTGAGTCCTGTTTTCAGGCATCTGGTCATATAATGAGAGGCTGTCTGTCTCCATCCAATTAGGGACATGCAGGATCTACCTCAGAATTTGTCATGCAGGTGATCCTCCTGCCTACAGGATTTTTTTCACGTTGATGTATCGTTTTAGGGCTGAGCAGCTGTGAAACTCTCCCCCAGCCTTCACCCTCAGAGGGACCAAAACTGCACAAATGTTTTGGAGAAGAGACAGTCTCTGGTTGCGCTTTTCATTTGGGGTTCTGATCTGCTTCAAAATTTACATGGCCCTTAAAGAAACTCAGCATGAAATAGTATTTTATAGGACTGCTTTTGGGCAACCTCAGCTCATTATTCTTTTGTATTTTGCCAACCCCTTTCTTCCCCCCTGTCCCTGTCTTCTAGTTCTGCTTCTATTTTCTCCCTCCTTGTTTCCTCTTCCCCAAGCCAAAATGACCACAGTCCAGGATTTGCACAGTTGTAATGACATTGCACTTTAGAGAAATGGCTGTTTCTCACTTAATGCCTTTTCTGCCCTGCAAGAGCTGGGTCTCCTCTCCAAATACATGTCTATAGAGCATCAAATGCATTTATGAGCATTTGCAGAACATCTGGGAGTCACCTTGGTTCAGGGGTTGTGTTTTTACAGACATGAAGTGACTATAATCAGGTTTCTAACTGAGAGCATAATAGCTGTGCTTCTGTGGAGTTGTAGCTTTGGGAAACAGTGTTTAATTTGACAGAGATATTAACAGGGATGGTAGTGGAGTCCTTTACATTGGAAAAACCGCTTCTGTTATCCTGTTCTATCGATTTGTTCTTGCAAACCAAACACACTCAGTGTTTGTTTCTTTCTACACTGTAGTGAACATCGTGCCCTGTTTGAATGGTTACTGAAGTGGATGAATAAATCATCTATCTGTCTGTTGAAAATGCATACGTAGACCTAATGCTTTCGTAAAAGGCTTTGTATGTGTTTTGACTGCTAATATCCAGAAGAGCAAATATACCTTGGAGTGAAAGGAAAATATAACACCAGTTACTGTGTAGAGAAGGAAGCCCCTTCGTATTTCCAGCACACAATTTAGCAGAAGAATAAGCAGGAAGCTCAGCTTTGTGGCTGCACCCACTGGAAGCCAGGAGAGCCAAAGGTCATTTTCTCTGCCAGGGCAGAGACTCCAGACAGCAGCTACTATTTTGAGTCTTTGAACCTCATCTCTAATGCTCCCATTTTTCATCTGCAGATCCCCAAAACATCCATAGATTCTCCTGGTGAGCCAACATGGAGGTAAGGGGAAACAAAGTGGTCAGAGCCTCGCCCGAGTCACCAAGCCACAGTTTTGTCCTGGGGACCTTGCTGAGGTGGATGACCTCTACTTCAAACACAGTGATCTCCATCTCTGCTGGGTTGATCTGCTTGTGTGGTCAAGAGGCAGCTTTTCATTCCTAAATGACCACACTGACGTAACAGGAATAAGGATGATAATGGCTGAGATCATTGATGTATTGTAGAGATAAATGACTCCCAGTTGTTGGAGGAGGATGGACAGACCCTGATAGCTGTGCTGGGCAGGGTAGGATGCTAAACTGGCTTTTCCTTAAGTCAGTCTCTCTCTCTCAGCCTTGTACGGAGACCTGCGATCTCCAGATATGATATTTTTTATGTCTGCCTTCCAAATCTGGAAGACAGCTAAATCAATCTTATTAATACCTTGATACTTTAATATTGTTTTTCTTTCATGGAAAATGCAGAACTGTTCTGAAAAAAGCAAGTCATTAGAGCCTTAAGGACAAACTCCAGAAAAGCAAGTGCTGTTTCCAGCCCTCACTAGAACTGGTGTCATATCAGGGTAAGTTGGCAAATGATTTTGACAACACTTACTCATGCAAATGCTGCATCAATGGAACAGCTTGCAAAGAGGATAGGTCTGCCCCTTGTTTACTTCCCCAGAGGCGGGTCCCTCACCCTTGAAGCCACAGGGTATATCTCAAAGGACTGCACCAGCAATCTTGGAGAGGAAAACCTTTGTTGGTTTTGAATATACACCCTATAACCAGCAACATATAATCACAGCTCCAGTTTCTCACTGCTGCCAAAGCAACACACCCAGTAGAGCACAGTTCCTCCCCTTGCATCACTGACAAAGCTGCCAGCTGAATTGCGCCTGTATTTTTGGTACCTTGGAGCTTTACCAAGCAGGAAGCACATATAAGTTTTCAGGAACACAGCAGCTCTTGCAATGCTCAAAAAAAGACTCCAATGCCTTGCCACTGGCCAGTAAGAAGAGCATTTCACTCTAAAAACTGTTGCTGAGAATCTGGTCTTTCAGAGAACAAAGTGTTTTACACACCAGGCGGTGACTTCGGAACAAGATCTGAAAGATCACGGGTTTTAACTCTGTTTATAACTTAATCTATGGCTGAATAGGTAGTGCCACCCCAGAAAGGATGCACCCAACCATCAACACAACCTGCAGTTTGTGCCATGCCACTCGTCCCTGTGCCTTCTGGAGACAGGAGTCCCTAGGCAGGCAGTGCTACGAGCTGCACCCAAATGGGTGGGTACCTGCACTCCATGTCAGTGTAGGTCTCAATTCCTTTTGTCATCCTTTAAAAAGAAATCAGCTTTCTCATCATCAGGGGGTGCAGAATCTGTTTCCCTTGCACAGCCCTGGCAGTAGTGGAAGGGACTCAGTCACACGCGGTACCTTTGCCTTTTCCTAAAGTGTGTTATATAAAAAGGCACATAAAAATATTCATAATTTGGGCTTCTGGGTGGTTTGACCCTCTTTTTTTCACCATTGACTCCTTAGGGAAAAAATGCAGAAGAAGAAAGGCATTACAGGTCATTTCCAGTTGTGTGTTTTTCCTGGATGAATGAAAAAGATTTATTTATTTATTTCCACAACACAGAAAATTTGTTGAAAGCAGCTGTTTTTAAATGAGGAGAGGGGAAAAAGCCTTAACACGGCCTGATTCTTGTAGGCCATAAGAAAATCTTACCCAGTTTCAGATAACCCATGAATAGTTTGCCTTTGTTACCATATCAGTAGACTTGTAGTAAAAGACACAATCTAAACACAGCAGAGACGGGCTAGAGAACTAGAGCACACAACCATTCCAGTTCTCTCCTCACCCCCCGCGACCCGCTGCAGGCATCGGTCCTGATTTGCAAATGCCACTTTTGTGAGGGTTGTGTGCTGGTTTCTACTTTTATTCACAGAAGAGAAATGACAGCCAGGGGAAAACTGGAGAAGCAGGGATGAGACAAGCACGGTAGCAGTAATATTCATATCATTTGGAGGCAAATGTTGTGCTTACAGAACATATGCAACAAAAATAAAAATGCGAGCATGGAAGGCGCTCCAAGTGTTAAATATTCATTAGTATTCCCCACGCTGGCTGTTCTAAATATAAGATATATTTCAGTGCAGCTCTGGTATGTGACTGGGATGTTTCCCCCTCCCTTATATGATGCCATAGACATTTGGATGGCGGGATGTCACCATAGCAACACTGTGATGCTACCTTTTGTTTGCTGGATAAAATGACCAGTTGTGAGGTCAACCAGCAGCATAGATACGAGTGAGCTGTGGCAGCTCCTATTGTCCTGGCCATTGGCAGATCTGGGAGGTGGCAGGCAGGAAAGGATGGTAGCTCTTTGCATCAGAGAGCATTGGAGACTGGGGCCAAATCCAGACTCCTCTGCTCTTCAGGACTGTAACACACAGCACAACTTGGTTCTGTAATGAGATCCTTATTCCAAAGGTTAGGAACGGCTTCAGCTTAGTCCATGCTTGGACACATCCACAGCAGGCGAACAAGAGGAAAGCTGAGGGTTCAGATATATACCATAGAGTCTGGCTGTTTCTAGGACCCTCAGCCAATAGCTTAACAGTGCATATAAGGCTTTTGGGGGCAATTTTCCCCACTACTAGTTACCTTGGGGCAAGATTAAGCTCCAGAGTCAGACACCTAAATTCAGCCATTTACTACTACTTGGCTAAATGACAGCAGGTGTCTCTACTCTCATTCCGGTCCTTAGAGGTCTGTCAATGCAGTCAGCAGAGCCTAGGAAGAGATTCAGCTCCAAGGAGGACATCTATCTTGCTCTGCTGTCTAGATACCCACAGACATTTAGATTATGATAACATAAAGGGGTTTCAAGGTACATATCTTGCTCCCATGATTAACTAAGGAGCCGAGAGAAGCTATATTCCCAGCTTAAATACTTCTTCTAGGATGAGGTGGGTTGAACACAGAACAGGATGAACCTCTGCAACATCTGTGTGAGCCAGACAAGTGGGTGTCCTCTTCCACAGATGGAGAATTTGAGATACACTGGGTGTAGCTGACCAGGCTCTGAGGCAAATGCTGCTCCCCTCCCCAGAGAGAAGATGAGAAAGCAAGTGTTCACATGCTCATTTTGCCTATTTAGTGCCTTTCATCTGAAAATCGCAGGAGCGGAGGCTGTCAAACAAGTCTGTGATAATTTGAGTATTGCCATGAGTCGCAGCCCAGGGGAGGAACAAAAGGTCACACCATGGCACATGCTATCATAGCACCACTCTCCTGGTTAGAGCAACTAAACCTTTCACTTTAAAGTGAGGATAAACTTCTCTGGCTCCCACAGTTGTAAAGTTCTGGCTCTGAATGTGAAAGGAGTTTGCAAACAGGCTGGATGTATACAGAGAGTTGTTCTCCTGCTCCTGTAGCACATGAAAGACAGGTTGGTGGTTGCAAAGGTTAAAACAGAGTATCTACCCAGATACTAGTATAGCTCAAGTCCTACCTGCATGGAGATTGAGACAAGAATGAAATATTATGCCCAATCTTCATTCAGCCACTGCTGTTCCAGCTTTTACTTTTGCTGGAAATTGCCAGCTTTAACACTTTCCAGGGAGCCACACCAAAATTTGCCCAGGCAGAGCCAGATGGTTTTCTCGGCCCCGCTGGTGAAGGTGGGTGTGGACAGACCTCACTGTCAGATACTACTTTAGCTGTGGCTTTCAGTAATCCTCTGTGGGAGCTCATAACTCATCCGGGGGCTAAAATCATCTTCCAGGATGCAGCTGGGGGTCACAGCCTGTGCTCCCCAGATGGGCAAGCTCGCTGCCCACTTACAGCTGTGACGAGGGGTGCTGCTCAAGCATCATCCTCTCTCCCATTCCTGCTCATCCTGCTGAGCTGGGCTCTGCTCTGACTCATGCAGTATCAGCACAATTCCCCAATCCACTCAGATCAGAAAGGCTTTGAGTGCTGCTGAACCAGAAATGCCCTGGCTCACTTTTCTGGTCCCAGATTGAATTACTCTTTTGGTCTTTAGGAAATCTACCTTTTTTTTCACTAGTAAACAGTTATAACACAGGAAACCTCATGAGGCACTGTGGTTTGGCCTAGTTCAAAGCAGAACTGAGCTTTAAAAGAGAACTCGGGATTTATATGCTGCTGTGGGTATACCATCCACATTATCATATTGCATTAGAGCTGGCCCACATGGCCCAACATATACAAAGTTCCAAATGCTCCTCTTTCTTTAGGTTCTTCTTGACACTTTGGAAAACTGAATTCCCCCGATGATTCAGAGGACGGGATAATGGCAAAACCACCTCAGTGGGCATGGGAAAACCAATGGATGTAATCTATTTGGGCTTCTGTAAAGCCTTTGACACCGTCCCCCACAACATCATTCTCTCTAAATTGGAGAAATATGCATTTGATGGTGGACTGTTCAGTGGATAAGGATCGGTTGGATGGTCTCATTTAGAGAGTACTGGTCAATGACTCGATGTCCAGATGGAGATCCATGACAACTAGTGTCCCTCAGGGGTCCGTAGTGGGACCAGTGCTGTTTAATATCATTATCAATTATATAGACAGCAAGATTGAGTGCACCCTCAGCAAGTTTGCAGATGACGCCAAGCCCAGTGGTGCAGTTGTCACACCAGAAGGAAGGGATGTCATCCAGAGGATCCTGGATAAGGTGGAGAAGTGGACCTGTGAGCCTCATAAGGTTCAACAAGGCCGAGTGCAAGATCCTACACCTGGGTTGGAGCAATCTGTGGTCTCAATACAGGATGGGGGATGATGTGATTGAGAGCAGCCATGCGGAGAAGGACTTGGAGCGTATTTATTGAGGAGAAGCTTAACATGAGCTGCCAATACAGGCTTGCAGTGCTGAAGGTCAACTGTATCCTGAGCTGCATCAAAAGAAGCATGGTCAGCAGGTCAAGGGAGGGCATTCTCTCCCTCTACTCCACTCTTATGAAACCCCACCTAGAGTATTGTGTCCTGTTCTGGAATCCCCAACATAAGAAGGATATGGAACTGTTGGAACAGATCCAGATGAGCACTGCAAAGGTGATCAGAGGGCTGAAGCAACTTCCATACGAGGACGGACAGAGAGAGTTGGGCTTCTTCAGCCTGGAGAAGAGAAGACTTGAAAGAGACCTTATAGCAGCCTTCTAGTACTTAAAGGGAGCCTGCAAGAAAGCTAGAGAGGGACTTTTCACAAGGGCATGTAGTGACAGGATGAGAGGGAATGGCTATCAATTGGAGAGGGGTAGATTAAAACTAGATATTAGGGAGAAATTCTTCATGAGTGTGGTGAGACACTGGAACAGGTTGCCCAGGGAAGTTGTGGATGCCCCATAACTGGAAATCTTCAAGGCCAGGTTGGATGGGGCATTAAGCAGTCTGGTCTGGTCATAGGTGATCCTGCCCATGGCAGGGGGTTTGGAACTGGATTATCTTTAAGGTCCTTTCCAACCCAAACCATTCTATGATTCTATGATTCCATCTTTCACAGATACAAAGACTTTTAAACCTCATGCCAGAGTCTCATACAAAGTTGTACAGCAGGAAAACCACACTTGTGTTTTACTGGAGCTTGGGATTCCTGCTGCCATTTATTAAAAGTCTTATCAAAGTCTTGTAAACATCAATAGCAAAACGTATTTATATACATCCAACAAGAAATAGATGAGACTTCCAGCATTATACAATGTCTCCTTAGCTCCAGAAAACTTATCTCTGCATTCAATATGATATGATCAGATTTGTTCACATTTAATAAGGAACTGAATTTGGCTGAGAACAGTTAATTATCTTTGAAATTAATATTAATGACTGTAGGGGGCACCTCCCTTCCCTGTTTTTACCCCATTAGGAATAATAAGAAAAATGCCCTAAAACGGCAAGATCTACAGGATTGAAAGAATTGGAAGGGAGAGATAGAGAGGAAAAGGGATGTGTGGGGTCGAACACCCTCATCTGTGTCACTGCCTAGGTGCATTTCTACAGGGGCTTACCAGGACAAGGGTCATGTCTATCTCTGGCTTCATTCCAGGCTTTGCACTCTATGCCCTTGTACACCACCACAAACATATTCCTTCGCACCATCTCCATGTTGGTGTATCCCTAGGAGCCTGTGTTGGGGATGAAGGATTACATGGGTAGAGATGGTCCTTGCCTCGAGCAGCCAAAGCATGAAAACACGGCAAGAGGAGATGTATATGGAGGGGTGAGGAGCTACAGAGGACCTGAGGACAGGATTGTCCTTGTCTTTGGATATTGGGGGCTAATCATTTTGGAAAGGAGTCTCTCTCATTGGCCTTGCAGGAGTCTTGGTGGCTGGTTCAGAGCGAAGAGCAGAGTTTTAGATGGTGAAAGCTAAACGAGGTGAATCCCCATGTTCATCCAGGAAATGTGTGACAATATCAAGAGTTTAACCGGATCTGCTGAATCCCAGCTTGGTGCCTTAATCAGACAGCGTATCCCCCCGAGCATGTAGCTTTGGGGCCTCAGAGAAGAGTGAGCATTAAAGAGCATTAGAAATTTCTGCCTGTGGTATGCTCCAACCAGCTTGACAGGGCTTTTCTAACACTGAAAATCAGGTTCTAGAGGTGTAACAGGGTTTTTAATTTCATTTTTGGACAGCAATTGGGTACTGGTATGTGGAAGGTTATCCCCTGGGCCAGAGAAGGGGAGGCTTTTTTTGCATCTGTATTAGGAAATAGGGTGGCCCTGGGGGGAGACAACCTTCAGAGTAATGATGGGCAGATGGTGCTCGTTTGACAACCTTTCAGAGGGATTTTATTTTGGACTGGTTTAGTCTGGTCCTGTGGCCTGAACTTTGATGCATTTACAGGTCTGAAGTCCATTGTTGTTGGATTTTTCTCCAAAAGAGATCCAGTCCCAGCATCACCCTGGGATGGAAACCAAAATGCAGGAAATGGGGCATTTAGGGAAATTTCCACAAAGGTGTGCTCTGATCTGAATTAAAATGCTATTAGAAATGCATTCTGTGAGTATCTTTTGCTGGTCAGCTTCGCAGGACCATATTCCTTTTGTTTTGCTCGCTCTTTTTTTCTCTCAATTCCCGGCTGACAATTGATGGGAACTCCCTTTCAGCGTGGGTTTGGTCACTCACTGACAGCAAACACGCCTAGCAGAAAATTCTCCAACTGCTGATGCTTCCTGAGCAGGGAAAACCACTTGGGCTGAAGCTTGGGATTAAGAATCCACCCCTTTAAGTCATTCCTAGGGAATCTGCAATCTTTCCATGGTGACGAAGTTTTCTTGGTTATTTCCTAGCTAGCACAGAGAGCTGATGAGCGCCAGCTCCACGCAAGGACATTACCAGATTAAACCCAGCAGCACAATAGGCAGGGCAAAGTCCCACACCTTCCCATCGCTGCCACCGACTGGATCCCCACGGCTGGGTTGGGATTGCTTGTCCTGTGCTGAATGAATTACGTAAGGCAGGGATCGTTTGTCAGCTGCGATGGTACAAACATAGCTGCAGGCAGATTATGCAGAGAGAGAGAGAGAGAGAGAGGAGGGAGAAGCAGGAAGGTCTCTCCAGGAACGGTGCTCCACGCAACTGAGGATTGCAAGTTGGCAGGTTGGCGGCTGGCTGAGCTGCCGTGAGGGCGTCACTGGCAGTCCCTGACATGCTCTTATTCATGTGGAATGCTTGAGACACGGACAAGAGACTAAGTTGGGGAACAAGGATTGGCATGAGGATTGGACCAAAATGGAAGGGCTTCTGTCTCCGATGAGAACGAAGGTAGGGCAAAATGTTAATGTCTTTTGAAGCTGCTTTTACCCGAGGAGGGGAAGGGGAGGCGTGGGGCTAGCTCTGTGAATAGGGGGCTTGCTGAGCTTTTGTCTCTTTTCTTTCCTCTCTTTTTTTTCCCCTTTCTTCTTTTTCAAAACTATACTTGTGAATGTAACTCAGTGGAGGAGCGACAGTAGCCACCTCCAAGAGGGGAGTAACCCATCACTCTTCCTCGACAAAGATAACCTTTGTGAATGAGTTTGCCTTTTGGAGTAGACAGCAATATTTTTGTTTGAATTTCCAGTTGGAGGATCTCATTGTGTCTGTGTGTCTCTGCGTGTTCTCCAGGGAGCCGTTTGGGGAAAGTGTACAGGGAGTGATGGTGCTGGTGGGCTGCCCCAGGATGGTATTTTTAGCAGCAAGGGATGCACGGACAAGCAAAGAGGGTGCTTTTGTGCATGAATACCCCACCAGGGTGGAAGACCTGGTGGTGTGGACTCAGACCAGAAATCTGTAAAAGAGAAAGTGAGCGTGCAGACCTAAGGAATTGCTTCACTTGTCTGCTGTCTTCTCATGCTCCAGACTCTCTTTAAAGGTTTACAGTTAATCCTCATCATAAAATAAACTTGAATTCCAGCAGGGAAAAGCCAGAGACAAATACAGTGAAGGTTTAGTTTGTAAAATCTCCTTCTTTGCTATTATTTCTGCGTGGTCCTAAGGGACAGACTGAACCCTGATTGTATTTTATTTAGTCACTGTCTCCAAACCATGTGGTAACTGCCTTGGGTAAATCTTTCTGATTTTGGTCCATCACCACATGCAATCCAACCCTGTGTTATTGTATCTCAGGACTGGGAGAACTGGAAATCAATGACAATTCTTGCTGGCAACAGGGTATTTTCTTATGTCTCGAACACAAGCAGTTTTGAAGGTGTAGTCAGACCAGAGTTGTTTCATATAAATGCAAGACAAGAAAAAATTCTGAGAAATCACCTGATCCAGCCCCTATACTGAAGCAGATCAGCTAGTCTGGTCTCCTCAATTACACCTCTAACATCTTTTATCTTAAATTAAAGGCTGTTCAATGACTGAAAGTATTTTCAATATTAAAAGGTAGAAAAGTGATTTAAATAATAATAATTCACCAGCAAATGTCTGTACTGTAATTCTCCAGGGGAGTAATTTCTTTTTTCCACTTTCATTCAGTTAATTTTTGTCTTGCCCAATAAGTTGGGCATTAAAAACAGGACCTACCAACTTCATGTAGCTCTCTATTACCAAGAATAATGCTAACGGGCAGTTTATAGAATGAAAGATTCATAAGGGATTATAGACCCAGCTATTCATACCTCTCATTACTGGGGAATACACACATTAGTATAAGTCTTTGTAAGGCATTTCTCAGTATTAAGTTCTTTTTTAAATCAGAAAATAGAAAACATAAAACCTGCCCAACAGATCTCATTTGCATTATTAGAAAAGATAAGTTTCAGAGTTTTTAGTTGATGTTTGAATCCTGCTCCTTTAACCAGGGTTGAATTGACTGCTGGAGGCAGTGTCTCCCAGCATCAGTGCACTATCAGGTTAGCGCGTGGATTATAGTCAGACGTGTGTACTATCAGCACCTGCAGCACGCGTACAGCTATAAAAATGACAGAGTAAGGGAAGCGGACCAGAACTGGGTATTATGTTTGTTTATCTGACTTGCTTCATAGCTGCAGCTGGAATGTAAATCTTAATAATGCCATTCATAAAGTGTAATCTCAATTATGACTATCGGGCTATTTCAGTGATCCTATAGAAGAATCTACTTGGGAATGTAGACATGATTCTTTGGATCCCAATCTGCTCTAATATCAGAGAAGAGACAGATCCTTGTATATGGAAAAAGCTTCTTAAGTCAAAGTAATGCAATTTTTAACCATCATTACAACAAAGCAAGCTGACTTGATGCCTTTGAAGATCCAGGTCCTGATGTTTCTGTTACGTTGCTGTTAATCTGGAGTAGCTCCATAGCAGCTGATGGAGATATTCAATTAGATTCTGTGTAATAAATATCAGGATTTGTCCCTTACTTCTTTACCTTTCAGAGAAATAAATATGGGAACGTCACTTGAACAGATTTGAAAACTAATCTCATATCCAAGATGCCTTGTAGCTGGCAGTGACTCCCTGCTCAGATACTAGAAAATTGTGTGTAAAATGTATAAGTCTCCAAATACAACCTTAATATGTGATGACTGCAAGAAAAACTTGACAACAGTGAGGCTGCTGATGCGCTGAGACCCCTGCCTGTCACACTCCCTAATATTGCTTCGTTCTTTCCTCTCTACTCCCCCGTCTGTCTGATCCCATCTGTTGTCGCTTGTTTTACACTTAGGCTGGAACTGTTGGAGGCTAGTTGCAAGTTTTTTTGTCTTTTGGTTTGTATGCTGACGTGAAAGATGGTGGGTTCCTGGTCACCACTGGCAGGGCTGCCTGGAGTGAGCCTGGACTGTCTGTGAGCTCCAGAATTTGAACCTGCATTGTAATATCTCTGTGTTACAGTGAAATACAAATAAGTGACCCAGCCAGCTGTATTTAATCTGCTCAAATCTAGACAGAAAACTAAAAAAAAAAAAAAAACAACCCAGCTTTCTTTGTTTCCATGCATTGGTATGAATAAGGGCTGACTTTTGCGGGGACCTCTCACAGTGTGTCACCAATGGCTAAGGACAGCGTTCATCTGCGTCTTGTAGTCAAACAAGTAAAGGTCTCTGTAATTAAAATGGGGTCCAAATCCTTGCAGGAGGGCTTGGGCAAATCTTGTGGTGGCAAATGAAAATATGATTGCTGTCAACTCTCTGATTCCTTTTGCTCATAAAGGTTCCCATTCTACAGCTGAGCTGCCAGAAGGGTAGGTGGGCATATCCTGACTTCAAAAGCCTGATTTACAGTGCAGGAGCCTGGAGCTGAGATGCTGGACATAGTGAGCAGGGCAGAGATATGGGCAGATGTCCTCGCCTCTCTATCCAGCTCCATGGCACATCTTGCCAGCAGAGGGCTGGGAATACACAGCCAAAAACATATTCCATAAGGGATTTATTTCCCTTTGCACAAAGTCATAGTCCATTTGGTCACTGGACCATGCTAGGTGATCACAGAGCAGGGTCCTTAATAACACCGAAACTCTTTAAAATACTTGTTGAAGTAAATTGCATATGAAACATTAAGTGCATAATGCCATGTAATGGACTCTACTGCAGTAAGTCACGGGTGATTAATATATTTCTACTTTTGTATAACTGGGATGCACAAATACAGACACTTAAGGAAAAGTCAAGGAATACATGGTAAAATTGGCTGGTGTATCAAAATTTAAGCTGATAAGTAGAATGCATTGAACAGAAGACTTACTGCATTTTCGGCATTGATGATGAAATTTCACATGACTAGAAATAACAGTGTGATGTCAATATTTGATGGTTTAACGCTAATACAGATAAGAATTCCCAGAATCAGCTGAATTCTGTAGCTTAGTGTGTCTGAGTCCCTTTTCTAAGAGCAAGTGAATGTACACAATAGCAATGTCCCCACGCCACCTTAAGAGACCGTGGAGTTGATTGAGTACCACAGAGTGAAAAGAATGAAGAAATGCATAAATATTGCACTCCTTTTGTTAGCCTCCATTTTAATTTGCTTTATAATCCCCAACACATGCACAATTTGCCTTAACCCTCAGTGCATCGCCTTCAGCAAATTACACTGGCATAAGAATTTCAGTAATTTCAGTTTCTCTGCCGCTGACACTTGCCAGTGCATGCTACTGAATTTGCAATGAGCACCTGGCTTGAACCACACAGAATTGGCTGGCTACTCTATTTTCCTTTGAGAAGCCTGTGTTTGGTGCTTTTTTGTTTGTCAAAGCACTGCTTTTCTTTCAGACTGACTGAAAGAACTTTTTCAATGGACTTTTTGCCTGTTCAAAAACATACACAGAGGGTAAATGGAGATTAATTACCATCAAATTTACTAAGCTTTGCATCCAAAGATAATGAATTTTGAGTGTTCCTGTGTACAGAGAATTCAGCTAGGGAATTTGGTAAATAATGTGTGTAATATTTAGATAGTGCTTTTAAAACGTTAATGGGGTTGTTCAGTCTTATTGAATCTTATTAACTTTATCTGTTTATTATAGATTTGGGGGATTAGCAAACTCCCATGGTGTTACTGTTTATTCGTTAAGCCCTGTTGGCCCTACTTTCAAAGCAAATTAGTTTTTGACCACTAGATCTCTCAAAAAGAATGGTTAAGTTGTCCTTTGTGCCTTACATAGAGAGTTCACAGCGTCTCGAAGCAGAGAAACTTTGGGAGGTAACACAACCTCTGTGAGTCTTGAAGAGTAAAGATCTCTGGTGTCTGGCCTTTGAGATCACCAGGAGAGAAAATTGGAAGGAAAGGGAAAATTGCCTCAGAGCAAGGAAAGTCTGGAGTCTGGGTTACACCTACAGATGGGATTGCTGCAGCCTTTAACTCGTTTGGATGGTAACTGAAAGGAGGTTTATATATGCAGGGTTTTTTTTTGTTATGGTTGAGGCTGCAACTAGCAAAATATTTGAAAAGATTCTTAACTTTAAGCCCACAAACTGTCCTACAGAAGTTAAAGTTAGGATTCTGCACTGTATGAAGAGCTATACATCTTAGAAACACCTTATGACACCCTTGTACAAGACAAAATGTTGAATAAGTCTCTTGCATGTCACATGAAACTATTCCTGGTATTTTTAATAATGGTAGAAGACCAAGTGGCAAAAGGCAGCACACGTCCCTTCAGAAGCATCCACATACCTTCTCTGGAGTCTCAGATTCCTGTTTCCATACCCCTGAGTAACTCCAGTGTTGAATAGCCCATCAAGATAGACACATACAGATGATAATGACACTCAGAGACTGGGATTTCCAAAGTCATTTGCGGTTTTCAGACCTCTTGTCTGGACTAACTTCACATGGATGATGAGTGCCCAAACCTTTTGGGTTTCTGTGCAATCACCCATGAGCTGGTGTGGCCACATGAAGTCGTAGCATGGACTGGGAGTCACCAGTGCTCCCTCAGTAGTCCTTCCACAGGGCACTTACATAATCTGCTGAGGAGTTTAGGGGGTACCTCCTTCCTTACCTTACTAGCAGTTTGACTCAGAGGTTAATGAGGCCATATGTAATTCTCTGAGCTTATAAAAAGTTAAAAAGAAAGGTGATTCAGGAAATTATGAAGCCCTAAGTCTGCTACTGTTAATCATAATTTTATAAACACCTGGGAGAGAGGTTGTAGGAGCATAAGTCAGAGCGGAGTTTGGCTTCGTAATAACTCTGCCATAACATTATGCCTCTGGAAAAACAGAGTCCTTTCTATTCTGTAACATTTCCTAAAACCATTCAGATTTAAAAACTGAACATGTCACCGAACATAAAACTAAAAGGTTATTTTTCCTCCCCGGCTGTGTTTTGTATCAATGCAGTGAGATATCATGCCTGACTGGGCACTGCTGTTGCATGCAGTTGCAGCAGGCGTGGGTTATTTACTATGCAGCGGGAAAGCATCCTGGGCATGAGCTCGACACTGCTCCGTTGGTGAGAATTGCATTGCAGTAGTACTAGGAGGTCCAAGTCCAACACAGAGATTCATATGCTTAGTGCTGAGCAAACATACAACGAGAATCATAGAAGCATAGAATCATAGAATAGTTTGGGTTGGAAGGGACCTTAAAGAGCATCTAGTTCCAACCCCCCTGCCATGGGCAGGGACATCCCACTAGATCAGGCTGCCCAAGGCCCCATCCAACCTGGCCTTGAACACCTCCAGGGATGGGGCAGCCACAACTTCCCTTGGCAGCCTGTTCCAGTGTCTCACCACAGAATCACAGAATCACTAGGTTGGAAAAGACCCACAGGATCATCAAGTCCCACCATCCCTATCAACCACTAAATCATGCCCCTCAGCACCTCATCCACCCGTCTTTTAAATACCTCCAGGGATGGTGACTCACGACCTCCCTGGGCAGCCTTTGCCAGTGCCCAATAAGCCTTTCCGTGAATTTTTTTTTTCTGATGCCCAGCCTCAACCTCCCCTGGTGGAACTTGAGGCCATTTCCTCTTGTCCTGTCACCTGTCACTTGAGAGAAGAGGCCAGCTCTCTGCTCTCTACAACCTTCTTTCAGGTAGTAGTAGAGAGCAATAACGTCTCCACCACTCTCATGGTGAAGAAATTTTTGCTTATATCAAGCCCAAATACGCCCCTCTCCAGTTTATACCCATTCCCCTCGTCCTATCATCACAAGCCTTTAGCTCCAGCTTTCTTGTAGCCCCTTTCAGGTACTGGAGGGTCGCTATAAGATCTCCTCGGAGCCTTCTCTTCTCCAGGCTGAACAAGCCCAACTGTCTCAGCCTGTCCTCATAGGGAAGGTGCTCCAGCCCCCTGATCACCTTTGTAGCCCTCCTCTGGATCTGTTCCAACAGTTCCAGCCCAACCCAGCCTGCACCCTGGACTCAATTCTCTACATTTTGCTCAGCCTGTGAAAAGCCAAAGAATACCTGAGGTCCCCAAAATCTCCTGTAGCTGAGACTGCCTGAAAGTGCCCGGGGACCTTCTTTTGTCTCCCATGAGACCTCACAGAAAGGTGCACTGGGGGGCTATGTAAAGACAACAATGCCACAACAGAAATAACAACACGATGGTAAATAATGATAATTATAATAAGTTTTAAAATGGAGTAGGACAAGACACGGACTGGAGGAATCAAGGGGAAGTGACAATGACAGCATTAAGAGCATAAAGCTCAGAATCTCAGTGTGTGCGTTACAGGATACAGGTTTTTTTAATAAATGCAGGGAAAACACACTGGTGAGTACCCATCTTCCTAATGATTTCATTAAGCAGTGTGCTTAATGGGCAGCTGCTGGTGAGGCAATTGGCCATCCTTTTCAAAAGTAGAACTCAGACAGAGCTGCCTCCTATTAGTTGCGAATCATAGATTGTATCCAGTTGGGGAAGGTCATAAAGTTCTAATTGCTGTAAAAAGTGGGAAAGCTGAAAAAATGGGAAAGATGTGAAGATGGTTATGAAACAAAAATGTTGGTTGTCCTAAAATGTCAGCATAGTAGTTATCTATGGAGGAAAACAGCTCTCCTGCAAGCCTGTCTGATATATTACATCATTCTGAAGGCAGTTATTGGTAAAGACTTTGTGCATTTAATATTTGGGACTATATAGAATGTAATAAAGCACTTGCACAATGCATATTTCATGTACAAAGCATCTGACCCATGACCAGTACATAACAGCATGGTTCTAAGTGCTTCAGCACACAATTCAGTAGTGGTCAGCTATTATGATGTTTTACTGGGTTTAGATGAATGTGAAAATATGCGTACAGCTGGGCATGTGGGCTTTCTTCCTGAGAATGCACATCTAATGTACTTTAACTTTCCTCTTTTGTTTACATTGCAAAATAAATCCCAAGAAATCTACAAGACCAAAAGTCTGACCCCATTTGGGATTCAACCAGCAAGACAAAAATCCCACACCCTGCAGGTTGTTCCAGTTTAGGAGAGACCTGAGGACAGATACAGGTGTCTTCTTAACGTACTTTATAAACATATAATAATGTCAATAAACATACAAAGTCCTGTTTCCCTGAGCACAGCAGGTATCAAACAAATGAGAGAGGAGTTTTCCTGCTCAGTGTGCTGTCTTTCATGCAATACCCACCACACTTGTGTTTTTCCTTGGTGCCTTCGTCCTTAGCTTGGTTATACTATGACGAAGATTTTTTTTCCCCTCCCTAAAACAGTCACAGGGTATCACAACACATGGTAGACCAGCTAAGGGAGTCAACCCTTTCTTCTCTTTAAGCTCCAGGTCCCCATTTGGGTTTTTTGGGGGGAAGAGCTTGTCCTTTTTGTGCAGGAGCTCAGGTTTCTGGAGGTGCTGTGTTGCCACTTCGCAGCACCCAACCTCTCCTCATATCCAGAACTGCAAAACCTCCCAAAATACAGCCATCCTCAGGCAGAGCCATTGGCTTGCATCACATGTGCCAGGCTGAACACTGCTATTAAAAGCTGTTTTAATGTTAAATGCAGTGTAAATAACAGTAATAAAAATGCACCACTCCTTCTATTACGAAATTATATTAATGGATCTCCCATGCATCAAAAAGAGAGGGAAGTGGTGCCTCTTGTGGCATGTCACAGGGTCCCTTTGGGTTGCAGCACTGATGAAGCACAGACCAAAACAGCAGCCAGACCCATTCCAGTCTCCTCTGAAAACATGGAGATATCATCGCTCTTCCGCACATCCGGGGCTTAGTAGCGGAAATGCTTGCAGAGCTTGACTCTGCTGGAGTAACATTAAAGGTAGAAGCAGTCTCCTGGGTAGACAGGCCTCAAAACACTCGGGGCTTTGAAGACAGGAGGTCAAAAACAATATATGAAGTCGGTTATCAGCCAGCTCTGTCTTCTTTCCCTCCCTCTGGCTTAGAGCTGCAGGAGCTCAGGTCCTTTGATGTAAACCTGTCAGACACTTTGGACTCTTTCCTGCTCTGCCCTACCCTATTCTTCCCCATACACATTTGCGTGAGATTTTAATTATAAGCATGAGCTTATTGGTAAGAAAAACCTTCCTTAATTACACGGTCAATTAATTCTCATAATTTAGGAGCTGAAAGACAAAGTTAGGTGAAAACATTACTGTTTCATCTAAAGCTGGATCTCTCCTTGGCCACCTTTGGAATAATACTCTGGAAGTCATATTTTCTTTAGAAAAATGGATTTCATTTAGAAGAGATTAAATTATTTTGGATAGAGAGAATTAGAGCATTATCTAGTGTCACTGAAACTCTTTTCCAGCTAGACTAATTACTTACAGAACTAATCTTTCCAGTAAATATTCCATAATCAGACCCAAGAAATGTATTGTACAAATGAAGCAATATTCATCCCCATTACAGCTGGCACACCTCCCATAATGTTTTGTGGTCTTTAAAGACAGAGATCAGATGAGATGAGAGATTAAATGTGTCTTCGTAACATCAGATACCTTTCCAAGGCACCAGGGCCTCAATGTTTATCCTCACACTATTGCTGGCAGTGGGTAGTGCACGTATGGGCATCCACGGGACAGGGGTAGGGATGCCTGAAGACTGAAACTAGACTGGAACTAGCTCATCTGAGCTTTAAGCCAGGACCTGTTCTTATCTCTAGAGAGATAAAGTGATACTGGTGGCTCTGAACATTTGGGGCAGGAAGCCTGTGTTACACCCCCAGGATCGCTGCTGACACTCACAGCAGCACAGATAATAAGGCACAAATGCAAGGGAAACAAAATCCAAGCTGGAATAAACAGTCTAGGAGGCAAGGTAGGATGGGGACAGAGGATTAAGACTGGAGCAAGGAGTCTGAGAAGTGGCAACCAGCACAATATAGATGAAATCAGGAGAGTATGGGTGAGGGAAGGAGGGGAAAGAAGGTTACAGAGGACTTCTGCCTGAGAAGTGGAAACCTCCTTCTGCTCAGACTGCCCAGCTGAATGTGGGCAGTAAAATGCACACATATAAAGCTGCTTTGTAAAGAGGGAACTTCATCAAGTTGAAAAGCTGGGAAATACCAGAGCACAGGACATCCCTGTAGTCCTGTCCCATCCAATTATGCAGACTCACACTGGTTTTCCACAGGCTTCTTCTCATCTCTGGAGGTATTTAAAAGACAGGCAGATGAAGGGTTTAGGGATATGGTTTAGTTGTGGACAGGACTCGATGATCTCCTAGACCTTTTCTAATCTAGGGATTCTATGATTCTTGATTCTATGATGATGGAGAGCAGTCACACAATGAGCAGCTATTCCTTATTTTGTGTTCTCATTTCTCAGTGACTAACCCTAGGTCTTATTTACAGAATAGTGCCCTGAAAACAGAATTATTCATTTTCTTATGTATTTTTTTTTCTGTAGCACTAATTGCAACAGTATTGAAGTTCATCAAAACCTATAATCAGATTCTGGGTTTGTCTCCATTTAACCAACACAGAACTGAGCCATGAAGGGATCGTTAAAGGTCTCCTCCAGTTTTGGGCCATTTCTGACTTTTCTGCATCCTTAACATTATACAGTGCTTTCTATGTTCACTGTGCCCCTTACCATTTGCCTCTGGCAAAGCCTGAGCTTTTTTCACATCATGTGTAAGGGGTGTCATTCACAAAACCAAAAATAAAGCTTAGATGTCAGGGATCATTAGTAAAATTTTGGAATATATGAATCACCCATCACTGACTGTCTTCACCCAAAGATTATTTCGTCTTCCGCAATGATCCTCAACCTCATTACCTGTGCACGTCCTGTCTGCTGCAAATGCCAAAGAGCCCTTTAGAAAGGAGGCGCCTTCATCGATTCGTTCTTAAGATATCTCCACCCTGCACAGGAAGAAGGAAATCATGGGGGCAGAGGTTAGGGTGATGAGAGCATATAATCATCCAGTTAAAAACTTCATCATAAAACATTTATTTATGCCTGGTATTTTCTAATTTTTCACCTTGACACACACCCAATGTAGTTCCCATATGTATAGTACCAACGTGCATAAAGCACTGCAGAAGAGGTGGCTGTTGTCATATGGCTGCTTTTTCTTTAACCTCATGTTTTTAATTCCCTTGAAGAGTTCAAGATAAACTGACTGCAGTTAATCATTCCTTCTTGGACCTTTTCAGAGTAACTGAGACTGACAAAACAGATAGTCGTAGGAGTAGAAGCGAGCAGAGCAGAACTGGCTGTATGAAAAAGCTAAGCAGCTTTTGAAAGCACAAACAAAAATACGGCACTGTGGAAAACCCATATGCTGAAGGTGGGGAGTGAATTTATGTCCTTCCATTTATATCTCTCTATATGCCATCTTTGCCCGGAATGAATGTTTTAGCCCACAGGAAAAGGAGTATATGATTATTTGGCCTCATTTGATAGTGTGTTGCAACTCATTTTTAGGTATGTATCTGCATATGCCAGTAGTTGCTCTGTTTGAAATCATTCATGCAGTTACTGATGGTTATTTACATTCTTGTTGGACACATATTTTCTAATTAGTAAACACAAAGTTATTATTATTGTAGATTTTCAGGTAGATTGAGAAGAAAACATTAAGCAAAATACTTTTTGGCCTTTCTTTAACCTCCAACCAGCTCTTTTCATGTTCTAAATACATTTATTTGTTCAGATCACAGTTTTGTCACATATATCTCTCTTTGAGAGTTCTTTGAGGATCCTCTCAAATGAGTGCTAACAGTGTTCTAGCCATTCAGCAAGTGCAAGGGCCAGCCAAATGTTTCAAATCTCTTACACAGACATCACAAAACTTTTCCACCAAGTGAGTCGTCATTTCTCCTGGATGCAGCAAAAAGAAAAGGGAAGGGTGGCAGAACAGGCAGGTGACTGATATTACATTGCATAGGGTCAGAGTCTCTGCTGGCATATCTCCTGAAACTCAGTAGAGATAAATTGTAGTTTCTCATACATTCAGCTGAGTTCCAGGCTTATTTGTGAGAATGACTCACATTAATATGGGAACATCACACATGCACAGAAAGATGGTAAAGTTGTTTGGGAGGCCATCAAAGGCTGGAAAACAACAAATACCAAGGCAGAAAAATAAGAAAAAAAAACATTTTTCAATCTGGACAAAAAAAAAAAGAAGTTTATTTTCTTTTTTAATGCAAGAAGTATGAACACCATTAAATCAGCTTAAGCCATTAATCTTCCCCTGCAGAGATCACCCACAGTACAAACAACAAGATGAAGTGAAGCTAAGTTGCCTATTACGTATATTGCTAAAGAATTAGTGTCAGTGGAGAAAAGACCAAACCCAACGGGAATGAAGTGTAGGGCAGAGACTCAGCAATGCAAACTTGTGTTATACTACCAACCTTGAAGGAACTATGCCATTCTGTAATTCAGTCAGGAATGTGGCCACTCCTTTGTCTATGTGATACCCTGAACAGCACAGAATAAGGTCCAAAAATTAGGAATTCTTGAAAATTTTCACTTCTAGAGATTAACTGGTAAATTCTTACCAGAGAAGATGTCTTCATTGACAAGTCATGTAAATTTTAGCAAAGAATCAGAAATATTTGCTCTGGTATCAACAAACAAAACCAAAATCAAAACAAAATGAAACTATAACAAAGAAGAGATTAATGGTGATTCACAAAATTAGAAATATTAGAAATATCTCTAAAAATCCAAGGAAATTTTAAAGACTCCCAGAAGCAAATAATTAATGCTGAGCATTTACATTCATTTGACAGAATTTATCTACTCTTCTGCTTCATAAAACCTAAGTGCAGCACTTAACCTGCAACCTCCAGCGATGTCTGGTGTGCGTTACTTCCAGCCCCAGCGATGCTCAGAGACGTGCTCCGGAATGCAGAATGAAGTATGTGGTAGAGTCTGTGGGCTGAAGGGAAATCATTATTATACAGTAATCAATACTGTGCATCTTGCATGGCTTCTTGGCTTCTCTGACATTCTACCATAGCTGTCAGAGGTTGGGATTAGGGCTTTTTTTCTGATTTGAATAAGGTCATAGTTTGTTTGTGGGGTTTTGATTTGAATTGATTTTCTTCCTTTTATGATTATGACAACACTCCTAAATTAGCCAGCAGCAATGAAGCCTCAGTATATATACATCATTTTAGCACCTGGGGACAAATTCACCCATGGTGGGGGTGACCGTAATTCTCTCAAAATAAGTGCAGCTGAAAGGGCGTTATTTTGGATGAATTTATTCCACATGTTTTGTGGTTTTCTAAGCATAGGAGCAAGACAAGGAGAAGGGAATGGGATCAAATGCTTTCCTTCCTATAATACATTGATAAAGAGGATAGACACAGGCCTGCTGATGCTGGACTTGCAAAGGCAAAGGCTTTTACCATTCCCAGGTGGTCCTAGAGATGGACCGTCTGGACACAGGTTGGAATGAACCATGATGCCAAGATTGTTTTGCCAGAAAGTAATGGGAGTCACTGAGTCTCTAAAGCAACACAGGGTGGAAATTTGGCTTAAAATTTTCCTGTCAAAGCTTTTCCAGACTGCTTGCTTCCAAGATGTCTTGGTCAAAACACGTTAGCCTCAGACTTTCTGCCAGTTTCCATCAATGTTTCAGTAGCAACCCAAAGCACTCAGCTGATTGATTCCCGAGGGTCAGGGGCTCTGTGATTGCCCAAGGAAACTCATCCACAGGATCCCAGCACCCCAGCAGTTTGCCGGTGGAAAGGACCTTACATGACAAGGTTTTGGCCCTGGCCTTTTGAAGCTTGCAGGTCCTTCGGTTTGGTACTGAGGCCCTGAAGCACAGTAGTGTCCTTGCTGTTAACTGTCTTGTGTCCCCGGAGGTATTTAAGGCCAGGTTGGATGGGACCTTGGGTAACCTGATCTAGTGGGATGTCCCTACCCATGGCAGGGGGTTAGAACTAGATGATCTCTAAGGTTCCTTGCAACCCTAACTATTCTATGACTTCATGATTCTGTAGTCAGGGGTTCATTTAGCTGATGAGGCTTTTGCTGGGACTAGGGGTTACAAACACCCTGAAGAGTGTGGGTAAGGCCCTGGTGTCCAGGTCCTAGAGGGAACAGGCCAGTACAGAACTAGAAGGTTTCCAGCCCAGCACCATCAGTGCCCCATGCTGCCTCATCTTCTTCCAGCAAACAGACACTTAATAAATTTCCACTGTGGCCTCAGAAATCTCTTTGTATTGGCTCCCTGCCCAGCTGTGAATCGTCCTCACAGATTCATAGAAATACTGTTGAAATAACACCTTCCCATGGATAACACCCTATAAACTTCTGCTGCGTCCTCCCACTGCACTTACTGCAAGACGAGAAATGTTAATGCCTCCAGGGCGTCCTCTTAATTGTATGGCGTCTGTCCAATGGAAGCATATGTACAAATTAACTGTGATTGCCAGTGTGAACAGTGGTAGTGCTGCTTGGGAAGATCTCCACTGGTATTAACGCAAATACAAGAGGTAATTCCATAGAGAAGTCAGCCATGGTTTGGTATTAATCCTCAGGCACAAGGCATAAGGATTTTCTGGCTTGACTCTAACGCAAAAGAAACCATGGTAATAATAAGGTCCTCCAGCCAGCTGATTATCAGAGATTAATTAAAACCTAGTATAACGTGAGTATGTTCCATATCTTATGTAGAAAGGCAGAAGAAAGTGGAAGGATATTTTGGTGAATGAGCAAGTGGCAGTAAAGAATGGGTGAGAAGTATCCAACTGCATCTGTATTATTCTTAATGTTATTGTATGAATTGGAAAAACAATGAGGGGAATAAAGAAAAACAATAATGGATGCCAATCAAAAGTGATGCCATTGTTGTGCTTCTTCCTTTGGTGAGCGGGGCTCTCACCTTTAAATGCATTTGTGGTGTGCTCAGAACAAATAACTTCCTTCACCAAAAAATCACAAAGCACCACATCTCACCTTATGCCAGTAGCACATGGAAGTTGGTTAAATCCTAAAGATTGTTTATTCCCTTTTTAAATGGGTATTCTGAACTGGCCAGGAGGGTTTTTTACAGGGATTTGTTTATGGGAACAGGTCAGGCAAGCAATGAGCACCGATACGTGCACTCTCACCATGTGCTGGCCAGATCATCTTCCAGGCGAGAAAGCAACATCTTCTGCAGTCCCAGCCAGGTCATGGTCTGAGGCTCTTGGTGCCACAGGTTTGGTGGTGTCATCAGTAGCAGCCTTTTGCCCACTGGGGTAAAAGCATGGGTCACCCCAGTGCTTTATGCAGCTCAGCAGAGCTTTGATGACAGGGTTTGAAGGTTGATTAGCAGCAGTGTTTATCTGTAATAAGGCAGCTACAAAGTCAAGGTATGCAGTTAGTGCCGTGACTAGCAAAGTGCTCAGGAAGAAAAAAAATAATACAGGAAGCTGCCAGGCAATTGCATGAAAATAGAGCCAGATGACAAGTGAGCCCAGAAAGGTAGATGCTCTGAGAAGGAAAGAGTGGGTGTGAGCTCCTGAGGACTGGTGGATGCAGAAATGCTTGTGGTTGAACCTCCTCTGACATGCGTGTTTCTTCCCTGGCCTCAGGGATGTTACTTAAATCTCTGTTTGTATCTCCCTCAGTTTTCTAAATTGAAGTTGTAGTACCTGCCCACCTACTCACCTTTCAAAAGAATATTCAGAAGCTCTGTCTGTTTGTCAACTGCTCAGGAAATAACATACGCCAAACTCTCTCAGTATACAGCAAAAATTGTTAAAAACATAAGCCTAAAAGGCACACAGGCTCAGAGACAAAAGAGGGACATTTGCACTGTTCACAGCAGGAGTCTGTTCAAACTGTTCCAAATACTTCCAAGCATGGGAGATTTGACTCCCAGGTAACCAGCTCCTCCTCCAGTGCTGAACTAGTCTTACGATTAAATAAGTTTTTCTAATGACCACTTCATTTCTCTCTGCACCATGAGCCAGATTGTCCTTCTCTTGCAATTAATCCTTGATGTATCTACCACTTTTATGACAAACGGCTTCACAGTCCCTCAGATTTCTCTTTTCTGGAGCATAGAAACCCACATCATTTAACCTTTGTTCACTGGTCATGTTTTCTAACCCATAATCATTGCCCTCTTCCAGAAATCGTCCAATAATTCCTTAGAAGGCGGTATGCAAGTGTGGATGCAATCTCCAGATCACAGAAATGTCTGATACTTCTTGAACACATCCCTTAGATGACATCTGCCTTTTCATCTTTATTATGTTTTTGCAATATAGCATCATGCTTTTGATTCATTTGCAATTTGGGATTCAAAATGCTACAATCTGAATTATATTCTACCTGGTGTGAAGATTTACTTTACTTGTAAGCTGCTGCCTTTTATTGCTGTGAAACCTTTCACATCTTTTCTAATTTGCCAGACTTCAATATTTTTCTTTCTGCACATATCCACATGCCAATTTTTATTGGCAAAATGTTGTAAAATGTAACAGCAAATGCTGCTGTTGCTGCAGGTTTACTTGAACCATCCTATAAAAATTAATATAAAATAAAAGCCCTGCCATAAAATGCTTTAAAACCCCATGAGCAGGGCAGTCATCTCTGTTACATTTTATAGGGTTTTGGAGTGACTCCAACAAAACCCTATGAATTTAGGGCTAAATCTTTAGCATGTGTAACTTGCCATATCTGCTTTAACCTCATTATATCCATACCAATTCACAGCAAATGAGGACCCAGCCTTTAATCTCTACTGCAAGCCATAGGGACTGTGCTTCTCAGGGCTGACTGAGACACTGTATGTTTTGGACCAGATCTTCTCACACTTAGCAAGCCTCGAGCCTGCAAGGAGGGAGTAGCAAAATGATGGGAGGAGATAGTCACTTTGCATATCTGAAGTGTGGTCTGGACTTCCTTTTTCCAGGACAAATAATAAAAAGCTAGCTCAGAAGTGCAGCTAAAACTTCCTCTTTTTTCAAGCACGAAATAACAGAGGTATCTTCCAACTCTTCAGTGCTGTAAGTAGTTACATGACGTGCTCACATCACTGCTGACCATCAGAAGCAGGTCTAGTTTGTGGACAAATTCCACACCAAGGCTGGTTGCAGACCTCCCCATTATGCTTCTGGTCACTCCGTTGCACCCTCCAACAGCAGCAGCCAACGTACAGCCTTTGATCTAAGCAAGAACTCCTGCTTGGCTCATGGTAAGGCATTGCATGCTGGGTTGTATAGACCTTGCTGGATAATTAAGGGAAAAGATGGACACAATTTAGTAAATCACCAGCAAATTAAGCCCAACACAATGCCTCTTGGCAGGTTGCTAGTGTGACACTTAATTGAGGACAATTTGGCCCTCACCATTGTTCCCTGTGAACCTACCAAATACCTTGCGTATTGATTATTTACTAATCAGGAAATGTACATTATTAAGTGTATTCTTGTACGAACTTCTCAGGCATGTAGATGCCTTATAGGAGGCTACATTGCTACCAATTGTATTTTTAATTGCTGTGTTTAGAGAGTCTCATTGATCTAATCAGAGCTAAATAAGCCCCATGGTACTTCCCATGGTAAAGTTTACTGAGGATGTGTTTCTTTAATTTGCTCTAATGAAACCTTCTGCTGTGCTGTCACTGGTCAAATGCAACACCAGTGAGTAGAGTGGGACACTCCACACTTTAATAAATTTGTTGTATTTTTGCAGTCCAGAAATCCTGTCACCCAGGCAGTAGGAAAGCAGCTGGTTGACATTATCAGTAATTGCTTGATATTGTCATTGCATTTGCTTACAAGAAAAAAAAGCCACAGACTATCAATCAGCCGACAGAATATTCATAGTCTACGATAACAGTAAGTGCTTTTTGAATGTCATGGCAACTGTCACAGAAGCAACATGACCGTGTATTTGATTACTTCCTGCCACATTCCTGATAGTGTCCATGTTGCTCCATTAATTTTGATCTCTCCTATTTTTTTTAAATCTCACTTGTGTCTGGCAAGCGCACAAAATACACGGCACCATTTCCAAGAGGCTCCCAGCAAGCAAGACCTCTTTGGGTATCTGTAGCTCTTCTAGTCTTATATTGGACCCAGCACTTCCGAGTGCATTTTAGGAATTATGTCTGGATTATTACAGCAGATAATCTCTGAAATCAGATTTGAGAATTACTTTTGTGAAAAAGATTTAGAATAATCTCATTAAATAATTTGTTGGAAGGGCTTTTCAGAGGAAATAAATTGATTTGTCTAAGACGTATCTGGACCTGCCTCATTCTCCGCTTCTCCTAGTTACCTGTGTTTTTCAATTGTTTTATCTCATTCAAATTTGTGGGTTTATGGCTTTTAAAGACCAGAGAACATTATGAGCCTTTAGTGTCCTGTATTAGAAACTCATCCAGTAATTTCTTTATCAAGTCCATAATTTTGAAATGGGCAGTGGCATATATTTTTAGAAAGAGCATCTTGGAGGGTTGCAGCTGATCAGTAAGCTACTATATACCCAAATAAGTTCTAAATATTAGTAACCTTTCTTCATAAACAATCAAAACACCAACAAAATGAAACAAGGAAAAAGCTGAAATCCTTATTTGCAGTCTGGATTTGCTCAGCCTCAGCTGTGGATTCTTAGAGCTCATTACAACTTTGACTTTGACTTGAAGAGCTGAATCCTGCACAAAATCTCCTCATGCAAGTGCTAATAGGCCATAATTGAGTTATCTCTTAACCTTCAAAACGATAAACTACTTCAGATAAATTGGTTTAACAAAAGTGAAAAGTTCTGCTGGGATGCGTGTGTCTGATCTCAGGTCAGACAGCTTCTGGACTCCAGTTTGTCCTCCACTGTATTTCACCTAATGACTATTTCTATTCCAGCAAAGACCTAAACTGCAAGTATACCCAAATGAGTATACTCTGACAAGAAGGTGCAGAGGGGCAAAGGAACAACCAGGAATGGACCTGGAGGCACTTCTTTATAGCACTTGAAGCAGCAGCCTGGTTCAGCCATCACCCGCCACAAACAATCGCGGCTGATGGAAATTTTCTAGTTAAATCTGCCTCCCAAATGCATCTAAAGTATTTTAAATACTTTCATAATTGTAACACTGTAGCTATTTTCCTCTTTCTTTTCAAAAAAAAAAAATGAAGAAAAGGAAAATGCAATAGTTAACCAGGAAATAAGGGAAATAAGTACTCTGGTCTACCCAGAAGACAGACAATTGCAACTTCCAATTTTACCATTTTTCTTAATTCCAAGCTCTACCAGTTCCTACTTATGGCATTTCTTATTTAGTCCTCTTGTGCTCAACTTTCTCGATGATGATAATGATGATGTTGTGAGCATTTAGTCCATCTCGGTAGGTATGGCCAACTCTGGAGCAAGTGACCACTTGCATGATGATGTCCAAGGACTCTGCTGCTCCTCTGTCAATGGATTATTTGGTTGAATTATTTACAAAGTGCTTTGATAGGTTCCTTTACTAGGAGCTAAGCAATGGCAAGGCCTTTGTAGACTGGATCCTTGTCAGACGCTACTACATTAAGTCTACAAGTGAAAATCAAACTACCTGGCTTCAAAGAGGTTTGGCTGGTGTAAATTAACCTGTATTTTAGAAGTTCTGGAGCAGATGTCATACTTTGCCCTGGAGATCTCATTACTGCTCATATATGTGTGCAGATTTTACCACATTAAGGAAGCAGTGGGATCCCCCTCCCCCACAAAGCAGGATTAGCTGCTGGTGTCTGTAGTTATTTTTGTCAAAAACCTTTTGAAAGCCCATGCAAGGAGAGGAGGAGGGAAAGTTCAGAAAAAAACAGTATCTGTCTTTATTAATTACAGGATGATTAATTATTTAATCTGCCCAGATATCTGTATGCACAACTCGGCCGATTCTCATTTATCAGGCTTTCAGTGCCATTAATCAAGGGAAGTTTTAAATGTGAAGGGAGACAGGTTGATTTAAGGTGTTGTGTGGTGGTGACCCCTCCGGCGCACGCACTGCCCAGCCCCGGTGCCAGGGTCATTGATCACAGTAAGTCCTGGCCCTACCTCCTGCTAACGAGCACACAGCACTCAGGCAACTCTGTGATTTACCTCAGGCTTCTCCAGGGCTGCTTCTCCAAATTTTGTCATGAAGCTTGAAACCCACCACAGGCTAAAGTGAAAGCACAAGCTAGATAGCAAGCGAGGGTCTGGAAACAGCGTTGACTTAAAGCAGCTGAAGAGAGGTTGCCCCGTTTCAGCCAAGACCATGCAAGTCCCTCTTCTGAGACCATCTTCTGGGATGGTGCACACTTCTCAAGAGCACTGGATGATACTTTAGCTTAACTTCATCACAGTTCATTACCTTGGAAAGTATATGTGAATTTCCAGCATGCACATAGTTGCTCAGGTAATTATGCTTAGTAATTTGTCATGCTGCCACAAGGTTGATCTTATCTACCTAGCTCCTGGAGTACACATCCAAGCATAAGTCATTTCCGAGTCTTCTTTAAACTCATAGGCAAGACCCAGATGTGGGATTTAGGAAGGAGATGAATAAGCCTGCATAGGCGATAAAGTGTCTTACATTGCCAAGGCGCTTTCCTGCAGGTGAGCAAGGGTGCAAGGAAAAGGTAGGTGGATGTGAGCTCTAGCCTGGCTGCAGACTGTTTTTTTCCTTTTTTTCTCTCCCTACCTTCTGCTTAGGACTTAGACAGTGCTAGTTTTTCAGACTGCAGTTGCCAAATCTCATAATTTTAGAACAATTTTAGAATGAACCTTCTGTTATTGGAATTGTTTCTAAATCCTTATCTCCCGAAGTCAAGTTATATTGCAAGTCAGATGCCAGATTCCCTTTTAAAGCACAATTTAGCTTCATGATTGCTAAGAGAAGCTTATCAGTAAAGCCAAAAGGATTATTACAGGCTTAAAAGTCAGATGGCATATACAATCTTTAATTTTTATTTTGCATGTACTATTTTTCTTGATATATAATGAATATCAATGACTTAGGGTGTATAGAAATAGTCATAAACCATCGAGCCAAGGTATCTGGAACACTTGTTCATTACTTTTTCATGACAGAAGCTTCCCATTGCTGACGTTATATAGCTTAATGCTACATAACTGGTTTGCTTGCCACTGTGTGGCCATATCTGGCACTGGATTTGCCAACCTCTACTAATTGTTCTTGTTCAGCCATTTCATGAGCTTGCTAGGAAAAAAAGGAATTGTGTCCAAATTTGCCTGTGCTGCACTGAAGCCTAATGTATACTTTGTATTTATAATGAATCTTTTGTTCTCAGCTGAATAGCAAGCAAGTCTTATAGATGTATTCAGTTTTTATTTGAAAATAAGGAAATTAGTGGCTGGTGAGAGATGCAGTCCTTGTTCTAACACCGGCTGGCAGAACACAGGCATACCTACAATCTCAAATACTCTGTCTCTGCCTTATCACACATAGATTTCCATTAAAGACAAGAGTCTCAGACTCATTAGCCATAGCAGTATCCTGCACATTAAATACTCCCATAAAGCCAATCTGTGGGCCTGACACTGGCAGCAGATGTGTCCTCTCTGTCAGAAGGACTAAGGATGATTTTCCCTTCTAAGGAGGCTTAAAGATCATCTTTCATCGGTGAACTGACAATGAGTGAGGTCTCTTGCTATTGTAATGATCAGGGAAGGGTGGTTCATGATGGCCAAGAACAGTGTAGATCATGAAATTCCATTAAAAATTATTCCCGTGGGTTTACTACACCTCTTTTCTAAGAAGAATCTCCTACTTTCTCCTGCACACATCTTGTCTTTTTGGTATGACTGGGCATTGTTGTTATTGTTCTTGTTGTTGTTGTTATTATTATTATTATTACTGTAGTGTTAGTGCACTGAAGTTATCCTAGTCTTGCTTTGGTACCCAAATAAAACACACAAAGCTTTAATTTGCCATGCAGGCAATGGTATGGCTTCTACAGGTATGGACAGACAACAACTGATCACCAGTGGATACCTAAATATAGGCTCTCACCCCCTTCCTACTCCCTCCAGTACATTACAGTAGCTCGTCATGGGTTATTTCTGCTGATTAACCCTCACCTAGCCCACAATGGCTTATTTAGGACCATAAGAGAAGGAATGTAAAATCAGGATTTATCTTACAATGAGGCACCAAGCTAGGAGTCAGGTCATGGGAAATCTGTTCCTATTTCTGCTGCAGTTTCTGGCAAACCACCAAATCTCCCGGTTTCCCATTCCTGTCAAGGGATGATAACACGTCTTCTCCTAATCCCTGTTTTATGTAGGTAAAATTTCGTCTTCACTCTGCAGTGTCCACTTCTGATGTGCATACTTAGTGCCTCGTTAATAGGAACTAATTTGAGATGGGAACTACCAACCAATGGATAAGTGTCAGAACATGTCTGTGGAGTATTTTATAACCTTCCTTTCCTTTTTGTGTCTCAGTGATGGACTTGCCAACAGAGCCTTTTCCCATCATAAAGCCCTAATAGCAAATTAACCTTTGTTTGATTCCTTATAAAAATGTTATTCTCCCTGTAATTGAAAAAGAAGGGAGCACAGTAACAAAGCACCTGTTTATTGCTCAGCTTTCTCTCCAATGCTAAATGTTACATTATCAACTGCTGCCTAACTTGTGAACTAATTAAAAATAATTCTTTGAATAACATAAGTACGTAGGATTTTCAGGCATTCTGTAAGTAATAATTGGACTGCCAAGATACTTTGACATCTTATAAATGCTGCTTTTGCATGGAGCTAGTACAACGTACTTGGGATTTTTAGCATGAATACATATTCATGCTAATGAGAAAGAAAATTTAGCAGTACTTGTAGCTAAATTATCTTTTGCTATTAATAATTTCTTTACACTGGTTTCAATTCACTTATTCTGAAAACGTTTAATACTAAGGATTGATTTTGCACTTTCTTTGCATGCAAAACTCTCAGTAAAGTCATTTGAGATTTTTAAGTATCATTAGTTTGCAGGACATTAATAATCAGGTTCAAAGCCTTGTGTAAGTGAGAAGCTTCCTATTGACATCAACTAGTTTTTCACCCAGTTGCAACTGAAAAGCAGAGATATTTTTTCTGTTCAAGTTCTTTCATATGAAAGTCTCAATAGATGCCAATAAACTGAGCATGTCAGTTGTTGTGGAAAGATAAGAAAAAAGGCTTTTAGTTAGCAGGGAATGATGCTTAGTATTTTCCTGCCCCTATTTGTAGACTTTAGTCAACATGTTTGATGATTAAAACATCTGTTAGAGCAACTTTTGAGTCTAGGGAGGAGAAAAAAAATATCTTGACTTTAAGTTCACACTGTAATAAACAACTCTTTTCCTGAGTCTATAATGGCCTAGATCAATAAAACAATTGATGTTAACCGTAGGAGAAGAAGAATAACAGCCTCATTTACATTTATAGACTACCGCTTCTGAAAGACTTTCTAAATGCTTTAATTAAGCATCACAACAACACTATGATGTACAGTACAGGAAGAATTATTCTCTGTATTTTACAGGTGGAGATCAGTACAAAAATGTGCCCTCCCCAAGGTCACAGAGCAAGTATCTGGCAAAACTTATATTGGTAATCATGTTACTTAAGTCCTGGTCATTTACCCCAAATTTTGGAGGATATACCCTTCCCTTTGTGTAATGTCATTTACAGGCAAACCTTTAGAGATGCCTGACAGAAGCCTGGGTGAACGCAGCAGGAGTTAAGTGAACAAAGCGTTCATAGGACAACAGTAGACTTTAGCCAATGTTTCATTAAAGGAGAGAAGAGCAAGTTTAGGAGGTACAGGCAACACCCAGCTCCTACTAGATCTCTGCAAAGTGGTTGGGAAAGTTCAGATCCCATAGTCTTTCCGTGTATCCTTTTTTTTTCCTGATTTCTGGTTTTGTCTGAATGTGACGTGAGTTACTAAAGACACGGATAGTGGAAAATTCCCTGTTGGTAGCATTATCAGGAGAATTTTTAGTCAGGATTGCTGCAGATAAGATCTCCAGTGAGACAGTTTTCATACACTTCACCTTGGCATTGCACACTCAGGTAGTTTAGATCACCTCTCAGTGGCTTTAAGAGAAATATCCACAATTTTTGGAGTGGCATTTTAGTGCTCTAAAGGCATACGAGCCACCAACTATGGAGTGACAACATCACTGATAAATCAGTCAGAAAACTCTGGGAAAAGCTGGATAGCATAGGAAACCTTAATATCAGCCTAAGGATGCTCCTTTCTAATGCAAAGCTTGCAGCTTAACTCTTGAAATCGCCATTTATACTGAAAACCATTATATTTTCACTGTCTTTTTCCAGAAAAAATGGTCTTGTGACTAAGACTCAGACCCAAGAAAGGACTTAAATATCTTGAGCAGAACATGATCCTGCCTTGGGTACTGAGATTCTCTTTGTTCTATGAGGGGAAACAGAAAAATCAGAACAAAAACTATGAAGAGGCTGAATGGGTGATCACCTGAAGTCAACACTTTCAGAGTCATATTCAGACATCATGAATCCCACCTATGTGTTCCTAGTATTTTTAGTGTTTGGCTCCAGTTTATCAAAACACCTGGCTCATAAGAGCCAGTAGGGATGCTGGATGTGATCCCCTGCACCTAGCCAGGAAAGAATGCAGAAGATGGGGATCTTACACCCTGAAATTTGATAGATAAGTAGTTATCAGCAACTTTTCCTTCAAAAGAGTAAGCAGGGACTATTTAAAGAAAAATATTACAGAGATGAAAGAATGTTCCCACTTATCTTACATGGTTGTGGTGTCCAGAGAAAGGAGGGAGTAAGGTTCAGTTTTCATCATGTCAGGAGGTGTTACACCTTCACTGCTCAAATCCAGGTGCATGGCCTGATCTGGTCAGAAGTGTTCCTGTTCTTGACTGATCACAAAACACCCACCAGGATTTCCCAAACAAAATGGTTGATTTTTGCTAAGGAAAGCAAAGATTTGCAAGGAATGAGAACTGTGACCTTGCCACCTCACAAATAGCTTGGAGATCTCAAGGTGCTCATCTCAGCAGAGAGATTCTCATGCCAGGGCAAATGTAGAGCCCCGTGTGGTCAAACACAAGTTTTCCAGCATCCCTTTCTTTACCTCCTTCAGTAGGCATCAACTGTTGTGATAAAAGCAGAAATGGGCCAACTTAGTTTTTCCCTCCCTGTTTTTTGTGTTGCTGTCAGTCACACTATGTATTTGTACTGTGTACCCACTCTCCATCATCCCTGCTGAGGCCCTCACACAACATTTGCCTATAGAGAAAAGTGACATTCAAGAGCAAGAGAGGTCTTCTCCCAGGACCCCCACATTATCTATCTAATGATGTTCAGCAGAGAGTGTATCTACTCTGGGGATTTTGCAGCACAACTGCAAAACATAATCCTAGATGCTAGATCCATATGTAGCAAAAGTGGGCTCTCTACCCAATAGGAAATTTTCTGTGTCTTTGATTTTCTCTACCTTCCATCCTTCCACACCCGATCTGAAAAACTCTATCTATCCTTATCTATCCCCTCTGTCTTACTGAACTAGAGCTAAAGGAGCAAAATGAGGCTCCCATGATCCAAGAGGAGGTGGTTAAAGACTTGCTTGCCCAGCTAGACACCCACAAGTCTTTGGGGCCAGGTGGGATCCACCCAAGGGTATTGAAGGAGCTGGCGGACGTGCTGGCCAAACCCCTTTCCATCATCTTCCAACAGTCCTGGAAGACTCGGAAGTCCCACTGGACTGGAGGCTGGCTGATGTTGTGCCCACCTACAAGAAGGGTTGCAGGGAGGACCCAGGAAACTACAGGCCTGTCAGTCTGACCTCAGTGCCAGGGAAAGTCATGGAGCAGGTGATCCTGAGTGCTATCATGAAGCACATGCAAGAGAACCG